>NC_141669.1:124229135-124867544 GCF_028749965.1 Puma concolor | reverse complement strand
TAACAAGGTCACCATCTTTAGAGAGGAGGCCTTTAAAGAGGTGATTAAGGCAAAATGAGGCCATTAGGGTGGGCCCTCATCCAATTGGACTGGTGTCCCTATAAGAAGAGGAAATCTGGTCACACGGGGGGGATGCTAAGGGCTCTTGTGCGCAGAGAAAAGACCAGGTGAGGACACGAGATAAGGCAGCCATCTGCGAGCCAAAGAGAGGAGCTTCGGAAGAAACCAAGCCTGCCGACACTTTGATCTTGGACTTCCAGGCTCCACTGTGAGAAAATAAATGTCTGTTGTGTAAGCCACCCAGTCTCTGGTGTTTCATTATGGCGCCCCTATCAAACTGGTCCTCTGTCTTCATGGAAGGTGGGGCTAAGCCGGGGGCTTAGACAAGGGCTGGCTGAGCTGGGGATGTGAGTCTGGCCAAGGGCCAGCCTGAGAGAGGAAGATGAGGGAGCATGACCCCGTCCTCCCAGCCCCCACCCCCACGAGACACTTCCGGGGCACAATTACCTGAAGTGCTTTGTCCCCCACGTCCTCCTCCCATTAGTGATGGGCGCTACCATTTCTTCATGGACAAGAGCGCCAGGAAGCCGAGTTCCTGCCTTCTGATTACAAAAAATACGGTCTGTAAGACCGAAGTTGGAGGCGAGATGCCGTATCTAGCTCGCTGCAGGTTGGAAGGGCCCACTCGGGGCCGGCACAGCAAAGACCCTCAAAGTGTGCACCATTGTGCCCTCTCGAGATGTAGAGACAGAAAATCTGAAAGCTACCAGGGAAGGGGGAACATGAAGTGACAAAGAGCGGAGAAGCGGATGACAGCAGTCTCCCCAGCAGCAAAGCTGGAGACCAGGAGGCCATGAAGCAGTGCCTTGGGTCGCAGAGAAAGTTAGACACCTTCACCCAGTCAACCCAGGGGCCGGGGGTGCAGGGAGAATGAAAATGATGGCGGAACTGCACCTTTATTCTCCATTTGCCCTTTCTGAGAAAGCCAGGGGCAGATACGCCCCGCCACCACGGAGAAGCGACGCCAGAGAGAGGGCTCGATGGAACCCAGAAAGGAGAGGACCCTCTGGTGGGCGAGAGCAGAGGGGTTTGCGAATCACAAGCACAGAAAGGAAGCTTCAGGGCGAGGCCACCTCCAGAAAGAGGACGGACTGGCACCAGCATCCGAGCACAGGCAGAGTGAGTCACAGGGCCGTGAGGTCCCAGAGGCTCGTGTGGCAGAGACTGGGAAAGTGACCACTCGAGAAACGAGAAGCAAAAGCAGAAAATTATTCAAGGAAAAAATAAGATTCAGGTACACGGCTTGGTCCAGCAGTGAGCGTTAGCTTACGTGACAGCACCTCGGAAGCAGGGGACGCTGACCCACAGTTAATACTGCAGGACACGGGAAGGGGGACGTGGCACACAGCGGGCAGCCGAGCCGCAGTCTGCAGGGGTGCCCTCCGCCCCACCTCCCTCCTCACCACCGCGCGCCACTTCTGAGTGACTGCCCTTCTGCCTCTGGTGGCTTTGGGGTTATTCATTTGGGGAGGTTTAGGGAGCAGAGCTGTGTAATAACGGAGGTGCTGGGCAGTTTTTTTAAAGCCCCCGAACCTGTAACTGTGTGCCAGATTCGTTGCATGTGAACTCTTCCAAATTTTCAAGAACATTTCATTCCCACATTAACTTATGCATGGATACGTATGTGCCGTGCGTGAGGATGTGCAGATGTGTGGTTTGTGCGTGTGATTTTGGCTCAGGTCGTGATCCCAGTGTTGTGGAATAGAGCCCCATGACGAGCTCCATGCTAAGCATGGAGGCTGCTTGGGATTCTCTCTCTCTCCCCCTCTGCTCTTCACCCCCTCAGGCTCTCTGCCCCCTTTAAAAAAAAAAAATATATATATATATATATATATATATATGCACTTGTGTGTCCACCGGGTGAGTGAAAGGAAGATATTTGTATGCATGTGCACGGTGGGTTTGTGTGTATGAACGTAGTGTGCATATGTGTGATGTACGCGTGCACATGCTCATGTGTGTGGTGTCGTTGCATGATATGCACGCACACGTAGCATACATGTGTGCATGGGCATCGTGTGCGTGTGGTATGTGATGTGTCTGGTGTGCACGTCCACGTGCTATGCATTATGTACCGTGAATGCGTGTGATGTGTGTGCACGTGCACATGCGTGCTCGTAGGGTGCAGGCGTGTGTAATGTGCCCCCGTGTGAGTTTGATGTGTGTGCATGCATTTGTGTTTTGGGCACAGTGCACACGTGTGTCCTCTCCTACATGCACACCAACTACACATACACACACCGCATGCACGTCGCATCTTGTACTCACAAGCACACCGCACAGACGTGCACCCTGCAGACCTACAGGTGCACAGCACAAGCCTGCAGATACAGACACACCACACGTGCACACCTCGCCACCCTACACACAACCCACACACAGGGGCACGTTACCCACGCTCACACCACCTCTGCACGCACGGCACCCTCAGCCACCCCCACCGTACAGGGAGCCCGGTTGGCCCAGACCCTGGCAGGTGAGAACATGCGCTGCGCCTGAGGTTCACCTTCAACCTGAGGACAGCCGCCCCTGTTCCTGCCTCTGAGATCCCCACGCAGCTCTGTGGACTCAGCCTCAGCTTCTTCCAGAGAGAATTCTTTGGGATTCACAATCACAGAGGTTCACAATCACAGAGCCACGGCCTCTGGGGGTCCTGAATCAGGAAAGCACGGCACTCTAGAACCACATGTCAGTGCTCTGGCTCAGTCCCGGTCACTGGATGGGGCGCAGCCAGATATCGCCTCCCCCAGGAAGACGCTGCGGACCCTGGCTAGCCTGGGGGCCCCTCTTCTGCCTTCTCCCGGCCCCTTTTCGTACTCGTCACATCGTATTGTGAATTTTACATTTTTATGGTTAATAATATACACTTACACTTTTATAGCTGACTATTACCATTTTCCTTCTCTGCTACCACAGCTAGGGAGCTCCTGGGGTGGAATCTGTGTGTGGTTCCCCAGGCATCCCCGGTGCTCAGCTGGGGCAGAAAGTAACCGCTCACCTGTTTTTAGTCTTGCTGAATGAACACATTGAATTTCAGCACAGTGGACTCTTTTTTTTTTTTTTAACTGTTTATTTTTGAGAGAGAGACAGAGTGCCAGCAGGGGAGGGGCAGAGAGAGAGAGAGAGGGAGACACACACAGAATCTGAAGCAGGCTCCAGGCTCTGAGCTGTCAGCACCGAACCTGACGCGGGGCTTGAACCCACGAACCGTGAGATCTTGACCTGAGCTGAAGTTGGATGCTTAACCAACTGAGCCATCCAGGCGACTTGTCTTCTTTTTTTTTTTTTTTTTTTTAAGATATAACTGGACTGTTGACCACGATTAGTTCTTTTTTTTTTTTATCAAAGTTCATTTATTTGAGAGAGAGAGAGAGAGAGAGAGAGCGTAAGAGCACATGGGAGGGGCCGAGAGAGAGGGAGAGAGAGAGAATCCCAAGCAAAGCTCCACACTGTCGGCACAGAGCCTGTCACAGGGGGCTCGAACTCATAAACTGCGAGATCATGACCTGAGTTGAAATCAACAGTCAGTCGCTTAGCCGACTGAGCCACCCAGGTGCCCACATTGTGGACTCTTTAATTAAAGAGTAATTGGAAGGCCCCTCCATGCCGTGTTGTCCATCTTCCAATCTAATGTGGAATCCCAGGGAGGGATTAGTGCTGGACACTCTTGGGACCAGCCACCCCTTCCTCTGGGGTCTGGAGGCTTGGCCTTTGCCCAAGCTGTGCCTCTGCTGGGATTCCAGTCTGTCTGCGGGAGGAGGTGGAAAAATCTGAAGCAGGTGCATGACACCTGGAAGGGTCGGCTCCATGGACAGGGCAGATGGGCTGCAGGGGCTGAAGGTCCTTACAATGTCAGGGGCACCGCTCTAAGGTCCAGACGCAGACTGGCGTTGGCAGATTGGGGGTGCCACCGGACAACCCCTGACATCTGCAGGCAGGGTATTTAGACTCCGCTTGGGCATCTTGGAGAGCCCGTTGCAATGGAGAGGTCAGCCTTGGCACGTGGACACCTCCAAAGGCCAGGGCAGCAATGGGGGGCCGGCAAGAACCTGAGAGCTTTACACTCATTATTTTGGGTTGTCTGTGTGGATCCCAATGACACTGTTTTCTCAAATGTAGAAGCAAGAGTCGAATATTAAACTAAGTCATCACCGTGTTACTGACAAGCTCCACACAGGAAAGGAAATTGTAACCACATGAAATATTTATGCTTCGCATCGCAATGATGCTACTGACATGACAGCATGTTGTTTTTGTTGTTGGTTTGGTTCTCTTTTTTCTTTTTCCAAAGTGGATTACAAAATGCCCTCCAGTGAGGAAACTGCTCACAGAGAGATTGCGCCCCAGCCCCGGGGCTGTTATCTGGGAGAAGGGAGGTGACAGTGATGGGTGGTGGCAGAGGGAGAGGCCCTGAGAGCCGACGGGGTGGGGATGGGGATGGGAGGGCTCCTCCATACCAAGAAACTGTGATTTTTCCAGATACAGTTAAAATAGTCACATAATTATTACTTTTTTTTTTTTTTTTTTTGGTATCACCACTGTACATCTGTTGGGAAATCTGGGTTAGACGCCCTTGTCTGGGCTGCCCCTTACGTTCAGGTTGGGAGCATCCTCAGGGCTCCCCGAACCCAGATCTCACCTCCCCCAGGCAGATGCGCCCTGCGCGGCCAGCCCCCCGCCCCCGTTGACCGCCATCGTCACCAGCAGGTGTGTGTGGGCGCCACTGCTGTCCTACTTCTGCAGACGCGACACGGAGGCGCAGTCGTCCACACAGACCCTCCCCTCCGGGTGAGTAAACGGCAGGTGACGCTGGGCCCAGATCCCGCTGACGTCGAGGGCAGAGCTGCTGCCACAAGGCACCTCGGAAGGCCTGGGTCTGGCTTGCCAAGCGCATGAAGGAACAGACCGAGTTTCAACTTTTCGGAAGTTTTATTAGAAAGGAACAGAGAGAAGCACTGGGCGCCGGGACGGACACCCGCCAGGGCCAGGGAACAGCTGCAAACAACACTAAGAACCAAAACCCAAACCGAACCCGAAAACCACACACACTTGATGATAGACTGCATTTCTGTTCTCAACTTTTCTCCATAAATAGACAAAGGTCGGTGTTGGCAATTTTAAATAGACGGACGTAGGGTTAAGAAAAAAAGCGCAAGGTCTCCCAGTGTGGCTACAAGTCGTCCGGCACGTGCTGTACAGGCGGGGAGCCGGTTTGGCCGCTGCTTGGTGCACCTCTCCCATAAGAGAAGACTTAAACAAAAATGTGCTAAGGGTCATAGAAAATGGTTGTCACCTTAAAAGGAAACTACTCCCCTCCCCCACAAAATAATCTCACAGCTGTCTTCACGGTTCTAAAACACTTAGTCAACTACTTACGTGGAGCCAATAGTCTAGACGTTTCATAATCTTTGTTCACACTGTAAAACCGCATGTGCACGTCTGTGGCCGGGCGGCCCCGGGCCCGTGCATCTGGGGGTGGGTTTCTGTCAGAAGGCGACCCCTCCGGGGGCAGCCCACGCGAGCCTGGGCTGGGGCCAGACGTCCAGACGCAGAGTACGGCGTGCAGGGCGAGGAGCGGGGTCCACGGTAACCCTGGAGCAAGCAGGTCGGGGGCAGAAGGTTCCTGCAGGTTCTTTGGGCTGGCGGCGGGGCGGCGGGCTGCCTCTGCAGAGTCTGGTGTGAGGTGGAGGAAGAGACGAGGCCCCGGGGCGTCCGTGTGTCACTGCCGTCTCTTTCCGGTCACCCCGCTTCCTGCCAAGGCTCCCCTTCTGCTGTGGGCCCTTCAGGCTCGGAGCAGTGCCCCTCCAGCAAGCCTCAGGGAGGAGAGGGGAGGCGGGATTAGGTGAGGTAGAGCGATTTATCCCTGGGGAGCAGGCTGGGGAGAGAGGAGGGGCTGTCAGAGCGGGGGGAGCCCAGCCAGGCACCCTCCGGCTCCCAGGGACCTGGACGCACGCACGGCCTGGAGCGGAGGGTGCTAGGCCACCTGTTCGCTAGCCTTCACCCTCACCCTGGATGCGCTGCCCCTCTGGAGACCACTGGTCCCTCCCTGATGGGCCACCAGGCAGAACCAAACTCCCCTCCTGGAACCCCGGCTGGGGACCACGAGGTCCTCAGCGCTGGGGGAAGGTGGCTGCGAGCGCCTGTCCTTCAGAGAAGGTGTTCCAACCACACCCCAGCTCTCAGGTCCGTGTGGAGTCGATTTCCATTTGTAAATTCCACATGGAATCCGAGGAGGGCAGGAAGGTGCCTTCTGTGTTTTTAAAATAGGACGCTCAGGGCGTGTGGGTGTCTCAGTCAGTCAGGCATCCGACTTCGGCTCAGGTCATGATCTCACGGTTCATGGGTTCAAGCCCCACATCGGGCTCCATGCTGACAGCTCAGAGCCTGGAGCCTGCTTCAGATTCTATGTCTCCCTCCCTCTCTGCCCCTCCCCTGCTCACACTCTGTCTCTTAAAAATCAATAAACATTAAAAAAATTTTTTTACAAATAGGATGCCCATCTGTGAGAGCGGGAGACCTTGAGGGCCTTGTGCCAAGTGACATAAGTCCGAGAAAGATGAGAAAGACCAGTATCAGATGATCTCACTTACATGTCGAGTCTAAACAAACCCCAAACCAAGCTGATAGACACAGAGAACAGACTGCTGGGTGCCAGAGACGGGGGGGATGGGTAAAATGGGTGAAGGCTCCAAAGGTATAAATAAACTTCCAGCTCGAAGATGAATACGTCTTGGGGATACCGTGTACAGCAGGGGACCTCAGTTACTAATACTGTATTTTTGTAAATTTATACGCTTGAAAGCTGCTAAGAGAGTAGATCTGAAGGGTTCTCCGGACAAGAAAAGAATCTGTAACTCTGAGTGGCAACAGATGTTACCTAGACTCTTGTGGTGATCATCTCCCAGGAAGCGTAAGTCTGATTCGATCACTCTGTGGTACACCTGAAACTAATACGCCAGCTCTACCTCCACTTAAAACATAAGTAAAATAGGGCACAGCTGTGGGCTGCCCTCCGTGTTGGGGGGAAGCTCGGACGCATTCCCTAATGTCCATCGTAGAGCCCCCAGCCCCACACTCTGACTCTTGGGAAGGGAGCCCGTGGAGGGACGGTCTGCACCTGCCCAGGTAGGGGGACAGGAATTCCCACTGAGTGCAGTCTGCCCACCCAGGCAGAGTCTGTGGCCGGGCACTGGCCCTCAGCAGCGGGGCACGAGCCCTGTCTGCTCGCTCCCTGGCGGGCTTGGCCGGGTGAGGAACAGAGAGGCCGACAGCCAGGCTTAGGGGCAGCTGGAGCCCGGCAACAGAGAGCACCTCCTGTCCACCAAACATGACCATCCAGACTTCCAGGGTGTGGGGCTGCTGCTGGGACCACATACACAGGGTGTGGCCACAGGGTTAGTTCTTGCCAGGGGATGGCAGTCAGGGCTGGTGGGTAGAGGAATAAGGTGCCATCCGTACCCCATTTCCCTTTCTGAAATGAGGGGTCACTGTCTCTTGGGTCAGGAAGACCTTCTAGAGCAAGGAAAGTTAGCGTGGCATTGACAGGCTAAGAGGCTGAGAATGAAGGATGGGAGAGGAGGTCGGAGGATGAGGTCCACATGAGGACCAGGGACCAGCCAAGTCGGGGGGGGGGGGTGTCAGAGGGGGTGCTGGGCTGCAGCGGGCAGTAGGGGTACCAGTAAGGTCTGCGGCTCCCCGTGTTGGCCCCTTGGCCCTTCTTGCTCGTGCCTCCCCCAGACCCCCTCTCCTGCCCTCCCCAGAGAGCTGCCCCGGGAGTGGACAAGACCTGTCTTGCCTGGGGGCCACACCCCCTGGGGCAGCCCAGAGCCAATGGCTGACAGACATGGGTACAAAAAGCCTTAACCTCAGAGCGGGACCAAGTCTGCAGGGCCATCTGTGGCCGAGCTCCGAGCTCACGGTGGATCAGGCTGAAGTGAGTCTGTGGCTGAGCTCTCTCAGCTCCCTCTGGGGCCCTGTCCTGCCCCTCTCCCTTCCCTTCTCCCACAAGCTCTCCCTCGGAAGGCACCATCGAAGGCACCCGCATCAGCTCTGCTTCCAGGGAACCTGACTGAGGACAGAGGAGCCATCGGTGAGTGTCACATGGTGAGAGAGGCACATGGTTGTCACGGTGAGACAACCAGGACAGAAGGAGGAAAAGGAAGACTGAAGCTGGCCCCGTCTCCCAGGCCCTGGCGTCAGACCAGCGGAGTCCTTCTGGGGTCTTGCTTCGTCCTGTGTCTTCTCGCAAGACTGCGGGCACCCCTGGGGCACTCCCGCAGGGCTGACAGTGACCCACAGAGCCTTGCCCCTCCCATCCCCTGGCAGCCCCGGGGCTGTGGCGGAGGCCAGGGCGAGGACCCACCTGCACGTGCTGACGCCACACTCCGCGCTGGGGTAACTGCTGTCCCAGTCTCCGCTGCTGCTTGGGGGATTGGACGGGCCGGGTGAGCGGGATCCGGACCCACTGGGGAACTCGGAGATGTGAGGGAAGTCCTGCCCAGGGGAAAGGAGGCAGGTGAGCAAAGGGGAGAAAATGGGGTGCACATCTCCAGCAGCGAGCGGGGGATGGGAACTCTATGTGCCTGAGGGTGTTCACGGAGACACTTCCTCCGGCCTCTACAAAACCTCCACTCTGCCTCTCTGCCTGGAATGCTTCTTCCTTTTCCCTAGCGGAGCACCTTCTGGAAAATTCAACCCTTCTCCTAGCTGCATCAGCGGGGGGAAGGACTCTTGCTTTCGGGGCCTTTCCTTTTCTGGCCTTGGTTTCCCAGTCTATAAAATGGAGTTATCGTGCTGAGCCACACAAGTCTCGTAAGAGTATCCGTGGAACAATCAGTGGGGTCAGACTTTGAAGGCGCTGGGGAGAGTCAGGGGCTGGGGCTGGTCTGGCAGAAGCTGCATGGCTTTCAGCCCCTCAGGCCAGAGAGCAGAAATGGACAGAGGAGAAGAGGAGGGCCTGGGACATCCTAAGGATCCAAAGCATCTGTCTGGGAACTTGTCAACTGTTCACTGTAGCCGGTATATCTCGGGGAAGGTATGCTAGAGCCAGTTCATAGATGTGACTGAGGCTCAGAGAGAGGTAAGGAGCCTAGGTTGGTGAGGGGCAGGGCCAGTATCTGAAATCCCAAGCCACCTCCCTTCCCCACGAGGGGTCCTGAAGGGCATGTTCCTACTGGGCCGTCCTTACCTGTGGCCCTGGAGGTGAGGGGCTCATAGCCAGCTGCACCTGCAGTGCCATGGGGGTGGGCAGGACAGGAGCCTGGGGGGCTGGAGACATGCTAACAGGCGGACTGAGGAGGGCACCCTGGGCATGGGGCGGCAGCGGCAGCTGCTGGTGCAGTGGAGGGCTGAGAGGGAAGGAGGGGGGCGGTGGCGGGGATGCGCTGAGGCCAGGCAGCAGTGACTTGGAGCTCAGCGTCCGGGCAAGGCTGGCGGGAGAGGCCCCACTGCGGAAGGCCTGCAGGTCCGATGGCGTCAGGAAGGAGGCCAGGCCCGGCATGGCATAAAGGGGCTGCTTGGGTGGCAGCATTTTGGCCGGCGGGTTTGCCTGAGTGCCCTTGGTCTCGCCCTGGTCTGGGGAGCTCTGCAAGGAGACAGACACCAATTATTCTGGGGAAGACGGATAAGCCAGAACTTGGGCCATGAGACCAGCGGGGTCTGCAAACCACTGCCATGGCCCCTGGCTGGCTCTCTGACTCCTTGGCAGGGAGCTATGGGCTAACCGGAGGTAATTCTGGGTCCTCAGTGCACTTGGCTCTGACCATCCAACCACCTCCTGCACTAATCCCTGGGGTTTCCCTGCCCATGAGGCCCATACTCCTCAGCCTGGCCTGTGAGGCCAGCACCATCCAGCTGGGACATCCTCTATTTATGCTCCTCTACGGCCTCTATGCCTTTGCATGTGCTGTTCCCTCAACTTGGAACACCCCCCTCCCCCCACTTGACGCTTTAGGGCCTAACCCACCTGCCATGTCCTCTAGGATAGCTTTCAGACAACGCCCCTACGCTCATCATGTCAGGCAAGTTGCTTAACCTCACTGAACGCTGGGTTCTTGGAAGAATTAAATGAAACGAGATACGTGTAAAGTGCTCAGCATGAGCGCAGCACATAGTAGGCACACTGGAGAAGTGACCACATTGGTCTTATCCACTCTCTCCACAAACTATAGCTCTGACCGTTCCCATGGGCCTCAGTTCTTGCTCTATCCCTTGGGGGGGGTGCCACCCTCATCACGGCCGGGCCCACGGTCCAGGGTGTTACCTTGGATACGAGGCTGGCCCTGTAGGCTGCCAGAGCCTTCAGATACTCCTTTTTTGCTGCCTCGGTCTTCCTCTTGTAGGCCTGAAAGATTCAAGACATGGGCAACACTGGGGAGGGCTCCGGCGATCAGCCCGAGGCCCCGCAGCTGGTAACTGGAATCTGCCTAGGGCTGGTTCTGCTCCCTACCCTCCCTGGACGCCCACGAGACGAGCCATGGGCACATGGTAGGTGGGAGAGGAAGCTCTGGTCTGGACTCCAGACTCACACAGTTGGAGCAACAAGACGGACGGAGATGCTTATTCGTGTTTTACAGATGAGGAAGCCGAAATCCAGACTGGTTAAGTCACTAGAGAACGCAGCTGGCAAATAGCAGAACTCGAATAGCTTCCCAGCTTACAGATGGGCAAACTGAGTCCATGAAAAGACCTCCGTAAGAGCATCTTCCTGGTTTCAGACATTCCAAGTCTGTCACTGGCTCCAGGGCCTCAAAGCCTCGAGGGACGGTCCCAAAAGGGACAGAGACTCACCTGCTTCTGCTCCTCTCCCAAGCTGTCCCACATAGAGGCCACGATTTTGGACACATCTCCAAAGGTGGCACTGGGGTTCTGTCCCTTGATGGCGGCCTGAGTGTCTCTGAAGAAGAGCGCATAGGCCGACACAGGCTTCTGAGGCTCGTTGGGGTCCTTCTTCTTCTTCTTCTTTGGGTTCTTGGTCTTTTTTCCTGGGTCAGCCGAGGGTCTCTTCTCTCCGGACATCTGTGCAGGTGAGAGGAGTCAGAAAAACAGAAGCTGGGGGCCTCCTGTCAAAGGTTACCCACCCCAGCCCGAGGCAGAGGGGACCTTCCTCAGCACCCCACCACCTCCCTGTCTGACTCCATGCATGCATGGGCAGTGGTGGGCTGGCCACCACCCTGGGCTTGAACACATGGTCATGCTCCTCACTCTCTAGGTGAGGGAGGCAACAGACATATGCACAGGCTGGGTAGGAGCCAGGAACTCCGGGGTTTGTGCTTAACTCATTAATGAAAATCAGCAAGGCAGCAAAGTTGATTCAAAGAAATACAAGCAAAACTGCCCTACAGAGTAATGAAACTATCGCTTTGGGGGCTTTTAATCTTTTCTACGGGGCAGAAGTCATTTGCATCTCTACAGGGAAAAATTCATTTGCCTTGTAATCAGACGAAAATTGTTTGCATTTCTACCACTTCTTTCCCAAGTTAACATCTGACTTTACAGGGTGTAAAGTCCCCTAATCGATCATGAGAAATGAATCACAACAGCGGCACATTCTCCCAGAGGACCCGTAATTCTGGAGCAAGCCTGCTGGACAATGCTGTGGTACGCCACTAAAAGAGCGTGCAGCTGTTGTTCAGGGCCCGATTTCCAAGTTTTATATATATTTTTCTTAACAGCTCTCCTTTCTTGTGATCACAAATCATCCCCAAAGGTGATCCTTAACCACAGAAGATCAGTGTCTCCCGCCAATTTTCAGGTGTGCAACTTGGGGCAGGGGGCATAGTCCCCGGGGGCCCTGTGACATGGCTGGATGGGAAAGGGGTTATGTGACTCACTGGGTGTGGCCTCACTCCGGACACCTGGCCTTCAGGAGCAATCAGACTCCAGGACTGCAATCCCGTGAGTGTCGGACTCAGGGCTTGCAGGATGGGTACAGTATAGGGATGCTCACCACAGACCTCAGCAGGTCCCCAAAAGGACCCTTCAGGCCACACAGGAGGGACCAGGAACTTTGGTGGTCAAAGGCCCTGGATCCTGCAATGAGGACTGTCAGCCTGCACCAAGCAGATGAAAGTGACGCCGGGAACTGATAGGGAAACCATGGGCCACTAGACAAGATTCAGGCCTCCGAGTCTGCGGGACGGTGAGGGGCAGTCTGCAGCAGAGCCCGTTCTGTTCCTGCCTCTATGTGCAGCTGGCCGCCCTCCGGGCCCGGTTGTGTCCACCCCAGGAGAGGCTCTAGCAGGAGGAGGGATGAGGATACACCGCTGGATGAGGAAGAGATGACAGGGCACTACAGGTGGCCAAGAGCACATCAGCTGGAGCCAGACTGTGACCACCTCAGTCTGAATCCTGTTTTGGTGACGCTGGAGAAGTTACACAATCTCTCTGGGCCTCAGTTTTCCCATCGGCCAACTGGAGACAGATGATGGCACCTACCGCCAGGACTGTGGTGAGGATTACATGGCTGCATACTTGTTATGTGCTTAGAACAGTGTCTGGCCCCAAGTGTCCATTAAATAAAAAATAAAATAAAAACGGCTCCTGTCTGGCCTACGGCAGAGACCAAATTATCCTGAAGATGAAGCTGAACCGGATCCAGATGCGCCTCCCCCTGCCCCCCCCCCCCCACCACCGCCCAAGCCCAGGAGGTCAGGGTCTCTGCTAGAGGGGACAGGCGCCATGGCTCCTGCTCCCAGGCGTCTGCAGGGCCACCGTGTGGAAAGGGGTGAGAGGCCCTTATGAAGAAGGAAGGGAGGCGGAAGTGGTGGGATCAAGTTTATTCTGCCACGGGCTCATTGGGAGGCTCCCAGTGACAGCTTCCATCCTGGGCCTTTCTGGGCCTCTGTTTTTGGCCCCAGTAAAATAAGATGCTTTCCAACAGCCAGGGGGATTTGTCAGTGCAAAGAAAGGACAAGCCTGGACAGCTGGTGACCTCTCCCCTCTGACCTGTTCTTAAGAGGCAGGACCACCCATGACTCCAGGGATGTTGGGGGGGGGGGCGTGTCCCCAGTGACTGGGGTGGTGGTGTTCGTTTTTAGTGCCCCATCCTGCGGTCAGCGCAGTCCAGAGATGCCTTCTGCTGGGCCACCCATTTTTATCAGCACATTTTCTCCTAAAAGGCCAGTGTGGCCCTAAGATGTGACCCTGAGGATCTTGTCAAAGATGCTCAGCAAATTTAGCAGCTGAAGCCAGGTATCCCGAGTTCCAGTCATCACCATCCCCACTGCCCAGGCGTTCCAGCCAGTGGGTCCCGTTCTACCTGCTGATTTTCCTCCTCCGTGTCTTCCAGCAAAGGGTACAGTTAGACCCTTCTAGTCTTGTCTAGAGGTAGGTGATGCCAATTTCCACACAGGGCCCACCCACCTGCTGACAGGAGGGCATCAGTTAGGGCTCTGCATCTCCACCCTCCCTACCTTGAAATGCGCTTCTGATTCCTCCTCCTGAGTTGAACTGGAGGGAGACGGCGTCGCTGACTTGCTCCCTGGGGGTGACGGGGAGCTGTGGGCAATGCCACTCCGGATACCCATCTGAGAGATGAGCTGGGATTGGCTGAGGGCACTCATGTGGCTGGCCAGCATCGCTGGGCGGCCCAGGAGGGGCCCAGTCCGGCCCGAGTCGTAGGCAGCAACCTCTGAGTGGACCATCTCCTGGATCTAAGAGAATAGGACAGGGCATTGTGAGCTAGGGAGGACCCGCCGGCCACCATCACCTCTGCACCGTGGGACTCAGAGCAGCGGCATGCAGAGAAGACTGGGGGGCTCCACTCCCAGCTGGGCTTCCCCAGGCTCCAGCGGTGGGGTCGGGGGGTGGGCAGGGGTGAGATTCGGTGCACCCGGGGGCAGCCTACGGTTTGCCTTCTGTTGACATTCACCCTGGACAGATGGTTAGTAGTTCAGCCCTCGCCAGAGAGCTCAGGCCAGCGGTGAATTGATCATTTTACTGATCATTTTCCATTTACTGATACTGAGTCCTCCCTCTTAGAACACGGTGTGTCTGTTCATTTACTCGCTATGCAGTGCTACAGCAAAGAGCACAGGTGCTGGAGGCTGGCTGTGTTTTGGATCCCGGTTCAGCCACTTCTAAGCTGCGTGACCTTGGCCCAGTTATGTAACCTCTCTGTGCCTCAGTTTCTTCATCCAAAAAAATGCAGATAATAATTAAAACTACCTTTTAGGTTTGGGTAGGACAAAATGTGTCTGGCCCCTAGTAAGCCATATATTGTGTATAAGTGTTTGTTAAACACATAGAAGAAATAAATCCCTTAATAAAGCTTTGTACTTTTCTTCCTCTAAGTCAGTAATTTTCTCATCAAATCTTTCCTATGATATTTCTAACTTGTTATTTTTGGAATATAAGAAAGCTCCTGATTTTTACATACAGGCATTTCTCATACTAAATACATCTGTAGAACAGTGTGTTCTTTTCACCTAAATATTTTATATATACACGCGCACACTGTTGAGTGAGGCATAACAATTTGCGTACTCTTATAATTATTTTTATTTCCTTGTTTTTAAAAGATTTTATTTTTGGGGCGCCTGGGTGGCGCGGTCGGTTAAGCGCCCGACTTCAGCCAGGTCATGATCTCGCGGTCCGTGAGTTCGAGCCCCGCATCAGGCTCTGGGCTGATGGCTCAGAGCCTGGAGCCTGTTTCCGATTCTGTGTCTCCCTCTCTCTCTGACCCTCCCCCGTTCATGCTCTGTCTCTCTCTGTCCCAAAAATAAATAAACGTTGAAAAAAAAAAAATTAAAAAAAAAAAAAAAGATTTTATTTTTAAGTAATCTCGACACCCAATGTGGGGCTCGAACCTACAACCCCGAGATCAAGAATTACATGCTCCACTGACCGAGCCAGCCAGGCGCCCCTATTTTTATTTCCATTGCATCTGTGGTTATTTTTCCTTTTGTTAATTTCTCATGTCGAGGAGCTGTTTTCCTCTCATGTTCTCTTCATTAGGCAAGTTCATGGATTTCCCATTTTATTATGTGGGAGTTTTTTTTTTCTCCTCAAAAGAATCCAATTTCTTTTTTTTTCTAATTAAATAAAAAAAAATTTAATGTTTATTCCTGAGATAGACAGAGCACGAGCAGGGGAGGGGCAGAGAGAGACACACACAGAATCTGAGGCAGGCTCCAGGCTCCGAGCTGTCATCACAGGGCTCAATGTTGGTTTTTGTTGGAAAAAGAAAACTGTCTTCATGATGGATTGAATGTTTTTTATGAAATTTTTAAAAGTTTATTTATTTATTTTGAGAGAGAGAGAGAGGCAGAGAGAGAGGCAGAGGGAGAGGGAGAGAGAATCCCAAGCGAGCTCTGCACTGTCAGCAGAGAGCCCAATGTGGGGCTTGAACTCACAAACTATGAGATTGTGACCTCAGCCGAAACCAAGAGTTGGACACTTAACTGACTGAGCCACCCAGGTGCCCCATGAATGTTATTATTATTATTATAAAGTGCCTCCTTTTGCCTTGAATTCAGTGGAATCTGATTGGAACATCGCCGTCTTGGCCTGGATGTGTGTTTGTTTGATTTTGTCTGGTATGTCCTCAGTTCTGAGGAACTTTCTTATTTAGGTTTGTCCTCATTTCCATTTTCTGGGGGGTTATCTTTGGCCAATGTTGGCGTTTGTGTTATGTGCTTTTCGAAAGACTGATTTTCATAATATTTTCCGTGGTTATTTTAGTTTCCATATTCTCTTTAGTTAATTCTGGTAAGTTACATACATATATACTTCAACTGTCTACTTTGTCCACATTTTAACATTAACAGCATATAACTGGGATAATGTTATCATATTTTTAATCTACTCTATAGTTTTTGTAGTTAAATCCTCATTCCCAATTACAATACTGTGAATGCATGTTGCTGTTTTAAAATTTCCTTCTCGGGGCGCCTGGGTGGCGCAGTCGGTTAAGCGTCCGACTTCAGCCAGGTCACGATCTCGCGGTCCGTGAGTTCAAGCCCCGCGTCGGGCTCTGGGCTGATGGCTCAGAGCCTGGAGCCTGTTTCCGATTCTGTGTCTCCCTCTCTCTCTGCCCCTCCACCGTTGATGCTCTGTCTCTCTC
Source organism: Puma concolor (assembly GCF_028749965.1). Classification (NCBI taxonomy): domain Eukaryota; kingdom Metazoa; phylum Chordata; class Mammalia; order Carnivora; family Felidae; genus Puma; species Puma concolor. The sequence goes on along the minus strand of NC_141669.1, from coordinate 124,851,421 downwards.
TGTCCCAAAAATAAATAAAAAAAAGTTGAAAAAAAAATTTAAAAAAAAAATTTCCTTCTCAAAAAGTTTATATGTTTTAACTATCTACCAAAGAACCAGTTCTTATATTAAAAAAAAATAAATTTGACAAGTTTTCTGATTATTAACTTTGCTTTCCTCTCTATTACTGTTGACCTCGGGTATCATAAGTTGCTTTTTATGTAGCTTTTCAAATTAAATAATTTATTTACTTTCACATTTTATTTTCTTAAGTTATTTATTTTGAAAGAGAAAGCGAGCACAAGCAGGGGAGAGGCAGAGACAGAGAGAGAGAGAGAGAGAGAAAGAGAGGGAGAGTGAATCCTGAGCAAGCCCCATGCTGTCAGCACAGAGCCTGATGCAGGGCTCAAACTCATGAACCATGAGATCATGATCTGAGTTGAAATCCAAAGTCAGATGCTTAACCGACTGAGCCACCCAGATGCCCCTCAGATTTTCTTTTCTAATAATATTACTATCTAGGGCAGAGGTCCAGACAGGGACCATTTGCAGAGAAATCTGGAAATATGTAGAGCCATTTCTGGCTGTCACAACTGGTCTGTGTGTGTGTGTGTGTGTGTGTGTGTGTGTGTGTGTAGTTGGTGCTACCAGCATCTAGCAGGTAGAGGTCAGGGATGATGCTAAATGTCCTACAATGTGTAGAATGCCCCCTCCACACACACACACCCAAAGAGTTATGTACCCCAAAATGTCAGTAGTGTTGAAGTTGAGAACCCCTGCTCCATAACTATGATTTTTCCCTCATTGTATACCACACAAATATTTTAAAAAATATTCTACAGTGTTAGGCGGGGCAGGGGTGGGGGGTTGTTGCCTGGATGGCTCAGTTGGTTAAGCGTCCAGCTTTGGCTCAGGTCATGATCTCACAGTTCATGGGTTTGGGCCTCACATCGGGCTCTGTGCTGACACCTCAGAGCCTGGAGCCTGCTCTGGATTCTGTGTCTCCCTCTCTCTCTGCCCCTCCCCCACCTGTGCTCACTCTCACTCTCGTTCTCATTCTCTCTCAAAAATAAACATTAATTTTTTTTTTAATTCTATGGGGCATCTGGGTGGCTCAGTCGGTTGGGCATCCGACTCTCGGTTTTGGCTCAGGTCATGATCCTGGGATGCTGGGATCCTGTCCCACATTGGGCTCCACACTGAGCATAGAGGCTGCTTGAGACTCTCTCTCTCTCTCTCTCTCTCTCTCTCTCTCTCTCTGCCCCTACTCATCCCCCCCAAATAAAAATATATATTCTACAACTGAAGTGTTGTTTGTTGGTTTTTCGTTTTGTTTTGTTTTTTACCTTAAGTTATTTGGAGAGGAGTCTTCATTTAATATATTCTTTTGTTATTATGGCCAGAAAACATGACTCCTAGAATTTTATCTTTTTGGTATTGGGGTTTTCATTATGGCTTAGGGTATGATGAGTTTTTGTAAAATGTTCATGTGTATCTGAAATCGTGTTTATGCTCCAATATACACATTTCTCTATATGTCTATTCAATCAACTGTTTTGACTACTCTAGCTGTGAGATTTCAAGAAAAATGAGTTAAAGCAGCTCCCACCGCTATTGTGTTCCCTTCAGTTTCTCTATGGAATTTAAACAGGTTTCTTCACATATACTGATGTGACGCTATTCATTCCCATAAATGTTTCAGAATGCTATACTTTCATGATGGCTTCTTCTTCTTAATAAAAAAACCCCAGTATCTTTGCCTCAATTAATGTTTTTATTTTAGATCCAACTTCACCTGTGATCAGTACCTCTATTTTCCCACTGTTTATTACTGTCCTTCATCATTTTAAGTGTGCATCTTGTGAACAGCATGTAAGTAGATTTTGGTTCTGAGTTCTTAATATAATATATTGTGAAATCTATATTTTATTATTATATTAATCATAAAGAAGCCCAGGAAACAGACTTCAAGTGAACTATTTCAAAGAGTAGAAACTTTTACAAAGAATTCAATTTAAAAATGGGCAAAGAACTTGAATAGATACTTTGAAGACTTACAAACGGCCAACAGGTACATGAAAAGGTCCATAACATCACTCATCATCAGGGAAATGCAAATCAAACCCACAATGTGGCACCACCTCATATCTGTTACAATGGCTATCATCAAAAATATACGAGATAAAATGTTGGTGAGGCTGTGAAAAAAAAGGGAACCCTTGTGCACTGTTGGTGGGAGTGTAGATTGGAGCAGACACTCTGGAAAACAGTCTGGAGGTTCCTTGGAAAATTAAAAACAGAACTACCATGTGATTTGGCAATCCCACTTCTGGGTATCGATCCAAAAGAAATGAAATCACTACCTTGAAGAGAGATCTGCATCCCCGTTGTTCACTGCAGCATTATTTACCATAGCCAAGGCATGGAAACAACCTAAGTTTCTCTGAACAGATGAACAGACAGAAAGTGTGGAATGTAGGTACAATGTTATTTGGCAACAAGCAAGAAGGAGATCTGCCTTTTGCAACAATATGGATGGGCCTTATACCAAGTGACATAAGGCAGACAGAGAAAGACAGACTGTGCTCTCCCTCATGTGGGGTCTAAAAAAGCCAAACTCAAAGAAATAGAGAGTAGAATGGTGGTTTCCAGGGCCAGGGGCTGGGAAATGGGTAAAGGCGGTCAAAGGGAATAAACTTCCAACTACAGCATAAATAAGTTCTGGGTACCTAATGTACAGCACAGGGATTATAATTAACAATACTATATTGTATACTTGAAAGTCGTTAAGAACAGAGATCTTAAATCATCACACACACAAAGGTAATTATGTGAGGGGATGCAGGTATTAACTAACCTTACTGTAATAGTAATTTCACAAAATATTTGCATGCATTAAATCATCATGTTGTATACCTTAAAATAATATACGTTAAATGTTAGTACTATCTCAACAAAGCTGGGGAAAAAATTTAACTCTCAAGAAATAACAGTCAAAGGATTTAAAATCTCTAAACATCCCTCTTTCCACTTCAATGCGTAAATACCCTTCCTTCCCTGAATCTTAAGAGTCTGACATTATTTCCTCAAGGGCAAAATGGCCTTGGGGTTCTGTGTTTAGGACTTGTTTTTTCATTTTTCTTCCCAGCAGCGTGCTTAGAATTCTTTAGCCAGAGATTCCTGACTCTGTAATTTCATATTTTGCCAACATTTGATAATGGCAGACTTCCGAATTTTTGCAAATCTGCAAAGTGCGAAATGCTCTCAAACTTGTTCTAATTTGCACTGTCCTGACTACTAGAGAGGTTGAACACCTTTGCATACGTTTACTGGCCATTTGGGTGTCTATTTATACTGCTGTTAGAGTGTAAGCTAGTAAGGTAAACATTTCAGGAAGCAATCTGATAATACCCAGGTACACTGAAGACATGTAATTCGGTAACTTAGCAATTCTATTCTAAGATATTTATTATAAGGAGCTTTCCCAGATGCACAAGAAGAAATAAATACTGCGGGATAAATCTCAAAGACATTAGAATGGGCAAATGATTGTCCTTTCGACGGAATGCTGAGCATGGCTCCTGGGGCTCTGGGGTTATCTGTTTCTATAGGAATGTGTGCCTTTGTCTTTGACTAGGCAACTTTACAACTTTGTAAAAAAATGAAATTAGTGCATCTTTTTCATTGTTACATTTTTTCCAGTGTGGTAAAATACACACAACATACAATTTACCACCTTAACCAATTTTAAGAGTACAGTTCACTTTCCCATTGTTGTGCGGCCATCCCCACCATCCATCTCCAGGGCTCTTTCCATCTTGCAAAACTGCAACCCTACCTATAAAACAATAACTTCCTATTCCTCCCTCCCTGCAGCCCCTGGCAACCACCATTTTAGTACTGTGACATTTGGCTACTATTCTATGAATCTGACTACCTTAGGTACCTCCTGTAAGTGGAATCATACAGAATTTGTTCTTCTGTGACCGGCTTATTTCACCAAGCAAAATGTCCTCAAGGTTCATCCACGTTGTAGCCTATACCAGACTTCCCTTCCTTGCATTATTACTTAATTTTTTTCTTCTTTTCTTTTTTTAAATATAATTTATTATCAAGTTGGCTAACATATAGTGTATCCAGTGTGCTCTTGGTTTTGGCAGAAGATTCCTGTGGTTCATCACTTACATACAACACCCAGTGCTCATCCCAACAAGTGCCCTCCTCAATGCCTATCACCATTTTCCCCTCTCCCCCATTCCCCCACCAACCTTCAGTTTGTTCTCTGTTTTTAAGAGTCTCTTATGACTTCCCTTCCTTTTAAAGGCTGAATAAAATTCCATCGTATGTGGATGCTGCATTCATCCATTCATCTATTAATGGACACTTGGGTTGCTTCCACATTTTGGCTGTTGTGAATAATGTTGCTGTGAACGTGGGTGTTTAAATATCTCTTCTCTTCAAGACTCTGCTTTCAATTTTTTGGGTTATAAACACAGAAATAGAGTTGCTGGATCATACAGTAATTCTACTTTTTTTTTTTAATGTTTATTTTTATTTTTGAGAGAGAGAGCACAAGCGGGAGAGGGCAAAGAGAGAGGGAGACACAGGATCTAAAGCAGACTCCAGGCTCCAAGCCATCAGCACAGAGCCCAATGTGGGGCTCAAAGCCATGAACTGTGAGATCACAACCTGAGCTGAAGTCGGATGCTTAACCGACTGAGCCACCCAGGCATCCCACAGTAATTCTACTTAATTTTTGAGGAACTGCCCTGTTGTTTTCTATAGTGGCTGCACCGTTTTACATTCCCACCAATAGTACACAAGGTTTCAATTTCTCCACTTCTTGACCACCACTTGTAACTTTTCTTTTATAGGAGCCATCTTAGTGGGTATCAGGTAGAATGCAACTGATTCTTGTCCATAAAAATGCAAATAAGTGTTGTCTGGTAGAGGTACAATTGATTCTACCTTGTAGAAAGAAGATTTCAAACACAGTATTCTGTTGCTCCAGTTTTACCTTTATTACAAAATTTATTTTATCATTCTGGGTTGCTGATATATATATGTCTATTCATCAGATTCTCCTTTGAGCCAATTGTAATGTATTATTGGCTTTCTCACTAATGAATGAGTTAAATAAATTGACATGTCTTCATTTCGTATTTGTGTGAGAGTCATGAAGTTACCTTTCAAAAATTATATATTATAATAAAGATGATCATTACTATGGCATTTTCTAAGTTCCAGAAAAACTGGAAATAATGTGAATGTTCACCAATTAGGAAATGGTGAAAATCCGTGATATATTCACATAACGGAATTCTGTACAGAGTTCAAGGGAATGACCTGTAGCTACACCTGTCAGTGAGGTGGATGAACTCAGGAACAATAACGAATAAAAAGAGTTTCAAGAGGATCCATGCAGTAAAATACCTTAATGTACATGTTTATAACATAAAACATTACAATAAAGTGTTTAAGGACATATAAAAATGTAGTAAAAGCATTAAAAACAGGAAAAGCAGGAAAAGAAAGACAGATACAAAGCCTGCTTAATTTGTATCTGTAATATTTTATTTTTTCAAAAATAGACCCCAAACTAACAATAATAATAATAATAATAATAATCAGGGGCTCTTCAAAGCCTGGTGTTGAACTTGAATGTACTAGGTTCTGGGAAGTCTGGGAAGGCGGCTGGCATCCACATCACTTAGTTGGTTATGTGATGCATCCTGAAATAAGATAGGATTGGTGCCCTGATCTCCAGCTTGGGCCCCAAATACCTTCATTCCATTGCCTCGCTGCGTCTTCACTGGATGCCCCACAAGCACGTCAAACTTTACATGTTGAAAATGGAACTTAATTCTCCTTCAGTCTGCTTCACCAAGCCCCACACCTGGGCCCCAACCTTGATTTCTCTGTGTTCCTTGCACCCCTCTCCTGCCCCAGACACACCTGTGTTGGCTCGGCCTCTGCAGCGAATCCGAAGTCCCACACACACCTCTCCCCACCTTCCCCCCCCGCAAAGCCACTGCCATCTCCCAGTTTTCCTGTTTCATTGCCTGTTCTCCCACCTCCCACCAGCCTGTTCCCCCACAATCACTGGACGGATCTCTCAAATGAGCGAATGAGACCATGCTATTCCCCTCCTCAAAAGTCTTCCTCAGCGTCCCCATTCCCTTAGGCTAAAATGTGCTCCACTTTCCACGGTTTTCAAGGCTGTGCATGATGGGCCCCAGTCTGACGCTCCAGCCCTTCGTATACACTGTCCGCACCGCACCTACTGCACCTCTAGCTTGCTTTGGCCTCCTCTCAGATCTTCAAATGCAAGAGGCCTACCCCGGCCTCAGGTTTCTGACCTGAGCTTTCCTCCCCTTGGTCTCTGCAAGTGGCTCATCTTTCAGTTCTTTTTTTTTTTTTTTTTAATTTTTTTTAACGTTTATTTATTTTTGAGACAGAGAGAGACAGCATGAACGGGGGAGGGTCAGAGACAGAGGGAGACACAGAATCTCCCTCTGTGGGAGATGAGCCACCCAGGTGCCCCTCATCTTTCAGTTCTTAACTGGAATGTTACCTCTTCAGAGAAGCCTTCCCTGACTACGTTGTCTAAAAACCTAACCCACGACCATTATTTTGTATCATCATATTGTCTCTTTCTTTCATAATGGTTATTTCAAGCTATAAATTATTTTGCTCATTTATTTGTTCATGGTCTCCTGAGAGCATCCTCTGCCCAGGGCAGAACAGAAGTGCTGAACAGTTGAGGGTCCAGGAGTGCCCTTCAAACATGAGGGACCAGGAGCGTGTGGGAAAGCCTGGGCTCCCTCTCTCCTCGGCGGGGCGATTCCGAGTTGTGTTCCATGCTCTCCTCAGAGTGTCCGCAGCGGAACTGTGTTCCAGTGGCCACAGTGTCACAACTCCCCAGCCCACCCTTTCCTGGTTTTCTTCTCTTCCAGTCTCAATTCCCTTCATCCTTTGCATGGCTTCCTGGGGTCACCCCCAAACAAAATACTTGCACCCAAACCTTTGCATCAGAGTCTGATTTAGGGAGGGGGTCCCAAATTAAGATACCAGCCCCCTCTCTGGTGCCATGCTGGCCACTGGAGTGACCCCACTCAAGTAGAAAGGGTGTCCTCCCTGCTCAGAATCTTCAGAAGCTCCTGCAGGGTCTGCTAGCATTGTCTTAGCCTGTGAAACAAAGATCTGCATGCACCACCTCTGTCTTCCTGACCTTTCCAGATCCTTCCCAGAGCTCCATGTGGGCTTCCCTCTAAATGGAGACTTTCCCCTGTGGCTCACTGCTCCCTCCCTCCATGTCAGCATCCTTTGAGGCTTACCTGAAACATCACCTCCTCAGAGATGTGTCCCCTGACCTCCCTTTTCAGCCACACCCCTTTCCTGAGCTTTCCCAGGGCTCAGCATGGTGGGCATTAAGCATCTGCTTCTGTGCAGACATGGCCCGGCATCCAGCTGGCACTTAGGAGATATCTGGTGGCCAGGGGCACCAAGCCTCCTGCTTCTCTCATGGAAACATATGGGCACACTTAGGAGCCGCTTCTGTGGCCTCTTCAGGAAGGATGAGCCAGAGGAAAGAGGAAGGAGGCGTCGTTGTGAACTTAATTAGATTCGCCTAGCTTAACAGATTCTCGGAGGGGCAGGAACACAAAGGTGTTTTTCACAAATTCCCCATTTGCAGCCTCTGTGGAGAGGAGCCCCAGGTGCCAGGGTGCCCCCACCCGGAGGGGAGAGGATAAGAAGTCACACCTACACTCCTTCCTGCCTTCTGCTGATTCGCAGAACTAACACCCCACCTGCTTCCTCTGAGGCAGGGACGTGTATCATTAAACACAGCCTCGCACTCTGCCTGGAGAATTGGGACTTTTTTCTGAAGGCGACAGCAGCTCAGCTCAGTTGTGTCCTTTCACTGAAGCTTTTGCCTCAGCTCTAGAGGGGACAGAAACTTCTTAATTTCTAAGCACAGTCAGACCCCAAAGGAAAACTAACGAACCACTGACCAGCATTGTACAATCCCTCCCACGGTCCAGAGTGGTTCTTTCCAACAGATACTAATCCCTCTGTTCTACAGAGGATGGTAACAATTGTGGTAATGATTAAAAATACTTATTATGTTACTGGATGTGTGCTCACTATGTGCTGGGCACCATGCCATGAGCTGCATGAACGCTGTTATCACCCCCATTTTACAATAAAGACCCTGAAACTCAGAGAGGTTGAGTGACTCTCCCAAGGTCACACAGCCAGGAAGTGAGAAAGTCAGAATTCTGGTTGTCTTCTGAGACTGAGATCTTTTCATGGCACCCACACAGATCTTAATGGCTCTAATGCGGGTGGAGGGTAATGAACCTGCTCTCATAGGGCAGCTGTGAGGATCCAGTGAAAAGGTAACTTTGCACAGAGCCTGGCACTGGTATGTGTTCCTTTCCTTCATCCCCTCACAAACTTGCTGGAGGTATAAACTTGATGTTTGAACCAGATCTCAACCGGGCTAAGAGGTGAGAAACAATGGAAGTGTCTGGAAAGTGAGAGAAGTATGAGAGAAGCCAGAAAGGAGGCTCCAGTGAGAATAAAAATAACAGCATTAGGCTTGGCACTAGGGTAGTACTTCACAAATATTTATTTGTTATATCAGGAGTTGGCAGGCTTCTTCTATAAGGGGCCAGATATTAAATATGCTAGGCTTTGCGGGCCAGATGGCCTCTGTTACAACTATTCAATTCTACCATTGTAGTGCAAAAGCAGCCCTAGACAATATGTAAATGAATGATCGTGGCTGTATTCCAATAAAACTTTATTTACAAAAACAAGTGGAGAGCCAGAATTGGCCTATAGCCATAGGTTGCCAATCTCTGCATTTTTTTTTTAATTTTGTTTTTGTTTTGTTTTTGAGAAAGAGAGAGAGTGTGCGTGAGTATGCCGTTGGGGAGGGGCAGAGAGACAGAATCCCAAGCAGGCTCCGCACTGTCAACACAGAGACTGACTCAGGGCTCGATCTCACGAACTGTGATGTTGGCCGGAGCCAACGTCAAGAGTTGGATGCTTAACCAACTGAGCCACCCAGGCATCCCGCCAATCTCTGTTTTAGCTGAATGTGAAGTAAACAGAAATAGTGGTAGAGGCACTACCCTTCAGGTGGCAGTTATATCTGCCAGGCACTGACCTTCTGAGCGCATTTAATTCTCACCCAGCCATGGGAGGAGGTAGGTTTATCATCAGCATCCTACAGATGTGACAGCTGAGACTCAAAAAGGGAAGGAACATGCCCACGGTCATTTAGGGTAAGTGGTAGAGCTGGGATTCAAGTCAAGGTCTATCTGCTTGCCATGTCCTTGTCCTCAGGGACTACACCTCCAGCCCGCCGTCTTGTCCAGACCTGGCCCCAGGAAACAGGCACTCGCTGCCGTCTCTCCACTAAACCCTGCTCTGGGCACCATCTGGGCCCTTGCTCTGACTGCATTACAGCCTCTCTTTAAAATCAGAAGGCCTGGACTGGCCACAGAGACCTTGTAGTTAGCCCCCGTTCTGACGCTGGCCTGCCTTTGCTGCCTGCAGCCTCCTTCTCGGGTCCTTGACTGGGCCTTTGCCTTGAACTGCCCTTAGCAGAACCGACCTCTGTGGTCGTCTTACTTCTCTAGTCCTCTTGGGTCCCCAAGTCTGCTCCTGTCACTCATTCATTCAACAGACATTCCCTGAGGGCTGCTGTGTCTGGGACCCTAAGAGCAGACTAACAGAACACCCCATCTGGAGTGCACAGTCTGATGGGGGAGGCAGAGATGCACCCACACTGTTTTAACCAGTGCAGCAAAGGGACCTGGGCGGAGGGGGTCACAGAAGGGGCCCCTCCAGTGCCTGGTGAGCCAGAAAGCATTTCCATGGGGGAAGACTGAGCCAGCTCTTGAAGAGGAAGTTTGCAGAAATGAGGAGGGTGCAGAGGGCATGCCCAGGAGCAGGAACAGCCTCGGCAAGGGCACAGAGGCATGGAGTAATGTGATGGTTAATTTCTCTGTCAATTTGACGGGGCCACAGGGGGGCCAGACATTTGCTCCTACATTATTCTAGATATGTCTCTGAGAGTGTTTCTGGATGACACTAACATCTGAATCAGTCAACTGAGTACAGCTGATTGTCCTCCCTAAGGTTGGTGGGCCTCATCCGGTCCACTGAAACCTGAATGGAACGAAAAGGCTGAGTGATGGGGAACTTCACCAGCCTGAGTGCTGGGACATTCTCTTTCTCGGGAGAGCTCTAACACGAGTGGCACGACCAGCTTGGCAAGATGCCCACAAGCAAGCCGGAGTGTCCGAAACAGCGGGAGATAAGGATGAAGGGGCATCACAGGCGAGCACTCGGGGGACCGAGGCGGAGGGCCCATGCCTGCAGGTGCTAAGTGGATGGCCACGGGCTTTAAGCAGAGGAGGGTCAGAGCCCAGGTCTGTGTGCCACCAGCCTCCAGGGAGTCCTGGGATCTGTGACAGAACTGCCTGCCTAGGGAAAGCGGTCTCGGGACTCTGAGAAGGGTCTCAGGACACTGGGAAGCAGCAGAGAGCCAGTGTGGCTGTCTCCTGTCGCTGCTGTAACAAATTACCTCAAACTTGGTGGCTTAGGGGCACCTGGGTGGCTTAGTCAGTTAAGCATATGCCTTTGGCCCAGGTCACAATCTCACCATTCGTGAGTTTGAGCCCCTGTTGGGCTCTGTGCTGACAGCTCGGAGCCTGCTTGAGGTTCTGTGTTTCCCTCTCTCTCTGCCCTCCCCCCCACTTGACCTCTCTCTCTCTCTCTCTCTCTCTCTCTCAAAAATAAATAAAACATTTAAAAAAATTTTTTTAAAAACCTTGGTGGCTTAAAAGAACACAAACTTGGGATGCCTGGCTGGCTCAGTAAGTGGAACATGTGACTTTTGATCTCAGGGTTGTGGGTTTGAGCCCCACGTTGGGTGTAGAGATTACTTAAAAATAAAATCTTAAGAAAAGAAAAAAGAACACAAACTCAACCCCTTATAGTTCTGGAGGCCAGAAGTCTGGAATCAATGTCACCAGGCTACCGTCAAGGTGCAGGGATGGCCGGTTATTTCTGGAGGATCCAGGGGAGACTCTGTGTCTTCACTTTTTTTCTTTTTTTTAGGATGGCTGCTGTCCTTATTCCTTGGCTTGTGGTCCCGCATCACAAGAGCTTTTCTCCCTCTGCTTCCATTGTCACACCACTTAGTCTAGGTGTTGGACCCTCCTGCCCCCGCCCGCATAAGGACTCATGATTACATCCCCAGGCCCACCCAAATAATCCAGGATAATCTCTGCATCTCAAGATTTTTTTACTTAGTCACATCTGCAAAATCCCTTTTGCTATATAAGGTAATATATGCACAGGCTTCAGGGATTAGAACATGGTCATCTGGGCAGGGTAGCATTACTTAATCTACCACACCCTGGAATCAATGATGTGTGAGGTCACGGCCAGAGCCCCTCCTCAGCCAACCAAACCAGCTCTCTGAGGCTTCTTTGGGCTTTAAGGGTCAAAAATTTGAAAATTATTTTCTTTTAGGAAAAAAAATTTTTTTCAGCACAAAAGAGAGGAAAAGAAAGCCAATAGGAAGCCTTCCCCAGTGCCTGCCTCTCGCTCCGAAGCCTTTTGTGAGTAAGTATTTCTAATAAACTTTCATGCTTGGTGGGAGATCCCTCGCACGCTGACAAATTTCTCCTGAAATTTGAGATGTCTTGTTCAGAGTAATAGCTATAGTGCACAGGTGCCCAGCTGCTATTGTAAAATCAGTAAGCATTTAATTGAAACAAACGACTATAATAATAGTACATTATCCCTGCAGGCCGAGCGCCATCACAGTTTTAATTATTGAGTTAAGAGTCAGACTAATTTATCCTTTTAAAGCAACAACCCCATTCCTGGTTACACTGATCATCCTGTTATGAATATGAAGGCACCAGCAGGGAAGGATGTAAATGGAAAGCAATTTGTCCCCTTCAGGGCTGATTTGGTCTCTGAAGAAAGGTTTGCAAACAGGGTCACTGAAACACTGGGTCTGGGACTGCCCTGCTGGGGGAGTGACATTTCTGCCTGGGTTGGGGTGGGGGCTGCGGTCCTGGTGCTGCGCAGCTCTGGGATGCAGGCCCTTGTTCCTCTGCTCAGAGCCTGCACCAGCTCCCTCCCTCCCTTCCTCCCAGAAAAGCCCAAGTCCTTGCTAAGCCGCAAGCTCTGAGAACAACCCCACCAGCAGCACCTGATACCTCTCTGCCCGCCCTCCCGCCCCCCCATTCACTCCACTCACGCACACTCCCACTCAAGCATGCTCAAGTCTCAGGGCCCTTCTCTAGCTCAGTGTGACTTTGCACACACACCCCAGGGGACATTTGGCAATATTTGGGGAATAACTGCCAGTTACAGCTGGGAGATGCTACTTGTATCTGCTGGTTACCAGGCCAAGGGTACTGCTCAACATCCTACTATGCACCAGACAGCCTCCCACCATGAAGAATGACCCAGCCCAAAATGTCAACAGTGGCAAGGGTGGGAAGCCCTATATATTAGCTGCTCCCTCTGTACAGGATGGTCTTCCCCAGTGAGGGGGTACCTACGCCAGCTCCCTCACCTCCTGCCTATCTTGTTCGGGTCTCCCCCTTCCTATGAGGTCTTCCCTGACCATCCTCCCAAAACCGCCCTCTGCCCACCCCCAGCCATCCCAATCACCTTCATGCCACTGTTTTCTTCCTTCCAATGCACTGAGCACCTGTGAACACACTATATGACTCATTTATTATTTTACTGTTTCTTATCTTGCTCCCCCTGCCAGTTCCACACAGGCTCACATCTTCATTGTTCCAGAATAGCACCTGACACATAGCAGGGATTCAGTGAATGTTTGTTGAAGGAATTATCTGTCCCTACTCCTTCCTCTTTCACTTCCTACAACCTCTTGGCCTCGAGGTTGGACAATACCGCCTCTTCATGATCTCCCAAGTCCACCCCCTCTTGTCAAGGTTCAGAGCCAGCGATTGTTAATTTTATGTGTCAGCTTGGCTGGGTCAAGGGGTGCCCAGAGAGCCAGTAACATGTTATTTCTGGGGTGTTCGGAAGGTTGCTTCCAGAAGAGATTAGCATTTGAATTGGCCAATGATTGTAAAAGTCGCTCTCACCAATACAAGTGGGCATCAGCCAATCCACTGAAGACCCTCACATGGAACAAAAGAGAACAAAAAGACAGAGAAAGGGCAAATTCTCTCTCTTCTTGAGCTGGGACATCCATCTTCTCCTGCCCTCAGACACTGGAGCTCCAGGCTCTCGGGCCTTTGGACTTGGACTAAGTCACATCCCACTAGGTTTCCTGGCTTGTAGACAGCATATCATGGGACTTCTCCGTGTCCATAACCACAGGAGTCAAGTCCTATAATAAATTTCCTCTTATCTGGATGTCTATATACCCTGTTATTTTCCTCTGGAGAACCCTAACACAGACCCCATTTCTTTTTCCTGAACAATGAAACATCTCTTAATGGGCTGTTTAGGGATCTGTCCAGTAAGAGTTTTGGGGTAACTCCCACATGCCACATGGCACATTCTTGGTTCCTCAAGGGCAGAAATGGAGGCCTGTGATCTGTCACAACCCCAAAGCCCACACGATGACTGCCCCTGAGCCACAGATCCTGAGACACAAAGAAGGCAGGCACAGCCCCTGTCACTCAGGAAGGACCATCAAGTCCAGTGGAACAGGAAGACAAGTGAGCCAGCCATGTCATGCAGTGTGACACGTGTTATTAACGCACCCACCATTACTGCACTGCGGACACTCTCACCCAGTCAACAAATGCGGTGTGTTCCCTGTGGCCTGTGTTCCTGGGACACAGACTATCCCATGCCTGTCAACTGGGGACGGCTGCACCACAGAGAGGTCCTTTTCAGGCCTACAAGATTCTTCCAGCACATTAATATTTTGTGCCACCAAGGCCCAGCCTCAATGCAGAGGATGCCAACCCAGCTGAGCCCAGCAGGCAACGGAGGGGTCAGCTCCTTCTACGTGTTTCTTTTTGTCCTTTTCTACATAACCCAGCTTCTACCCTCTCCCATGAAGCTACCTTCCCAGGTCTTACTGAGAGTTTCTTTTTTCCTTTTTTTAAAACATTTATTTATTTTTTTTTTTAATTTTTTTTTCAACGTTTATTTATTTTTGGGACAGAGAGAGACAGAGCATGAACGGGCGAGGGGCAGAGAGAGAGGGAGACACAGAATCGGAAACAGGCTCTAGGCTCCGAGCCATCAGCCCAGAGCCCGACGCGGGGCTCGAACTCACGGACCGCGAGATCGTGACCTGGCTGAAGTCGGACGCTTAACCGACTGCGCCACCCAGGCGCCCCAAACATTTATTTATTTTTGAGAGAGAGATAAAGAGAGGCAGAGAGGGAGGGAGACACAGAATCCGAAGCAGGCTCCAGGCTCTGAGCTGTCAGCATAGAGTCCAACGCGGGGCTTGAATGCATGAATCGCCGAGATCACGACCTGAGCCAAAGTTGGATGCTTTGCTGACTGAGCCACACAGGTGCCCCCTGAGAGTTTCTTTAGTAAGAATTTAACACGTGTTTTTTAATTGTACAGGTATCTGAATTAGTATCACTATGATTTTCTGTTAATGCTGTGGTTACCAAGTTACATAGACCTTGAGAGGTTTGCCCTAACCCTGTTTTCCCCACAAGCTCTGTTGATTTTAGGAATTTGCAGGTTTTGTAGAACTGTGTCTCTCGTAGAATAGCAGAAACATCTGTATTTACTAAGTATCTGCTATGTGCCAGGCACTGCAGAACACAGATTTCATGGTGAGTAATACAGGCGCGGTCCCTGCCCTATGCAGCTGACGGTCTTGTGGCGGAGACAGGCATCAATCAATTCCACACCCAAATCAGTATGCAGTCACAATGGTGATGAGCACTGAAAGGGAAGCCACGGACCACTGTGAGCTTGTGCAATGCAGGCTGGGGCTATGTAGTGGCCCCAGTTAGAAGGTTAGTGGGGAGGAGGGAGGAGGGCTGGAAAGATGAGCTTAGAAAGCCAGGAAGGGGCCAGGCTGGGTAGGACCTTGAATGCCAGGTGAAGATATTTGGACTTCATCCTGAGGGTCACAAAGAACCCAGAAATATTTTAGGAAGATCAGTGACTTCAATTTTAGAAAGGCCAGCTTGCTTGCTATGTGGCAGGTGGCAGGTGAGAAGTCACATAATCACTACTCAGATTCGGATAATGGAACGTAAGAGATGGCTGTGAGAGATGCCAAGGGCAGATCTGGGATTTGGGACTGGTCATGGTGGGTGGTCCAGGATGACAACAGATCACTAATGATATTCATGGGCTGGTCACATGAGAGAAGAGACGTGTCCAACCAGGTAGGAAGGAGTGGGCAGCTGTGGGCAGGCTGAGCTTGGGCCCAGCATCCAAGTGGGGTTTCCAGGTGGGGATGGTCGACTACATGGTCTGGTATTTAGAGGTGGGGACCAACAGGTACCCAGAGAGAGGCACCCACTCACCATGGGGGAGAATCAGGCCAAGAGGGAGGGGTGTGAGAAGGGGTGTCTGAACAGGAGTTCCAGTCACATTGAGGAAGCAGAACAGGAAGGCATTTCAGGAAGAAAGGAGTGGCCCCTAAATGTCAAGGACGATAGAAGCAGCACGTACCTGATGGGTTTGGCAATTTGGAGGCCACCAGGGTCCCGAAGCGGAGCAGTTTTGTAGTTGGGGGGAGGCAGAAGCCAGAGTGAATGGCAGGGGAGGAAATATGACCACGGTTGATGACCCCTCCTGGGAGCTTCACTGGGACCATCAGGAGAGAAACCGGACAGTGGCAGGGTCCAAGGATGACCTTCTACTTAGATGCTAAGGGGAAGCACAGAAATGCCCCCTTGGAGACCTGAACCGCAGAACTGAGGGGCCACAGCACCACTATGCATGCCTCTTGCTGGCCACATGCTCATCTTTGGTCTTAAGTGAGCCTCTTAACAAGCCCTGTGAGGTAGATGCTGCTGTGCCCACTTTACAGATGAGCACGTGGAGTCCCAGAGCAGTAACATCAATTGCTCCCTGATCCCCACCCGAGTCTGCCAGTCTGAGCTCTTTTCACTACTGAGGGTGGAGGGGTGCAGCCCAGGCTGGACCGGGCCTCAGCAACAGAGCATCTGAGAGGGAACGGCTCTGTTATCACCACACGGGGAGTCGGCACAGCAGGTCTGTCTTATTTTGACTACAACTGAGCTCTCCTCTGTGAAGAACTGGGGCAGGGGCAGGGTGTCAGGGAGCTACTAGGACTGGGGGTACACTGGGGCCCAGGCAGTGACGAAGCTGGGGGTAGATCACACACGGTGAGGGCTTGGTCCTACAGGCTCTGGAGAGCCTGGGTGGCCATGAGCAGCGGATGGCCCAGCAGGTTTCCTGTTCTCAGGGCGAGAGGCCAGAGATAGGGTCAGGAGGCACCTGGGGCAGACGTCATGGACAGGAGAGAACTGAGGAGGTGGAGCCAGCGCCCACGGTCAAAGGGAGCTGATAACCACAATGACCTGCCCAGACCGGGAACCCCCCCCCCTTCCCGAATTTGATCTTCAGTTCCTATTTCGAAAAGGGCCTGATGCCTGTGCCAGCAGCCCTAGGGCTGAGCCACATTCTGCAAGGATGCACTTGGTTATCTGACAGCCAGCCTTTGCCTCTCCATCTGAGCGGTGGGAAGGGTGTATTTTATTTCCTTATCTTGTCTGCCTACCACACTGGAATGGAAGCTCCATGGATCAGGACTGTCATCTGCTCGGGGCTTGAGAGAATGCCTGGTACACAGTAAGGGCTCAATAAAAGGTTCTAGAATGAATGAACAAGCGCATGAGTGAACCCAATGAAATGAAGCTGAGAAATTCCACTGGTCTTGCTCAAAGTCTCACAACTTTAAGGACAGGAGCCAGGGTTTGGGACCAGAAAGGGGCTTGTTTCCTTTCCAGCAATAGCTCCCTGTGGACAGATGCCCCTTTCGAATGACCAGTCCAGCCCCCACCCCCACCCCCACCCCAGGCCACTGCCAGGGACTCTGCCCTTCCCCCATCCTCAGCACCCTCCAGGGATGGGGCAGCTGTGACGCCCTGCTGGCCCAGTGCCATGTGCCTGGCAACCCAGTTTATCTCTCTAGCCCCTACTCATTCTTCAGGATTTAGCTCAAATGTCACCACCTCCAGGAGGGCTTCAACTGGCTCTCTCACCTAAACCAGGGCCCCCCGTGGACTGCCTCTCACGGCACCTTGTTAGTTTTTTCATTGGCCTTGTCATGGTTGGGATAATACTTTCGCTGCCGGTGTGCATGATTCTGGCTGTGCTCCAGCCATGAAGGTGGGGACCGGGTTGCTTTGCTCAGGGTGGTTCCCCCGATGTCTAGCCCCAGGCCTGACACACAGCAGGTACTAAGGAAATGTGGAGGGAACGAGCCAGGTAGGCCTGGGTGCTTCCCAAGCTCCAGGCCAGCCCAGTAGACACCCGGCCCCTGAGTGGGAACTGCTTCCGCCCCTCCCCCTCTAACACCAGAGACTCCACGCCTTCGCCTTCCGGGGCTCCTGTTCCTTCAAGCCTTGTCTGCTCCCCAGTGGCAGATCTGCCTCTTTGTCTTTGCTTATGCTGTTCCTCTGTTTCTCCAAGTCTGGAGACTGGCTGAAGTCAGATGGTCCTGGTGTGCTCAGGGTGAGAAGACCTTAACCTGAATGACCTGAATGACCTTGACCAGCCACTTCACCTTCTGGGCTTCCTCAATGGGAGGACTCTAAATGCAGTAGAAGAATCACATCTGCGTTTCAGAAAGCTACACTAGCTGCCCCTGTGGGAGTGAACCGGCTCATGAATGAACCAGATGGGGAGAGACAGAGGCAGGGAGACCAGCTCAGAGGCTTATGAGCCAGCCCAGGCCATGACAGGGGAGGTCTGAGCTGGGATGGGGCAGTAGGCCCAAGGCAGGGGCAGTGGAGGTGGGAGTCACTCAGGAGGTAGGCTCTGCGTGGCTCAGAGATTCCTGGCAGGTGGCTGGGACCCACAGGAGAGGGAAGCACGAGGAGAGTGAAGGGTTACTCACCCCTCCTGAACACTGAACATTCTACATTCTGAATTAGCACACGTGCTAATTAAAACCATCTTTCCAAAGAATTTATTATAGGATATTCCAAGCTAATTATAAATTCTCTGTAGCTGATCCTGAGCAGTTTGCTAATGCGGTGTTGAAATCTCTTTGGCCACCCTCGTTTAAATTATTCATCAGGCCCTGCAACAGTTGTGAACTGTAATTTAAACAGTCAGCTCATGAATATTCAATTAACACAACAAACACTGGCGTGTTTTACTGCCTTGCCGCTCAATATTTTGTATCCTCATCCGTGTTTACATGTTTTTATGAACTCTCGAGAAACGCGTTGCCTGTTGAAAGTCCCTGGTTAAGCCAAGATTGAAATGCCTGGGAGGGGCTGGAGGCAGGAGGCAAAGCTTCTGATACCCCTTCTCAGAAAAGTTGCAGGTGGTCAAGCTGGAAGGGTCCGAGGAGGGGAGGCCCAGCGAGGGCAAGGACTGGCCCTCAGGTAACAGTGCATCCAAGGCACAGACAGGGCTCAGAGTTCTGGTGCAATTCCCACTGCCACGGCTGCTACAAAGTAATTGGGAAAGGGGGGTAGGGGCATCTGGCTGTGAGACAATGTTAGGAACAGAGGAAGCCTGGCATTCTTTGGTGCCCAGCCTCTTAAAGGCAACAGCCAACTGTTGCCAAAGTGGCTCAGGGACACAGGCTGTTTTAGAATCCAGGCTGGCTCCACCCTTAAAGATCAGAGTTCCTGCCCTTCCAGGACCCAGTCACAGGACTATGTGCCCTTCACTCTGGCATGAGTTTTAGGGCCCCCACAGCCTGTATATAGTTTTGAAGTCGCCACAAATGGCTCCTCATCTATTCTCACATCTCTCCCATGAGGCAGGCACCATGATGACTCCCATTTTTACAGATAAGACTGAGGCTCAGAGGACGAAGCAGTCTGCCTGGGGTAAAGCTCTCTTCTCCTCCCTCTCTGAGACCACACCTTCAGAAAAACACTTCCACAATGCAGGAGGAACCCATCCCAAGACAGTGTTACAGTACAGAAATGTCAGAAAAAGCCCAGATGCCAACAGAACATTGTTTATGTTCACAATGAAACATCCACACAACGGACTGTTATGCAGGCACTAAAAATATGGGCACGACCTAGAATTATGGACATGGAAACACATCCATTAGCTACTCCTATAGAAAATCGTCAGGCCACACAACAGCTCTAACAGAACAGGCTAAAAAGTACAGGAAAAGGCCCCATACTATATCTTGTTTATGTAAATGATATTCATATGATGTTCAAAGATATGACTAAAAAGATACCCAACCAGCAAATAGTTAGGTTAATAATAGTTACTTGCGGATAGTACAGTTTAATGACCTTTAATTTCTTCTTTGTATTTGTGTTTAATTTTTCTTTTACAGTGAACATGTGTCATTTTTATAAAAATCAACACAGCTCTGTTTTTGGAAGATGTAGACGATGTAAGAAGGCCTCACTTCAAAATGTATAGGATACAGCCAAAGCCATACTCAGAAAAAATGCACAGCCATAAACTTTTTTATCATTACATAATAAAAGCAAATGAACTAAAGAATCTAAAATGACAAATTTAAACATCTAAAGAAAGGAAGAAGAAGGAATTAATAGATAAAAAAGGGGAGGGGCGTCCAGGTAGCTCAGTCGGTTAAGTGTTTGACTTTGGCTCAGGTCATGATCTCATGGTTTGTAGGTTCAAGCCCCGCGTCTGGCTCTGTACTGACAGCTTGGAGCCTGCTTTGGATTCTGTGCCTCTCTCTCTCTCTGCCCCTCCCCCACTCACACTCTGTCTCTCTGTTAAAAATAAGTAAACATTAAAAAAAATTTTTTTAAGGGAGAAATGGATGCGTTAAGAAAAAAGGTAAGTAACAGAATTGAAATGTAACTCTGATGGTTGGTTCTCTAAATAAAATGAGTGAAATTGGATAAACTAGTAACATGGATGAACCTCCCATAAAGAAGAACATGAAAAAAGAGCAAAACTACAATATACAACTTTAGGAATATGAATGGGACATAATTACAGGTACAAAGACTATAAAAATTATAAGACTACTACTAAATGTAATTCAGCGGTAATAGCTGTGTAGATCTTAGTGTAATGAACTATTCATTTTATGAAGATGGTATAGCCTTGATAATGGTTATATAGATTATAGTTATAACCTGTGTTTCAATACAGAAATATGAGAAAGCTATCTTGTATAAAGAAAACTACAGATCTATTCACTATAAAAAATGTTAAATAAAAACCTTAAGTAAAATAATAGTGCTTTAAATTTAGCCTCATATGAAAAAAATATATGTGTATGTATGTTCAAATATATATGTATACATGAATATCACAACCAAGTAGAATATATTAATACTGGGGAATCTATGAATAAAATGCATCACCCCAGTATACTAAGGAAGAAAAACCACATGATCATCTCAATTCATACTTAACAGGCATTTGATACATGGAGCGGTCTTGTACAACCAGCTGAAACAAGAAGAAAAGGCCCAAGGACAACTTACACATGGGTCAGTTACCCACATGGGTACCAGCCAAAAAGTGGGCGGGGAACCCCATTTGAGCAACGTACACGGTGGGCCTTGAAAGAGAACAGAGCCCAAAGATGTTCCCCACAGCTGGGGCTGTGAGCCCTGAATCCTATCACCTACTTTGTGTGGAAGGAGGAGCCCCCCCACCGTGACACTAAGTCGATTCTCATTATTCACGGTAGTTAGTTTCTGAATTAGCGAATGTTGAACAGTTGTCTTTCTAGAGGAAAGACAGGGATAGGTTCCTGCAAGCCTCTGGTCACACTGTTTTCATCTGCTGACCCATATATAACCTTATGCGTGTTCCCGTTTTAAAACACCGTATTTGATATTGTTGACTCATTAGGAATTCAAGGCACCATAAGTCATACCTGAACACACCTATTTTCTCCGTGAGGCCTATCTTGAGTTGAGAAGCACCAGACAGCACTTCAGCACTGTGCTTGGGGACCACTTTAAATAGTGAAATAAGCCACAAAATGCAAAAAACGTGGCTCCGCACAGACTGCAGAACAGATTCTTGTGTAGAGTATGAGGGCTGAGACTAGAAGGCAGAGCATCCGTTGCCTTGTTCGACCTCAGCTGGGAATGTGCACATGGGGATGACATGAATTTTTTGCTGTTTTGTGCATGTCCACAGATGACTACGAACACCCCGTGAATATTGATTTTGGGGTTATAAAAAATTTTGAGCTAGTAGATGAAGTGGCAAATGGAGAAATCTGCCAATAATGGGGATGGATTATATACAGATTCATAGCAGCAGCTAAGGGCCTGGCTGTCTGGTCAGGGGTCTAGCAGGAAGAGAAATGTGACCTTGGAGGCAAGCTGGTCTCGGGGAGAGGTATATGGATGGAGATACAAGAGTGAGCACAAAGTGTGATCTTTGAATCACGTTTTGCCAACCAGAAGGCATTCATCATAGAAGAAGCACTGAATAATCAAGTGGATGAAATGGCTCAGCCCATTGCCACTAGCCAGCCATTATCATCAACCACCCCCCAATGGCACCAAGCACATGGATCTAATAGCCAAGGTGGCAAAGATGGAGGCTGTTCATGGGCCCAATGACATGAACTCCCCCTTCAGGGTCAATTTAGCTGCTGCTGCCTCTGAATATCCACCCTGTCAACAATAGAGACCAATGCTGAGACCCAACATGGCACCACCCCTTGAGGAGAATGACCAGCCCTTGGATGCAAAGTTTACCACACTGGGCCCCCTCTATCACACAAGAGCCAGCAGTTAGTCCTCTCAAGGATAGATATTCTGGGCATGGTTTGCCTCTATCAGCAGAACTCCAGCCAGCACTGCTCTCTGAAGACTGACAGAAAGACTCGCCCAGAGGCATGGAATCCCACATGGCATACTATGCAACCAGGGGGTCCACTTCAGGGAATGGACCCCTGTCATGGGGGGTCTACTGGCCATATCACATGTCCCACCAGCCCGAAGCTGGCTCACAGAATGCCTCACAGAATGCTGGAATGACCTTCTAAAGGTGCAAAGTGTTAGCCTGAAAACACTGAAGGGATGGGGTCCTGTCTTTCTTGATGTGGTATGTGCATCAGATCTGGGACCTCCATATGGTTCCATGAAGAATACATGGGTTCAGGAACCAAGGGGAAGAAGCAGAAGTGGCCCTACTCATTATCACTCCAAGAGACTCACTGGGGCATCTTGTGCTTCCTGACAGCAGTTCTGGGTTCTGCTGGGTTGGAGGACCTGGTCTCCCAATGGGGCGTGTTCTTGCCAGAGGACACAGCAGCTATGTCTGCTGTCATAGAAGCCTTTGGGCTTCTTATGTCTAAGGACTGGCAGGTGAGAAGAGGGCTCACCATCAGGGCAGGGGAATCAGTCCTGATGGGCAGGAGGAACAAGGGTGGCTGTGACCCAGTGGGGGCAGGGAGTGTAATACACATGTAACCCAGGGGACCCACCTGGATGCGTCCTGCCACCCCCTTTCCCATTGCAACTGTGAAGGGACAGGTGTGACAAACTTGAACAAGTGCCAAAGACTCAGACTTTTCCAGAGCCCGTAAGACACATAAGCCACCAGCTCCATCAAGGTGATAGCTGAGGGAGAGGGAAACTGTCATTTGTTCCACTAAGTGTCCTTCGGGAAAAGGGACCCAGGGAACCATGGATCAGATCTGTGTGGCACAAGGGGTGGATTGTGGCGGGCCATGGAAACGCACTGGTCAGCCCTTCTGCTTTGGGAATCGCAATGCTGAGAGCCCCAGCCACTGCTCCTCTGGCTCCACGAACGTGCTCTCACCAGGGCCACCCCCAGTCAATGACTAAGCACGCTGGGGATACCAAGGCAGGACCCTCTGGTGAGACAAGGAGCTCCTCCAGTGAGCGACTGTGGTTTGGGGACCCCCCACTGGCCTGGCCAAACCTTTCTGGGAACTGCACACTGTCCAAGACTCTTCATACTCAAGCCTCCTCCTTCCTCCCCTCTTTCTGCAGGCATCAGGCCTGCATTGTGGTCTGAAATTCCCCCCACCTCCCACCATCTCTTTCTCCCTCTCAATAAATCTCTTACCTGCCTAATCCTGTCTAGTGCTGCTTCTTGGTGGATTCAAACAAATGCAACCAGAATCCCTCTTTGAGAGAAAACTGTACTTAACTTGTATTGAGAAACACACCATGACCTGCTCAGGGTAGAGGGTGTCCCCAAAGATGCTCATTTCAAATGAAAGGGGCCCTAAACTAACTTCTAAGGAAGTCAGGTGCTAGTAATGGAGGAACCTTCATTCAGCTGACCTCAGAGGAACTGTAGACCTTGGGAGAGATGCAGAGGCTAAGGGGAACACAGCGGGAGACAGAACAGAGGGGAGCCTGACACTGAACTTGCCATGTGGGCAGGGATAAGAGAGAGAGGTCATCACAGTGTCAGTGTGGCCAAAAAGGGGACTTGGCAGCATAGACATGTGCAGCTGTCTGTGGTGGGTGCCCCCCCCCCGTAACACCCCCAGGCAGCCAACTTTGTCCACCAATACTTGGGCAGGTGGATTTCTTGGGTTCCAGAAAGGATACAGAGTTCTCCGTGTGGGTTGGCGGGGAAGAAAAACAGAGGCAGCTCATCACAAAGTGCTTAGAGACTAATATCATTGTTATGGCTACCATGCTGAGCATTTTATAAGCATTATAGCATTTAATTATCAAAACAACTCCATACGGTAAGAATTATTAACATATCCACTTTACACATTAGAAAACTAAAGTTCAGAGGGGGTGGGTAGCTTGCTCAACACAGCAAGCAGCTGGAAGAACTCAGGTTTAAATCCATTTCCCTTGAGGTCTAAAGCCAGTGATATCAATTCTGGCAAAGTGCTGATCCCCTTCCAGCATGGCAGTGGGCACAGAGACATGATGTGAGTGTCTAGGCCAAGGGGCCACAGCAGAGGCTAAGCCCCTATTCCCAGAAGATAGTTTTGTCTCCAGTATCATTGGCCACTGGTCACCTGCACCGTGAACACCTTCTTGGGTGGCAGGCTTCCACCATATGCTGGGGACACAGTGAGCCTGTTCCCTACTCCTTTTAGGGTTATGGGAAGATACAGTTCCAATTTAGTATGACCAAAGTCACAATGGTGAGGACATGCAGAGAAGGGTACAGCCAATTTGCTGGCTGGAATTCTGCTTCTCCTTAGCAGGCACACAGCAAGTAAGAATATGTCAAGTTCACAGGCAGGTGAAAGGGAACAAGGAGGAGGGGTCTTATGTGCAAAGGCAAAGGGGCCCAAGGTCTGGGGTTCCCAAGGGAGAGGAAGAGTCCTGCGGGATGGGGGAGTGACCATTTTGGCTGACCCACTGGGCCCTGGATGTCCGGTGGGGGCCCTACACTTTGTCACCTTTGGCCAAGGCCCCATTCTTCTTGTCCAGCTGCTGCCAGTGCTGCAGGTGTCTAGCTTGAGTCTGTTTGTCTGACTGCCCACACTCCATCCTTTCATGGTCTCCAAGAACAGGCTCCACTGATTGCCCCACACCTGGTACACAGGCACAGTCCCCCATAAGCAGCTGGCAGAACCCTCCCTCCCGGTCCTACAGAGGTCCCGGTGACCTCCCCTGCCCTGAGTTTCCCTTCTTTTCCCTACTGCCTTTTGTTTCTAATTCTGGGCCACTCCTGGTGCACAATTACCCATTAACCTCACAAGGATAAGACAGTCTACAATCTAAGGAGAGCTGGCCTGGAGTCCTTCAGATCCTAGGCTGGGGATGGTCCTCATGCCCAAGGGTCTGTTTCAAGGCCTGTGCCAATGGGAGGCATAAGGTGATGAGAAGAGTCTGGAGCCACTGGCAGAGGTGTGGATTCTCTGGTTTCTCTGGGGGATAAGGTTTGCAACTGTCACCAGTGTGATAAAATCCTCAAGGCAAACTGACATATGAGTGACGGTTCTGTGTACCCTAAAAACATGCAGAACCTGGGCCCCCGCTGAGGATGGTGGCAATCCAGTGGTGCTCAGCAGGATCAGAATCCCCCGGAGGGCTGGTGAAACACAGGTTGAGGGTCTAGGGTGGGGCCTGAGAGTCTGCACCTGTAACACATTCCCAGGTGATGTTGATCCTACCAGGAACTCATTTTAGACACAGATGCTGCCCGAGCCCCCACCAGATGGATTCCTGGGTGTGCCAGCTGTCAAAGGTTCGCAGTTGCCCTCTTCTCTCAGAACTGTCCTTGATCAGCAGGAGTCGTCTTGCCTAGGAAGCTCTGCACAAGTCCCACCCCCATCCTAGCCTGTGACCAATGACTGACTCACACCTCACCCAAGGGCACAAATGCTGGCAACTCTGTGGTCTGATTCACGCTTGAGAGTTCCCTGTGGGACCAGGCGGACCTCCCTCTAATGCGGATCTGGACAGCACCTACCATTCACTCCTCACAACAACCCCATCAGGAAACTGTGGCCCAGACAGGTCAAGTGGCCTGGCTGAGGTCACACAACTGGTTACACGTGCAGATGTCTGACCCCAGAGCACTCTCTCCCAAGCCCCTAGGCTCCTTGACCTGTGGCTCTGACCCGCAACTCCAGTGACAACAACCCCTTGCAGGGCCCATGCAGGACACATTTCAGAGATGCTCTCTATACCTACATCCTCTGTCCTCGACTCCCTGTGGCAATGTGGGGTTTGCCCACTCAACATATGAAGAATGTGAGGCCGGGAGGAAAGTGGCTGGCCTTACGTAATCCATTAGTGGTGGCAGAGGTAGGACGGGAACCTGGGTTTCCTCACCCCAGGTCTCTCGTCAGTTTCTGGGGTGACAGGGAAAACTCACAATGGCTTATTCGGGAGAGACTCTTCAAGGCTCCAGCGTCCCAGGCCCATGGCTCCATGTGACAGGCTCAGCCCAATGACAGGCTCCAACTACTCACCCCAAAGTTCCTTTCCTTTGACCTTGCTACCAAGAGTTTGGAGAAAGAGCCCCGGGGGCCATTTTTGTCCCTCTTACTAGCTCTGTCTCAGGTGACAGCTCTGACCACCCCTCACTGGCTGGACTGACAGGGGTGAGAGTCCTGCCCCCAGTTCAGAGGTGCAGGGTGGGGGCTGGGGGCTGGGGTCAGGAATGCTTCTGTACAATGTTGAGGGCACAAGATACTTGGGGTCAGGAGAACAAGGTTCCCATCGTGCCTCCTCCACTCCCTGGCTGTGTGTCTTCAGACAAGCCACTTGCCTTCAGAGTCTCAGGTACACATCTGTAAAATGAGGATAATTTCATCTCCCGCCAAGGTTAGATGAGACAAGGTGGATTTTACTGTGAGATGGAATAAGCTTTTGGGACCCCATCTGGCTTCCTCGCCACCTATGACGTAAGCAGCGCTCTACAGTTTGTGACACCATTTACACAGGCAGCATTTGCTGTTCATTCATTCATTCAGTCAGTCCACAAACCCATATGAGACACTGCTGCAACCCACACATAAAGCTAAGCACCAGAAGCATTTTATTAGCACATTTGACCCTAACCACCACCCTGTTGGGTAAATAGCATCAGCTCCACCCTACTTGAGGCTCAGAGAGGGAGAATAATGCCACCAGACCACCCAGCAGGGCAGAACAGGGACCTTGGGAATCCAGGCTCCCATGATGCACTATTGCTTGGACACCAGGAGGCAGCATCACAGCCGCAGCCACAGCCCATCCCCACTGGTGAGCGGAAATCTCCCACGGACACTCCTCGAGGTGCTCTTGGCCCCTCGGCTTCAACAGAGCACCGACGCTCTCCTCTGGAGCCTTAATATTTAGATGAGTTTTATTTGTCTTGCTGCCTTTTCTAAAGACTCTGAGTTCTAAATGGACAAAGCCACAAGACGAGAGAAAGAGCGCAGGAGACTGACTTTTTATTATCCAGCCGGAGCAGGGGGAAAATGACTCCAATAGATCTCAAGTTTTATGTGCTCCAGACACTCTGCGGAGCCGGAGATGGCTTCTGAGCAATGCCGACGGTACATTAAAAGCTCATTTTCCCAAACATGGTACTGAATATGCACTCGGAGGAAAGGGCCATTATGCCGGGTAATGCTGCAGCTGCGGCTGACGGATGCTGCTGGGACTTTCCCTGAACTCTCCCTCACGACTTGGAGCAGGTCTCAGGGCGAGAGGTAGTCTGCCAAGCTTGGCATTTTGCCCAGAATGGAAGTTAAATGTCTGGCCCTTGCACTGTTTGCGGCCAGAGGGTCATGGCTCCAATTAGGAGCCCAGCAGGGGGTGGAGAGGGTGGGCACCAGGGCAATCATAAGACATCACAAACTGTTTTGCGAATCCCAGCAGAAACGGTGGTGACTGGGTCTGAACAAGGAAGTTTGGAGAGGTGTGAAATTTCCTTTTCCCAGGCTTCTGCTGCTTTTCTCTGGCCCCTGAGGCCCACCTCCAAGGCCACCTCTTCCAGGAAGCCTTCTCTGCTACTACTCTCCTCTGAACTCCTCGGGATTCATGTGTTCCTTGTTCCAAGCTAGCATTTCATACTTCATGCTGTGCTTACTTATGAACATGAATGGCCTGGCTCAGAGTCGAATAGATGAAGTGGGTCTCAGTCCTGACTGGCTCACTCCCTTGCTCATTCTTCATTCACTCACTCATCTGAAGGGTATTCAGGTTAGATACTAGAATACCCAGGAGTCAGCCTGCCAGGGTTCAAATCTTGGGGCCATCATTGATAGTTGTGTGGCCAAGTGATTTGTCTCTCTAAGCCTCTGCTTTTTCATCTGTAAAGGAGCAACAATAAGAATACCTCCTTCTTGGGGTGAAGGACCAAATGAGATGACAAATATAAAGGGCTTAAGTGGGTGCCAGGCACATATAAGTGCTAAATAAATGTTAGCAGACTACAGTTAGAGGTAATTCAGCCACTCGTTTAGGAAAAGTTTGCCAAGAGGATACGGGGTCCAACAAGATGTGGTCCTCGCTCTCCAAAGGCCAAGACAAGGAATCTGTGACCACAGTGAATGTGGACAACAGTGCTCTGAGGGGCTGGCCACCAGGGTTCTGTTCTTGGAGACACTCTGCCTCAGAAAGCTGCCAGCTGCTGCCTGGGAAGCGGGTTATAAGCCTAAAGTGAGAGCTGTAGAGAGAGCCAGGTGGACACCAACCTAAAATCATGGCTGCTGTTACCTGGCCCCTCCTCCACGTTATGAGCCCCCCAGGGCATCTTTGAGTCCTCCGTGGCTTAGGTACCAACAGCTCTGCAGGCAACCCCCATTCACCTGTACACAGCCAGAAGGGTGCAGAGAGCACTGAGTTTGGAGCCAGAGGCGCAGGTTCAAGTTCTCGCTCCCCCTTTCTTCTCACTGCATGACCTTGGACAAGCCATCTCTCTTCTCCCATTCATTCAGTCAGTTAACAGATGTTGAGGGTTATCCGCTAAGGTAGGCCCTTTGCCAGATGCCGGTGCCAGAGGAAGGCCTAAGCACAGACCCAGCCTCCAGGCCGTCCCAGGCTGGTAGCACAGACAGCTGCCTGTATCCATGAACTCAGACTGACCTCACCTTTATTTAAATTTTCATATACTGCTCAACATAGTTTTTTGTGGTAATTTTGATTAAAAAAAAATACTGCAGTAAGATACTGTTCATCTTGATCACTGAGTTTTTTGGCCCTCTCTTAAATTTTTAGATGGAGGCAAATGCCCCACTCTCCTCGCCCTACTCCCAGCCCAGAGGGTCCAGACAGCCTCAGAGAGAAGATGACTTCTGAGCTGGGTCCTAACACAGGAAAAGGAGTTGAGCAGGTTGACAGGGGGGAAGAGCCTTCCAAACAGAAGAAACAGCATGCAGTGGTCCTCAACAAGGGTTGATTTTATGCCCCGGGGGACATTTGGCACCCACTGGAGGCATTTTTTATTGTGATTTTGACTGACAGAGAGCTCCCAGAGGCCAGGAATAGTGGGTGGAGGCCAGGGACACTGCTGGACATCCTACAAGGCACAGGGCAGCCCCCACCACAGAGAGCCTTCCTGCCCCAGGTGTCAGTGGTGCTAGGTCGAGAAACCCAATGCTAATGAATGGACGTGTGAGACATCGTGGCATCATGCTACCTTGGGCTAGTTGCTTGGCCTCTCTACGTCTCAGTTTCTGCAGCTGAAAAATAGGGGTAATAACGGGTTGCTGGGAGGAAGCAATGGGACCAATCTGTACACAGCAGGTATTCAATAAATGCTTAAGCCCCCACCTTTTCCCCTTTGAACACATCTCAAACTTTAGAGCAAACAGTTCTCCGAAGAGACAGCACCCCCAGGTTCCAAAGGAAACTGGGACACAGAAAAGAACACATTCTGTTCTTTTCCGACCTTTCTTTTAGTGAAAACCACAAGTCTTATCTCTCAACCAACGGGAGTCTGCTCGCAGAGAACTAGCCTGTGTGTTGGCTTATCACTGGCCTGAGTTTTCACAGGGAGTGAATTTTTATGACCGAGTTATAAACCTTTGCAAAAACCATTTTTAAACTAAAAAACGCTGACAGGTTCTTAACTACTATAGCTGCTAAATTAAGCATGAGGGATGGGGTGGGCGGGGGGGAGAACGCAAAAGGAAAACAAAAGTGCCCTAAAAGAGTTAGTGGAGGTAAAATAATGTTCATTAAAAATAGAAAAACAAACACACAAAAAAATCTTTTGTGTTCAACTTCACACTCGTACATCATAATGTTCCAGTAAAAGGCCATTTCCCCCTGAGATAATAAAAGAATTGAATTTTTCCTTATCGGTCATCTATTTTTCTAGCTGAAGCTATTACTCCCGCTCTGGGGTTGCTAGGCAACAAGAAATATTAATAGCAGCTTTTATTAGCTTAGCTTTTGCAGCCGAGTACCAGAATGAGAAAATGGGAAACATAAATGTGTTACATAAATCTTTCAACCTTTCAGAGCTGGTGTTAGTCTCTGTTTTCATAATGATTTATTGAAGTGATGGTTCATTTATGAGAAAAAGGAGTGCAGGATAAGAAAACGGAGCAGTCCCCTGCAGGAGTGTTTGAAAATAAATAATTATAGCAGGAGAGCAAAAGCTGTTTAAAGCCATTTTTCTGAGTTTTATAAAATGTAAAAAGACATATTTCTTTTGCTTACTGCCTCTGAAAAACAGGGGGCGGGAGTCTCATCCACACTCTGCTGAATATAAAGAAACCTCTGGGCGTCTGGTTACCCCCACTTATGGATCCTCAGAGGCCCATTTCAGAGACCAGCACCCCCATTCCCACCCCCCGAGGGGAATTAGACAAAAACATGGCACCCAGGAAAAACCCAAGCTGGGGTATCCCCATGAGCCCCTTGTTTTTACTGAGATGGATCCTGCTCCCCGTCAAGCATCCCAGAAAAGTTGGGTTTAGGGTCCTCGCCTTCTTTTTTCTGTCTTTATTTTTATTTCTTTTAGAGACAGAGTGTGAGTGAGGGAGAGGGGCAGAGGGAGAGAGAGAATCCCAAGCAGGCTCCATGCTCAGTGTGGAGCTGGACGCAGGGCTTTGATCCCATGACCCTGGAATCATGACCTGAGCCAAAATCAAGAGTTAGACACCCAGCCGACTGAGCCATTCAGGCTAGGGGCCCTGCCTTCTTGGCAGGTAGTGGGACTGTCAATTTGCAGTTGCTTTTAAGCTCTGAGCCCCAACTGAGGTCGCAGTGGAGGTAACATGCTTTCCTCCAGCCCACTCTTGAGCTGGGGCCCTCTCCCTACCCACTCCACTTGAGTTTCTGACCTGCCTTTCCCAACACCCAACCCTAGGCCCGGCCCCTTGCAGGTGAGCCAGCCTGACTACTTACTGCCCCAACAAAGCCGACCCCCTAACAGCTCAGGCTGGACAGAGACGAGGCTGAAGCCACCCAAACTCCACCAGCAAAATTAATAGAGTAGCTCACATTTATTATGAATGCCCAATGTGTGCCAGGCACTGAGCTGAGCACTTTTCCTACATCTGATCATTAAATCTTCACAAGTTCCTACAAGGCAAGTAACATTCCCTCCATTTTACAGATGAGGAAACTGAGCCTCATAGAGGATTAACCTCTTGGTCTGAGTTGCAGGGTAAAAGGTAACAAATAGTGAAGCTGGGTTTTGAACTTGGGTCAACTTAACTCCAGAGCCCATGCTCCTAACTAGTAGGTGATACTAACCGTCAAGAAAACAAAAGCACCTAAGCCAAACAAAACACTATCATGACAGATTTCAAAAACAGCCACAAATTCCTGCCCTCCCTGCATCCACACCTTTCTGCAGTGTGACACTGATATTTCTCCCTTCAAGAAGAGGGGCCGATTTCTTCACTCCTGGAATCTAGGCATGGCCATATGCCTTGCTGTGGCCATTGGGACATCAGCAAACGTGATGCAAGCGGAGGTTTGAAAAGTGATTCGGGGCACCTGGGTGGCTCAGTTGGTTAAGAGTCCGACTTTGGCTCAGGTCATGATCTTGAGCTACGTGAGTTCGAGCCCTGCATCGGGCTCTGTGCTGACAGCTCAGAGCCTGGAGCCTGCTTTGGATTCCGTGTCTCCCTCTCTCTCTGCCCCTCCCCTACTTGCACTCTGTATGTCTCTCTCTCAAAAATAAATAAACATTAAAAAAGAAAAAAAAAAAGAAATGTAGTTGCACCTGGGGCCTGTCCTTCCTTGATGCTGTTGGGAACCCTGTGGCCATTGCCATGTAAACAGGCCCGGCCACTATGGGATGAGAGACCACTGGCCCCAGCTGGTATCAGGCCAACTGCCAGGATGTGAACAAGGTCGCCCTAGACCAGGCCGTCCCAGCCAAGCTGTACCCTGGCCCCAGGAATCAGACAAGCTAGTCCAGATAACAGACCTATCGACCCACAGAATCACAAGAAATAGTAAAAGTTCATTGTTTGCTTCAAGCTTGTTACATAGCAAAAACTAACTGATACAATCATAAGCCAAAACAAACAAAAAAATAAATTAAATGCATTAAGGGCAACAAAATGAATAGTCTGATTGGTGGTCTTTACTGCCCACTGTGGCTCAGTAATCCAGACAAGGGGGGGGGGGCGGTGTCTTTGGTCCTTTTTTCTCAGACTGAGGAGGGGAATCCCCTGCATCTCAGCTTGTGAGAATCAAATAGAGGTAGACCAAATCTCCTGGGGGAGGAGGAATAAGGCAGGAAAGGGAGGAGAGAGAGAGAGGAGATTGGAGGGGAAGAGCAGAGAACAGGAAGAGAAGGCTATAGGTGTTAGGATGTATATCAAGGACCTCCCAGAGTCAATACAGACTTTGCCCCAGTCCCCAGGCCCTAACCCAGAGCTGCAGGCTCTCTCATGGGAACCACCTCTAAACAAGGGGGAGAAGTGGAAACTAAGAATGCCCAGTTCCCTCCCCAGCAGCCTACCCCAGGATACTAGTCTGGAAAGACCTTTCACTTGGCATGGGGTCCCTGAACCATGGCCCCTAGCCCACTCTGTGTGGGAGAAGGACCAGTCCTACCAAGATGCTTTGGGACAGGGACATAGAACACAAAGTATCTAAAACTACCAGTCTAGCACCCAGGATTTTAATCCAAGTTGGTAAGATCTGAGGCTCCTGGGCCAGTGACATGTGTGGTGGTGGTAGTGGAGGGTCTATACAACCTCAAACCCATATACTTGTTCAATGTGTCCTAGCGGACAGAGCAATTATTCC
Organism: Puma concolor; assembly: GCF_028749965.1. NCBI lineage: Eukaryota > Metazoa > Chordata > Mammalia > Carnivora > Felidae > Puma > Puma concolor. Next base: position 124,818,638 of record NC_141669.1, on the reverse strand, counting down.
CATTTTCCTGTTGGTGAGTTCACCAGAGCTGGAATCTCAATCCCCATTCAATAGATGGGAAAACTGAGGTTGGGAGGGACAGTAATTGTCAAAGGCCCCAGAAACAGTAAACAACAGTCAACTCTGGAAGAGAACGCTTGAATGACACTTGTATGCCACGCCTGTGCTGAGGACCAAGACTGGACCACTCAGCTCCAGTGACCCCCAAGGCTCGGCTTAGGGAAACCCCACATTTCCCAAACCACCAGAACCCATGGCTGGGGCGGGGACAACTTTGCCAGAACTCATTTTCCATCAGACCCATCTCCACCCACTCAAGACTCTCCCACAACTCTCTCTGGTCTCACAGAAGGTGCAGGTTCCCCGGGACTTGTCTGGCAGCATCTAGCATTGGCCCTTCCCAGGAGAATTCCTCTCCTGGGTGTGCCAGGACCATAAGCTTGAACATTTCCCAAGGACGACTCCAAAATAAATTATTTCAGACTTAACAGAGGCCGCTTAATAAATTCCACTCTTCCAGTTTCTTTGGGTATTTTAGAAACTGATTTATACATACAATATCTCTCTCAAAATGAGACAATCAACACAGGATAAAATTATTGAGTTATGAAAATAGGGGTCAGATGGAGGTGCAGTGCTTTAAATTAAACCGGCAAAATGTATCTTTCATACTAAATTGACTCTTTTTGTCTTGGAAATGAATGTTTAATCAGTTAAGACGCCGAAGTCGAGTGAGAAGCTTTAAGCATATTTAATTTTGTAAAAGGGGCCCAATTCCAATACTGCACAGGATTCCTGCCAGTAGCCAGACCTTAAAAGCGGAAAAGCCGGGCGGCCACGCACATCAGGAGGCCACCAGGCCAGGGTGGGGGACCAGAAGGAATCGGTGGCCTCTGGACCAGAGCCAAAAGGGCTGGGCATAAACGAGATGGCTGTCAAACGCTCTGGCCTCAACCACATCTCCAGGAACAACATCCTTGATGCATCTCAACCTGTCCAAATAGCATCTGTGACCTCCTGCCCATCGGAACACCTGTGCCGCCTGCGGCCCTGCAGCCCAGCTGCTCCATCTCTCAGGCACCTGGTGAAACTGAGAGGTGCATGGGAGCAGACACAACTGGGCTGGAATTCTGGGTTTGTTTCTCAACAACTGTGTGACATCCATTCATTCATTCATTCATTCATTCATTCATTCATTTATTCATACAGTGTTTGTAGAAGCTGCTATGTGTCAGCTCATCACTTCCTAAAGGTGCCTCTTCTGGGCACACATAGCAGAAACAAGAGTCTTCACCTGTCTCTCTACCTGCTCCAGGAGTTCCTCAAGGGCATCTTGTAGGGGCGGCTGGGTGGCTCTGTCGCTTGAGCATCTGACTCTTGGTTTCTGCTGTCACGATCTCACGGTTCATGGGCTCAAGCCCTGTGTTGGGCTCTGTGCTGCCAGCATGGAGCCTGTTTGAGATTCTCTCTCTCTCTCTCTCTCTCTCTCTCTCTCTCTCTATCTCTGCTCCTCCCCTACTCATGCTCTCTCTCTCAAAATAAATAATAAACATATATTTACATATATGTTTATACCTATGTTTATGCATATATTTACACATATAAACATATATATTTATATATTATTACATATATACATATGTATACATATGTAATATGTAATATACATATGTAACATACATATATTTTACATATATTTACATACATTATATATGTGTGTGCATAAAGGGCGTCTTGTAGACCCAGGGCTCAGACAATGCCTGGTGCTTAGTAGGCTCTCAATAAAGGCTGCTGCATGGTCGATCACCATACCACAGGCTGAAAACAGCTCCCTAAAAATGTCAGGTCCTAATCCCTGGAAGGTGTATTTGGGAAAAAATCTGCAGGTGTGATTAGGTAAAGCTCTTGAGATGGAGGGATTATCCTAGATTATTCCTAAATGCTATCACAAGTGTCCTTATGAGAAAGGCAGAGGAGACTATACTGACATAAGAGAAGGCCATGTGAAGACAGGCCAGAGGTTCGAGTGTTGTGGCCACAAGCCAAGGATGGCCAGCAACCTTCAGAAGCAAGAAGCAGCACGGGATGGAATCTCCCCAGAGCTTCCGGAGGAAACTCACCCCTCCAGACACCTTGAGGTTGGCCCAGTGACACTGATTTCAACCTGTAGCCTCCAGAGCTGTGAGAGAGTCACTTTCTGGTTGTTTTAAGCCATCATGTTTGTGACAATTTGTTAGAGCAGCCACAGGAAACCAATACAATCACCTGCCTGCTCTAAGCCTCCGTTTCCTTATTGTAATGCAGCACTCGGTTCTTGGGAGCAGTGTGTGAGCAGTTTGTAAAGCCCTCTGCACCATGCTTGACACCTAGCACGTGGCGAAGCAAATTCCAGCCCCACCCTTAGTGTGCACGTCCATATGCACACAGACACACACCTGCGTCCTACAGCTCAGACAAATTTTAAAAACTTGTCTCTAAGGGCGCCTTGTCTCTCTTCACCAGACAGTCCCGACAGATGGACCTGTGCTTACCCAGTTTCCCATTTGCTCCGGTAGCCCTCCTCTGGATAAGAAAGTTTAGCTTATCTTTCATTACATAACAAGGGAATATAAAACTCAGCAAACCCTTGAAAACTAATGAAAGAATTCAAGCTATCTGAATTTGTGAAGCATCTTTAACATGAGCTAGTTTTAAAGAAATATGGAAAATGACTCAAAGTGTCTATTTGGAATGAGCCCAACCAAAACATATCCTAGGAGGAAGGATCAGAAGATCATTTTTGATTAACAGACAGCATTCTTTGTAATTATCAGAGCTACTGTAATCAGGTGGCCCTACAAAAGTACCTGAGAGTATCTGCAATCTGTTCCTTTAGGTAAGGGAAGTTCACGGAAAACATTGCCATTTGGTTCCGGTGGGAATTCATTGTTATTACTACTACTACTACTAATAAATATTCCCTGATCGCTTGCTCTCTGCCAGGCATTTGCTAAGACTGCACACATTATCTCAGATACACTTCACTACAGTCTTGAGGTGGGTACTGTTATGATTCCAAGATAAGGGAATGAAGCTCGGGAGGTGGAGCCAGGATCTAAGGCAGGTCTGTGAGACTCTGGAGCCCACATGCTAGCCACTAACCCACTGTCTCCCCTGTCCACCACACCAGAGGCCCGCAGCACCGCGGCCCACGACTACAGCCATACTCACCCCTGCATTCACAGCCCTTCCCAGGGCACATGCCAGAGGCGTCTGCGGGCCCTGCCCTTGCTTGTGTTACCATAATTCCCCAAAAGAGATGGTCTGGAGTAGTGATGCCTTGTGAGCAATTAGCCGCGCAGGCAGCTAAGGCACAGCATTCTAAAAAAGTGGAATTAAAAGCATATGGCTCTGGCATCCTGAGGTCTCTTAGAGAAGAGGAAACCAAGGACCTGCATTATTGATGGGCCCCAAAGAAAAGCATTCCTCAAAAAATGGAGGATCCATTTCCACTGAGCACTTGAGTCAGACCCTGAACGTTACAAGATGTGGAGCTTGAGTTGGCTGCCTCCCTCTCCCCTCTGCCTCTCCCTCCTTTTACTTCTCACCTGGATTCAAAGAAGAAAAAAATGTGATGTAGTTTACAACAATACATAGAGGATACCAGCTTATTTTTTTTTTTAAGCAAGAAGATTTGGTGATAATAAGAGTAAGGAATAAATAAAACACAGTCAAGATTGTTAGAATACACACTGCATGCCCAAAGGTCCCGGGCATCAGCTAGAATTGGGCCAAACACGTGGTTGTGGCCTCTGAGTATCCCCTGCAGAGACGAAAGTGATCCACCCAATACCAAGTGATTCTGATAGGAAATCAATTATGAAGTCCCTTCTCCTCTGCCACTGGTGAGTTTGTGACCCAAGCTGACAATATCGAAGATTGTTCCTCCTGGACACAATGCTTGGTCCAGCCATGCTCCGTCGTGGTCCCTCCCACCTCCCTCCAGAAGACCCAGAATGCCACTTGCCGGAGATGTCAGGGAAGATGTTGGTTACCAGCAGCCACCATGCCTGCTGTGTGTAAATGGGCATAAGATAGGGACCTGATGACACTACTGGGGTTTCTGGATCCAGCCATGCCTGAAACCCCATGTCCGCCCCTGGATATTTCAGACTTTTTTGCGTAAGCTAGTTTGAGATTGGTCCCTGTCACTTAGAAATGAACTTAAGAGTTGTGACTAGTATATAATACTAACTGTGAAGGAAAAAAGCAGAAACTAAACAGGAATCATAGTTACTCAGGAGAAGTACTACAATTCCCTTAAGGGTCTTTTTCTATTATACAAGCAATGCTGTGCTAGTTTTCTATAGATCTTGATTGTTCAAATCCACCATTATGCTAAGAAATCATACATTTTCTTATCATGGGATTCAGGACCCTTGTGGTCCAGGCCCTGCTAGCTCTTTCATCTCCTCTTTTTCTCTTGCTCCAAGTCCTTTGTCTCCAGCCCTATAAAGAAAATGAACCACGTGCTGTCTCCAAGCAAGACGCGAGCCCTCCTGCCTGTTACTTTTGTACATGCTGTTCTCCCAACCTGGAAAGTACTTTCCTGCCCTAGTCTGCCTGCCGCATTTCTACTTATCCTGAAAACTTTAACTCGGGAACCACCCTTCTCCCTGGTAGTTTAAACAAGATACAAAATACAATTTTTTTTTTAAATTTTTGTTAACATTTATTCTTTTTTTTGAGAGACAGAGAGAGACAGAGCGTGAGTGGGAAAGGGGCAGAGAGAGAGGGAGACACAGAATCGGAAGCAGGCTCCAGGCTCTCAACTGACAGCACAGAGGCGGACGCGGGGCTCAAACCCACAAACTGTGAGATCATGACCTGAGCCGAAGTCAGACGCTCAACCGAGCCACCCAGGCGCCCCCAAAATACAATTATTTTAAAACTATTATGATTCTATTTATATAAAATGTCCAGAATAGGCAGATATCTAGAAATAGAAAGTAGATCAGTGGTTACCGGGGGCTGGGGGTTGTAGGGCTGGGGGTGTTGAGAATGATGACTAAGGGGTACAGGGTTTCTTTTCAGGGTGATGAAAATGATCCAAAATGGACTGTGTTGATGTTCATACAACCCTGTGTATCACCTACTGAGTTGTATACTCTAACGGGGTGAGTTGTATGGTGTGTGAATTCTATCCCAATAAGGCCATTATAAAATAAAAATAAAGATGAGATTATACCATTAGAAATAATGACAAAACAAATAATACCAAGATATTATAAAGAGAGTTCCAGAAGCTACCTGTGTGAAGACACAGATTATTCTCCATGCCCAGCCCTCATATTCTTCAGACCCCCATGCAAACATCCAAGCCCACACCTTGCACACAAGCACACAAAACATTGGCATTTTTCTTTCTTAACCCATTTCCCTACTGTAACCAGCAGGAACAATGGTGGGGGAAAAGGACTCACCGTGGGCAGCTGGCCCGACAGCAGGTGGCTGTCCTGGGCCAGCATGTTGGACACCATGATGGCTGGGAGGTCCATGGCCTGGTAGGAGTAGGCAGGGAGGAGTCCGTTGGGCGTGAGGCCGTGGCACAGCGAGTGGTAGCCAGCTTCGTGGTCCCCCAGGTGCAGGAGGGATGGCTCAGGGAGGTTGGGAGGTGTTATCGGGGGGATCTCATAGTCTTCGTTGCTCTCGCTCTGGCTGTTGTAGGTCTAAAACATCAAAGGGGCATATTGTTAGGAGTCAGTGTCTTACAACTGCAGAACATGTTTAATAGCACCAATAAGAGCAGCAACAATGGTAACAACTTCTTGGCAAAGCAAAGAAGGGATGATCCCTCTGCAAGGCAGACAGTCAAGATGGCCCTATGACTTGGTCAGATTCCTGCCCCATCTCTAAATGGGTGCTCCCTCTCACTAGAGGGTCTGTATACAAAAACCTGCCCTCCTGGAGAATGGGACCAGCTCTTGTTCCTTCCCCTCTCTTCTTCATTTTCCATTCAGATCTGGCCACTGCAGCCCACTTTGAGCCCATCTTCCTATACCCACCCATTTTACAGATGGGAGAATTCAGGTCCAAGAGGAAAGTGGCAGGGGAAAGACACCAGAGGAAAGACACCAGAGGTACTGGCTCCGTTGGAAGAGCATGTGCCTCTTGATCTCAGGGTTAAGTTCAAGCTCCATGTTGGGTGTGAAGAGATTACTTAAAATCTTAAAAAGACCAACAAACAAACACCAAGAGGAAAGTGGCCCATCCAAGGTTAGTTGAAGAGTTGGGATGGAGCTGAAGTATCCTGATTTCCTGCCTGGTAGTCTTCCACAGCAGTTGGATGCCTTTCCCTTGTGCGCCCTTTACACCCAGTCCAATTGGGTCCTCTCTTGGTCTTTCTCATCTTGGTAAATGGCACAAACATCCCCCAGGAGCACAAGCTAGGAGCCATACTGGACACCTTCCTCTCTAATCCTTGTTTGTTGTTTTCTCACCTTACTGCACTGATAAGGAAGCTCCAGGACGATGCTGAATAGAAATGGTGAAAGTGGGGACCCTTGCTTTCTTCCTTATCTTAAATAGCTCAGTGTTTTACCACTGAGGTCAATGTTTGCCATAGGCTCTTACAGGAATTCTGTAACAGAGTGAGGGCGTTCCTATTTTGTCAAGGTGTTTCTTTTTCTTTCAACTGTGCATGGGTTTTTGTTGTTGCTGCTGCTGTTGTTGTTGTTTTTATTGGAATCCTTCTCCCTGCATCTACTGAAAGGCTCAAGTCACTTTTCTCCTTTAATACAGTTAATATGGTAAATTACTTCACTTGGTTTAACATTAGAAAATGTTCAAGCAACCTTGCATTTCTGGAATAAACTTGGTCACGATGTATTACTGTTTTTATGCATTGCTGGATCTTGATTGCTGACATTTTGTTCAGGATTTTTGCATCTAGTTCATGAGTGAGACTGGCCCGTAGTTTCCCTCTTTGCCTTCTGCCCTTATTGGGTTTTGGTACCGAGGTGATGTCAGCCTGGGGGATCACTCCCCTTTTCTATATTCCGAAAGAGATCAGGGCTCAGAGAAAGGATGTGTGCAGACGGGAAGATGGATATGAGAAAACTTCTAGGAAAGAGCAGTTAGGGGACACTGAGGACAAAGGGAGGGTGTCCAAAGGACACCTGTTCAATCAGCATTCTGGAAGAGTGACAGAAGGGAAGAGGAATAACTGAAGAGATAATGGTTGGGAATATTTCAGAACTGAAGAAAGACACCAGAGGTACCGGCGAATATAATGGTAAATCTTAGAACAATCATAATACATAATGTGTAAAGGGGGGGGGGGAACCCCACAATACCAGAGTAGAATATGGGAAATGACATCTTTCCAACATCCTTGTTTTCTTTGATAAGTTAAATATGTATGTTAGAATAACTAGGGTAGTTGAAGCCCAACACAATACCGGCTTCCTGGTAAGTAGGCTCCCAGTAAATACTTGTTGGATGAGGCCACTGAGCGCTAAGGGTGAGTAGGATTTAAGTAGAGGTGTGGCGAGAGCAAGGAGCACATGGTATCTAAACACCTCTTTGGTGTCAAAACTTTTCTCCTCAGGCACCATGTTTGAACCTCACCACAACTGCCCGGGGAAGAGCCCTGCATATCTACAGAAACATGCTCCGAGAGGATAAGCGCCTTGCCACACTCACACCCATCCTTGGACCCAGAGCCCAAGCCATCTCTTGCTCACTGGCTCCCTCTGCAGGGCTGCTGCGGGCTTATTTCACAGATGGACAACGTGCAGTCCGGGAAGAAGTGATCATGCTGGTGGCAAAGGACATTTACAACCATCAGGAACGGGATCTAGTCTTCTGCCCCCAAGATCTGGCTCCTTCCCATCACATGAAACTGCTTCCAAGATCTGGACCAGGACTCAGGAGATGGGGCAGGAAAGGCTTGCATAGGTTTGGGGACTGACCCCTGCCTCACTGCTCTATATGTACACTCCAATCTCTTTATTGCATGATCATTGCCCCTCTCTGGACTCAGTTTCTCCATTTGCATAAAGAGAGGGGAGGATGGACTCATCTCATCCATCTCAAGCTCCGTGGCTAAAAATATTAGCTACTCGATCAATATCTGTGAAATTGAATCTAATTCAATAAGGGACACACAGCTGGTACCTGAGGTTAACAGAATGGCCAGGGGAGGAGACCCAAGGAAGACTCAGTCCCTCTTGATGAAGCTCAACACATAGGTGGAAACCATGTCCTGGTAAGTCTCAGATCTTTTGTAAACAAATTCCTCAAGCTTTTTTTTTTTTTTTTTTTTATCAAAAAATGTAAGTATCTAGCATTTATTGAGCATATAGTATATGCCAGGTGCAAGCACTTTACAAACATTTAATGAGTTAATTCTTACAACAATCCAATGAAGGAGGTTTCTGGTATTATATGCTCATTTTATAGATAGAGAAACTAAGACACAGAGAGGGGCGTTTACTTGCCCAAAGTCACACAGTTAGAAAGAAGCCTAACTCCAGTCACCTTCCCCTTCCTCCAATTTATACTGTCTCCAAAGGAAGGTAATGTGTCCTTTCCTGTGACACAGATCCTAAGAATCTGGGTGCACATAATCCTTAGTTGCAGTGCCAAGTCATGGCCAAATTGAGGGCTTGGGGACCAAGAAACAGGCTTTGATCCAGCCTTGTTATTGAGGAACTTGGCAAAGCAACACCTCCTTCTAAATGGTGCAGATCAAAAGCACATTTCCTTACACAGGACCCCAACCCAGCCCTCTTTCTGTCTCTTACCTAGAATAACCCTCCTGACCCTTGACCACCCATCATGCAGGGTGTTTTATATGCATGCCATCTCCAATCCTGTCTTTGCTCCATAATCTCCTAGGCATGTGACACAAAACCTGGAATGTGCTCATAATACCCCAGGCATGTCTATAATGACCTCCTATGTTTCCCTAATTACAAATGTGTGTCTAATATGACCTTGGATAGCTCTCTAAACTCCCCAGGTATATCTACCCTGGTGTGGGTTATCTCCCTAATTCTCCAGGTGAGTCTACCTTGACATGGATGTCTTCCAGGTTCTCCCGGGTTCCCCAGTTTTTCCAGCTTTATTAAGATGTAATTGACATGCAATTAATTCTCCAATTCTTAAAAGAATCCTGTATTTATCCCCATTTGACAAATCAGATAATCAAGATCTAGAGGCTTCACCCAGGTTACAACACTAGGAGGGAACAGGGTCTGATCTGTATCCTCTTCAAGGAGTCTCCCGGCACCATCCCCCACTGAGACTCTGTCCACTCTGCACCCAGTGCCCACCTCCCAAATAAATACATTCTGATCATTCCATGCTTAAAAACTAGTACATCTCTACTGGAGAGTGTCTGGGGGTGGGGGAGAGAGAGAGAGAGAAAGAGACGGAGAGAGAGAATCTTCCAAACATCTTAGCATGGTTCCCTGGGGGGATGAAAATCATTTTTCAGGTTGCGTTTTGATGCACTTTGGTGGGTGTCAATGCCAATTTTGCCTTTGAGCACATCTCCTCCAAGACAAGGCGCCCACAGGTCAACTGGCATACTGTTATGGTTAAGGCTATGAGTGGTACAGGGCTTGGTGAAGGGAGATGGCTATAGAGGGGCAGAAAGGACAAGGGGCCAGAGTACCACCAAGTAATCAGAAATGGTGGAGGAGAGAAAGTTCTCTGTGCCCCTCTTTGCTCTTCTATGCCTAGCACCTTGCTTATAAGACCCCCATCATGATATGAACCCAACTACCCACCCTTTCTCACCCTCACCAAGAGAACTGAGCAAGGCTTTGATCAAATTTCACCAGAAATCATGGTCACCAGCTCTCTGTGGTGTTTCCATACTTCTGGGAACCAGTCCCTCCCAGCTTGTTCATGTCCATGGCAGTTCTCCCTAGCCTGTCTTCTTTCCTCATCCTCTAGCACCTTCTCTGCCCCTTCGCCCAGTGCAGATGACCAGATGACCTTCTACTTCGCAGGGAACACAGAAAATAACTCTAACAGCATCCTGATGCCAGAACCACAAACTTGCCCATTTGGTACCAACTTGCTTCCTGTTGTGATGCCAGAAGAGCCACCCCTCTTTCCTAAGGCCAAGCTCCTTGCTTCTATAGGTGATGATCCTTCCTCATCTGTCCAAGGACCTTGGGCATCCCATTAACCCTTCTTGCTCCTGGCTTTTTGGCCTCCCCCTCTGCTGGACCACTGTCATCAGCACTGAAACATGCCCATCTCTCTCTGGTCTTGCACACTCCCCCATCCCTCTCCAGCTGCTACCACCTCCTTCTGGTCCATACCTGTCTTCCTAAAAGGGCTGTCCTCACCTGTAGCCCCCTCTTCCTCATCTCCCACTCACTCCACAGCCCACTGGGACCTGCCTCCTCTGCCATGTTTCCAGCTCCAATCTTGGCACCCATCTGAGCTCCAGATCTGAGCATCTAAACACCTCCCCTCACCCAATATTTTCACCTAGTGTCTCACAAGCCACTCAGGGTCAACATGTGCAAAGCTGTAGTCATGTTGCCCTCCCCTACCCTGCACCTGTGTTTCCCTCATCCAGTCCTCCATTCAGTTAATAAAGCTACAGACTTGGGGCTTACCCTTGGTCATTCCTCAAATCTAGTGAAACTCCTCTAAACTATCTTTTCAACATACCTGTTTTTCTCCATTCCCACCGCCACTGCCCTGGTCCAGGCCACACTGTCTCTTACCCGGACAAATGCAGCAGCCTCTGTCCTGGCCTCCCACAGCCCACTCCTTTCCCTGCCAGTTCATCCCCTCCATGTGGCCAGAGGGGTCTCTAGAAAGACCATCACCCCAGCATGCCACTCCCATGCTTACAATGCTTTTGATGGCTCCCCACTGTCCTGAGGATAAAGCCCCCCCAGTCCCAAACATGGCTCTGTCATCCTCACGTGGCTGCCCCCCACCACCCCTGTAGCCACAGTGACCTTGCCTGCCTCCAGGGCCTCACGTAGGCTGTTCCCTCTGCTGGAATGCTGTGGCCACCACACGCTGTCCCTTCATCTAATTTCTAGTCACCTCTCCACAACAGGTTGGTTTAAATGGTTTCCCTGATACTCTCTAGAGTGGCTCACAGCCCCTTACATGCCTCCAGGTGGCTCTGCATTCTCTTTGGAAGCACTCATCAAACCTGCAGTTAACTAACTGCTTACATAATTATTTGGTTCAAGTTCAATGTGAGTTCTGCTAGGACAGCCCTTGTTGGTCCTGTTTCCCAGAACCTGACACAAAGTAAGAGCTCAAGAATAATTAGTTGAGCGCAGGTATGAGCCAGGCCCCAGGGCAGACGCCATGAGCATACACCTCACTCAACCTTTGTGACTGCCCTGGACACAGGTGATATTTGTCCCCACTGCACAGGAATACAGTGTGTGGTGAAGCTCAGGAGGGCCTGAGTTTGAATCCTGGCTCTGCCACACTCTAGGTATGTGACTTGAAGCACACTACTTAACCGCTCTCTGCCTCAGTTTCCTCATCTGTGAAAGGAACGTAATAACAGCAGGTGCTACAGGGCTGTGTAAAAAGTAACTGTGTAAAAAGTACTGACACTGCCTGGCTGTGTAAAAAGTAACTGTGTAAAAGTCCTGACTCAGCCCTCTCAATGCCGGCTGTAATTGTCGCCATTGTTGCCCTTGCTCAGAGTTCCAGAGATGTTAAGGAACTACTCCAAGAACACACAGCTCATGTACTTGGTACCCTCACTGGGAATGGTCTGCACACCTCCTCCGCATGCCCCAGGCTTGCACACCATGGGGTGACGTCTGTCTTTGGCCTGATGGGCTGAGGGATGACTGGTTTTAGGTGGGACTCAGCCATGGGCCTCATATCATCCCAGAAAGCAGGGTCCCAGGAAGCCTCCCCCTGCTCCCCTACCCATCCTGCAACAAGACTCCCCTATTCACATTCCCCCTCTTCAGCCCCTTGCTTGTGCTCCCCACAGTATCACACACATCTCCAATTATCTTTTATTCTTTACTTCCCTTTTACTTGTGACCCCCCCCCAACCCCACCCCGACCCCCTGAAGACAGGGGCGAGACTGTCTCGTCACCAGCACCTAGCATAGCACATGGTACACAGTAGGTGCTCAGTTAGAATGTGGTGAGTGAGCACATCAGATAGGGAGGGTACCAGGCTTCAGGTTGAGAGCTCACCTAGGTCCCTCCCGGCAGACTGGAAACCCTTCAGTTATCCATGGCTCATGTCTCTCTCCACCACCGCCTTCCTGCCTGCTCCCTGCCCCCACAGTTCCCAGAACAGGTGCTAGTACGGAGCATGTGCCCAATGAGATTTGAACGACTGCACGAGTCCATTCCTTTTTTTAAAACCCAAAATCTCAACACACTGGAACCAACCCAACCAGCCAGAAGCCTTTTGCAAAAATAAGCATATGTTGTATCAAAATATTGGAATAACACAATTATGACAATTCATTTAAAAAGGCGATTAGCACACTTAAAAATAACTAAACATGCAAACACTACATGTCTCCCTCGGATGCAATCAAATCCTAAATGCGTGACACCTGAATACCAACCCGCTTGGCTACTGCTTCTTACTAAGCACCTAGTGTGTGCCAGCCATTGAGCCCAGCTTTTCCACACGCGTTCTCCATTTAACCCGCATCCATTCTGCAAAGAACTCACATGACTATTCTCTCCAGGTGAAGAAGGGGAAGCTCAGAAAGTGGGGGTGTCGTGTCTCTGGTACGTCCTGGATGGGATTCAAACCCAGGTCTTGTGACTCTGGATTCAGCACTGTCCCACACTGGATCAGAGGCTTCTTCAAGATTCATTTCTCACTCCTCCTAAGAAAGAGATGGGCTTCCCTGCCTCCACCCTTGCTATGGTCTTTTCTCCCTCGGGGGCCAGAATTATCCTGTTAAAATTTCAGATCGCAGCACTCCTCTGCTCACCACCCTCCAGTGGTCCCCTTGTCACTCAGAGGAAGAACAGGGTCCTTACAATGGCCTCCTACCACATGCCATATGGTCTAACGCCCTCACGCACACCTCTGTCTCCCTCACCTCCCTGACATCCCCCACCATTCTCCTGGTTCATGCCACTCTGGCCACACGACGCATGATTCTGCCTCAGAGCCTTTGCACTGCTCTCTGGAACACTCTTCTCACAAATACTCACACGGCTCCTTCCTTTGCCACTCATGTTTACTCAAATATCCCCTTCTCAATGAGTTCGACCCTCACTGTTCAATTTAAAATCGCAAACCACGGCCATGATCCATTTTCTGTTTGTTTTGATCACTTTTGTGTGTTTATCAATTTCTAACACCTTACACATTTTATTGATTACCTGTCTCACCCCATTAGAATTCCAGCTCCATGATGGAGGAGATTTTCATCTGTTTTGGTCATTGCTGTATCCCCAGTTTCTTCAACAGTAATGAGTGCTCAAAAAGTAAATGAATGAGTGAACAAATGAACTTCTCACCAAATGCCAAGAAGCAAGAATAGTAAGAAAATGAATGGACTGGCAGACCATGAAGATTCTCCATGTGGGGGAAGGCTTATCTTGGCTGTGACCCAGGGGAAGGACAGGTGGTTTGAACCAGGCCAGCATTCCTCCTTCCCCAGAAGTGGTGCATGAAAAACCATAACTGATTGTCCTTTGTGGGGAGTGGTTGAGGAGAAGAAGCATTGAGGCAAATGGCAGGGCCAGGTTGTGAAGTTTACAAACACGCAAGAAGTTAGAGCTCGCCAACCACACAGAGGTGGGTTATGAGGCTGCGAGAATCACCTTGTTCCCCAATTTCCCCATTTGTGGTTCTCTTTCCAAATAACTAAGGAATGGGAATTCAGAGCAGAGCAATATTTCTTGGGTAGAAGGGGCATGCAGAAGGACAGACTGCCACAGGCTCTTCATGCACCAGGAAGGGAATTCCAGGAAGGGAAGAATGCTAGGCTGATTCCAGTATGTGGCTTTCCCTTTGGGTCAGGAAAGGGTAAGCCTTCCCCTGTAGTTTCTAGGAGGAAGAATCTTCAGTAAACATCAAAGGCAATGACTCCTTGAGATGGGGCGGGGTAAACAGGGGCAAAGGGGAGGTCTCTGGGCCTTGAGGAGGGGCTAGAGAAGAACGAATCCAAGAATAGCCAATGGGCCAGAAGCCTGTTGTGGTGATAAGCTTATGTTCTATGAAATCATCAGAATATACTCTTTTACTTACTACAACAAAATGACAAACAAATCCAAAATTCATCCATAGGGAGTAAAATATACATACTGTGCGCATGTGTGTGTGTGTGTGTGTGTGTGTGTGTATTCTTTCAAATTGTTCCTTTCTGAAGCAAATACTGTCAAAGCTCAAACCTAGAGAATGAAAAGTAAACCCAAAAAAGGAATTTTAGAAGGAGTGAGCTCAGAAACCACTACAGTTTATATTCATTCAAAATAGCTATTGTTAAGGTGACTGCAGGATTTAATGTGACTATTTTCTAAGGATTGCTAAAATAGAAGAGATAGCATAGGATTAAGAAGTTAATAATGATCACCAACTAAAAATCTGGAGGATTTCAGCTAGAAGCTGTGTCTTCTTTCCTTAAAGAAGCAAATTACTGATACTGATTAATTATTTACAGTGTAAGGAAAAGTTGTTTAAATATATTTGTTACAATTTTTAAACTTTATGGAGGTGAAATTCCTGTCACATAAAGTTAACCATTTAAAAATTAAGACTTCAATGGCTTTTAGTATGTTCCCAGTGTTCTGCAACCATCCCTTCTACCTAGTTCCAGAACATTTTCATCACCCCAAAGGGAAACCTCATAGCCATTAAGCAGTTTCTATTCTTCCTGGCCCCTCCAACCCCTGGTAACCACCAATCTGCTTTCTCTTTCAGTGGATTTACCTATTCTGGATAGTTTTATGTAAATGGAACCATATATGTGACCTTTTGTATCTGGTTCCTTTCACTTAGCACAATGTTTTCGAGGTTCATCCATACTGTAGTGTGTTATCACTTCATTCCATCTTCTGGCTCAATAATATTCCATTGTATGTAAATACCACAATTTGTTTCTCCATTCATCCACTGATGGACCTGTGGGCTATTTCCATCTTTTGGCTATTGTGACTAGTGCTTCTTTGTGTATATATATTTGTTAGAGTCCCTCTTTTCAGTTCTTTTGTGTATATAGCAAGGAGTGGAATTGCTGGGTTTATGGTAATTCTACATCTAACTATGAGAAACCATCAAACCATTTTTCACCCAGCAACATCTGAGAGTTTCAATCTCTCCACATCCTCACCACCAACAACTTATGTTCCACTATTTTTTTTACAGCTATCCTAGGGGGTATAAAATGGTATCTTCTCATAGTTTTGATATGTATTTCCCTAAAGACCAATGATGCTGAGCATCTTTTCATGTGTTTCCTGGCCACTTGCATATCTTCTTTGAAGAAATGTCTGTTCAAATCTTTTGCACATTTTAAAATTTGGTTGTCTTTGTGTTGTTGTATTATAAGAGTTCTTTATGTATTCTAGATACACACTCTTATAAGATATAGGATTTGCACAGGTTTTTCTCCCAATCTGTAGGCTGTCTGTTCATCCTTCTCATAATGTCTGTGGATGCACAAAGTGTGTAATTGTCATGAAGTCCAATTCATCTAATTTTTCATCAATTCATCTTTTGTTGCTCATACTTTTGATGTCATACCTAAAAATCCACAGCTAAATCCAATGTTATGAAGGGTTATCCCTATGTTTTCTTCCAAGATGTTTATGGCTTTAGCTCTGAGACTAAGGTAATGAGTCCATTTTGACTTAACTTTTGCATATGGCAGGAGGTAAAGTCCAACTGCATTATTTTGCACATGGCCATTCAGTTGTCTCAGAACTATTTGGTAAAGACTATTCTGTCCCCACCGAAGGGTGTTGGGACCTTTGTCAAAAACTTAATTGGCCATATATGTAGGTAGAGGTTTATTCCTGGACTATTTTGATTCTATTCTATTGATCTGTATGTCTATCCTTGGAACAGTACCACACTGTTCTGACTATTGTGGCTTTGTAGAAATTGGAAATGTGTGTTATTCAACTTTTCTCTTCTTTTGCAAGATTTTTGTGGCTACTCAGGGTCCTTTGGAGTTTCATATGAATTTGAGGATCATCAATTACATTTCTGCCCCAAAAGCTTGGTAGAAATTTGATAGAGATTATACTCAATCCGTAGCTTGCTTGCATGGTATTGCAATCTTACCAAAATTATGATTTCCCATCCATGAATATGGGATGTCTTTCCCATTTTTTAGGTCTTCTTTAATTTCTCTCATGAATGTTTTGTAGTTTTCAGTGTTCTAAGTCTTTCACCTGCTTGGATAAATTTATTCCTACATATTTTCTTCTTTTTAACACTATTATATATGGAGTTGTTTTCTTGGTTTCCTTTTAGGACTGCTCATTTCATTGTATATAGAAACATAACTGATTTTTGTGTGCTAGTCTTGCACCCTGAAACTTTGCTGAATTCACTGATTAGCTATTTTTGTTTATAATTTTAAGGGAAAGCAGAAACTCCACACCGTTGGAGGAATCAAAATAAAGGAAAAGAAAATGGAATCTGATCAACCTAACAAAAATCTGAAAAGAAAAAAAGAAAATAGGAATGAACTATGAAACATGATAATAAAGAACCTTCATAAAATGACAGCACTAAGGTTAAATATTACTAATCACAATAAATATGAATGATTTTAATCTGTTTGTTAAAAGATCAAAATTAATATTTTGGTTAAAATAAATGAATCCGGCATATGTCATTTATAATAGACATGCCCTAAGTAAAATGACACAGAAGGTTAAAAATAAACAGATATGTCGGGTAAGTAAAAAGCAGACGTGCCAAAATTAGTAACAAATCAAGTACAATTCAGGGCAAAAGCACTGAGGGAACTAAGAGAAATACTTAAGTTGATAAATGATACATTCTACTAAGAAGAAATGACAGACATAAACTTTTATGTAGACTGATAAACCACAGGAATATAAAATGTAAAGGACTGTTAGAGGTACAAAGATGATTCAACAAAATCATAAACACAACAAGACACTAACACTCCTCTTCAAAAATTGATAAATCAATCAGATATAAATCAGTAAGGATACAAAAGCTGAATAAGACGATTCACCCTCTTGATTTCTTCCACTATTTAAAGAACACATATTCTTTTCAAATGTCCCTAGAACACTTAAAAAACATGACAATGTATTAGCTACATAGATAATCTCAAATTTTTCAAAAGGTAGAAATGATATAGACCACACTCTACTATCTAAATGTACTAACCTAGTTTTTAACAAAAAACAAATAAGGTAGAGAAAGAAGGAATAGAAAAAATTGGAGGGAGGCAGATGCTCTTAAATCCTTGGACCCTTTAAGAGCAATCTTTTTTTATTTTTGAGAGAGAGAGTGAGCACAAGTGGGGGAGGGGCAGAGAGAGAGGGAGACACAAAATCCGAAGCTGGCTCCAGGCTCTGAGCTGTCAGTATAGAGCCCTATGCGGGGCCCAAACTCACAAACCATGAGATCATGACTGGAGCCGAAGTTGGACGCTCAGCACACTAAGCCACCCAGGTGCCCCAAGAGCAATCTTCTAAATAACTTTTGGGTTAAAGAGGAAACCAAAACCGAAATTACAGACAATGAGAACACTATCTGACAAAACCTGTGAGAAGTGAACAATGAAAAATGTATAACATTTTACCTAAGTAAACTTATCAGAAGGCAAGAAAAACAAACAAACAAACAAACAAAAAACTCAATACTCAACTCAAGAGCTAGACATGGAAACAAAATAAACCAAAAGTCAGAAGAAAGAGGAATAAAACAAAAATTTTGATAAATTTAAGGAACAGATGGGTGTTTTTAAAAGGCTAACAAAAGGGAAAACCACTGACAAAAAAAGAGAGAATACCCAAAAGGGAATGAAAAATATACCGATCCTTTGAAAGTCAATGATAATTCCTTTGTAATGTAGTATAAAGCTAATTTTCATAAATGTTTATTATCTCCAGCTTAATTCTGTTAAATTGTCTAAATTTCTGCTTGATCCTTGGTTTATGAGGTAAAAATGTCTGCTGTGATTGTGATTTGATCAATTTCTTCTTGTATTTCTGTTTCATTTCTGCTTCATCTGTTTCAGAGCTATGTCATTAAGTATTTACAGATTGCTGATATCTTTCTGGGGAAGTATGCCTTTCACAATGTGATGGTTTCCTACTTTATCCAGGTAATGCTTCCAGAAGGTTCTCAGACTGAAATTTGGACTCCACTTCCATCATCCACCCCCATGTTGTATAAGACAAAGGAGGAAGATTCACTGGGGGGGGAATCTATAGCAGTAGGGGAGCCCCACCTTCGAGCCGAGCAAGAAAGGTCCCCAGTGGCACAGCTCGCTGGGACTCAGGATACAGCACAAGACAGGAGGTGGTACCTCACTCCCTGGTGAAGCTTGGCAAGAAAGAGCTCTCAGGAGGACCCAGCTTGTGTCCCCAGAGTTGAGAGGCTCAGGGGGTTTTGGGGAGATGGGAGGATAGCTGGCACTGCCTGAAATGGCAGAGATTGAGAGAATAAGAGAGAGACAGGTTGAGAGAGACAGGGACAGACAACAATCTGCAGGTGCATGGTTTGGCAAGGCAAGGCAAGGATGTGTGAGTGGTCCTGGAGAGCAAGTGAAAGCTGAGGAAGGCAGGGGCTGAAGGCATCTGAAAGGGTCCCACCCAAGACAGCGGCCTGATACGATATGGAGGCCTCGGCAGTAGGTGTACTAGCCGCGGAGCAGGTCATGAGCTGCAGTGTGAACCCCAGCTCAGTGTGCCTCATAGAAAGTGTGTGAAAATCGGCTAGAACAGCAGGCATGGATGGTAGGACACTAGTCGGCAAGATGTTCTGACCCTACTTCTTGAGCCCCACCTCGCCCTGCCCGATCCCAGGGTCTCCAGCAGCAGCAGAGGAAGTAGGCGTGGTAGGAAAGGGAACCGACCACCCTCATTCTCACAGCAGGTTCCCAAGGCCATGAGCCCGGAGGAAGGAGTGAGGGATGGATCTCTGCCTTCTTGTACAAGTCCAGCCTGCTGAATAACCTGAGTGACAGCAACAATACCTTGCACTGACACAGGACTTTGGGGTTCCAAATGCTTTTATGTATTTCAAATATTTTTCCCAAGAAATGCTTGAAGTTTCTTGGAATACATAATCAGTGAGTACTGGGTTGTTGGCTTTCTTTCTTTCTCTTTCTTTCCTTTTCTTTTCTTTTCTTTCTTTGTCTCTCTCTCTCTCTCTCTCTCTCTCTTTTTCCTTTCTTTTCTTTCTTTCTCTTTCTTTTCTTTTCTTTCTTTCTTTCTCTCTTCCTTTCTTTCTTTCTCTCTTTCTTTCATTTGCAGACAGAATGTTGGCTTTGGGGTTAGTCTGACCTGGGGGAATTCCAGTCACTTACTTGCTGAGGGACCTCTGGCAACTTATCCAAAACTGTCTACTCCTGAGTGTCCTTATCTATGAAACTCCACCTAACCGCTGAGAGAACGACACAAGGAAACAGATGTGAAAACACATGAACAGAAAATCAACATGATCCCCTCCCCCATACCCAAGGAGGGGGAGAAAAGACATCAGGTGGTAAGCACAACAAGTGCTAAATATCTTTTCCACTTTACAGATGAAGAAACTGAGGTTCAAAAGGGCAAAATGACTTATCCGAAGTCGCACGGGTAGCTTTTATGGAAATAAAGACAGGAAGCCCTATCTGGAGCCAACACGTGCTCTGCCATTATTTGCACCCCTCCCAACACACACGTTAATCCTGATTAGCCCGGGTCAGTCCTGTTTATGCCTCTTGTCTCAGGGTAATCTTTCATAGCGCCTTCTTTCACCCCCAAATCATCCTGGTTTGGTGGCGCCTGGGTGGCTCAGTCGGTTGAGCATCTGACTCTTGATTTTGCCTCAGGTCATGATCCCAGGGTCGTGGGATTGAGCCCGACACTGGGCTCTGCACTGCATGTGGAGCCTGCTGGAGATTCTCTCTTTCTCTTCCTCTGCTCCTCTCCCCTGCTCGCACTCTATCTAAAATAAAACTTAAAAGGGGCACCTGGGTGGCTCAGTCGGTTGGGCGTCCAACTTCGGCTCAGGTCATGATCTCGCGGTTTGTGAGTTCGAGCCCCGCGTCGGACTCTGTGCTGTCATCTCTGAGTCTGGAGCCTGCTTCCGATTCTGTGTCTCCCTCTCTCTCTCTCTGCCTCTCCCCTACTTTCTCTCTGTCTCTGTCTCTCAAAAAAAATTTTTTTTTTAATTTTAAATAAAAACTAAAAAAATAAAATTGTCCTGGTTTGGACAATAAATTACACGGCTACCCTATCACCCTACTATTTTCACAAGTAAAATCCACACCCTGTAAGAACATCTCAGTGAAAAGACTGTCATTCAATTCAGTGTTTCCTGGCTCTGTTTTCAAAACAAGGAAACCTTATCCAAGGAAAACCTTATCCAAACCTGAAATCCCATCAATAGGAGCAGGGCACCCAGCGCTATAACTTATTATGTGTACAGCAATTTTATGAATTCAGTGGGGAATGAAATGCAATTTTGTCAGGCTTGTCTGTGTCCATAATGACCAAGCCAAATTAATCATCTTGGATAATACCCCTGTGTCGCCTGTCCCAGAGATGTGTAATAGAATCTTTCTGATTCATGTCTCGCAGTACATCGGAGCTGGAGTATTGCTGCACTTCTGAAAATCAGTACAATTATGCCTTCTTGTTGGGCTATCATTTTCCCGGACTCAAAATGCTTCTTAAAAATAAATAAATAAACAAATAAAAGCTCATACCATATATAAACAAAATGGAAATGAAAAAGCCATATTGTTAAAATTACACGTGGATTCTGGAGGAATGGGAGGGGGGAGTAACATCGTTTTAAGCCTTTATTTACAGGCAGAACTCCCAAGCTGTGTCAAGGGAGTGAAGGAGGGAGTAGAACACTCCCCTGCTGGTGGTTCTGACCCTGAAAAGCTTAGATCAGAGGCATCACAATGTGACAATGGCCGCCAGTCACATTAGCCATGAGGGTTTAAAAAAATTTTTTTTAATTTTTATTTATTTTTGAGAGAGAGAGAAACAGATTGTGAGTGGGGAGTGGTCAAAGAGAGAGGGAGACACAGAATCTGAAGCGGGCTCCAGGCTCTGAGCTGTCAGCACAGAACCCGATGCAGGGCTTAAACTCAAACAGTGAGATCAGACTGAGCTGAAGTTGGATGCTTAACCAACTGAGCCACCCAGGCGCCCCAGCCATGAGTTTTGTTTACTAAAACTCTATCTGGGAACAAACATGATAATCTCCATGTGTTTTTGCTTGAGAAATCATCTGACACTCTGAGCTTGAGGTAGCTTTCCGGACTGATATACCTGGGGGGAAGGGGGGGGATGTTTCTGGAAAAATGATCCATGAGTGGTGGAGCTGCCTTCTTCTTTAGGAGGAAACAGTCCCAGCAAGTAGCAAAGCTGAGGATAACTTGGGACCACAGCATTCCAGTCAGGGTTGTGCCTGAGCACCAGGCATCTCTCCATTTTATAGATAAGGAAGTTCATTTTTCCAGTAAGTGGCAGAGTTTCATTTATTTTAATAACATATGTTTAAAATATTTATTCACTTTTGAGAGAGTGAGCAGAGGGGGAGGGGCAGAGAGAGAGGAGGACTGAGGATCTGAAGTGGGCTCCATGTTGACAGCAGCGAATGAGCTCGACATGGGGCTCAAACTCAGGAACCACGAGATCATGAACTGAGGGGAAGTTGGATGCTCGACTGACTGAGCCACCCAGGCTCCCCTTAATAACATATTTTTTATAATCACCTACCCAACTGCCTTTTTGACAGTTTCCCTTGGATGTCCTAGAGGACAAGTCAGCAAACTTTTTCTGCAAAGGTACAGACAATAAATCTTTTTTGGCTTGTAAATCATGTAATCTCTGTCACTATTCATCTCTGTTGCTGTAGCATGGAAGTAGCCATAGACAATATTTAACCTAACAAATACAGCTGTGTTCCAATAAAACTTTATTTACAAACAACAAGTAGAAGACCAGATTTGACCTATGGGGCCATGGTTTGCTGAACCCTGTCCTAAAGGTGGTTTCTCTTTCCCATCAAACCTCTCCCATCAAACACACAAGAGTCTTGACTTTTAAAAAAATACATATTCCCCATTCCCTTCACCAGAATGTATATTCTGCTGTAACGTCACTGATTAACCCAGGACCAAGAACAGTGGTTGCACATAGTATGGCCTCAATAAACATTTGCAGAATGAAACAATACATGAATGAATGAGAACCGGGGATTGGACTGCCGTGTTCACACTCGTACTCTAGCACCTAGAACACTGCCTGACACAAGGTAGCTGCTCAGTAAATATTGTTTTGAATGAATGATTGCATGAATGAATGTACTGACAGCCTGCTGTTACGCGGGGCTGGGCTCTTCACCACCTTCCCCGTAAGCTCTAAGAAGTCAGCAAACATCTGAAGTGGTCTTCCCCTTAGAAAGGCTTCTCAGAATGAAACAATGCTCACAAGGGCTTCCTGGTTCCATGTTCTCATCTTAGAAATCATCTTCCTATGAAGGCGCTTGAGTCCCAGCTCTGCCCCTGATGGGCTGTGTGGCCTTGGGAAAGTCACTGCCCCCCATTTTAGTGTTCAGTTACACCACACATGAAAAGAGAGAGTTGGACCAAGGGATTTTTAAACCCAAATTGAATTCACGTATGTGCCATTGGTTTGCAGGTCCACAGGCAGGCATGAGGCAGCACTAATTTTAAAAGCATTTAAAAATGATGAGTAGGCTCTCCAGTTATTTCCGTGTTAAAATAGCTTCTGGAAAAAAAAATTATGTCTATTTGCAGCCTTTTTTTCTTTTCCATCTCTACCTTTTGAAAACTACAGAAGTGGCATCATCTAAAAATGTGCTAAGCCAGCTGCCTGAATACGAAGGCGCTGAAGTTTTCAGAGACTGGCCTTTGTGAGTGCTCTAGGCTCTGTGACACACGGCTAAGTAGGCAAGTCCCCCCATCCATGCTGCTCCAGGGACACTGCCCTGCTCAGACCCTTCCAAGGCTCACTGCCTTCAGAGCAGGGTCCCAGTATCTTTCTGGTATATGAGGCCTCCTGGACCAGATCCTGCAATATCACCTAACACCAAGCGTAGTGAGCCCACTGCAGCCCCCAGACAATGCATACTCTGGTATCACCAGACTCCTGGAGATGCTGGACCCTCCACTTGGGCCACTGTCTACCCCCAGAGGACACTTGCTCCTGCTCAGGATCACCACAACACCCTTGTGCCTTCCCAAGTGGTAGTACCAAGGACTATGCCCAGCACTCTAAGCCTACTCTGAGCAGAATGGAGCAAGGCCTCCTCCTATAGCCTGGACCCCCATGCTCCTGTTAATATGCCCCAAAGTCCCCACAGGAAACCCAGAGCTCATCCACTCCCCTAAGGCTTATTAAGTGGCCCTCTGTGAACGAAGCTTGTGTAGTCCTGCTTCTCTGCACTTTTGGTCAAATAATAATAATAACAGCAAGCATTTATATAGATAGTGCTTGTGAGGTGCTAAGTGTATCCTTGTTCTACAGACTTTTCATACATCAATTTATTAGTTTTCACAATAACTCTATGAGGCAGGTGCTATTACTCCATTTCACAGAGAAAGAAACAGAGGCACTGAGAGTGAAACTCAATGGAAGTGACACCACTGGGAAGGGACAGAGCCAAGTCCCAACTCAAAAGTTACACTCCAGGGATCTGAATCCCGCTAACAACCACCAATGAGCTCAGGAGCAAACCTCCCTTCAGTCGAGCCTTCCGATGAGGCTGCAGCCCTGATCACCACACGAACTGCAGCCTAGTGAGAGGTCTGGAGCCAGAGGCACCCCGTTAATGCAAACCTGGGTTTCTCACCTATGGGAACTACAAGATGATTAACATGTGTTGTTTTTAAATGTAAAAGTTTAGCTCATGAATTGGTACCCTTAATGACTGTGTCTGCACCTTTATAAACAGCAGAGACTAGGCCCCCACATGTGCAATGCAGAGCCTCCGTGTTGATTCTGTCTCCACAGGTAGCTCCTGGCTGCATCCTCTCTCGTTCTCTGATTGCTCCTCTCTGGTGGTCCTCAGGGTGTGCCTACACCTGTGCTCTACCCGCCTTGTGAACCCTACTTCCTCTTAATGCTTGAGGGAAACAGTGTACCTTAGGCCCTGCTTCTCAACCCATAATGTGCACACAGATCACCTGTGGAACTTGGTAAATGCAGGTTGTGATTTAGGAGGTTGGGGTGTGACTTGACATGCTGCATTTCCAACAAGCTCCAGGGGATGCTGCAGGTCTGTGGGTCACACTGTGGACAGCAATGCCATAGGCATTAAAAGCATATGCTTTGACCTGGACAGACCATGGTTCAAATTCCAATTCTGTCATATCCTGGCTAGGAGTCCTCAACCTCTGAGAGGTGGAGAAACAGGAACCCTCTTGCACTGTTGGTGGGAATACAGACTGGTGCAGCCACTCTGGAAAACAGTATGGAGATTCCTCAAAAAATTAAAAATAGAACTACCCTATGATCCAGCAAAAGCACTGCTAGGAATTTACCCAAGAGATACAGGAGTGCTGACGCATAGGGGCATATGTACCCCAATGTTTATAGCAGCACTTTCAACAATAGCCAAATTATGGAAGAGCCTAAATGTCCGTCAACTGACAAATGGATAAAGAAGATGTGGTTTATATATACAATGGAATACTACTTGGCAATGAGAAAGAATGAAATATGGCCCTTTGCAGCAACATGGATGGAATTAGACGGTATTATGCTAAGTGAAATAAGTCAGTCAGAGAAAGACAGATACCATATGTTTTCACTCATATGTGGACCTTGAGAAATTTAACAGAAGACCATGAGGGAGGGGAAGAGGGAAAAAAGTTACAGAGAGGGAGGGAGGCAAACCATAAGAGACTCTCAAATACTGAGAACAAACTGAGGGTTGATGGGGGGTGGGGGAGAGGGGAAAGTGGGTGATGGGCATTGAGGAGGGCACCTGTTGGGATGAGCCCTGGGTGTGGTATAGAAACCAATTTGCCAATAAATTATATTTATAAAAATAAAACAAGGAAAACAATAAAAAAAAATAAAATAATTTTTTAAAAAAGACCTACCCAAAGTCACATAATAAATGACAGTTATGTGGAACCCCAAAGAGAACCCTGTGTTCTGACTTCCAGGGCAGAGTCTTGAAACTGCAGCTAACCCCACCCTCCTGAGCTCTGGGCCTGGACATGTCTGGGTGTGTGCATGCATAACCCTTGGGTGCTTACATACAAGTCTACACATGTGATCATATGTGTCTGCAGACATGCACAAATGTGTACGTCAATGTGTCTAAACATCAGCACGTGTGCCAGTGGATTTGTGAGAGTTGTCCATTCATTCCCTCCCTCCCTCCCCCTTTTTTAACGCAGCTCCTACTACGTGTCAGGTCTCTGCTGCCACAATACCAACAGTCTAGGAGGGAGGCAGCCATAAACAAATAAACGCAAATAAAAATGTAATTTGTGTGTGCATCTGTGTATAACAGCCCCAAGGGCTGGGTGCTATTATTCTTGCCATTTCATTGGGGAAACCGAGGCACCAAGAGGTTAAGTAACTTGCTCAGAGTCACAAAGCGATGCTTAATGCGTGAAAAGGTATGTATCGGCAAGTGTGCCCATATGAGTGCGACATGCACATATGCTCGTATTTGTGTGTGAAGGATTCTTTTCCACAGACATCCTCACATATTCCATAAACAAGATTTCCTGGTACCACAACACAGCATCCCAAAAACACACACATGCACACACACTTTCTTTTCTTAGATGTTCATATTTTCAGTCATTTC
Organism: Puma concolor; assembly: GCF_028749965.1. Lineage (NCBI taxonomy): Eukaryota > Metazoa > Chordata > Mammalia > Carnivora > Felidae > Puma > Puma concolor. Next base: position 124,792,651 of record NC_141669.1, on the reverse strand, counting down.
CTAAAATTCTGTAGAGAAATAGGAGTGAAGGTCAGGGCCCACGGAGCTGAGTCGATCCAGATAAGCCCATACCACCTGTTTCCCTGGAGCGAGCCATGGCAGGAGCACTTTCACAGTTCATCATCCGTTATGAGGCTAAAATAGTCCTTCCCCTCCCAGCAAGTTAAATAAATTCCCCAAGCTATGAAGGGTCAGTCCGTCCACACCCCTACTGGGAACACACTATACAAGATATCTGGCTAGGTCGCCTTCCCCATCTTACCATGTCTCTAAAAATGGAGACACTGGTGCAAATACCTTGAAATTTTTTTACTCTTTTTTTAAGCACAAGATACCAACAGAAAGGATACAAGTCATAAGTATATAGCTCAAGGACGAATCCTCATGAAGTGAACAGACTTATGTGAACAGCACCATATCAGACCTCTGAAGCCCCTTAAGACTCCTCACTACCCACCCTCAAGCGGGGTAACCACAATTCAGAGTTTTTACCACCACAGATTGGTTTTGCCTGTTTATGTGCTTTAAGTCAATGGAATCATCTAGAATGTTCTGGCTTCTGGTTGTGTCTGGCTTCTTCTCTCAACCTGGGGTTTGTGAGATTCACCCATATTACTGCATGCGGTTATAAACTGCTGGGTCTTCTATGCTGCACAATACTCCACCGTGTAAGAATATTCTGCGATCATTCACGTAGTCTACTGTGGATGGACATTTGAACTATTTCCAGTTTTGTGCTTTTATGAAAAGTGCCACTATGGACATTCTTCCACGTGTCTTTGGGTGAACAGATGAACGTGTTCCTCTTGAGTGAGCACCTGGGAGCTGCATTCCTGGGTCACAGAGCTTCAGACACGGAGAAATGGTTTTCCAAAGTGGCTGTGCTAATTCACACAACAACGTGTGAGGGCACCGTTCCTCCACATTCTTGCCACCTTGGTACTTTCTGTCTTTTCTGTTTTCTACCTTTGGTGGTGGTGGTGGGGAGTAGTTCATACATTTCAAAATGCTTCCTCACCCCTTCTCCTGCCATCCGGCTCACGTTGCCATCCCTGGCAACTGTTAATGAGGCCAGCAGGACGCTTAGAACCAGCACTGCCCCGCATTTATGTACCGCACAGATATAGCCTCTAGCCACGACCCCCGTGCCCCTGAGGGCCACTCTAGCATAGGACACAGCCAGAAGCAGCCCAGATCAACCTCCAAGGCCTGTGCTGTTACAGAACACTCTATTTAAGGTTTTCTCAAGGTGGCTTCCAAGAAACCATCCCTCACAAAGCAAAGCCAGACTTCCTCAAGGCACTCCTTCCCCATCTCCAAAGCCAACAGTCGTTCACACGGCCCACCTCCCCATCCTCGCCCCGCCTGACACACCTCCCCCTCAAGCACCCCAGCTCCCCCAGGTTCCTGGGAGCCACCCTCCCAACGGCTCAGTGCCCCTGGGTGCTTGTACAGACTGTGCCACAAGGCGCACAGGTGCATCTGAGCTGAGGGCTCCTGGGCTGGATTTGTGTTTACCTGAACCACCAACCTCATCTTGTTCATTCCACCCCGGTCCTACGTAACACACACATTCACAGAAAATTAGAGCAACTCAACATGTTCCCAGCTCCTTCACTAGTTCACTTTTCTTCTCTAAACTGTAAATTCTAAAATCAACAACAAAAACTTTACCAAGCTCCGATATAATCAGCACTGGCCAGGCTGGTTACCTTCTACCCACTTAACCAGTCCGCTCAACCAGCCTACACTTACTTAACTAGTCTAACTAAACTAAACTAGTTAACTAAGCTACACCTATTTCTGGCTTTCTTAACCTGCAAGGAAGGGAGTAATACTCCCATTTTACAGAGATAGAAAGCAAGCCCAAGAGAGGCTAAGTACTTTGGTCAAGGCCACACAGCAAGAACAAGGCAGAAGGAGGAGTCACACACAGACCATAGGCCTGCCACTCACTCTCACCTGAGCCCCTTGCGCTCCACACTGTCCAAAGAGGATGCCAGGCCCAGCATGGGCAACCACCTCACTCACACCTGGACTTTAGTTCCTCATCAGAGCCAGGGGCTTTGGGTATATGAGACACAGAGAAATCGGCTGTCTGGACCACATGAAGGCCTTTTAATGTTAATGAGATGTGAATCAAGGAGGCTTAAATGGCCCAGCTGTTCCCTGGCACACTGGGCTGGAGGTCTAATGGAGGGGGCTGGGAAGGGATCACACACCTTTGGTGAGCTGGTAACTGCCAGGAGGCATCTACTGTTTTTGTTATTTGAGGGGGAACATTTCTTGGCACATTTTAAAAACAAGATAGTTCCAATATCATCTTTTCAATTTCAACCCTTAACATAATTTGATTTGTATTAGATAAAATAGCTGACTGGCTCCTTGCTGATATCTCTGATGCTGCATTGACTCCTGGGTTCACCACACACCCTACGTGGATGACCTTGGGCAGGCTGTTTTATCTTCCTGAAAATCAGTTTTCTTCATCTGTAAGATGGATACTTTAATAGCACCTCATGCAACTGTCATTTGCCATGGACCAAACACTGTAATAAAAAGTCAGGGTATAAATACATTTTATTTACTTATTTCTCCCTGCATCACTCTGAGGAACTTCTAAAGACAAAATTGAGGTTCAGGAAAGCTGGATGATTTGTCCAAGGTCATCCAGTCATGAAACTTGAAGACCATAATCTCAGCCCAGGTCTGTCTGTCTTCTCATGTCATTACCCTTATAACCCATCCGACTACCAGCATCTGTTTACTGTCACCAGTGGTGGGCTGGAACCCTGCTCAGAACCACTGACCACCATCTCCAAGGGTCCCTTAGCATTGGCGCTATGTGGGGAGGGGAGCTCTGGCTTGTTGGACAGACCAGTGTCCTTCCTAGAGACTCAAATAGGAGGTGGAGGAAACCAATCCGTTGGCTACAGATATAACCTAAAAGGTCTCTCAGAGACACCCATTCAGACTCTCATTCACAGACACAAAAAACAGGGCTCAGGGAGGACAAATGACCTACCCAAGAGCACACAGTGAAAGAGGCTGAAGGGGGCCAGAACCAGGCTCCTGACCCTCCAGAAGCTAAGAACCCTGCACCATTTTGGAAAGGTCTCGCATCTGGCTCTCTGGCTCTCACATCTTGATGACAGGGTTAGCTTTCTTGTTTTTGTTTTTTTTTTTTTTTGTAATGTTTATTTATTTTTGAAGGAGAGAGGGACAGAGTGTGAGTGGAGGGCGGGGGGGGGGAGGGCAGAGAGAGAGGGAGACACAGAATCGGAAGCAGGCTCCAGGCTCTGAGCTGTCAGCACAGAGCCCAACGCAGGGCTCGAACCCACAAACCGCGAGATCATGACCTGAGCTGAAGTTGGACGCTCAACCGACTGAGCCACCCAGACGCCCCCAGGGTTAGCTTTCATTTAGCAACAAACAAATGTGTTAAACCAGAGGGCTCTCCCACACTCCCCAGCAAAGACCCAGGCCCTATAGAAGATGCTGAGTTCAAGGTGGCTGAGAGTGGGAGAGGGGTGCTGTTTTAAAGAAAATCCTTACATTTCCAACCCACTGCTGTTCCCTCCCCCAACCCATAAACTTCCTGCACCATCTTCATTGTTTCCATCCCATTTAGAGAGAGGGAACGTTTCCAGGGATTCAATTTCTCTCATAATAGTTGGAAGGAAACAAAACTATATGCTGTAAACATTCACCGCATTGTATGAAAAATATCTTTACTACAGGGGAGGTGTGGTAAACGCAGACCAAGATACCCCACCCCCAAGCCCGTTCCATAACGCCTCTATGCCTGCGCCCTCAAATATTTAAACATCTCACAGCCAGGAATGCAGAGCTTTAAAGTGAATATATTTTTAGCCACTGGAATGCAAAATGAAGATCTGTGAGGTGTAAGTACCAACTCCTTCTCAGCGGTTTTCTCTCAATGAAAACAAGAGAGGCTCGTCCATTTTTCTAAGCACGTGTGTAGGACTGATGAGGGAAGGCTCATTAGTTCAGTCTGACATATACTCAATTCTCTCCATACACATAGGATGGGTTTTTTTTTCCCCTCCTTGCATTTTATTCTCCAGCTGCGAAATGATATTAAATTTCATCAGATTTGAACAAAATCTATGGTCTTGAAACAGTTTCCTTCAAGGCCCCCTCATATTTATTCAGAATTCATGAATCATGTTCCGATAACACAACCATAATTATTTTTAAAGTGTGATGTTTGTGGCTTTAATAGGAAATGCTTGCAAAAGGCCTTTTCTCTTTGATTGTTTGTAATCTTAGCAGTAATCACTGCCGGTCCCTTCTCGGCACCACGGCCAGCAAAACACAATTTCATTTTAATATGAATCGCGAGCTCTTCACCCAGGTTTTAATTAAAGCAATAAAAGCCGTGTCTTCTCTGCCCTTTACCATGTACACAGATTCAGAGGCCAGAATCTTAGATTTGAACAGTGACAGGAGGGAGGCCTGCCTCAGGTGCATTTACTATCCGTGCATTTACTCCCAGCACATTGTTTGTTTGGTTGGTTCAAAAACACTCAACCACCTCCCTGTCTCTCTGCTCTGCAGTTTTCTCATCTGTAACATGGGATAGCAACAGTAGCTACCTGATAGAGTTCATGGAAAACATTTAGCTCCAGTGCCTGAGCCCACAGAAATGCACTACGAAAGCAGCAGCAGCAGCAGCATGGGCTGGGAAAATCCCACAGACCATCTACCCTCATCATTCACGTGAGGAATAGGCTGGGAGAGATAACAGAGGTGAAGGAAACGGAGCAGACAGAACCCGGAACTCAGAGCTCTGGGCTTTCCCCCCATTCTGGGCATCCTACACCATCCCTTGCTGGAAGGAGGCTGTAGGCGTGACTGAGACCAGCTCTGGTCTTCTGGGTTCCTGGTTATACCATCGGCCCCCTCTAGGCCTATGCTTGATATAAGTGGTAAGCGAAACAGACCAGGCATCCCTGGGGATCTACGAAGGAAGCTGGCCGCACACACACACACTGGTGTGCAGACCCAACGGCAAGAATCTGCTTCACTCAAAGTCCTTGCGTGTCTGTTGTGTGCCGGGTGTGGTGCGAGGCACCGCAAGGCCTCATTTGGTAGCGTGGGAATCTTGGCCTTTAAGACAGAATTCCACCACCGCACTCGCTCTGCTGGAACGTTAGGAAGGGGTGCAAAAGAAGCAGCGGCAGGCAGGGCCCACCCTGGACACTGCTCACACCTGGCAGTGCTGAGGGTTGGTGGTGCTGACCATGTTCCATGGGTCCTAGAGTTCCCCAGGGAGCACCTCAAACGTGAGCCCCCTGAACCTCTCGCTTCGCAAATTGTCCCTGGACCCACTGGGATTCCTACTCTAAGAATAAAAAATTCCCTACCTCCCCAGAGCTTCTTAGAACATGCCTTCTGCTCACTTCCTGTCTCCTCTGTGGATGAGCTGTCCATCCCCCACTGCTCACACACGTCAGGCTGGAAGGCAGGCTTGACATCCTCCTCCCTCTCCACTGCCCCACCTGGACCACCATCCATGTTCCCCGCAAATCCCACCCCACCCCACTCAGCTCCATCAGCATCCGGCCCCACGTGCTGCTCACACACCTCTGCTTGTCCCCCTACCCAACAGGCTCCCAGCCTTTGGCTCCGGGTGCCAGAGGGCTTCCCATCAACCCCACCTCGGCTTCATCCTGGGTCCCTCCAGCTCAGACACCATGCTGATGCTGGGCTTGCTCCACTCAGTGTCAGCTGCCCACTCTCCAGACACACCCAGGACCCCAGCAATGCCCACAGCTGCTTCTCTCAGGATCATCACCCACTTTCCACTCCATGACTAAGATGTCCTCACTGCCCAGGTCCCCCTTACCCAGCTTAGATTCCCCGGTCCTTCATTTCAGTCTCTCTTTTGCAAAAAAAAGCTTGAGTGTCCTTCTGGTACACCTGCCTGACAAATCCCCACTGTGGATCCACCCATCTGTCTGCACCCATAGCACCCGTGCCAAGAGCTCAGCCTCCCACAGGCCACACAAATATCCCAGACCTTCTCTACCCCCTCAGACCTCTGGCACCCTGACTCAGCAAGTGACCTGCCCACCAATCTCTTGGAGAAGACAGATGCTTTCAGGTGCAGCATCCTCTCTTCTGGGCAACCCTCTACAGAGACACACATTCTTTCCCACTTTGTCCCCACTCTTGGCTAAGGCCACAGCTTCCACCTCTTGGCAGGACCCGGCCCCTCCCACCTTCTCCCAAAGCTTAAACCATCAATTAACTCTTCCCTCCCCTGAACGCCAAACTTTACCCTCTCTCTTGGATGCCTTCCATTGGCAATGAAACATTCTAAAGACTCTCTTGTCTTCAAAAAAACAGAAAGTCCCTCCTTGGGAATGCAAGTTGGTACAGCCACTCTGGGAAATAGTATGGAGGTTCCTCAAAAAGCTAAAAATAGAACTACCCTACAACCCAGCAATTGCACTACTAGGCATTTATCCACAGGATACAGGTGTGCTGTTTCGAAGGGACACATGCAACCCCATGTTTATAGCAGCACTATCAACAATAGCCAAAGTATGGAAAGAGCCCAAATGTCCATCGATGGATGAATGGATAAAGAAGATGTGGTCTATATATACAATGCAATATTACTCAGCAATCAAAAAGAATGAAATCTTGCCATTTACAACTACGTGGATGGAACCAGAGGGTATTAAGCTAAGTGAAATTAGTCAGTCAGAGAAAGACAAAAATCATATGATTTCACTCATATGAGGACTTTAAGAGACAAAACAGAGGAACATAAGGGAAGGGAAACAAAAATAATATAAAAACAGGGAGGGGGACAAAACAGAAGAGACTCATAAATATGGAGAACAAACTGAGGGTTGCTGGAGGGGTGGTGGGAGGGGGGGGATGGGCTAAATGGGTAAGGGGCACTGGGGAATCTACTCCTGAAATCACTGTTGCACTATATGCTAACTAATTTGGATGTAAATTTTAAAAAATAAAAAATAAAACAAGTTTAAAAAAAAAGTCGCTCCTTTGGAGTCCTCATCCCATCGCCCTAATGGCCCTTGCCCTGGTCCTGCACAGCCAGACTTCACATAAAAGCTGTCTACACACACTGTTTACATCCTTAATGCAGGCTCCCTTCTTCATCTACCCTGGGACCTGCATGAAGCCCACTACACATCAAAGCTGCCTTTTCTGAGATCCAGGATGACTTCTTGTTCTTAAAACTATTGGACGCATTTCAACTTTTATCCCAACCAATTCCTCAGAATCATTTGACCCTCTCCTTCTTGTTTACATTTTATTCAACTTTTTGAAATAATCATCCCTACAGTTAAAAACCCCTAAAATCTAAAAAGGTACAATGAAAAGTCTTTCCATCCCTGTCCACCTGCCCAATTTGCATCACTCACACACACACACACACACACACACACACACACACACACAAACATACATACAAATGTGAACACACACATATAGGCACACACACAATGTACAAAGCCACTGTTATTAGCTTCCAGAGTTACTTTAATCATATACAAGCACCTAGAAACACATTCTCAGTACCCTTTCTCACAAATGGTAACATACTGTACTTACTATTGGCCACCTTGCTTTTTTCAGTAAATAATGTATCTAAAGAACTTCTATATCTATTCACTTTCTTCTTTCTTTATAGCCATACAGTATTCCACTTGATAGATGTACGTAATTTATTGAACTACTCTCACATTGTTGCATATTTGGGTTGTTGCCAATATTTTGCCATTATGCCAATACCAAAAATGAGTAATCTTGAGGCCATCACTTCTCATATAAGCAAATATATCTGTGGGAAACACTTGCAAAAGGGAAATTGCCGGGTTAAAGGTCAATGCATTTGTAATCTTGATAGATGTTGCCAATTTGCTCTCCATAGGGTTACACCAATTTACTCTGCCTTCAAGCAATGTACAAACTGCCTCTTTCCCCACAGGGCTACAACAGAGTATATTACCAAACCTTTGGACTTCTGTCAAAGAGGTGGAAAATGGTAGTTTTGTTTCTCTTACGAATTTTAGCATCTTTTCATAAATGTAAGGTCCATTTGCATTTCCTGTTCTGTAAACTATTGGTTCATATCTCCCCCTTGTTTTTCTACCAGGGTTTTGAATTGATTCCTGGGAACTCTATATATTTATATTGTGAGTTGAAAATAATTTTGCCCAATTTTTCATTTGTCTTTTGACTTTTTTAGCCATACAAAAGTTGTTTCACATTTTTATTTGTGGTCAAATATTGAAGTCTTTTCTTCTAAGACGTTGAGTCATAGAAATGTCTTTCCCACTCCAAAGCTGTAAAGTATACCTTAAAGGCTTTTTTTCTGGTGCTTTTTGGTTTCCATGAGTACATATAAATCTTTGATTTATTTAAAAGTTATCCTTTGACAGGGAAGAAGCTGTGGATCCAACATCGTTTTTCCCCAGATTCCTGACCTCCATCTCAGAACACTGTGTGTGCCCTAGGCTTCTAAGCCTCCATGTTCTCCTCCTGTTTCTCTGGTCTACTTCTCAACCTATTTCACAGTCTTCTCCTCCGCTTTGCTTTCAAATATTGGAGCTCAACATTTAAGACTCATTGGTCCTCTGCTCTTCTCTGTGGTTCTCACTATTCTCTTTCTGTCTTTGCAAATTTGATCCTCACCATGGGCTAAGAACTTCCAAGTTCACTTCCCTAGAAGTTCCAGACTTGCACAGCCTTGGACATCTCCCCTGGGAGGAGTGTCTCAAAAGTAACATGTCCAAGTCTGACCTTGTGAAACCTGCACCTCCCCAAGCCTTCTCCCACTCACAAAAATGACACCACCATCTGGAAAGTGCACTATGCTAGAAGCCTGGGAGACATCCTTTACTCCTTCATTTCTCTCTCCCTCTAGATCCATCCATTGTCAAGATGTACCAACTTTATTTCCAAAACAGATCCCAGATCCATCCACTTATTTCCATCTCCTCTGCTTCTACCACCAAAGAGGACAACACCATCCTTCATTTACCCTCCCATGTCTCTCTGTATCCACTCTTGCCATTGAGAGCTGTTAAAACCACTATTTGATCATGTTATTCAATATCAATCTCTCTTTCTCACTAACAAAGCCCAGTGACTTGCTTTGACTAACAGAATGTGATGAATGTAGTCATGTGCCAATTCTCTCCTCTCTCCTTTCCCTCCCTCTCTTTCTCTCTCTCTCTCTGTGTCTCACACACACACACACACACACACACACACAATGTCCTTTCAATAATTCTTAGCATGAAGTCAGAAATGTTCAGCAGAAGTCATATTTACAGCCATGAGAGTGGAAAATTCTACCTACAGCCAGGAAGGGTGGACTGAGGAGGTGACATTTTCAGCACCCCTGGAAGAACAAATAGGCATTTGTTGGGTGAAAATGGCTAGGAGATTCCTATCAGAATCCATGCATACAAAGGCATAGAGCTATAAATGAGCATGAGAGGTGACCAGAGATTCGTCTGTGTAACCAAAGCATTATTTATGATAAGAAAACCATGGAAATAAGTCCCAGCTAGTTTTATGAAACACTGGTAGTTTATATACTATCTTAGGTTAGATTCCCTTGAAGTAGAGACTGAGATGGGGATTCCTATGACACTGGCATTCCTTTTGAGAAGTGACTCAGAGGGGACGGCAGGGAAGCAGGACAGAGCAGGGGAAGGAGCTAGGCAAGGAGGCCATACCAGCTGAAGGTCCGTGGGGAGTTGTAGAAACTGCTCCCTGCTTGAGATAAGGACCTTCCTGGTCTTCTAGGCCATCCCCCACACCCCTCCCCGTTCACAGTTTCCATCTGGCAGAGGCCAATTCTCCAGAGAAGGGGCAGCTGTGAATAGTTACCAGCCAGCATTCACAACAGCTGGGTGAGGGGTGCCCCAGCCTGGTGACGGGAATCCACAACACTCACACTAGGTACTTATAACACCCTCGGAGGCAGAAGTTCTCCCATTTGACAGAAAGCTGACACGGCTTGCATAGGGTTAGAGTGGGCATCTGGCTGGGATGTCCAAGAGCTGGCTTTGAATCTAGGTCTGCTGAGCCCACGGCCCAGTTCTTTTCCTCTTCACCCTCACCCCAGGAAGAGGGAGACTCTTCCCAGCATCACATAACCAGGAAACATTATCCTTGTAACTCCTGACCAGGGTCTGCTCTCAACAGGGAGAAAAGCTGATCTCTACCAGGCCTTCCCCTCCCAGAAGCTGCTGATGAGCCAGAGCCATGCCTGAGAAGTGCATCTCAATCTCAGACCACCCAGGCAGGTCTGGTGCAAAAGAAACACAGGGTCCAGGGAGGGGGAAAGGGGATACTGTATGAAAGCTAAGGCAGCCAGGCAGGAGTTTTGTGGAAACTTGCAAAAACTAAACAACAAAGGATGCATTTGCAAAAGAAACTTCGAGCCCCTAAGAGCTGGTTTGAAAATTTTTAAAGGGGGCACAGCTGGCTGATATATACCCCATAGGAACCTGTGTCTCCAATCAAGTTTCTAAATAAAGAAGATGGTGTTTCAGGAGAAGGTTACATTAAAGAGCAGGTTTTTTAACATGACGAAATTGTACGTTCAGAAAGCAAACGTCTCCCAGAAATGGCTTCCTGCCTATATCCAGAGCTTTGCACATAAGTGCCCAATAAACATTTGCTGAATAGGTGAAACTTACATTTAACTGTATTTATAAAATGCATTTTATGCCATTTAGAGTGTTTGTACTCTGAATCCGCTATTGGCGAGGAGACCCTCATTTTGCCCACATGTTTATGTCAGTCCCCCCATGACTAGGACCATATAATTCCTGCAGTTGGTGAGTACCACACCATGACAGGGTGTTCATGTACATATGTGAGTGTGTGGGTTCAGGCAAGCACTCCAGGGAAAAGACTGGATGAAAAAATTAAGAAGTAGGGGTCCTGGAGCCCCACCAAGCCACTGCTGTTCTCCAGTAAAATCAGCACGAACAACATACCATGTTCCCTGTAGGTGGTAGTTTGTTAAAAGACCACGATACTTTTCAGCTCCTCCCATCAAACAGGTGGGATCTATTTCACCATTCCTTGAGTCTAGACTGGCTTTCTGACTTGCTTTGACCAATAGACTGTGCTAGAAGTAGTCATGTGCCAGTTCTAAGCCTAGACCTCAAAAGGTCTGGCAGCTTCTGCTCTTGCTGCTCTGGGAACCCTTCTCCAACCACATGAATAACCTCAGGCTAGCCTGCCAGGGGGTGTGGAAGAGAAGTGAGTCTCCATACCAACCAGCCCACAGCTGACCTGGTGGCTTACAGCTGCCACTTACATGGGTCCTAGCCATGACCGGAAGAGCCATCCAGCTGAACCCAACCAACTGCCAACTCCTGGAACTATGAGCTAGACAAATGTTTGTTATTTTAAGATGCTGAGTTTTGACATGCTTCTTTTTTAAAATTTTTTTAATGTTTATTTATTTTTGAGAGAGAAAGAGAGAGACAGACAGATAGAGCATGAGCAGGGGAGGGGCAGAGAGAGAGGGAAACACAGAATCTGAAGCAGACTCCAGGCTCTGAGCTGTCAGCACAGAGCCTGACGTGGGGCTTGAATCCACGAACTGCGAGATCATGACCTGAGCCAAAGTCGGACGCTCAACTGGAGGCACCCCAGTTTTGACATGTTTCTTATGCAGCAAAAGCCAACTGGCACAGTGTAAGAGTCTAGACTATAATTGCTAATCTGTTCACATCCAGGTTGGCTCATGGCACCAGGGGTACTTAGTTAATCACGGGGAATCCTGATGTTTTCTTTATAAACTGCTAAGTTAAGGAGACTCTGAGTGACAGCACACAAGACTTAAAGGGATCCTTGGGGAATCCAACTACCTCATTTCACTGTCAGGGAAATTTAAGTCCAGAAAAGAGAAGGGGCCACATTTACCCATTACGCAAACCTTTCCTGAGTGCCTTCTACGTGCCAGGCTTTGTAACACATTGGGGGACACAACAGTGAACGACAGACTGGATCCTGCCCTTACGGAGGGCACAGTCTAATGTGGAAATCAGATGTTTACCAAGTCGTCACACAGATAAGATAAGCAGGCCATCACAAACAATGACAAATGCTATGAATTAACAGCACATGGTGCCACGAGAGAGAATCAAGGGGATGGGACCTAATCTGGATTTCAGGGTCACCAACAGCTTTCTGAGAAAGTGACATTTAGGCTGAAGCAAGTTGGTGGCAGGTGTTGAGTGGGAACGGAGTGTTCCACAGACACAGCAAAGTGATGTGTGGAGCTTTGAGCCCCAGCTGTCCCACTCCCTGGATGAGCCAGTCAATATCCTGAGGCTCAGCTTCCTCATCTATAAAATGGGATTAATGGCAACCTAGTCGTTCTCAAGACTGTTGTGAAATAACCAAGGAAAAGGTTTTGCAACCATGAGATGCTGGGTAGGCAGGTGAGGGCGCAGCTGTTAACAGCTTGTTGGGGCACTAATTTGCCCTGTGTCTCCTCTCCAAAGGACTGCACTCCCCTCCCAAGCCTGGAGCAGACACGGAGCCCCACCTTCCGTTCTCACGGGGGTATAGCGCCAACACTCTCCATCAGGGTTTAAGCCACACTGATCCCACCATGCTATGGCTCTGAGAGCCAGGGCTCAGCGTGTTAGCAAGATGCACCTGAAACACTGTGAAAGGGCTCAGATAAGATGTTCAGGAGGAAGCTCTGCTCTTTTGAGACAACCACGTTTCCAAGCTAATTATGGACAATTAAATGACTTCAGTGGTCTCTTCCAAAATGAGCATTTCCAGGACCTGGAGTCTTGCCCAGCAGAGTGTCTTTTAGGTTGGCACGAGTCAGTGCAATAGAAAAGCTCTGCAGCAGCACTGTGATGCTCATGTGGTCCCCAGCATCCCAGTCTGCAGTGAGGACCCTCCCCTGTATCCCAGTCTGCAGTGAGGAACCTCCCCAGCATCCCAGCCTGCAGTGAGGACCTCCCCAGAATCCAATCTTGCAGTGAATACCCTGCCTGGTGTCCCAGCCTGCAGTGAGGACCCTCCCTAGCATCCCAGTCTACAATGAGAACCCCCCAACATTACAGTCTGCAGTGAGACCCTCCCCTTATCCCAGTCTGTAGTGAGGACCCTCCCCTGAATCCCAGTCTGCAGTGGGGACCCACCCCAGCATCCCACTCTGCAATGAAGACCCTCCCCAGCATCCCAGCCTGTAGTGAGGATCCTCCCCAGCATCCCAATCTGTGAATACCCTGCCTGGTATCCCAGCCTGCAATGAGGACCCACCCTAGCATCCCAGTTTACAATGAGGACCCCCCCCATAACATTCTAATCTGTAGTGAGGACCCTACCCTGTACTCCAGCCTACAGTGAGGACCCTCCCCAACATCCCAGCCTGCAGTGAGGACCCTCCCTCGCATCCCAGTCTACAATGAGGACCACCCCCCCAACATTCCAATCTGTAGTGAGGACCCTCCCTGTATCCCAGTGTGCAGTGAGGACCCTCCCCAGCATCTCAGCCTGCAGTTAGAACCTCCCCAGCTGCAGTTAGAACCTCATTCCAGGCTGCAATGAGGATGCTCCCGGATGAAAGAAAATTTAACTTCTGGAGACCAGACTCAGTGGAAATTCATATTCTAGCTGGCATCTGGGACTCCCAGAGGGCTAGGGACCAGGACAGCCTTGCCTAAGGATGACTCCGTTTCCTTCAAGAGCACGGAGGACTGCGGAGGAAGCCTCTGCTCTCCTCCCTGTGTACCACACCCCGCGATCCCCCCCAGTGGCACTAGACAACTCTAGGTGGGCAGGAGAACTCTGTGTGCCTTTTCATGGGTGTGTGTGCCTCCGTGCCAGTGTATGTCCCATGGGTGCTGCGTCGCGGCAAGAGGCCTCACTACAGCTGAAAATTTCTCCTCTGTACACCGGGAATGTGGGTCACACCTTTTGAGTTTTACCAAGTTTTCAAAGGTGCTCACTTTAAGCCAACAGTAGGCAGGTCAGTGATCTATAGAAAATACTGTAGTCCCAGTTGGACTGTCCCTTTTAAGGGGACTCTTGATATTAATCATTGTGAGAGAGGACAGTAGTGGGCTATGCCCTGCTGCTCTGCACCATCCCAGCCCCACCCTGGAGCAGCTGAGCTCCAGCCAGCTCCAGGCTGGACCCCCACACAGGGAGGGTGGAGCACCCACCTGGCTGGTCGATAGCAGCTCTGGGTTCCCGTCACTCATCCCCACGTAGGCACTGTCACCATCAAACTGGAACAGAGAAAGAGAGAGAAGCGGGTCTGAGTAAGGTTTTCAAGAAGACCCCTGGAGAAGCCCAAGTAGGTCAGGGGACTGAATACACTGAGGGGCAAGGTCTGTCTGTGGGGCCTAGAGAAGCAAAGTTCCAGCCCAAGATGCTCAAATCCCATTTCAGCAGGATTCCCTCTGGGGTGAAACGAGCAGCCCCTGTCCTGTGGCCCCTGTGGGCTTGGATTAGCACCATTAATCACAGTTAGGATGAAGAGAGGAAAACCCTTCTGCCCTGTCCATAGATGCAGCAGCTGTTCCTTGTCAGATACTGAGCTCCCCTTCCCTCGAAGTATGCAAATATCTCTCTTGGTCAAAATGACATCAGACTATCAGCTAGAGCTAGAATTCCACATGACGGAGAGGGACTGAGGTCTTCAGAGCCCTGGGGGTCATGACACTTCCCCCAGACATGCCCTCCAGGTCTTACCATCCTAAGAAGCTTTGCCCCCCTCACATTTGCCCTTCAGGCCACCCGTGTTCACAGGCAGAGAGGACTGTGGTAAAGACCACACATAGAAACTGCAATCCTGTGTTCTGAGAAGCTGCCAACTCTGGATTCAGAAAGATCTCCCTGCAGTAGGAGGAAGATATAGTGGGAGAAGTGTGGGCTTTGGGGCCACTGGCTGTTTCCCCTGATGCGTGATCTTGAGTAGGGGTCTGAACTTCTGAGGTCCCTCATCTGTTTAATGAGGATAATGACAGTAGTCTCCTCTCCATGGGGTGCTTCACGGAAACGTGGAGCACTTAGCTCATTTCCAGTAAGTTCTCTTCCATTGAGATAGGTGTCTTGGATCAGGTTCCCTAAATTTGGAGCCTAAGACCAGGATTCAAATGCATGTGATTTTTGAGAAGTGCTCTTTAGGAAACTATGAGGGAGGGAAGGAAGCAGGACAGGGCAGTGGAAGTACCTAAGCAAAGATACAATCTCAGCTGGAGGCCTGCTGTAGCCTGATCCCAGGGGGGGCTGTGGGGCATGAATTGCACCACGGAGTTAAGTCAGTCACTGGCTGTGGGCTGCCCTTAGGGGACAGGGGAAGGCATAATCTTCTGAACAGGGCAGTCCCCATTTGGCCAAGGACAGTTCCCCAGAGAATTGTGCCAGTTGTGAGCCATTTGCAGCCAATGTTCCTAGCAGATGGGAGATTGCTGTGCAGGCTGGTAAAGGGATCCTGTGTTCTGGGTGGGGCCCCAATGGCAGCTGGCCATTTTATTTTAATTGAAAATTTAATTGTTTTATTAGGTTATATTCACATGGTTCAAAATTTCCAAAGCACAAAAAGCAACAGAGTGAAAAGTCTGCTTCCCACCCCACCTCCCAGCCATCCAACGCTCCTCTCCAGAGGCTACCACTGTACCTACAAGCTTCCTTTATATCCTTTCAGAGATGGTCCACATATATACATGTTAGAGCAGTTTCTTTCACATAAATGGCAACATACTACACACACTGTTTTGCACCTCATTTTTATCCTAGCAACACATCTTGGGAACTTGTTTATATCAGAACATAATTCTGTCTTCTGGCACCTAGTATTCCATAGTATGGATATAACAGATATATTTAACTAGGTGAGCTCACGGGCAATTGAGCTGTTTCTAGTCTTTCCCTGTTCCAGCAGTGCGCTCACGAATCATTTCGCATGGGTGTGAGTTTATCTGTAGGATTAGTTTGAATAATAATAACAGGTCCAACTGTGTGTGCATTTGTAATTTTGATAGGCATCGCCAAGCACCTTCATGGAGACTGTAAAAATCGACCCTCCCACAATCATGCACAAGACATCTGGACCCTTGTCACTCAGAGAGGCTTTCCTCAACAACTGGCTCTGATGCCAGCCTCCTACCTGTGTGGGTCCTGCGAGCCCACCACCACTATCCTTCCCGATTCCCTTGCCCTGCTCTACCTCATTCTTTGCTCCATAGACCCTTTTACTTTCTAGCGTTCTATATCATTTACTTATTTACCATGCTCGTGGCTTATAGTAGATTCCCCCTATTAAAACTGAGGCTTTCAAAGGTCAGGGACTTTAGTCTTGCTACCTCCTAAGCACCTAGAATAGTGCCTGGCACAAAGCAGAAAGTAAATTATTGCTTGTTGAATGAATGAATGAATGAATGAATGAATGAAGCAACCACTGCACCATTCATATTGTCTTTTCCTAGTGCAGTCTCCCCATCAAGGCAGTAGGATTGATGGCTATTCCCAAATGTCTTCCCGGCATAGGGATGGGCAGAGTCCCTCAGTGACTGCAGGATTAACAAAAGAAAAGGCTGCAGCATGCCTAGAGCCCCAAATGCAGGGCTCCATCCACCACATTGCACCTTGAGCTCACACTTCAAGGCCCTGCTCAGAAATCACCTCCTCAGGAGGCCTGCCATGCTCTCGCCTCCTCTGGCTGTCTCTCTTACAATACAGATTATCTCCACATCTGTCTTCCGCCCCAGAGTGGGAGCAGCATGGAGGCTAGAACTGTGTCCAGTCATCTCCAAACCCCCAAGCACCTGGAACAGGCTGGCATCAGAAGGGACTAAGCTCTTGGGTACTTTCTGATGTGTCACCATGGCCATTTGTTACTTTTATAAAAGTAGAACGTTTTTCAAAACCACACGTAATTTATAAGTATGTCCTAAAAGAAAGAATGACTAGAAATGGAGGGGGACTAGAGTTTAATCAGATATCTGAAATATTGATAAAGCAACAGTAATCAAACAGTATGGCAGAGGTTAAAAATACAGGAACATGTATCAAAGAAGCAAGGGAAAGCTGTCCCCCCAAAGCCCGAGAAACAGCCCAGTTATTAACTGCTGACTACAACGGAATCACCACAAAAGGAGGAACACGTCTGCTCTCCCCAATGCACACAACAGGCGCTCAACAAATATTTGGTTAATGAATGAATATGCTTGGCACTGAGCAAAATACTTTCCATAAAAGATCTTATTTCATCCTCAGAAAAACCCAGTGAAAGCAGGTATTATTTTCCCTGTTTAAAACCAAGGAAACAGGTTGGAAGGATTAGCAGCTGCCTCAAAATTGCACACTTAGTGACAAGCTGGGCTTCACAGCTTCTTGACAGCTTCTTCACAGCTTCTTGTCTGCTTCTTTGGTTTGGTTTCTCCCACTAGGCTGGAAGCTCCTCAAGAGGGGGGATCGAGGCTTTGCTGCACCCCACTATGGAACCAATCATTAGCCTGGGCCTGGCACATACTAGGTGGCACACAATAAGCATGTGTTAGTGGTTCAGGGAGGGAGGCATTATCTGCAGTGAGCCGTGGGGGATGGCTCTGGGGACATGAGGAGAGAAAACCCTGGATTTTGATGAGTGTATGCTGGAGGATGCAAGGGGGTTGGCCCATGGACCACATGAGGTCACCAGAGCCTGCCTCTAGGGGTTTATTCATTCACTTGTTTATTCACCCAAGAAAGAGCTGCCCCACACCAAAGTAAAGCTTGCTTCTTGCTTTCAAGGGACCTGAGAAGTTGGCAGAGGTTCCCAAGGCAGGGCCTGGGTCAGCCTCTGGTTACTCCCAGGTGTCTGGCAGGGTCCACCGGGAGCACACAGTGCTTGGGACCTGGCTACTGAGCAGCCAAGAACCCGAGGTGGTGGTGGGGTGGGGGCGTCTGTCCTCTGCTCCCCCCCTGCCATCCAGTGTTCCACCATGCCAGACTTCTTGCAAGGAGGAGGAAGGAGAGAGGATGGTCCCGAGGGTCCCAGGCTTCCTCTGGCTTGGCCCTCAAGGTCCTATGGCCTGGGGCTTACCTCCTCAGCCCTTTTGGGGAGGTTGCTTTCTGGGGGAAAGAACCTGTAAGCCAAGGGGAGAAGTCAAAGGGCAAAGCAGGGCTACTTCCTCCTCTGTGTGCACAAGATCATGAATGCCCACATCGACAGCCACCACACAGCAAATGCTGAGTGTGTATGTGGACACAAGTGAACACAATGGACGCAGCGTGCCCAAGCATGGTGACCACATACACACCACAAACCAGTGGGGGAACCATGTCACACACAACACAGCATTCAAGAATGCACTTAGTCACACACGTACCACATCCATGGGTAACACAAACCAACACAGAGGCGTCTACGGCACAAGCATGGGACTCTTTACATGACTGAACCACAATGCCCACAGGATGCACACACGGACAAGAAACGGTGCCCAGATGTGTATAAATATACATTCACCTGCAGCTGTATAAATAGAACTCACATAAATGTGCACACAAACATATAAGGCATAAGCATGTAGACACATACACAAAGCAAAGATACACAAGAACTTAAATTCTGTGCATATTTCACAGTCTATCAGTCCCTCAGCCAAAAATATTTTTTTCACACGACACAGCCTCCTGTATGCTTTAAAATCGGGGAGTGGGAGAATGCAGGGGAAACAAGGGCCTAAGAATTTCCACGAAACGCCAGGAGAACATCCTCTCACCACTGACTGGAATAGATTAATTTTCCCCATTTCATACTCTAATTATAATTCCTTTTCCCATCGCCATCTTCAGTCCTCATTACAGCTGGAAGATTGTTCTGCAAAAGCCAGACCTTCATCTTCTCTTCCCAAGAGTTTTGTCATGGAAATGAGTTTTGGAATCTGAAAGGACCCACATTTTTGCAAATATCGAATGTGTGGGGATAACCCTTTCATGACGGCCACCAGGGACTCTGCTCACAGAGGCTTCTAAAGAGTCTGTATCTCCCCCCACGCCATGTGGTCCCTGGGTAAGAGGGGTTCCTGGGCTCCTATTCAACAGCTCTCCCAACCTAGATCCCATTTTTATCTTTAAGGACACTTAGCAAATAGGCAGCCAAGGTGAAAGGTGGGAGCCCTGATCTTAGAGTCAGATGATGCCAGCTCCATCAGCACTACCCTGAGCAAGTGCCCTAGCTGCTCTGTGCCTCAGTTTCCTCATTCCTATGACCCACAGAGTCACTGATTCATATTAGCTGTAAATTAAATACCTGTGGGATGGACAAATGAGATAACTGGATGGATAAATGGATGGGAGAAGTGAGGGAGTGAAGGATAAGATGGATGGATGGATGGATGGATGGATGGATGGATGGATGGATGGATGGATGGCTGATAGATAGTATAGATCAGCACAGTCTAATAGGAATATAATGCAAGTCACAAATGCAAGTTACATTATATCATTTTAAATTTTCTAGTGGTCACAGTTAAAAAAGCAAATACAAACAAGGGAAATTAATTTTAATGACATGTTTATTTAACCCAATATTTTTACCAGACTATGATTACAACGTGTGATCAACAGAAAAATTGTGAATGAGATGGTGCACAGTCTTTTTTTTTTTTTTTTTTTGGTACTGTCTTTGAAATCTGGTGTGTATTTTACATTATAGCACCTCTCAGTTTAGACTTAGTCACACTTCAAGTGTTCAAAAGTCACATGTGGCTGGTGGTTGACATAGTGAATAAAGAAGGAAATAGTTGTAATGGGTAAAATGAGTGGGTGGATGGTGGGTAGGTATATAGGTGGGTCGGTAGGAGGAAGGGATTGATGGATAGATGGATGACAGGTGCGTAGAGAAAATAAGTGGTTTGGAGGAATGAATGGAATTGATGGGCCAGAAGGTGGATAAACAGATGACTCAGTGACTAGATAGCAGATTTAGAAGACAGGACATGCGGGAGGGTAGGAAAGATGGATGGATGCGTGGAATTTGGGATGAGATGGGATGCTGGGGAGAGAATGAAGAGGTAGGTGTATGAGGAGATTCTTGGAATGGTGGGTGAGACAGAGAGATGGGTGGGATGCCCGGTTTGATGGAATGGGTTGAATGGGTGAGTGAGATGGATACGTGGGTGGATAACTGTATCTGGTATTTCCTTCTCACTGGAGCCACACTTTCCCCGGACAATGTCATGGCTTCTTAGGGTTATAACACAGCACTGACTCTCAAATGCTTATCTTCAGCCAAGTTACCTCCAGATTCTGACATACAATCTCCCTCTGGACATCTGGTCCATGAGCATCTCAAATTCCACACACCCCACACTGAACTCATGACACGGGTATGAACCTGCTCTTTCTCCAAGTGGTCTGCCACCATGAGAGAAGATGTCACCCTCTGCATAGGACACAGGCAGTACCTCCAGGATGACTCTAGACCCTGTCACTCCTATGTTTCCCTAATCCAAACACCCACAGTGTCTTTGTGCTCAGCTACTCCCACTCCCAATCCACCCTCCACCCTGGCTATCACTAGTGATCACTTCGGTGCTCAGATTAAAACCCTGCAGTGACACCACATCATTAGCTGTGCCATACAGGACCCTCCATGACAACTGCCCCTGAGCCTCAGCTCCCACAGTGTTCCCTAAAGGTTGCAGGAACCTCCAGAGCCCCTGACTTTACACACATTGTCCCATAGACAGTGTGGAGCATCCCCCTCCTCCCCTTCTCTACCCACTGAAATCCAACTCTCCCTAGGTCTTTTGTTTCTGGCTGTGCGCTCCACCCTTAGTGGCCTTGCTTGCTTCTGTAGACTTGCATTCTTGGGCCCAACCGTAAAGCCTCCATCCCAAGTTGCTCTGGTCTTAATTCAACTTCTACATGTAGTGTGGCACACTGGGCAACAGCATGGATTCCTGAATTGGAGTTTTACTTCCACCAGTAACCAGTTGTGTGTGACCTTGGATTTAAACTATCATTGCTATTATGTGCTAAACTCCTATCCCTATGTCAGCCACAACCCCCTCCGTCTAGTACAGGACCATGTCTCCTATGTCACTGAGGCTGTTAGCTACCCCTTCAAATCTCTCCCCTCCCTGACACTGTTGACAGCTCGCCCATCCTGACCTCCTTCCTTTCTGTCTGAAAAGGTGAAGTATCTCCATCCTGTTCAAGGTCAACTCATTCACCTCGACCCCACCCTCCCATGTCTTCCCCTCATTCACTCTTATTTTCTGTCCTGGGTCTAGGATCTAATTTAAATACGCAGAAGCAAAATGAAATTAGTCCATGCCCTTGTATATCATATATTTAAAGCACCCAGAATGTACCAAGTAATGAACTCCCAACCACTGAGTATTTACAATAAATAAAACTTGTCACAAGGCACAGAAATGCAAAAGCAAAGGGATTCTGAGGTTACAGAAAAGGCAACTGCTGTCTATTGAACGTCTAGAGAGTGTATACTATGTGCCCAACATAGTAGTGACACACAAGGCACCCAGGAATGATTCTGACACAGTCCCTGCCCTCAAGGAGTCCCCAGTTCTATGGAGAAGTTTCAAAGAATAAAATGTTCCCACTCTCCAAATGTGACAAAGACAGGCGGTTCTGGTCCTAAGATGGGAATAAGTAACTATACAAACTTGTTTGAAGCCTGTCCCAATTGGTCAGTGACAGCTTCTCATTCACCCAGCCTCTGGAAGTCAAGCAATCAATGCCAGTCTTACTCCAATAGCCACACGTCCACCTCTGGGGCTCAGCTAGTCCCAGAACCTCCTGCTTATGAAAGTCCCTCTACTCTAGGACTCTGTGCTTCCCCGGAGCCCTACAAAGCTCAGCTCATGCTTGATTTGGAGAGACTAACATTGCAAAGTACGGCAATGAGTTTTCAGCACTCCAGATATCAAGTAATGGCTTCTTCTTTGATGAATGTGACAATGGCAGGATAAGGTTATCACAGGGGAGTGGAAGCAAGGAAGAAGGCCTCTCAAGAGAGGCGTCCTTAAAAGGTAACTTGGAAGCTCCATGACAGATGACACACAGGAGCTGGCGAGGCAAAGAGCAGGGAACACGGCATCCGAAGCTGCTGCGAGCTCAGGCCCGTGAGCACCTACCAGACCTCGTTTGAGAGCTGTGCCTGGTCATCGCTGGAACCCTCCCAGAAATGCCAGGGCTGCATGACCAGCCCTGTCATAGAGATGACCAAGGCAGGGGCTCAGGGTGGCTGGAGAGCTTGCCCAAACCCACCCAGCCAGTTCTGAACCTGGCCTTGACTCCAGGTACCAAAGCAACAGTTGTTCTATAGAAGTTCTTCCCCCTGCTCCCCACTCCCACACAGAGACACAGATCAAAGACCAAGGATGCACAGCCCCCAGCACAGCCCGTAGCAGACACGGAGAGATGCACCTCACAGAGATCTAAAGAGGAAACAATCAAAGCAGCTTACACTGCACCTGCCTGCCCCCACGTCGGGCCGTGAGAACACTCCTTCTACACAGATAAAACACGGCTCAAAAGCTAGAGGCAGCGACTGCGGCAGCTGCACCCTGGGCCTGCCGAGAGTGCGGTTTTACGTGGCAGAATCACAGAGAGATGCACATCAGGACCAGGGAGACAGGAGGGAGGGGCAGAGAGGCACAGGGCAGATGGAAGGGGGCCAGCGATAGAGCCTCAGGCGCAAATGCACTTAGAGAAGCATGATAGTGTTGTGGTTACAAACATGGGCCCTGGTGCCAGGCTGCCCAGGTCCAAATCTCAGCCTTGCTCTTCAAGCTATGTGACTTTTTAACTAAGTTACTGTGTCTCAGTTTCCTCATCTGGAAAATGGGTATGACTATCATTTTGATTGAATAAGTCAATATACAAAAGTACTCAGAACATTGCCCGGTACACAGATAGAACTCAATAATTGTCAGCTATTACTTATATTTAATCCTCAGAACAACCCTGGGAGGCCGTTGTAACTACCTCTATTCCATAGGTGAGGAAACAGTGGGGCTACATGCAAACCTCTGAGGTCTTAAACATGGGAAAGCCCCCTAATGCCTCTACCTGCCATACATAATTTGAAATAAAATTTGTAAACTAAAATCTCTAAGAGAGTCTGAGAGCTGATTCTTTTCCATGATGATGACTTTCATGCTTTGTTTCTAAATATCAAGTATCATTTCTCTCCAAAAAAAGTTTTTCTCCTTATTGGTGTACCTACATTGCTGGGCATAGTGCACATTCCTATTCTGCCCACTGAGAAATCCAGCACTATGACTGGCTGAGAGGTTAGGGGATCTGCCCAAGGCCACACGGCCAGGATATGGCAGAGCTGAGTCTGTAGTCCAGGCTGCTGATCCCCTAAAAGCCTATATTGGCTTCCCAGCCCCACCGTTTCCCAGCTGGGTGAACCAGAGCACAACTCTGGGCCTGGGGCCTCATCTACCAGTAAGGGGAAACAATGCCCAGTGGGGCTGGGAGCAGGCTTGTGAGCAAGCCCAGTGCTGTGGCTACTGCAGGCCCCTCCTCCCCACTGCTGACAAGAGTTGGCGTGGATGGTGCTTCCTGTTTCAGTCATAATATACACCGAGAGGTAGCATAAAAAGACAGTGATCACTACAACTCCAGTGGTGGGGTTACCCAGCACCTGCCACCTCTGGGAGATAGAAGTCAGTGTCCCCATTTTACAGATGGAGAAGCAGACCCTTCTCAACTGGCTCCAGCCATTCTCCATCTAGACCTGTGCTGTCCAGTATGGTGGCCACCAGCCACATTCGGCCCCTGAGCACTTGGAACACAGCTAGTCCAAATTAAGATGTGTGTTAGTATAAAATACACACCAGTCTCAAAGATTTAGAACAACAACAAAAGAATGTAAAATGCCTCATCAATATGTTTCTATCGATTACGTGCTGAAATGATAACACTCTGGATATATGAAGCTACCTAAAATATATTGTTAAAATTGATTTTACCTGTTTCTCTTTACTCTTTTTATATGTTTATTTATTTTTGAGAGAGAGAGAGAGAGAGAGGCAGAGAGAGGGGGACAGAGGATCTGAAGTAGGCTCCACGCTGACAGTAGACAGTCTGATGCAGGGCTTGAACTCACCAACCATGAGATCATAACCTGAGCTGAAGCTGGATACTTAACTGACTGAGCCACCCAGGCATCCCCCGTTTTTCCTTTTTTCAATGTAGCTACTAGAGAATTAAAATTACAAATGTGGTTTGCATGACATTTCTGCGGGACAGCACTGCTTGAGATGCAGCCACTCTCTGCTGTAGACCCAGAACCTTGGGGATAGAAGAGTCCACATCACCAATAGCTGAATTCTCTGTGATAGATATGGGGAAACTGAGGCCCACAGAGAGTGATGTAAGGCAAGAGTTTGGGACAGAGGCACACCACTCATATTTTGCTTGAGTTCTAGGTACTGGGTTACAGCAGAGAATAAAACATGGGGCAACCCCCCAGCCCAGGGGTGATGTGGTGGGGGTGCAGCATTCCTTGCTCGGCCAAGCCCTCACAGACCGGGGCAGCTGGACTCGGCACCAACCCTCCTCTCTGCACAGTCAGCTCTGATCACAGTGCTCAGAGACTGCAGGCAGGAAGACACACGGGAGCTCCCGCTCCAGCCCGGAGCAGAACCACCTCAAGACCCCTGGTGAGTCCCACACAGGCCATCGGCCAGCTGCAGCTGCCAGGAGAGCCGGATGGACAGGGCAGCCCAGCGGGCACAGCATGGCTGCCTGGGGGGCCGGTGGTGGCTTACACACCATCCGCGCTACCGCAGATTTATGGCAAAAATTATCCTCTCTCTCGGCTCCATTTAAAGCCATTTGGAGCTCGCTCCCATCCCCGATTATAAATCTAATTGCACATTCCAAACAGACAAGCGCTCATTAAGCTTTAATTATGCACATGTTGTTTTCAACAAACATTTTCATTTGGCCGCTGAGAGGGGGAATGTTTCCGAGGGGACTGCAGACGCTGCCTGTGGCTGGAGAGAGCAGGCTGGGAAGTGGGTCAGGGTGTGGTCAGAAAAGGCTGTCCAAGGGCAGGGCAAGGACCCCATCAGATCTGGCTCAGACTTGGAGGGCCTCCCACCGGGCTTCTGTGGCAGGAGATGCCGGCGTGCGTGTTCTCAGCTGGTCCCACCTGCACCCCTCGTGTGCCCACAGTCTCCTCTCAGCTGGCGCCAGTGGGCCTCTCTGGGGTGGGAGGAGGGAAGACAGGGACCTGAACTCCCAGCTCGGAGCCGCATGCCCTCCCCAACCCAGAGCTGGTGTCTTCAAAGCCTCCGCTCAGCCCTGCCCACGCTGCAGTGGAGCCATCTTTCTCCAGCACAATCTTCCCTTCCCTCATCCGCTCACTCATTTCTTCTGTAACTATTCCCTGAGCAGCGACCTGAGCTGGCAGTGAGGAGGTCAGGAAAGATAAGGCCCCTGTCTGGTTCTGCCCAGGACCCTCTCCTTCAAGTCCCATCCTCCCCACTGGGGCAAAGTCTTTGAAAGCACTTGAAAACCTGCCCCCTGCCAACCCAAACATGCTGGTGGCCTCCCGGCCCTCATTGGGGCTCCTCCCCTGCTCTGCCTTTCCAGGAGGTCTCTCACACACACACCCAGGCTCTGCACTCCCCCCACCCCAGCCCCAAACCTCTCTTCCCTTCCCTTTCTTTGCAGTTAACTCCCACTCACTCCATGCTGCCCTGTCCAGGAAGCCCCCAAAGAGACTGGCTGCCCTCTGCTTGGGGCACCATGAAAGCATTTATTGGACCATAACACCATACTCGACTATTTCATGTCTGACTCCTAAGACCAGCCTGTCCCACTTTTTCCCAAAGCACTATCTCCTCTGGGGGGAAAAGGAGAGGCACCTGTTCGCTGTGTGGCTTCCAACAATACCTTCCTCTCTCTGAGCCTCACTTTCCTTTTTTGTACATAAAGGGTTTGAATGGGTGAGGTTCTGTGGGTCCCTTAAGCAGTTTGGTTGGTCTTAACTTTGGTGGTTTATCCCGGAGTTAGACCTTCCTCTTCTGCCAGAAGAGGGTCCTGAAATCACCAACCTACCTTCAAACGTTCCACCAGGACCCTACAGAGCAGGGGAAGTTTGCCAAGGCAGGTCAATGGTGCACACAGAGATGTGGGGGGACAGGGATGGTGCAGAAACCCCAAGGCTGCTCCTCAAAGACCTTCTGGAAATGCAAGCAAGTGATATAAATGTGTTTTAAAATGGATGTCAAGATCCATTCAACATCTGGTGGCTACCTGTGGTTTTAGGTCCTGGGAATAGACCTTGAGAGTGAAGGTAGGAGTTTCACTGGGGGCACCACAGGAAAGGCAGGGAGGCAGGACTGGGCAAAGGGACAAGTTGAACTGTGATAAAGGCACCCTCGGGACTCAGGCTGCCCCAGGGGAGGGGGAGAAGCTTGGGAAAGGCCCCCTCCTTCCACAAAGGCAATACCCAGAGAGGCGACAGCAGCCACCACTCTCAACAGCCAGCAGAATGAGTGTTTCAGTTGAGGAGGGACATGGGTGACTTACGATAATGTCTGCTACCGCTAAGAGCATTTATTTATTGGGGTACCTGGGTGGCTCAGTCGGTTGAGTATCCCACTTTGGCTCATGTCATGATCTCACGGTCTGTAAGTTCAAGCCCCACGTCAGGCTCTGTGCTGACAGCTCGGAGCCTGGAGCCTGCTTCAGATTCTGTCTCCCTCTCTCTCTGTGCCCCCCCCCCCCCACTCATGCTCTGTCTCTCTCTCTGTCAAAAATAAACATTAAAAAAAATTTTTTTAAAAGAGAGCACTTATTTATTTTAACTAATTTGTGCAACATTTACACAGTGCTTGCAGAAGCCAGGCACTCCTTTAATTGATTTGTAAATTTTGACTCACACCATCTTCTCAAGGCTCCCATTTTACAGATGAGATAACTGAGGTTCAGTGAGGGTAAGTGGCTTGCCCTAGGCCATACAGCTGGTAGGTGGTAGAATCAGGACTCAAACCCAGAAAGTCCACCTCCAGGGCCGATGCTCTAACAGTTAGGCTGCTCCACTTTTGTGGTGTTGCCCTGCTATGCTGCAAGGGCAGAGCTGGCCAATCCCAGTCTCCTCCCCAGAGGCTGGGTTGCGGTCAGCGGTCTAGAGCCTCAGGTTGCCAGTACTGCCAGTATTCGTGCTTGACAATTATCTTTCCTCCGAGCAGTTGGGAACAAGTCCCAAAACTGATCCTTGCCAAAGACAATTAACCAGAGGCCACATGAGCGTGTGTTGGGTGGGACTGGGGCATGGAGTGGGGGGTGGGGCGAGCAAGTGCCTGAGACAATGAGCAGCAGATGATTTGGGAGATATTTTCTCCCTGGCTCTACAAAACAAGCCCTCAATCATGCCACAAAGGGCTTGCATTGTTGGAGGGGAAATATGTCTCAACGACAGCGTCGAATCGTGGGACGGTTAAAAAAAAAAGGAAGAAAAGAAAAAAAAAATCTTTTGAAATAGTAATTTGACCTAGAAAGGTTTTCTAGGTCACCTGAACTTGGCATTTATGCATCTAACCCCAAAACCTAACACAGACAAAGTACCAAGTTCACTTCCTTCTGTCAGTACCAGATAACACAGGAAATGATATTTGTAAACACTGCTGCTTCATTTTTTAAGGGCCGTCTTAAAACCAGCCTTTGGACTTGGGAGCTGAGAACACTGGTGCGGTGCAGCTCTGGAAGCCTGCAGCCCTGAGTTCACTCACTCCCAGGCTCGCACTCAGCCAAGTGGCCCTGTGGCCAAGGGAAGGACCTCACCTGTCAGAACCTCAGGCTTCTCCCCCATAAAACAGGACTGGAGCTGGCAGATTGGGAGGGCAGCCTGGCCGCGTGAGGGCACACCGAGGTGCCCTAGAAGGCTGCATTCCCACCCCCATCCCTCTGTTCTTGACAACTGAACCCTTACACACCAAGTCTGGGCTCTCCTGAGGTCCCTGAAGCACAGAGGCCAGGAGGGAAATGGAGGAACCTGTGTCCTAACAGACCTTTTCTCCCCAGAAAACAGAAAGAGAGAGCAACCCAAACTCCAAGGCACAGCATATGCCAGTGAGTTCTTCTAATTCATCATCACTTTATAGCCACCCAGTTTAAGATAAATCAAGGGCCTCAGAGACCTTCTCCTTATCCCATGGAGAAACCTGAGGCCAGAGCTAGTAGATGGCCTACAGTTATCGGCAACAGCATGCTGAGGGTTACAACCACTACGTTACTAGGTCCCCTGAGCCTGTGCCTCCAAAAGAAGCCAGAGTTAGCCCGGTTGTCCTCAAAGCTGAAGGTCATGGGGATTATCCTGCCTTCCCCAATCCCTGATCTGAGTACCTATGACGTACCTGACCATGTGCCAGGCTCTGAGGACTAGTCACAAAAATGATCCCTGGGGATGCTTGGGGTCCATAGGGAGTGCAGGCACCAGCACTGATGATGGGGGAGTGGGGGTGACAAGGCACTAGATTGAAACAGGCCAGGTGAGAGCAGCTGACACACACCTATCAGACAGAGGGACCACAGGGAGCAAAGGCAAGGCATGAATGATGGGAGGCGGGAGGGTGTCTATAAATCACTGAGGTGGGCTGCAGTGCAGAGGGGGCAGGAGGAATCAGCATTCACTGAAAAAAACAGGGAGAGTTTGCAGCAATATTCCTAAATGAAGAGTAGTGGACGGGGGCCTCGTTTGGCAGGAGACTAAAACTTTCTGTGAAGCAACAACCAAAGGAGAATGATAATGATGCCAAAGGAGAACTTTAAATCAGTGCAACAGAAGAGAAAGTGCAGAATCAGACCCAACTCTGTACGAAAATGTATGATGGGGATGCTTGGGTGGCTTAGTCAGTTAAGCATCCGACTTCAGCTCAGGTCATGATCTCATGGTTTGTGAGTTCGAGCCCCGCATCAGGCTCTGTGCTAACAACTCAGAGCCTACAGTCTGGTTCAGATTCTGTGTCCCCCCCCCCCCTCTGTCCCTCCCCAGCTTGGGCTCTCTCTCTCTCTCTCTCAAAAATAAATAAATAAACATTAAAATAAAAAAGAAAATGTATGGTGAAAGAGGGCACTCACAATATGTCAGGTGCCATGTGACATGCCTTGCCATACGATATTTCACTCAAGCTTATGAGGGAGATATTATCCCACTTTACAGAGGAGAAAATTAATGGTAAAATTTAAGCAACAAAGGTCACACAGCTAGAAAATGGCAAGACCATGGGGCGCCTGGGTGGCGCAGTCGGTTAAGCGTCCGACTTCAACCAGGTCACGATCTCACGGTCCGTGAGTTCGAGCCCCGTGTCGGGCTCTGGGCTGATGGCTCAGAGCCTGGAGCCTGTTTCCGATTCTGTGTCTCCCTCTCTCTCTGCCCCTCGCCCGTTCATGCTCTGTCTCTCTCTGTCCCAAAAATAAATAAACGTTGAAAAAAAAAAAAAAAGAAAATGGCAAGACCAGCATCTTAACTCTGCCAAAGTTCACCCTCATAACAACTATTCTATTTTGTCTCTCCTTTTGGAGACAAAGAGACAAAGACCAATTATTTAAAAAACAGAATGGGGATAACAGGGCTATCCTGTTTCTATTTAGGAACACTTAACTAGATACCCACTGCAAGCCACCCACCAAAATGTACTCTAAACAGATTAAAGAGTTAAGTATAAAAAGCCATGTTATAGGGAAATAATCAGAAAACAGAACAGAATGTTTATCAGATCTATGGCACCAAGATAACTTCCTCAGCCCTTGAAGCAATCACAGAGGAAGGGAGATTGACAGATTCAAATATATATGCATTAATATCTTCTGTAGAAAGAAGCATAATAAAACCAAAATGAAAAGGACATCAGACTAAGAAAATATCAGCACCAACTATGAGACAGTTAATATATAAGACGTAGAAACATTTCAGTCAAATTAAAGAGACAGCAAGATGCTGATAAACAAAAGGACACAGGACACAAACAGGAAAATCATGCAAGAAACAAATATATAGGGAAACTGTGCACTTGATTTGACGATGACAGGAGAAAAACATACACGAAACACACCTACTATAATGAAAGGGGTGTTTCATGCCACTGCTGACATGGAAAACAGTTTCCAGCCTACTGGCAAGCAATATGGCACCCACTCCCAAGGCAGCCAGCCAGCCAGAAGCAAGGTAGATGAAAACCCAAGACCCCTGTCTCCTGCCTTAGGAGTCACCCTGCCAGTACACTCCCTATTTGTCTCAAGTACATCCAGTCTTGCTTAAAACGGTCTTCTGTCCAGGGGCGCCTGGGTGGCGCAGTCGGTTAAGCGTCCGACTTCAGCCAGGTCATGATCTCGTGGTCCGTGAGTTCGAGCCCCGCGTCAGGCTCTGGGCTGATGGCTCAGAGCCTGGAGCCTGTTTCTGATTCTGTGTCTCCCTCTCTCTCTGCCCCTCCCCCGTTCATGCTCTGTCTCTCTCTGTCCCAAAAATAAATAAATGTTGAAAAAAAAAATTAAAAAAAAAAAAAAAAAAACGGTCTTCTGTCCTAAGGGCTGGAGGTGGTACCAGCAATGGATGGGACCCAGTCTCTGTCCTCCTGAGCTTGTGGTATACTGAGGGGAATGGGACCAGGTACTGTAACATGGATGGTGAGTGTACTGGGAGCCAGAGTTCACAGGAGCCTAGAGATGGGCCGTGTGAGAAGACTTCACGAAGGAGATGGCTTCTAAGTAGACCCACCTGCAGCATGAGCATAACTGGCCAGGTGACGAGAGAAGGTACCAATGGAAGGGAGAGGGCATGGGAACAGCACTCACCAAGACCTGGGGGCTGGAGAGGGGGCCCATTCACTGAACAGAGAGGCAGTGAGAGCCGAGATGCAAGGCAAACAGGACCTTATCATGATAGGCCTTTCAGGGCTACACCAAGGAGTTGGAAGCCCAGAATGAAGCTGCTTACTTTACTTTACTTTACTTTACTTTACTTTACTTTACTTTACTTTACTTTACTTTACTTTACTTTACTTTACTTTACTTTATTCTACTTTTGGCAGTGGCGGGGGGGGGGGGGGGGTTGGCGGCTGCATTTTAGAAGCTGGCCTCTGGCTTCAGGATGGAGAATGGGTTGGAAAAGGTAAGACTGGAACCTGTCCAGGAAGCCAAGCAGGAGCCTGCCCAGAGCCTGGGCAGAGAAGAAACATTCGATAAAGCAGTAAGAAGTAAAACAGTGTGGCAGTGATTCAAAGAGAGACATTTATGTTGATGGCTAGAAAGGGAAGCGGGGCTGGAGCCAGAATAAAACCACGGCAGTCCCTGGCATGTTTTCCCAACTACAGAACCGAGAGTCTCAGAGATGAATGAAAACTGCCAAGAGCAAGAGATCACCTAGGAGTCAGAGAGGGGGTGACTCACGCAGTTCGCAAACCCTAATTTCCTCTCTTTGGTCACACACTTCCTTCTGATTTCTTTTTCTGATGATTCATAAGAAAAAAAATTCTCCTTTTAAATTCAAACCAAAAATGCTCGAGCACCTGAGCTCACCCTGCCCAAGCCATAACCTCTGCCCCTGAGCAAACAAAACCCAACGTAACCCCAGGCAGCTAAAAAGACACTGGCCGCCAAGAAACCGAGAGGAAACAAGAGGTTTCTGGCTATGCAACAGCTGTCACAGGCCCCCCCGACCCTCCCGGGCCCCAAGAGGGTCTTCAGTATCAGCTCGCACACACGGATCCAAGCCCCTGAGCCAGACTCATGGGATTCCAGAATTCAGAATGTGTTCTGATTTCCAAAAAGGAAGTGAAAATCCCACAAATTACATAGTAGCCGGAGTGGGGTCCAGGGCCACACCTGCAATAAAACACATTCATATCCTGTGAATATCCACACAAGGATTAAGTAAAAATTATGAAGAGTTTTGTGTCAGTTCAGATCAGGTTCTGGGGTCAAATGAGTTCGCAGCATATTTACAAACCAGTATTTGGTGGTGGAGCTTTTCGGATTTCAGATAAGGGACTTGAGAGCTGAACCAAGCACTGGGCACACAGGTGATAGGACCTTGTTGACAGATCATCCCTCTGTGTGCCCATTTTACAGAAGAGATAAGTGAGGCTCAGAAAGGGTAAAGGAAAGTGCTCAAGATCTCACAGCTATTAGGTGGCTGAGCTGAGATTCGAGCCCAGACCTGACATCTTTCCACATATATTCATGGACTCCAGGCAGCTGAAATGCCAGGTGGAACATCTTATGGGGAATATGGCGGCATTGGGAGTGAGTCAAGACCAGGTGCAGCAGGAATCATGGTGCTTCCCACCCCCCTCCCAGGGGTCCCCGTAAGGCATTGGCCTTCTCAGGCAGGTCCAGAGGCATGCAGCCATCCAGGCCACACAGGCCCAGAGCTCCCCACATCCTCCACAGACATGATCCCAGCCCCCACAGACCTTAGAGCCTACTGGGGAAGGCAGGCAACAAACAAGCAAACACACAAACATGGGCACAACTGTGATAAAATGCTGTGAAGCAACCCCTTGTTTGCAGAGATAGAAGACAGCATGGAACAACTTGAAAAGATCTCTCTCTAGAGGTAACAGTTAAACTGGGGGAGCCCTAGGGGCTCAAAAAGTACTGTGGGCAGAGGGATTACCAAGGGCAAAGTCCTTGAGGTCAGCAAGCAGAAAGCTGTCACATGGGGGAGAAATAATGTGGCTAGAGCACAGGGGAGGGACAAGGTTGAGATCAGAGCGGTCGGCAGGGGCCAAAGCATATGAAAACCTGGGGCCATAGTAGGGATTTGGGTTTTATCCCAAATGGGAAGACCCTGGAGAGTTCTTGCAAAGGAGTAGCATGCTCTGATTTACATTTTAGAAGATGACTCAGGCTGTCATATGGAGGATGGATTCTGTGAAACTGCCTTCCATGAGTCTCAATTTTTTCACCTACATAATGGGTTCATGAGAAACCTCATGAAAAGCACAGCCAAGAGTGTCCGGTATATAGTTGACTCTTAGAACAAAGACTGAATTTTCCCACCTAATCACAAACCAGGAGAACCCCGTCTTAAATCATCAATAAGTCACTCCCTTGATTAAAGTCCTTCAAAGGCTCCCACCTCTTTTCTTTGGTCCCAATGTTCTGCTTGACCTGATTCCTGCCACTTTCTCTAGCCCCATCCCTTGCCATCTCCCACTGGACCTCTCCTCTCCTGCCGGCTGACCCACTCCTGGAAAGTCCCTTTCCCTAAAGCACGAGGTCTCCTTCACACTGGCCCAGCTGTCAATCTCCCTTTCCTTCATACAAACATTTGATGAGCCATTTGATGACCTCAGACCAGCCCTGTCTCAAACATTGAGAGGCTCAAAAAGTGGCTAGAGATATCTATGCAAGCACACATGTGTGTTCGTACATGTGAGTGTGCATGTGAAATAAGAATCCAAACAAATCCACCCCGACCCCCTTCTGATGGCTGGGCTGGTTCTTATCCCCTCACTCATGCATCCATTTCCTGAAATAATATTTATTAAGTATCTACTTGGGTCCAGGCACTATTCTAAGACCAAAGATCCCTGGAGCCTGCCTCTTGCATTGAAGACAAAAAGCAAACATTAAATATAGTAACTAAGTCACTTCCACAGTATGTTAGAAGGTTCAAGAATTAGGGAAGGAAGGAAAAGGTGAGCAGGTGAGATGAATCAGGAATGCCTGGATGGAGGCTATGTGAGTTTAAGGAGGGTGGCCATGGTGGGCCTCACTAAGAAAGGGGCAGTTGGGCAAACTGAAAGGAGGTAAGGGACTAAGCCAGGCGAGTAAATGGGGGAGAAACCACCTGTGCAAAAGCCCGAAGGTGGGACTGTATGGGTGAAGACCAGTAAGGTAAGCAAAGCGAGCAAGGAGGCAGGGGGAGAGACGCCAGAGAGGCAACAGAGAGTGGAGTGCACCCCACAGATGGCACTGAGATTACTCCTCCCCAGAGAGAGGAAGCCAGCACTTTTTTCCTCGGCCTTATCTGATGGCTGTGGTCAGAGGAGCCAGTAAGGGCAGGTGTGAAGCCTGCAATAGCTGGGTACATCGGAGGAGCCTCGGTGGGGCCTCAGAGCAGCTGACATCCGCTTGGCCTGCGGCTTCTTCCTGTGGCTTCTGCATCTCAGGTTGCCTGAATGGGTGCTATTTTTGCTCCTGTTTGAGGTTCTGTGCAGGGCTCCTCTGTGCACGGTACTGGGGGCCACTGGGCCTGGCCCCTCTTTGGGTTTGCTCTGTTCAGAGCAAAGTAGGGGAGCCATTTAAATGTTCCAAGTGCCTTTGGGGACATTTACAGTCAAGCAGGCGGGAAATAACAGGAAATTTGTTGTAAGTGTCATCTTGTCCATCCTCATGACCCTCCAAGAGCAGAGAGGTTAGATGGTTTCTCCAAGGTAACAAAGCCAAATCAAACCACAGGCTGAGGATCTAATCCAGTCTGCCTAGGTCTGAAGGCCTTTAATTTGCAAGGAGTTCTTTGCATTTACACCTAAACTAATGTTTCCCAAGCAGATACTCTGTGTTGCATCACCTTCCAGAGGGTGTGAGGATAAAATGCATCATACCCAGCTTCAGTCCCCCAGAGCATCAGAGCACTGATGAGGAGGATTACAATGGGGTGGGGGCAGGGAAGGGTCCCTGGCCCAGACTGTTGGGGGTGGGAGGAATGAACAATCAGAGCAGGCTTCTGGAAAGCAGTGATGCCACAACTCTGTCTGCAATAATGAGCAGAAGTTCAAGGGGTAGAGGAAACATTCTGGACAAAAAGGTCTGCATGTATAAATCCAGAAGCATGACAGCTTGGTTAGTGGGGGAGGGGGCTTCAGGAAGCTGTACAGCAGCAATGATTCTGCTTGGGAGGGAGGAGGCAGAAGCTAGCTTGCTGACTGCAAAAACTGAAAGCAGACAGGTGTCCCAGCCCCCCAAGTGGCCACATTAATACACATTAAGGGTATCGGAACAGGCCCAACAGGCTACAAGCAACCATCCAACAAAAGGCTTTCAGCAGGGGAGTGGTTCACAGAGATCCTGCTAGCTGTGTGAGGAGAGAGGACTCTACAAGGAAGGCGGAGGCAGGGAGGCCTGGGCAGAGGTTCCTGTATCACCCAGCGACAGGTAATAGTGAAGTAGGGAGGTGGGGTTTTACCCTGCAGGTACAGACATCGGGCAGTGAGGCAGAGAGAAGGGCCAGGAGTGATGCAAGCCAAGGAGCAGACAGTCACAGTGTTTACCAAGATGGGCATGACAGGGGAGGGCATGTCGGAAGGTGGGGCGTGTGAATCAAGACAAGGACCATTTAGAGCCACTGTCTTCTTCAGATGAATCCTCTGGGGAGAGAAGGTGTAAATCAAAGCGGCTTTTCTATACGATCCCCCCATTCATAACAGGCTGCTGCCCCCATGGCTGCACAGCAAGGCAGACCCAGAGATGGTGAGCGCATTGCCTAAAGTCTCAGCCAGAAATCAAGAAAGGGAAGACTGAAGATCCCAGCCTACCTGATTCCTCTATCAGTGCCCATCTGGACAGACACCCAAGAGCAGGAGGACCCCACACCCTCCCTGGAAAACAGCACCCCAGGGTCTGGGAGAAACTGGAGAAACCACTGCCCATCTATGATATTTCAGTGCTCCATTTGTGATTATCCATACACGTGAACACTTGCCAGGCCCCCTGACTGGACACAGATGGTGACTCCTGGAGGCAATCACAGCAGGTACCACAGAGGGAGCCCCAGCCATGCCCGCGCGGCCTCCTCAGGAAACCTTGCATCTCTGCCTCTGCTCCCAATTTTGTTAATTACTGGTTTGCGAATGCAGGAGGCAGCAGGAGGGAGACAGTCATCACGGGTTCCACTAATCGCAGAAAGGAAATTAATTTCAAACATGAGTTTATGTTTGAATTTCCAACACAGAACAGAATAGTAGGAGTTTGCAGGACCAGCCTGAACTACTTTTTTCTAAGGGAATCAGAGACCAAAGGAAGGCAAAGAACTTACTCAAGATCGCAAAGCAATTGCACAGGAGGATATAAACATACAACTCTGACTTCCCACTCCCTGGGCACCTTCACCCGCTCCATAAATATTCATTAGGTATCTGCTGTGTGCCAAACCCTGTGTGCCAGCAGATACCCTGGGCCCCAGTCAAAGGCTCCAGGGTCCATCCCCAAGAGGGAAGAGTATTTTTATTTACTGAGCACCAACACAGTGTTTTATATACCTAATCCCATTTAATTCTAATAATCTGTCATTTTATAGGAAAGGAAACTGGTTCAGAGAGGTAAGTGACCTGCCAGAGACCACAGAGCAAACACAAAGCAGAGCCAGGACTCAAAGCCAAGTCTTCAACCTGGCTTCAGGGGTGCCTGGGTGGCTCATTTGCTTAAGTGTCCAACTCTTGATTTAGGCTCAGGTCATGATCTCACAGTTAGTGAGTTTAGAGCCCGCATCAGGTTCTGTGCTGACAGTGTGGAAACTGCTTAGGATTCTCTCTTTTCTTCTCTCTCTGACCCTCTCCTGCTCGCTTGCTCGCTCTCTCTCTCTCTCTCTCTCTCTCTCTCTCTTTCTCTCTCTCAAAAATAAATTATCTTTAAAAAAATAAAATAAACCTAAAACATTTAAAAAAAAAAAAAAACCAACCCTGGGTTCAGCTTCTGTTCTCCAGATCTGGGGGTATTCAGGAATGGTGATACTCCAGTCACACCCTCCAAGACTACTCCCATCTCCCTTCCAAAGTCTTTCTTCCCACCCTGGGCTCTCAGCAAGCATTAAAAATAAGACTCAGCCTGTTTCAAGACAACCAGTAAGTCCCTGTAATTAACTCCTCCTCTCCCAGTCAAGAGCTATGGATGTGACCAGAGACATAGAGAAATTCGTACCAGACAGGACTGTGAAACAGAATGTGGCCCTGCATCCAAGCTCCCTAAGAAGAGAACCAGAACACAAAGTCTCTGGCTGTAAGCACAAGGGGGAGAGCTCCCCAGGTCATATGTGTGTGTGTGCGCGCGCGTGCGCACACACACACACACACACACACACACACACACACACACACACAGTGTTAGCCACGAAGTTCTCCTAAGCAGAGCTATGGGTTCTGGGTCATTTGCTCATTCATTCACTCAACGTTTATGGAGGTCCTACCACATACAAGGCAAAGTGTTAGGCAGCACATGTGTGTGCACAACACACAATCATCACAACACAAGGAGGGAGGTATCAGTGTCCCCATTTTATGGATAAGCAGGCAGAGACTTGCAAAGCTCCAAAAGCTGGCCCTATGTCACAGACTGTATGTGTGGCAGAGCTGAGATCTGAAACCAGTACCTAACCCAGACCCTGGTACACAGGAGGCACTCCGTGGCTGTTTCCTCAGTGGCTGGCTGGCTCCAACGCCATCCCCCGCAGACCAAGGGGCTGGGTCCTCTTGCCTTTAGAACCAGCATGCAGAAAGTGGAGATCTCGCCAGGGGGCACAGAAGCTCCTCTTTCTTGGTCTCTCTTGGTTCCCTTGGGACATTCCAAGCAAGGGAAAGCAGGCTTGAGAGGGCGGTTTCCGTTTCTGGGACACACGTGCACAAAGCCAGCTTCTCCACAACGACTGTGATAAATCAGAGCACCAGAAGAGGTCAGGCCTCCTGCTCAGCTGGGTGCAGCCCTGTCACCTGCAACAAGCCCCACCTCCAGCTCAGCCAACTCCCTCCACAAAGACAATCTCCCCAGCGACAGCTGGAAAATGTCATTAATAGTAGGTTTCTGCATTCAAAATCTCTGTCGCCTATTATGTGTGTATGTGTTTGCCTTTAAATCTGTAACAATGTCAGGGCACCTGGGTGGCTCAGTTGGTAAAGCCTCCGACTCTTGATTTCAACTCAGGACATGATCTCATGGTTCATGAGTTCAAGCCCCAGGTCAGGCTCCATGCTGATGGTGCAGAGCCTGCTTGGGATTCAATGTTGCCCTCTCTCTCTGCTCCTCCCCCACTTACACTCCATCTCTCTCTCAAAATAAATAAAAATAAACTTAAAAAAAAAATCTGTGACAATGTCCTTCCTTATCTTTTGCTGTCCTTGCTTTTACAACAGGACAGCAACTGGAGATCCCAACTGCTTATTTTTCAATATCCTTAACAGACAAAAGGAAAAGATGGTACTTGCAAATCTGGGGAGGAAGTTTTATTGATTCTACAAACTCCAAAATCCAATGGAAGCAGCAGCTCAAACTTGGTTCCTAAGTGACAGCCCCAGCTACTCCTCACCCCTCCTGCCTTGAAAAGCCCCTCCCACTCCTCACCCTAGGTATCTTCTGGGCCCCTGCCATACCATGTGTTATCCCCACCCTTGTTTCTGGTCTGAGTTGGCCAGGCCCCCCACCCACACCTGGCCAGGCCCACTGCGGGGTGTGCTGAATGGATGAATGAACGAGTGAATGAACAAATGCTTCCTGAGTACCCTGGGCAGCTATGATGCTCAGGGCACCAAGACCTGCCCCTCCAGGGGCCAATCCCAGCCACTTTTAGAATTCCCTTTCAAGAAGGAGCTGCCAAGTGCAGGCCTCCTGGAACCCTCCAAAGCATCTTCATTCCACAACGTGACAGGCACCAGTCCAGGTCGCTGCCTGCCCCCACCCAGGCACTGTCTGTCTTCACCCCGCAGCAACGGCCTGGCCGCCTCCACCTCAGGAGGTGGCGGGCACCCGCTGCTTACCTTCTGCTGAAACACACCTGCAATGCACCAGCGTCTCCCAAGTAGAAGGAGCCCGAGTCTCATTCCACAGAAGCCCTGGCAGCGAGAGAACGCGCCCGCGACAGCCTCTGTGCGATTCTGCTGCATAATCAGCAGAGAAAGAGAAAAAATGCCAGAAATAGCAAGCTTTATAAGCCCTCCTGACAAGTCTTGGTCCTCTATTGGCTGGAGGCCCGGCACCCCCGCCCCCCCCCCCATCCCATTCCTATAAGGTGAAATGGAAAAACCTGTTATTTAATCTCTTTTATCAAAATCCATCTTCTATCCCAATCTGGGCCTGAGTGTTCGGAGCTCCTGGCAGCGGTCTCCACGCCAGGTCTCAGGGAGCGGAAGGGGAAGCAGCCTGGCTCTGCATCGTTTGTGGCTTACGAGCCTTCCCCACTCACACATGCTGCCTCGGGAGCAGGTATTGAGCTGGAAAAGCTTCTGGAAGGCAGCCTGGCAGCACCTGTCAACACGTGAAAGTTGCATGCCGTTTCACTTGGCAGTCAGACTTCTGAGCATCCGTCCTGCGGAAATACCTGCACTGGCATGCACAGTGCACACCCACAGATGTTGTTTGTTACAGACAAGAATCGGGGGCATGCTGAATGTCTCAAAGCAGGGCTGCGTTGCACAGATTAAAATATATCCATTCCGTGGAATATGATGGAATGAGGAAGGTCTGCAGGTACTGACTTGGGACTGGTTGGGAGAAAGAATCAAGGACGTGATCCCATTTTTATAAAAACAACAACTGTGTGTGTGTTTGGATATACACTGTAAAAGATGCCAAACTGTGAATAGTGGTCACCCTGGGGAGTAGGATAAGGAGGTATTTTCAGTTGCTGCTTTTTCTTTCTTGTCTTGTTTTTTCCTCCTCTTCTTCTCCTTCTCCTTCTTCTTCTTCTTTTCTCTTTTCCACAAGCATGTATGACATTTGTAATTTAAAACAAAAACATGAGAGCCTGCCTGGTTCCTTCTCACTCCTGAGGGGTAGCAGGCCAAGGCCCAAGGTCACCCACCATGAGGCTGGATCAGGCTTGGGACAGGGCCGGTCTGAAGCTCATTAGCTTCCACACAAGGGCAGTTAACTCGGCTCCGTGAAGAATGTGGACTTAGGAATAAGACAGAACTGGGTTCAAACCCTGGCTCTGCCTACTGGAACAATTAGCGTCCCCGCGCCTTAGTCTCTTCATCTGTAAAATGGGGATGACAGTGCCTATTAAGTGCCATGTACTGTGCCAGGCCCTGTTAAACCAATTTTCATTTTTGGGCATTTTAGAAACACCAGAGGCTGCTGAGGAAGCCTCACAGAGCTGAGGATACTCAGAACTCAGTGAGAGGAGTTCTGGGAATCACCCCAATATTGAACACTTGTAACAATAATAAACTAAGTGACAAGAAAGACCTGGGGAACACATGGTGATAAAAGAGACCGATGACCAGCATATCTGCGTGAGGAGGGGGCAGGGGGACTAGACGGGGCTCCAGAGAGGAAAAGTCTTGCATCCGTACCTCTACACCCTTCTCATGCTGTTCCCTTGCCCAGGCCTTCACACAACTGACTTCGCATCCTTCGCATTCTGCTCAAAGATCTCCTTCCTTCCCAGAAAGGGCTCCTCTGACTCACCCACCCTGAATTACACTGTTCACAGCACACCCCTCCAGCCAATGTTTTCTGGTTGTTTGTTTTGATGGCTGCTTTTATTTGTTTATTGTTCATCTTCTTCACTAGGCTGTGAACTCCATGATGGCCAGGACCCCTCTGCCTTGCTCATCTCTGGGTCTCATCTCCTAGCAGAGGGCCTGACACACAGCAGGTGCTCAACAAATAGAAAGTACACACAATCTGTAGATCCAAGGCCTAGTTCCAAGCGCATGGAACTTGTGTGAAGGAGAGGGAGATGTACATTTTGCACTACGATAGAGAGGTGGAAATTTCAGATATACTGAAGATCTGGAAACATACACACAAAGCTGGGAGAGTGCTAGAAAAGTCCATCCTTGAATGCTTATATGGGCTTAAGATGGAAAAGGACTTTCTAGGCTCAACTTTATTTGCACAGGGACATTTATTTCTTTATTACATCATTATTTATAAGAAAATGAAAATGAGAATAAAATCCATCGATAGGGTATAGGCTCAATAAGCCACAACTCTCTGTACCATGGAATAGTATGCAGCCAGACAAATGACCTGCGTTCACTGATCTGGAAAGAAGCCCATAGTGCTTGCTGGATGTTAAACTTTCTAACTGGGAATCAGAGACTGAGAAGAAAAAGGTATAATTTATTGTGACTGAGAAAGTGTGAAGGTAAAAAGCCTTCAATTATCATTTATTAATTCATTCAGTCAATAGCATTTTCTGTTCCCTCCCTCTGCCTATTTCCTACTCTATGCAAGGGACAGTTCCAGACACAAGGGCAGTGTGTAATTAGGACACTGTCCTTGACCCCAAAGACATCTCAGCTCATGTATGTAGGTGAGAAAATATTATATAAGGGAGACAGTGCTCACAGCTAAGAACCTCAGTGTCATTGGCTGAGTGTGGAAGGAGGGGCAGGGTTGGGTACACAGAGACGGGAGGAAGCATGTTAAGAGGCAGAGGTGGGGTGACACGGGGCAGGTGCAGAAAATCCCTGCATTCTCCATCAAACACTGAACTCCATTACGTGCAGGAATTCTGGGGTTGTGACCATGCTGTCCCCATGCATTCAGGCACAGAACAGCTTCCCGACCTGGACCCATTCACCCTGAGAGCGCCTGCTCCATTTAAACACTTGGGCCAAGGTACCCAGTGCAGGGTGGCAGGGGTCCCAGCTCTTCAGACCCTCTACTCAGCTCCTCTTGGGAGAACTCAGCATTTTTTATTTTTATTTTTATTTGGGGCATTTTGAGGCAGCTTGATGGTTACGGTTCAAAACACAGAGAGATGACTCAGCTTCATGTGAAGGAGCCGAAGCCTTTTGGAAAGATATTTCTGTTTTAAAGCTTCTCTCTTCTCAGCCACAGAAGCAGCTCATCCAGGCTGCCTTGTTTTCTTGACATTCAACTGCTCCCAGAGTTGGGGGCAGGGGCAAGGGCCAGACTCTGGGTGCCTGACTGCCTGAGTCTGAATCCTGGCACCATCCCTTACTAAGAAGACCTGGACAAAGTCATACCCTCTCTGAGCCTGCGTTTACTTAAGACTGCCTTATGTGGTCTTCGTGCGAAGCCACCATCACTCATGGCACAAAGTGAGTGGACAATAAATATTAGTGTTAGTAACAAAAGCCACCTGTGCTGACCTTCTACTGTGGCTGAATTATCTCACTTAATCCTTACATGCTGCCGGGCACAAGTTCCCATTTTACGGATGAATTGACTGGGGCTCAAAGCAATGAGGTGGCTTGAGTTTCCATCTTCCCATTCAAGAGGGTCAGTGCACACACCCCAGGCCAACTCAGCAGCGAACCTGTGTAAGTTCTTTCTTTCTGTCTGCCTCTCTCAGCACCAGTAGCCAAGTGCACACCAGCTCCTCACTGCCTTTATCTGCAAAATGGGGACAATATTCTGAGGTTGTTGAAATATTCTAGTTATGGCTTAATAAAAATAATTCCATGAGGGTGCTCAAAAACCTTCAATAATATCGCATCATTCCTTTCTCCAGTACCAAGAGTCAACAAAACGCTGAGCTCTTCATGTGCAATATCCCAAGGAGAGATACGAAGCTGTTTGGGAAAACACTCCTCACAAGTCAGGAGAAACCCAAAAATGAGAAAGAGGTGCCAGCTCATGCCAAAAAAATTAAAAAAAAAAAAAGGACTTTAAAATGATCCATAATGCAAATAGGCACACTGCACCTGCACCATGACATTAACACAGGGTCTGTCAATCTTCTGCCCCGGAACAAACATTAAAACAGAAAAAGCTGGTCCAGGCGAGCACATGGTAACCCGAGACAGTCAAAACCCAAGTTTCCATCCCTGTTCCCCTGCACTGCCCTGCAGTATATGCTGACAGGGCAACCTTAATAGTAACTGACTAATTGTAAACCCTGTGATTACCAGGGTTGATTTCCATGGAACTTCCTTTTACAGCACCGAGAACCTCTCACAAGCCTAATTGCCAAGTTCAATTTTAGCTCTGTCACATCCAGCCATCGCTGCTAACTAAGGCAGCTGCCTCCTTGCCAGGTAAGCTGTAATGAAGTCGGCTCCCTGCTTAATTTCACAATATTGTGATGCCCCCGTCAGCACCTGTAAATGCTGGAGGCTCTGAGCTGCTGTTGAATAAATCTCGCCCAAGGGAAGTGATTAAAGCCGCTTTGCGCCTCTGTGGTGCCTGTCTGGATTCTCACACCCACTGGGGCACCGTGGTGGGCTTAATCCCATGTGCCTCCTCGCCAAAACTGCCAGCCACTGCGGGGCCGCACTGGACACCTGACGGTACACAGGACCCTGCCTCCCTTCATCCTCTGTAAATGCCTAACACTCTCTCCACCACCCCGTAGCCCTCCCGGAATTCGAACTCATGTCTGACTGCACCAGGCGGCCTTCATGTAGTCCTCAGACACACTGCACATGCTCACTTGTGGGGCTTATGCCTCATTGTGTCACAGTGCCCCACTGGCCTTGGCATCT
This sequence comes from Puma concolor, assembly GCF_028749965.1. Classification (NCBI taxonomy): domain Eukaryota; kingdom Metazoa; phylum Chordata; class Mammalia; order Carnivora; family Felidae; genus Puma; species Puma concolor. The sequence continues at coordinate 124,749,269 of NC_141669.1, read as the reverse complement.
GTCCTGTTATTAAACAGTCACCACCTCCCACACACGAGACTCCCCCTGACTGGGTCCCAACAGCAGAGCTGTGCTCTCCAGGCACTGCCGGGTATGTTTGGACTTCAGCTTTCATCCAGAAATTGGCAGGAGTTAGCCATGACAGGACAGACGGGCAAGAAGTGTGCCCTCTGAGCCCACGACTCACTGGGCATACACCAGGTACTTTATACCCACGTAATCCCCACAATCAGCCGGAGTAGCAAGGAAGAATGGTCTCATCCCCCCATTTTACGGGAAACTGAAGCCTGAGAACTTCCATGAGGCTGGTGAGAGGAATTTCTTTCAGCTCCAAATGCCAGTTAAGACAGTATTTCTTGTGAGGACCTGTCAAGCCTCTTCCCCCTTATCAAAGAAATCCTGGGGTAAATCTATTTCCCTTTTCACTCATCTGCCAGGAAGCCCAGAGCTGGATTTGCAGGCCGATTTCTATAACTGCAGAGCCCCAGGACCAACATACCTGCTTTCATTTTTCCACCTAGAATTTTTTCTGTTTTATATTTTCTTCGCCTCTAATTTTGGAATGTATTAAATATACTCTTATAGCTTCATATGTGTTCTTGTCACTGAATAACCAAAAATAAACAAGGAACCACCAAAAGTGAGACCCTGAGAGGTTAGGTGGGTGTCCCAGGTCCCACAGCAGGCCTGGCGGTGTCACCTTCTTCCTCCCCTCCTCAGCCAAAAGCAGTTTCTGAGCATTTGCTTCCTGCCAAGCACAGGGACAGGTCCTGTGATAGCCACACTAACTTCCCAACACAAGGTAACGCTTACAGCAGCACATACTCTGTCCCAGGTACTGCTTCCTGCATTTACACATATTGGTTCTCAAGACAACCCTGTTAGGTAGATGCGATTATTATCCCCATATCACAGAGGAGGAAACTAAGGCACAGAGAAGTTAAGTAACTTGCTGGATGCTCACAGCTAGTAAGTGTCACAGACAGGACTGGAAGGAAGGTTCTGGGCCTGCCGTCCACGCTCACTGTGGTGTTGTCAACTGAGTCACCAGATCCCTCATTTTACAGATGAGTCAAGGTTCCAAGAGACAAAGGGATCACCCTAGCCTGGACTTTGACTCTCCAGTCTGGATGGCTGCAGATGTAGAGAGAGAAGCCAGTGGCTCCAGAAAGCCCCACTCTCAACATCCAGCCAAGGCAAAGCCATGCTTCTGGAAGCAAAGGTCCAGGTCCACTCCTGCCAGAGGTGCACAAGGAGGCTGACAGGCTGAAGCACAAGGACTGGAAACCTTCTCAGTCTCCAAGGCCACCTTAGCCGCCCCTCCACCACCACCATCACTGCCCTGGACCCCTGTGTGGTGGGGCAGGCATCGCAAGCCAGCGGCCCCCACATGGGGAGCTGATAAACACACTCTTCCTAGCTCTACTGGTGCCTGAACCCCCAGTTCAACCAAAGACAGTATGGAAATGAGTTCTGAAGCATGAAGACCCAGGTTCAAATCCCAGCTCTGCTAGTAGCTGTGAACCTCTCAGGTAAGGGTGAGCCTCTCTGCAAAGTAGGGGATTAATGCCACCACCTTGCTGGATGTCTGTGGACACTGGCAGAGACCACTGGCCCTGTGCCCACACTCCCAGAATAGACGCGTTGCTATTTCGGTGCTGGCCTCCAGCAGCATCCTGGCAACTCCTTCCAGGGCATCCAACAGGAGATGACAGAGGGAAGGAGAGGGCAGGGAGGTTTGCTCCAACTTATCTCATTTAGGACATGCTTTCTGGGACAAGACTGAAAAAATAAAATTAAATAATAAAATATGAGGTTGGATAAAACCCAAAGTCAGGATTGATTTTGCTAGAACTACTCGGTCCTACCTCAGGCAGAGAGGAGGGCTAAGGGAGTTCCCAAGGGTCACCCCACCGGTGGTGGGCATCTGTGACATCCCCTGGCCATCAGCAACAAGATGGGCTGCCGGCCATGTGATGCATCCCAGTTGCCGTGGTTTCTGTTTTTTCTGGGGCCCGGTACAGAGGAGTATTTGCTATACTCCGACTTGGCAGTCACCTAGGCCCCTGCACTGTCCTTGGCTGCACTCAGGAAGAGCCTGCATGCATAGAACAGGCACTAAGATTAACTCCGCCCCACAGGGGCTCAGTCCAACCCAGGGTGGATGGGACCAGGCCCCCATTTTCAGATGAGAAAACCAAGGCTTGAGGCTGGTGGCACTTGCCTGGAGGTTCATGGTGATGTCATAAGGAGCAGGAATTCAAACTTGAATTTGTCTGACCTGTCCCATTTTTCCACTTCTGTGCTGGCTCATTTATGATCAGGCCTTTCTAAAACTGCACCGTCTGATATGCCTTGAGAGAGCCTGCTGAAGGCTCAGGGACATCGAAGGCAGCTCACGGGAGTAAGTAGGTGGTTCCCCAGGGGGCTGGGCACTCAGGTCCCCACCCCAGATCTGATACCATTCTCAGTTCATGGTTCAAAGATCACTGACCAACAGAACTAAATACAAACCCTTACTTAACCCAGCACCCTAGACCTGCCTCTCAATCCTATACCTATGACTTCTCCCTCACTGCCTCCTTGTCATTTCCGACGCCCAAATCCCTCCTCTTCCACAGGATTTCCTGGGTGCCTACGTGAGCATTAATCTCTCCCTCTTCCCAAAGGCCACCAAGCCCAGCTACACAATGTATAAGTTGCCCATGGAAAGGTCTCTCACCACCTCCCTAGTGAAACTGTGTCACATGGGGGCTGCTCAAGGGACATCTATGAACCCAAGTTCCTTTCGCAGCCCAAGCATGCTGACACTTAGAGGGAACTGGCACATCAATGGGTGCTTAAATGTGCCAAGTCTCTCCTTCCACAGGACCTTTGCACATGCTGTTCTCTCTATCTAGAATGCCTACCCTGCCCCCACCACCTAGCAACGCGTCTTCCTGTAACTCCTGAAGTCCTTTCTGACCCTCCGTTACCTGGCCTCATAGCACTTGTGCAGCTCTCCTGACCAACCTTGTCATGCTCCCATTTTGTGTTCCATTATGTCATTATAGGTCTCTTGTTCACCCTGGAGTTCCTGCCACAGTGCCTGGCACACAGCAGGGGCTCCATAAAGGTTTGCTGCCAGCCATGATAGATTATAAAGATGAATGCAAGTCCTCCCGTTTCTACACATGGGCCCTCTGCACAGTGACGTCACTGCTCCTCTTATCAAGAGATGGAGTCTTTCTTCACACCTTGAAGGTGGGCTTAGCCATGTGACTTTATGCGGTCACTGAGACAGCAGCAAGTGTTTCATAAGGAAAAACTTGAACAGCACTTGTGAACTAGAGCATCTTGTCTTGCTGCGCCAGGAGCCCTGAAGCGCTAAGTGAAGGAGCCTGAGCTGGCCTGCTGGAGGAAGAGGTTTTGGGGAAAGCCCAGCCAACATTCAGCCAGCTCCCGGCCAGCAGCCTGCCAACCACCAAACAGGTGAGTGTGGCCATCCTAGATCATCCAGCTGCTAGATAAATGACCGACTGATCACAGATGCAGGAGGGAGCCCCGCAGAGACCAGCCAGCCCATGCCCAGAGAGTCTTCAGCTAACCCACAGATTGTGAGCTAAACAAAACAGTTGCTTTGAAGCACTAATCTTAGGTGGCTTTGTATGCAGCAACAGACAACTGATACAGGAGCTAAGAGAAGAGCATTGGCCACGATACGCTCACAGCCAAAGAACAAGTGTGTCTGGTCTATACAACATCAAGCTGAGAACAACAAATGCCTCTTGGGACGTAGAAAGCAGCTAAAACCCTGGGTTTGAGCCCTACTGGCCTATGACCTTGGTTTGAGCCTGGACAAGGCAGGCACTCACCTCTGTCTGTGCAGTGGGAACAACACATCCTACTCCAAGTCTTCTAGGTTGAGATGGTTTGAGTCTAAGCAGGGAACACATGTAAAAGGGCCCCTCAAAGGAAGCTAAAGATACTTTGCATATGGTGCAGAATAAGCATCATGACTTCAGAGCTAGACAGATTCTGGTTCGTGATCCATTCTGCTACCTGCATGCTGTGTGACCTTAGACAAGTTCTCTATCCGAGCTTCTGGTGTCACCTGACCAGGTGTCAGGTGTCTGTGACATGGCAAAAATAATATGTACCTTGCAGGACTCTTGTGAGGGTTAAGTAAAACAGTATACATAAGACCCCTGGCACATAGTATGGATCCAGTAAATAGTAGCTCCTCCTCTGTCCCCACCCCCACTTAGCGGGTACCTCTCACACCACTCCCCTTGCCACCCAACTTGGCAGTAACAGTTTCCATGTTTGATATCAACATCTTGTGCCAGGTGCCAAGTTGTGACTGTAGCTTACATAACATCCAGAGAGAGAGAGAGAGAGAGGTTTACATGAAGAATGAGAAAGAGCTGGGTATTGCCAGATTCTACTGGGGGAGAAAAAACTCGGGCCACGGATAAGAGAGTAAAGAAGGCTGAAGATGATTCAGACCTGAATCCTCAGCCTTAAAGTCTTGACACACCCGAGCCCACATCTACCTTCATCTGGGATAATTGTCTGTGGTCCTTCCTCCCTTTGCCTCCAAGGCACGGGGTGTGTGGCCTGGGGCTGGCCACGCAGGAAGGAGGGAGGCAGGAAGGGGGGCTTGTCACAGAGGCAACCAGCTCTTCCCTACACTGAGACTGCTGGGTAGCAGTGTTATTCCAGGCCTTCCGTCCCACAGAGCGCCTACAGCAAAAGCGGAAGCCCCTCTGCCCCAAGGACCCCAAATGCCCAGAAAATGGTCTACAGAAAGGGTCGAGGATGGACTCCACCCCACCCCACCCCACCCCACCCCACATGCACATGTACACACATAGACACACACACGCACGCACGCACGCACACACTGATGAATAAGCTGAATCAGGGAAGATAGATGCACCAGGAAGGGCCCCAGAGCAGAGGGGCACAACACTGGCTCACTCCCCTTGCACACACCACGCCTGCCCCAAAGCCCTCTGCGGATCCCCCCTATAGGCCCCAAACTCCAGGGCCTGGCACTCAATGCCCTTCCCAAGTTGCAGGTTTTGCCTCTTCTTCCACACAAGCCTATACCCATCCAGACAGCTCTGCCATAGTTCCCTAAGCCACTGGTCCCTCTGGCCTTGGTCACACCCCCTCCCTGCTTGGTGCAGTCATGGAGGCCAAAAATGGGGGTCCTAGCTCACAGGTTTGGGTTCCAGTCCCAGTGTGACCAGGGCCCAGTCACCACACTCCTGGTGCCTCAGCTTATCTGCACAGTGGGATCAGCTTCTACTCCAAGTGTGGTTGCAAAGAGTAAATAAATAATGTAAGTGAAATACCCATCCCATGATAGATACTAAATTAATGGCTCTTCTGCTCTCCCCTCCTCTATAGGTCCTCATCCTATCCTTCTTGGAGGTCCTGCCTAAATGCCTCCCTCTGCCAGGAAGTCCTCCCTGAACACTACAGGTCTCAGGGATTCTCTCTCTCTCTCTCCCTCTCCTCCTCCCTCCCTTTATCTTCCCTTCTCCCACCCTCTTCCCTCTCTTTTTCCTCTCTCCCTCCTCCCCACCCCTTCAGCTCTGAAGTAAGAGTTGTCTTATCCTGTACAGAGCCCCACCTATCTGCCCATCCCTACCTGCAGGCTCCATCACAACCTAAGGACAAAGACCAAGGACCAATCATGAGCAAAACCTTGTGAGGCTGCAGCACAGTGCCCAGAGAGCAGAAGTGGCTTACCCAAGGTCGCATAGCAAAATTCAAACAAGAGCAAACAGTCCTGCCTCCTTGTCCACACTCTCAAGGCTATCAGCCAAGGATACAGTGTGTGGATACTGATGGGGTCTTACCCAGATCTCCCTTTTCAGCTCTGTACCCATCCCCCAGTAAATGAGTGCTAATGTCCCTTCCTCTGCAGAAGAGCCCTTGGCTGATAGGAGAAAAGCATAGGAAGCATATCACCCCTCCCCCACCCCTCCCTGAGGAAGCCTATGGCCAGTGACCAACTGACAAGGGTGTGCAAAAGGCCACCCCCAGCCCTGACCTCAAGACGGGATCAGCTCTGTAGTGCCACTCTTGCTCCAGGGTTCCCCGCAGGATCAGGCTGAAGCAGGTCTCCAGCTGAGACCACCTTCTTGCTCCCCTCCTCCCCCAGGCTTGTCCTGGGCCCCCATGACCCTTCTCAGGAGGGCACCCCACTGGATCTCTTTGATAAGCATCCTTGTCTCAGGCTCTGCTTCTTGGGAGCTCAGCCTGACACAAAGGACTTGATTCTCAAATTGTGGTCCGCTGACCAGCAGCCCAGCATCTTCCAGACCTTGTTAAGAGCTGAAAAATCTCTGGCCCTACTCCAGGTCTCCCAAATCTGGATCTGCATTTTAACAAGACTCTATGTGATCTACATGCACGTTCAAGTTTTGAGAAGCTCTGGCTTAAGGTAGGTAGTCACCAGCCAACTGCGGGACCATCCAGCAAACATGGTATTAACACGCGCCCATCTGTTACAGCAATTATACAGCTAACGTGGGCATTATCCAACCCTGATTATTGACTGTGGAGGTGAGCCAGCTAATGTGGACATAACCACCCCACACACCAGTGTGTTATCTCCATGGCCCACCCTCTGGTGAGTGTGAGTTACAACATTAGCAAGATACAAGCTCCATGTCCTTCTGGCCTGAGCTCCAACCCCACACCCTACTTGGTCACCAGAATTCTGTTTCTCTTTGGAATGAGTCGAGTGTCTGCATTAGTCAGTTAAAGCCTTTGCCTCTACCCCTTCTTGAGGGGACCGCACCCCTAACACCAGACAGCGAAGAAAAGTTCCCCAAGGGCACCCCTGCAGAAGATGCTAGAAAGAGGGGAGGCTAGGATTCTCCAAGATCCTGGTGGGTAGGGAGGGGGAACAAGGCCATGGATGTCTCTGCCCTGGAAGAAGCAAATTCCTGGCCTGCCCTGAGTCAGAAACCCCTCTTCAGAAGCCCCATCCAGCCACCCCAGGGTATGAGCCCCCTCATCCTGGTGTGAGTCCCTCAGAGACCCTCTAAGGGGTTGTCCATGACCTTTGCAAAACTAAAGGCAATAACCAAGTCCTATGTGCTGAGCAGACCCCAGGGCCAGCCCCGGAGACTGCAATAATCCAGACGTGTGTTTGGACAGGAACACCCTGCAAAGCTCCGTCAACTCTGCCTGTTGCCTGAGGAGGGAAGCGCTTCACCTTTTGCTAATCGTCCTAATTCATTTTTTATTACTAACTTTCCTGTTTTCTATTTGCCATCTGATTGAAGATATTACCAAAGGCATTTAAACAGCATCAGACCGTACCGCAATGGCAAACATAACTCTTTTTATTGAAATCTGCATTAATATACATATAATTCCCTGATCACAAAGACCTCATGGTCCACATGTTACACCCTAAGTGAAGGCAGGTTTGACAAGAGGCATATACACAATTGAAGGTTCCTCAAAAGACGATAAGCCGCGTCAGAAGGGTGGGACAAAATGGACGCTTTCTCTTGCTGCTAGGGAATGTGGATGACTCTTCTGGAAAATGACATGACAATCCAAATCAAGAGCCATAAAAATGTTCACTTTGGGTTCTACTTTGGCCCACAGCCAACAGCCTGGGTCTTTCTGCAATGGTGTGAATGTTCTGTATCTGCACAGCCCAGTGGCTATCAAGCACTAGTGTGACCTAGGAGTTCAATTTGATTTGATTTGATATTGAATTTAAATAGCCACATGTGGGGGCGCCTGGGTGGCTTGGTCGGTTAAGCGTCCGACTTCGGCTCAGGTCATGATCTTGCGGTTTGTGAGTTCAAGCCCCGCGTTGGGCTCTGTGCTGACAGCTCAGAGCCTGGAGCCTGTTTCCGATTCTGTGTCTGCCTCTCTCTTTCTGACCCTCCCCCGTTCATGCTCTGTCTCTCTCTGTCTTAAAAATAAATAAACGTTTAAAAAAAATAAAAAATAAATAGCCACATGTGGCCAGTGGCTATCATGTTGGACAGTGCAGGAAGCCATCATCGAGTCTCTCCTAAACAATAGGACCTGCATCCACTCTCGCCCTCATCCAAAGTTTTCCCCAGAAGACAGCCGCCAAGATTCTTCTAAAATGCAATACACCTCAGCTCCCGCTGCCCTTTGATACAAAGTCCAAGCTCCTAGACATGGCCTTCAAGGCCCTATCTCCTGGGGACAGGGAGCATCCCACCTCTCAGGGAGCCTAAGGTGTTCCAGGTGTTGAAGGGGCAATGACAGCGGCACAGAGAACAGCAGTAAAGACCTGGGGTGGGGGGGGGTTGGCCCTTGAGAAGAAACCTAGAAGACACATGGGCAGGAGTTTGCCAGGCAGGTGGGAAATGCCCAAACCAGAGGCAGAGCAATCAGAGCTGCTCCCACAGACCCCCGTCCTTGTGAAGCTGATATTCTAGCAGTGGGGGTGGGACATAAACAAGAAATGCAAGTTATGTTCCATGAAAAGAGAAAAGATGAGACAGGTAAGGGGTTCCTGGAGGACCCGGGTGGGGCAGAACAGTCTGCACTGAATATTCAGAAAGGAAAGGACCCAAATCAACACTGTTCTTTCGTCTGCACGGTGGGGTCGTGGCAGGGGATCTCCCCCATTCCCTAAACGTTTGGGCAGGTAACATAATCTTTATAATTTACAGTTTAATAAAAAGAAGGGGGTCCTCCCTTCAGGAGAGAAGTCACCCAAAATTCCTGCTTGCTCAACAGAAACGTTCCCACGAGCTGGAGATTGTGCTATCTCTGAAGGCCAGGCCCACCGTGCCCCAGATACCCCAACCCAGGCAACAGGGAGTGATACCCTCCCCTTGAAAGCGGCAAGGTCACCACCGGCAGGGAGATGGGAGGCGGACAAAACAGGGGGCTGAGGTCTACCAGCCCTTGCCCCAGAGAGCCAAGCATTGATTAAAATCCAGACGATTTTAAACGTCATCCCTCTTGACTTACACTTCAACTTTCTTTCTTGGGCTCAGCTGGAGGGGAGGGTGGCATGTGGTAACAGTGGGAATTCACATTTATTAACAGTTGCAGGCTGGGGCGCCTGGCTGGCTCAGTCGGAAGAGCATGCGACTCTTGATGTCGGGGTCGTGTGTTCGAGCCCCATGTTGTTGTGTAGGGATTACTTTAAATAAATAAATAAATAAATAAATAAATAAATAAATAAATAAATAAATAAAAAAAAGCTAAAGCAAAAAACAAACAAACAAAACGCTTGCAGACCCCAGACACTGCCTCTCACGTTTATATGTTTAATCCTCCTGACAACAATATACACATAAGACATGTAAAGGCCCAGAGACAGCGAGTGACTTATTCTTGGAAACACAGCCTAAGTTATGTTATAGTGGCCATCTCTAGAAAACATAACCTCCACACTGACTCATATATTCTTTCAACAACTTTTTATTGAGCACCTACTTTATAGCAGACACCATACTGAGGTGCTGGGGACTCAGTGGTAAAGAAAACAAACATGACCCCCAGTGGTCTGAAAGGTGGAACAGACACTCAAGTAATCTCATAGACACATTGTGCGATGGGGAAAAAATACACTAGAGGCTGTGATGGAAAATAATGGGATAACCGCAGTGATTAGAAGGTCAGAGTCTTTGAAAAGGCGAAAAAAAATGAGTAAGAGCCAGTCATGTGAAGAGTGAAGGCAAGAACATTCCAGGCAAAGGGAATAGCATTTGCAAAGCCCCTCAAGCTAAAAAGAGCATGGTAGGGGAGACTGGAGGCATGAGGGGGCTGGAAGCAAGAAGGCCAGGACGGCTAGAATGAGGTCAACCATGGGGAGGTTGTCTTTGCTCACCACCGTATCCCCAGCACAAAGTCTGGTGCCTCAGACAGAGCAGCTGGGAGTAAGGCTGGAAAAGCAGGCAGGGGCTAGATCACACCAGGATTTATGGGCCCCCCCCAAAAAAAAAAGGTATTTGATGTTATCTACACACCAGAGGGAGCCACTAGGAGGTTTTAAGCAGAGGTCTGATTTAGGTTGGTAAGAGTTCACCAAGCTGTAACAGAGAGCCGTTGAGTGGTTTCACCCAGAGAAATGACAGGATCCAATTTACACATCAGAAAGATCTTGATCATGGCCGGGATAACTCCTCAGCTCATCCTAATGTGACTTGTGGTCACTAGATAGTAAATATCCCCCAAAGCTAAGCATCCCCAGCTCGCGTGTGGGAGGGGGCCGCCTTTCAGAAAAGCAAGACAAAGCAGCAAATGACAGGATGTGTTGACAGAGCATCAGACGGGCACAAGGCTGTTGGCAGATGGAAAATTGTCCCAGAGAACGCCTCAACAGGGTCGTGGCTTATTGTTAATGTCGAGCCATTAGGAAAACACAATTATGTGCTTCACTGATATTCTAAGACATAATCTGAGACAGAGCGCAAACGTTTAGTGCTTCATCCAAAAAAGAGGTAAGACAACTAACAGAAGAGTCACTGGAGGAGAAGCTTGCATTGCACAGGTGGGTGGCCAAGCCCTCCAGGTTGTTTGTTTGTTTGTTTCTCCTTGTCTCGTGTCTCTCATTCAAAGTCAGAGTTTGGCTCTTAGGCATCCATAGACAGATTTGGAAAGGGAATTAAAATTAACCTATCCCGGGTGCTTAAGCAGACCTTATTATCTCATTTAATTTCATAAGCAGGAATCTAATCCCATCCCAAAATGGTAATCCCCATTTTGTAGATGAGGAAACTGAGGTTCTGAGATATTAAGTAGCTTTCTAAATGCCCTCGTTTCCCTCTTGAGCTTTATCTCTTGACACTCTCAACCCCTTCTACGCCTTTGTAAATGTTGTTCTTTCTATCTGGAATACTTTTCTCAACGTTCTTCACCTGGCCAATTCACCTTCAAGCATAGACCAGGTGTCCCCCCTCCTCTGGGAAGCCTTCCCTGACCACCTCAGCCTGGCCTGGTAATCCCACACCCATTTGGAATTGCTTATCTTTGCCTATCTCTCTAATAAGACTGTGGCTCCTCAAGGGTTAAGGACCAGGTCTTAATCACCTGTTCCTGCCTAGCATCTACCATAAAGCCCTGCAGACAGCAGTCAGTGAATGTTCTTTGCATGGCTGAATGAATGAATGAATGCACTCTTAATAAGTTGCAAAGCCGGGATTTGATCCCAAGCCAATTTGACTCCACAGGATATCTCTTGGCCAGAGTTTATGTCTGTGTCTTATACAGATCAATCAGAAAACATAAACAAGCATGGAATATATCATAACCATACTCAGGACTTCATTCATGGCTCCAAAAGAGATGCCGAAAAGCACCACTTCTCTGGGGAAAACAGGATGATGTATGTGGGGTAGAGGGTTAAGCAAATCCTTTTCCCTTCTGCAAGAGAATTTCACCTTTGTTAATTGTCTAGCATAACTCCCTGGAAACCTGATTAAAGTAGGATGTTAACTATGTTACTAGGCAACTCTGCTTATGGTACAAATGACCCCTGACTGGTAAACTGTACCTGGACTGGAAGTAACTATAAATAAATTATAAATATCTGATAAAGAAACCAAACTTTAGATTTTCCTGAGTGCAGTGACTCTTATAACTGACATGCCCCCTTGCAAGAAACCCTCGAACTAAAGGCTATGGAATTGCTACAACAGATATGGGTCATTTGAGGAATAAGTCTTGTGAGCAGGGTGACTTCCAAACCTACCGGTTGTGGGTCTCATTCCCTTGCACCTAAACTAAAACCCGGGGGGTGGGGAGGCAGGTAACAGAGGAGCTGGTGGCTACCTCCATGGACTAAGGCAGAGACTGTGGCTAGAACTACTCCTGCAGAAGAGGAACAGATCCTATGCTCTGCTGGCAGGTGGCTCCTTCAAGGAGACAGGAACCAAGTGTCGCCCATGTGTGTCTTGTGAGTCTGAATGTTTAATTGAACCTCATCAAGTCCCTGTGGGATATACAACCAGAAATAAGGGAACTGATACGGAGAGAAAGGAAACCATCCCAACCAAAACCACCACTACACCTATTCTGAACGGGAAAGCTCCTGAGACTCAGCCATTTATAAAAGACAAAAAAAACCTGGGATGGAGCCTATGTTCGCTGTCCTACAGAGGGCCCAGATGACCTGAATGGTACTAGGCAGCAGGAATGAGGGAGGTCATGTAAATCATGGAGGCCTCACCACAAACCTGAGATGGAAGTGTGGTTATGTGAGAACACAGGAGATCAGAGAAGTTAAGTGACAGGTACAAAGTCACACAGCTTGTAAGCGGAAGGATAGGAAGCCAGGCACTTCCGCTGAACTCAAAGTCACATTTGAATCCACTGATTTTGCAAAACAATTAACTTACAGCTCAGGTGAATGAATAGAATAGAAAAAAGCATGGGGGTTGGGGTGAAGGGACTCCTTAAATAATGTAGATACCACCCACTAGGCACTCAGTAAATATCTGCAAAATAAATGAGCAAAAAAAGGCCCAGCTTCCATATTCCACATTATCAAGTTCAGTTCAAGTCAAAACACAGCAAAATGGAACAATAAAATTTATGCATGAGATTGACCCTGGGTTATACTACTGAGTTGGATTCATTTCCAACAAGTTTCTAAATCATTTCTGCAAATGAGGCCCAACTTCGAGATAAGCACGTTTTAATTAGCTGTAATATGAAGGCATTCTATTACCAAGGGATGTTTGAAGTTGAAAACCAAGGCAGAAGGCCCAGCTGGGAATCCCCTGGCCCCTAGAAGAGCCAAGGTGTCAACAGTAAAACCAAGGGGCAAGCTGATCCACTCTTCCATCCGTGCAGAGGGCAGGAGCTCCACCCGGCACCATGGAAGCTGCAGGAGAGAGGAGGAGAGAGAACACACTCTGAACTCCAGCTCTGCCAACCAGCTCCTCTGCTGCCTTGTGTAACGTGATCTACTTGGATCTCAGTTTTGTCACCTACAAATGGGGACACACGTGCCTGGCATAGTTAGGAGGCTTAATGAGATGGTACGAGAATGAGCCTGAGATGGGTAAATGCTCAGCAAATAAATCTGCACTTATTTCTACTCTACTTTCCTTCATAAAATAGCACAAAATTTAAAAAATAAAAATCAGTGAGAGGGGACTTTTTGTTCAAGATGCCAGAAGGAGCACACACTTTCTGCCTCTTTTCTAAATAACACTAGAATAGAAAAAAAAAGATATACACACATATAACACATATATTCATAATTCTTATATACACACATTAATATTCATAATTCAGACAGATAGATGGATTAAAGTGGAGTAACTCCAAAGAGCTCCCAGAAGAACACAAGAAAGGGCTGGGGATCAGAAACACCAAGAGTGCCAGGCAGTAAGAAGTCAGACTGACAATGAAAGCCTATCAGCTCCGAGGCACCAGCACACCAACACAGTCCTTTGGGAAAACTATTATCCTAACTGAACCCCAGAAGATCCCCGAAGAGAAGCAGCAGGGACTGGAAGCCCTGGGCCAGGGATGTACCTGGACCTTTGTGTCAGCTTAACAGACCTCACAAAAGCTGACTGTAGGATCTGCCTCCAGCCAGGGAGGAGAATTCCAATTAAATGAGAGATCTGCCTCAGGGAATCCCCACTGTGGGTAGGCATGAGGCAGGAGAAACAAAGTGTACCAGTACCCGTGGGTAACTGCTGGTCTACATGGGAAACAGATGCCCCCAACCTCAAGTGAACTTGTCCCATGTGCTAATAGAAGTCCCCAGCTTCAAGTATCCACACACAAACCACATCCAGGGCACCTAAAATCAACTTCACATTGCTTACCCACAAAACTGTGGATTTCACAGGCATTGAGGAAACTTACAACTACAGAGCAGATCAGTCTAGACCTCTGTTTACAAGTAAATGTCCATCAAGAATCACCAGACATGTGTAGAAAATATCAGCATAAAAAGAGGCCTAAGGTGAAGAGAACTAACCACCAAGAAAACAGAGTTAATGCAGGAAACAGAAGATAACTTAAAAAAAAAAAAAAACAACTGTATTATAATCTTCAAAAAGACTCAAGATATTCACATATCCATTTTATAAAAGGAATGGGGTACTCTGATACAAGATCAATCAAGAAATAATACAAAATTCTGTGAATGAAAAAGTGATTACAGAATAGAGACAATAAACTTATTAGAAGTAAACTGAAGAGTAGTGATGACTAGAAGTACCTCCACCCAATACCCTCAGGGGTTAGCCCTAGGGAGTAGGGCAGGGAAGGCAGTGGGGAGAGGGGATGAGAACGAGCAGGACCCCCATGTTTTCCTTTATATTCTACCATATTTCTGTGTATCTTACAAAGAACAAAAACAAATTAAAAAAAAAAAAGGTGGGACTCAAGATCAAGTGGGAAAATGACAGAAAAGCAAAATGAAATTGGGAGTTAATAAGCAAAAGACGTGTGTGATATCTATCCTATGTTATAGCTACAGATGATCTGCTCATTTACCTCTGAGCTTCCTGGGAGCTCAGAGAAGGTGAAGACAATGGGGATAGGACAGCCATGGACAAGGGCTGACACTGAGGCAGGGGCCAGGTGAAGAGCCTCTTATTGAAGCTGTGACAGGACTCCAGCCCAAGGAGAAAGCCACTGTCCCCTGCCCAGAGCTGACTCCCTGAGGCATGGCCCAGAAGTTTCTCAGAAATCAGTGTGGAGTCCTCCCCGCCACACAGGAAAGTACGTGACATCTCAGTAATAGAATCTCTTTGGGCCCTAGAAAATCCCATTAATTATAATTTTTCTTCACTCAGACCTAAGAAGCAATTATCCTACAGTTCTCACTCACATCATGAGATAAGGAAGAATCTTCAGCAAGTGACTCAAAGTCTCTATAAATCATCAACATGCTGGCCCTTGATTTCCTGGGAACCAAGAGAAGGATGAGTTTTCTCCCTATGTTGCATCTCCCTGAAACAGGCACTATAGTGCTCCCCTTTCTATGCATTCATGCCCAGCTGATGGGGATGTCCCAGCTGTAGCCCCCACTGGGAACCTCTCTGCTATACGGAGCCACCTGGGCCAAGGAGATGCCCTACAGCTAATGACTGCTTGTTGCAAGAACCAAAGACACAGGTAGCCCTCCTTGCCCCAGTTTGAGACAACGCTACAAAGCCACTCCAGATTAGTGACCATGCTCCAGACCAGCTTCTCCCTCCATACAATCATGCTTCCCTTACTTCCTTACAGGTACACTTCCTGGGAACTTCCCCCCAAAAAAACTTTCCACAGGCAACCCTCCATCTCAGAGTCTGTTTCCAAGAAGCCCGATGTAAGACTCTCCAAGGTGCAGGAGACTCTCCCCGTAACTACAGAGGGCCTAAAGAAGGCAGGGGTCTCTGGGATACCTGACTGTGTCTGAGCCAAGGCCACATGGCCCAGTCCAACAATAAGTTCCCAGCAACATCAGCATCACTTGTTATTAGCGCTGCACATTTTCAGCCTCTCCCCAAACCTCCTGAGTCAGAACTTCTGAGAGCAGCACCTAGCAATCTGTGTTTCAACTGCCCTCTGTCCAGGTGATTCTATTGCACTAAAGTTTGAGAAGCAGAGCCTCTATGACTACTGGGTGAAATGAAACACAAGTCATTAAACTTTTCCATCAGCAGAAGACCAAGGGACAGCTGCTGATAACAGCCTGATTCAGCAACATGAAGCATTCCATACTCTGCTCCACACCTCTGGCTCCAAGGCACTCCTTTACTTAAAACCCAACCAGCTGGGATGTGACACCCTTTATGACAATCTCTGCTGGTGTCTCAGCTCCCCTGTAGGCAGGCCTCCCTGCCTTAGGCTACAGTATCCCCAAATCACCCTCCAGGCCCCCTTGCAATAATTGCTCTCCCCTCTGCCCAGGACACTGTTCCAAGAATTCTACATGCCCCCCACATAGCCCGCCTGGCATATCCTGTAAGACTCTGCTGTATGAGGCCTTCCCACAGCCCTGCCACATCCCCAGACAATTATATATTTAATTATGACTCTGCATTTTAAGCCATGTTACAGACCCACACAGCCTTTCATCTAGCAAATAAAAGTTTCCCGTTAAGTGGCTGAGCCTTCAAGACACGGCTGCATCCCCTGGCACACAGTAGGCACACAATAAAAACCTGCTAAACATCTGAGAAGCCCAGCAGTAAATGGGTAATTACATAGTGAAAAACCACAGTCTTGTTGCTCATTCTAGCAGGACCAGAAGTTTGTTGTTATACAGTGGCAAGTTTAAGCATCAGGATAATTGATCAAAATTTATTATCCTGTGTTATACAGCATGTTTTCACTAAGAGATAAAATTACAATTTACCACGACTCATTAAGTTAATAATTATTTACCATATGTGTTTATTGCTGCTCCCAAACCACACTGAAAAATCACTATGCAGGTTTTTGGTCCATGTAAATAGGATGACTGCCAACCACGTGGGCACAGAATTTACTGACAGGGAGACACAGGACTAAAATACTGAACAGAAAGCACAAGCTCTAAAGCTCTGTCACTCTCATCCCCATCACTTTCTAGTTTACCTGTGTCACATTTTCCAGGCCAATGGTTCTCAAACAGGGGCACTTCTGCTCCTCAGGAGACACTTAGCAAAGTGTGAGGATATTTTTGGCTATCACGACTACGGAGGAGAGGCTGCTGGCAGTGGAAGCCAGGGATGCTACTACACATCCTATAACGCGCAGGACAGCCCCCCAAACAAGGAATTATCAGGTCGGAAGTGTCAACAGTGCCGAGGCTAGGAAACACCGTTCTAGATCAAAGGGAACTTCCATGTCTGTTTTTTTAATCTGAGCTTCGTAGCAGCAGTATGAGGAAGGCATTACTGCCCCCTTGTACAGATGAGAAAACTGAGACCTGCAGCAGTTAAATAATGTGCACGAGGTCACCAGCCCACTCCAGAGAATGGTGAGGCTGTAATTAACCAGTCTTCTCTGCCTGATGAATCCAGCTCTGCTCCCACACAGATTCAAAAAGGAAACAGAACACAAGGAAATGAGCAGCGCCTTATCAATTCATTATGCTGAGCAGTCCAGTGAGAGACGGCCTCAAACCAGATGCAGGAAAAATCAGATCCAGAGACCCAGGAATGGAAACACCTGATGTTAGGAAGACCCTTCCCCTGCAGCAGCTGGGATTGGTCAGTCCTCCAGCATCTAGTGCTGAAACAGGTTCCTCCAGCTTTTTGACTTTCAACTGTGCAGCTCTTTATGAATAGAAATGAAAACATTTCCTGCTGGGGCCACATGCTATATATGCATGATCTCCAACCTCAAGGCAACCCCATAGGGGAAATGTTGCTGTGCCCATTTTGTAGATGAGGAGACTGAAGCACAGGGAAATAACTGGCCTATGCTGATGATGGTGAAGGCAGCATTCAAACCCAGTTCCTCTGGGTTCCAGAACTTACACTGCCTTCATATGTTGAGACTAGTTCTAGGAAATCAGAAGCAAGATAGCTGACCCTATGGAATCACAAGGGGCCAGCAGTCCTTAAAGGGGATTCTTGGGACAGGGGTGAAGTGTGGGGCCCTGTCCTGTATGCATAGTCTCAACTGCTCTTCAGGTTTACTGACTGCCCTCTGTGCTGGGCTCTGTACTCCAGGCCTACTTGGGTAAGCTCTTCTAGGAATGACCAGTCAGCCAAAAGAGTCTTGGCCCCTGCCCTGCCCTGGATTTGATGGCTCACTAAATCTTATAAGAGCCAAACAGATGCTAAGTGCCTCAAGCTACAGGGGACAACTGGTGAGCCCTGAATTTATTCAGTCAGTCTGTCAGTCAGCAAATATTTATTGGGCACCTATGTGCCAGGCCGGCTCTAGGAATACAAAAGTGAAAATAGACACAGTGGTTCCTGCCCTCTGAAGCTTATGAGGGCCCATCTCCTCAAAAAGCATCATTCTCATCCTTCTTAGGTATACCACACTCTACAGTCACAAAGGCCATACCCAGCCTTCATTCATTATATCTCCACACCACAGCTCTCCTTCTCACTAGACCGATGTTTGCTGATTTGCTTGCCCTTTGCCAAGAGGGGAACAGAGGCCCAGAGAAGGGCACTGTTATGCTCAAGGTCACCCAGGAGACTGGAGGCAGCAGTGCCAAGCCTGGGCTGTGGCTCCTGACATTCATAAGGTACAGGAGTTTTGGTGTAAGGACCCTTCGAGACAGACTAGGGGAGGGGCTACAGAAAACACATTTAGGTGAAAAGTAGAAGAGCTTCCTAACAGCCTCCAGAGTCCCCGGGACCAGCCATCTCAGCTCAGAGCTCACCTGGCTCACAGCCACCTGTGCCCCTGCACAGAGAAGCAGTGGGACCTCATCCACCAGAAACACAGAGCAGGACTAATAAACCTCAAGTACAGGTGAGGCGGAGACAGCAACCCCGCTTCGTGGATCTTCATCCCAAGGAGACTCCAGTGATTCACTAGCGGAGCTTGTGTTTATCCCCATCAAGATATAAGATGCTGTGCCCGGGGCTGTGTGGGTGGGAAGTTGCATCACTCACCCACCAGCACATACTTCCTGAGTAGTTATGGGTCAGGCATGGTGCCAGGTGCTGGGAGCCCCACAGAAACCTGTACACAAACAACCAAACCACTGCTACATGAAGTGTGGTCGCTGGACCGCCCGGCACATCACCCTGGAGTTCATTAGATGTGCAATTCTCACAAAAAGGCTTATGTAAAAATGTTCACAGAGGCTTTATTTACCACAGCCCAACCAGGAAACAAAGCCAAACATCCATTGGCAGGTAAACAGATAAACCAACTGAGCCATAGGCATACAATGTAATATTTCTTAGCAATAAAACACAACTCTGGATATACACAACACAGATGAATCTTGACACTATGTCAAGAAGCTAAAGGAAACCAGATGCAAAACTGTACATGCTGCCCATGAAATTCTAGAACTTAAACATACTTAGTACACTTAAACTGAACTTAAATAAAGTGCTGATAACAGAAATCAGATAAGTCATTTCCTATAAAGGTGGGGATGAAGAATGTAGGCTGGAAAGGAACATAAGGGAACTTTCTGGGGCATGGAAAATGGGCTATATGGGGATTGGGATCATGGTTACATGGGTGTTTACATTTGTCAAAACTCTTGGAACTGTACACTTAAAATTTGCATTTAATTTTATGTCAATCATATCTCAGTAAAAAAAAAAAAATGAGCTATAAGTCATGTACCCTAGGTCACAAAGCCACAACTAGAGATTTGAACCCAGGTTTGCCCAATTCCAATGACCTGTTTACACGAGTCTGCCATAGCTGAGTGGGAAGCCCTAAGCAGTGCCCTCAGCCAGGTAAAGTGCCTTGCCAAAATCAGAACGAAGGCACCTCACATATACCCTAGGAGGAAGTCACAATGCACTCCCCACCCCTAAACCATGGCAGAGACTTGAGGGCCACAGAAGTGTCAAGCTGGGAGTCAAGAAACTTGGGCTCAGGCCTCAATTCTGCTCTTCACATGCTATGTAACCTGTGAGTACACTACTCTGTGACTCAGCTGCCCCTTCTGTGAAGCAGGGGAGAAGGAGAGGATCAGTGGGGCCACAGATCCTGGGAGCCACAGGGCCACAGGCCCCTATGCTCACCAGGCACTGTTATTACATGAAATGAGTAATGTGCCCGCCTCATGTCTGGTAAGCTATTTTTCAAATGCATGCTAATATTACTGTGATTAATAAAATAACATCTATTTCAAAGCAAAAATGAAACCATAGCAGCTTTTGCCATTATGTATTTTCTCAAACAAAAGATACCAAAAGAACAGCCACTGCTCATGACTTTGGTTTAAAGTGGCTGGAATCTCTGTGTAGAGGATCACTAAGGGGACAGTCACCAAGGGAACAGTCGCCAAGGGCCCTTCCAGGTCATCTGTCCCATGGTTATCAAGCATCACTTGGGCAAAAGCTTGCCCTTGTGTTTCGCAGGCCCAGCTCCCCGTGGAGGCGAGCCTCCTATGTGGACTGCCAGGGCCAAGCCCCCAGTGTGCAGGCTGTGTCCTAGCTTTGCAGCCCAATTCACAGGCTCCAAGTGTGGTCATGGCTGTGCCTTGGGCCTTAGTTTCCCCTCCAGTTCTGATAGTGATCAGCTGTACGAAGGGAGCCCGGGCAGTCCCTCACCATCAGGTCCCGGCCACAATGTGCTCCACCTCCAAACCACCGGCACTAAAGGTGACTGCCCACTTGACATCTGCTACCAACAGGCATCTGACCCACCCGAGCTGAGCCAAGTGACTTCCCCGGCCTCATCCTGACACAAGCCTGAAGCCTGAGAAGCAGGGCTCACATCCAAGTACAAGGTCAGACCTTTCTCTCACCTATCTTAGTGGCCCAGCTGCCACCCTCCTTCATCTGGACATGCGCTTAGCTCTGGTCCAGGGGTCCTAGGTCACAGACTTTAGAAACCAGAATCACCCGGCTTCTCATTCCCTGAGCGGTTCTCTCCCTGGCCGGGTTTCACACTGGTTCTTGGTGCTGAGTCAGAGCTTTGTGGAGTTATCCGAGTAAAGCTGGGGCCTCAACTAAGTGCCAAAAGGCCCCCCCTCAGAGGTCCCCCCAAAGGCCCACATATGGGACCACCCCACTCTGTAGGGATTTACAGAAACACCACCCCAGAAAGGAGCACTCCAGGCTAACGGTCATCCACCCATCCAGACTCTGAGGCACAAATCCTGCATCCCCTGAGCACACCCTGAAACCACGGACTGGAACCTTGCCAACTTGATATTCAAAAAAGTAACAAAGCCACGGGCAGAAGACAGACCAACTGCCCCCTCATCCAACGGTGTTCTTCTCCCTCAAGACTCCACTTGCTACTTGTAATCAATTTTCCCTCCATCCGACTGGAAATAGCCCCAGAACAGGCCTTCTCTTAAAGACACCATCCCCCTCTCCCGCTTCTAACTTTGCCAGTCACCGGACAGAAGATAATCACACCCACCTCCTGGGAGACCTCACTTCTCCCCCACCTCGTCCCCACGCCGCCGCCCAGGTCCTGGCGGCCCAGGACCCCACTCCCTCACCCTGGGCGAACTGCGGAGGGCTTTGCCCTGCGACCCTAGAAACCGCTCCCCAGCGCCCGAGGACGCGCTCTGCGAGGCCCAGCCCACAGACTCCGCGGTCCGCGCGGGGCCGCCCCCTTCCCGCAGCACCCACACAGCAAGGGGCTCGGTCAGGAGCTCCGGAGGTGTAGGCGGAGGCCGAGACCCCGGGAGGGCCGCCCAGCCGACCACCGACGCGCACTCACCACGCAGCGCCGCGGGGCCCGTGCGTCTGCGGTAGGGCCGCGGGGAGACCCACGCGCGCCGTTCAATCCGGGCTCCGAGTGACGAAAAGCCGCTCCCGGCTCCGGCCCCGGACCAACGCGCCGACCGCCGGACGCACCCACCGTCGGGCCTGCTAACTAAGTTTGAAAGTTCCCTCCCCGGCTAGGCGAGAGACGGGGACGGCGCCGCCGCACCTCAGCGTCCCGGGCCGGCCTCCGCCTGGGCAGCGGGGGTCGCACGCCCCTGGTTCGGGGAACCGGGCACGCGAGCTTCCATCGGGAGGACGCGCCAGGACAGCACAGCGGGGACCCGGCCGCGGGCTGGGGCGGCCCTCTCGGGAAAGGCCGGGGGTGGGGGCGGCTGGCCGTCACCGCAGGCCCCAGCCTGGGGGCGGGGGGCGGGTGGGGGGGGGGGTGGTGAGGACTCCCGCTCACCGTCCCCGGGAAGCGACAGGCCTCGATTGGCCACTGTCAACTCGGAATCCCAGGCCCCGCCGGGCGAGTGACGGCCAATTAGTGAACGGCCAATTAGTGCGTCTGGGCGCCGGGAAGTTGAAGCCCCGACGCGCGAGTTGGTAACCGGGGTGAGGGCTGGGGCGGCGCGGAGGCCGGGTGTGACCGCGTGTGGCTGTGTGGTTCTCGGGTTCACCGTGCATGGGTGGCTGTGCGTGACAGTGCGCGCCCGTGTGAGTCGTGGGGAGTGTGAGCGTGTGACTGTCGGAGCAACTTCTTTGTGTGCCTGTCCCCAGTTGTGGCTGGGTGTGACAGGCGACCGGGGGCATGAATCAGAGTGTGTGGCATCGTGCTGTGTGGATGGGTGACTTGTGTGTGTCTATGTGACAGCGTGCGTGGGCGAGTGACTACATGTCATTGTGTATCAATGACTGTCAGGGTGACTTGCGCGGGACGGTAAGACAGGTGCAGGGCTGTCTGTGTGTGCGACAGTAGGTCCCCGTGTGTCAGCCTGGGAATGAGCGTGAGGCTGTCAGGGGGCCGTGGGAGGGCGTGTCACTGTGTCATCGTGTGAGTGGCCGTCGAGGTGACTCTTGCCGGTGAACGGAATAACTCGGGGCCGGAGGGTAACGGCGAACGTATCGGTGTGACCGGCATGTGCCCGTCGGCGGGGCGGATGCGTGCGGGTCCCCCGCGCGCTGGCACCGCCGGCACCTCCCCCCGTGGGTCTCCGACAGTGCCCGGTCCCGAGCCGCCAGGTGTCTCCTGCCCCGCGCTCCAGCCCGGGACGCTCCGGCCGCGGCGCGGGGTCCGAAGGCGCGGGCAGGCCGCGCCCGCCTCGGCGCCCACCCCCGGCCCCCGCCTACCTTGCCGCAGTGGTAATAGTCCAGGTGCGCCAGGCCGGCCGGCTCGGCCCCAGGCCGCGCGCCCACCGCGGGCGCCGAGGGGTACAGGCGGACGTCCATGGCGGGCGCGGCGGCGGCGGCGGCGGCTCCCGCGGGCAGTGCCTGGGCGGGCGGCGGGTGGGAGCCAGTGTGCGAGCGGGTGTGCGAGCGCGGGGGGCGGGCCGGGGGCGGGGCCCGGCGGAGCGCCCCGCCCCCGCCCCGCCCGCGCGCGCTATTGTTCCGGCCTCGGGCGCCGCGGAGGGCCGGGGGCCCGGGCCCAGGGGAGGGGGGCCCCCTCCTTCGGGCCGGGCCGCCGCGGGGTCCCCCGCCTGGCCCTGCACCCCTGGGGGTCCGGGAGGGCTGCGCGCCTGTCCAGACGGCCCTTTCCCGTCCCGCCTTTCGCCACCAAGGGCGAGGGGAGGGAGAAGCCCGGTTGATACCCCTCCCCAGAAGTGGGACACTGCCCACCCTAAATAATTAGGGCGTGGGGGCGGGGGAGGAAGGCGGTGACAGGAACACTTTCGAAGATGGGTGCTGCCTTGCCCGGGGGACCAGGCCCAGCGCCTGCAACTGATCTTAGGATGGCTTCCCTCCTTGTCCCACTGATCCTGAGTCACTGCCGTTGGAGGTCTGGGAGTTGCTGCTGTTAAACTCTCACTTTACCTATGAGGAAACTGAGGCAAGGACGGTGACTTCAGTAACGGAGCTCCAAGTGTGTGGGCCCACGGCCCCCAGAGGATCCAGGTCTGAGACAACCGGGAGAAGGCAGAGGACCCTGACCCGTTTAATGATAGTAGAGGGAGGGCCACAGAGATGGCCTAGAAGCTGAAGTCCTGAGGACGGGTCCAGAATTTACCCCTCCACCCCTACCCCAAGGTCTCCTGAGAACAGAAATGGGATGGCTCCCATGGTGGAACAGAAAGGTGAGGGAAGCAGGCTCCTCTCCCACAGAAGAAAAGCTCCCTAACTCTTCACATCACAGGCAGCTGGCCTGTTGCTCCTCCCCTTCTCAACCAAGAATTGTCTACACTGGCAGTCTCTATTCCCTCACCTCTACCGACTGGTGCACCTCTACCGACTGGTGCACTGGTTCCTGGCTCTGACACACTGGGATGCCGGGAGCCAGAAGCGGGTCACAATGATATTGTTGGATGGCAGCTGGACATTTGATGCTATTTGGAGAAAAGCGAGTGAGCCTGTTGCCTGCTCAGGAGACAACTTACAACAGAGCTCCCAACAGCTTCTTGACCAACAGCTTTGTTGGTCCTGACCATGAGCTGTGACTACTATTTGTAACCACAAAGATCCACTAATACAAGACTGGTGTGGGAAACAGGCTTTCGCTAAAGGTCTGGGAACAACAGAGGGAAATTACTGCTCAGAAAGGAAAAAATTCCAAATAAATTTCAGCAGTCATTGTTTCTAGAAATGCACTGCCATATCTCATCAGAAGGAATTTCCCATTGGCCCCTCTACTTTTTTTTTTTTTTTTTTTTCCATCTGGACATCCAACCGACCCAGCACTCTTTATTGAAAAGATCACCTTTCCTCCCACTTCTCTACAGTGTTGATTTTGTTATAAATCAAGTCGTCCATATGTGTATGTATTATTTCTGAATTCTCGAGTCTGTTCCATCAGCCTATTTTTCTCTTCCCGTGCCATTATCACACTGTCTGAATTTCTGTAGCTTTATAATAAGTGCCCCATAGAATAAGTCTACACACTCTTATCTTCAGGACTGCCTTGGCTATTCCTGACATTTGCACTTCCACAGACATTTTAAAATCAGCCAGTCTGTTTACACACACACACACAGTCCTGCTGGGATTTTGATTACTATGTTGCTATCACATTGAATCTTTAGATCAATTTGAAAATCAACATTTTTAGTATTAAGTCTTGCTATCCATAAACATGGTATGTCCCTTCATTTGTTTAGTTTTCTTTTTTTAAGTTCTCTCAGCATTGTTTTGTAGTTTGTTTGTTTGTTTTTTTTTTGTAGTTTTCTATGTAAAGATCTTGCACATCTTTTATTAGATTTAGTTCTGAGTGTTTTATACTTTTGATGCTATTATAAATGGTTTCTTTATATAGGTTTTTATTTTTCTGTTTGTTGCAAGTACAATGTGGCAATTTTAAGACAAGTCAACAAATTCCCTCACTCTTCCCATGGAGTGGGGGTCTAATAACTTTCCCCTATAAAAGGGATGGGCTTAGTGAATGGTTTTTAACAAATAGAATATGGCAGAAATGACACATGGCTTCTGAGTCTAGGTCATGAAAGTTGATACAACTTGTGCCTGGCTCCCTCTCTTGGGTTATTTGTTTTTGGAACCCTCAGCCACTAGGCAAGAAGTCCCAGGCTGTTGTGCTTTAAAGAAGCCTGAAGTACAATCAAAAAGAATGAAATCTTGCCATTTGCAACTGCATGGATGGAACTGGAGGGTATTATGCTAAGTGAAATTAGTCAGTCAGAGAAAGACAAAAATCATATGACTTCACTCATATGAGGACTTTAAGAGACAAAACAGAGGAACATAAGGGAAGGGAAACCAAAATAACATAAAAACAGGGAGGGGGACAAAACAGAAGAGACTCATAAATATGGAGAATAAACTGAGGGTTCCTGGAGGAGTGGTGGGAGGGGGGATGGGCTAAATGAGTAAGGGGCACTAAGGAATCTACTCCTGAAATCACTGTTGCACCATATGCTAATTAATTTGGATGTAAGTTTTAAAAAATAAAAAATAAAATTAAAATAAATAATTTTTTTTAAAAAATAAAGAAGCCTGAAGTAACTGACACAGAGAATCCATACGCAGCAACCCTGAGACTAAAAAGGAGAGTAAGATGGCTTGCCAGTCTCCAGTTGGATCATCCCCCTGCGGTTCCAGTTCTAGCCACTGTTTGGCTACAGCCATATGAAAAACTGGACCATCCAGCTGAGCCCTTCCCAAATCCTAAATGTACAGAAACTATTAGAGATTATTACTTGGCAATATAGATCTGGAACATATATATATTTTTGTATACTGCCCTTGTATTCAGCAACATTGCTAGACTCACTTAGGCTACCAATTTATCTGTAGATTCTGTGGCTTTAAAAAATATATATACCACATTCTGTCTCATTTGTAACAATGAGAGTTCTTTCCTTTTCAATCCCTATACATTTATTTCTTTCTCTTGCTTTGTTGCACTGGCTAGTATTACCAGTACAGTGTTGGAAAGAAGTAATAATAACAGACATCCTTATCTCATTCCTGATCTCAGAAGGAAAGCTATCAATATTTCACAATTGATTATAAAGCTTGCTATCATTTTTTGTTTAATTTTGTTATGTTTTTTTTTGTTTTGTTTTCGGTTTTTTGTAGACACCTCTGCTGTGGGCTGGGGAGGTCAATCTTCACAGCAATCCTCTGGGTCAGCAAATAAGACTACTTTGGCCATTTTGCAGATGATAAGAATAAGGTCCAGGGAGGAATGCTCAACATCACAGTCTTAACAGCAGGACTAATTAGCAGTATGTAAACCTAGATCTCTCACCTGGAGCACTTCCTGATGCCCATATTTCCACAGTCTTGGTCTCACTAACTCTGACCAGAGCTATAGAACTACATCCGTGAGAGGCTGGAGGCCATGTGCAATGAATCAGCTACAGCCAGCCATTGGCTTCTTTAAGGGTCTGCCAGGAGCAACACCACCAACACAGTCACTTTTGTCCACTCCCTTCCCTAAGGAGAGGGTCAGCACCAAGGAGGTCTCCGGGAAGGCCAGGAGGGAGCCCAGCAAGGAAATCACGCAGACCCAAAGCTTGGACTTGCCCTTTCACGTTGGCAGTTGATCAGATAGGAAGTTGATGACTCAGTTCCCCCAAAGAAATAGCCAGCCTCATTTGTTGTCCTCAGGATGGGAGTCGGGCTTGAGCCTTCCTCTCTTCCTCTTGACCCCATACAGAATCTGCGAGAGGGGAATCTCAGGTGTCACCTGAGATCCTGAGTCCTGACCAGCTGGCTCAGGACAGCTTGGTCATGCCCTGCGTGCAGCAAGCCAGTTAGGGGACCCAGAATATCTGCTTGTACATCTTCCAGTTCTCAGCTTCTAGTATCATAAATAGCTGAGATAGCAGAATACATATATGTCTTAATATGTTTTATTATGTAGATATGGCAAGGCAAACAGATCAGGAGACGATGGTCATTGAAAAGACAGTTTTTTACAGCTCCCAAGAGAAGGAGGCACACCACGCCATGGAGGTGGGGTGGGGCAGGGCACACAGGAAAGCATATGCATTGTTCAGGAGGCAGAGGGAGAGAGGAGAAGTGTGGGCAAAAGCGTTTACTGTCTGGAAAAGAACTCCTGTGGAAAAGAACAGGCGAGGCAGGAAGATTTAGGATTGGCTAATTCGAATAATTTCAGTGGGCTCTGGGCCTAGGGACTATCCCTCGTTGTGTGGTACCTGGCCCTGGGTGATGAGGGCAGGTGGATAGCCAGCGGCATGGGTTGTGAGAGCTCAGTAAAGGAGGAGGTTGCTGGTATGGGCTCTGGATTGGCTGGTGTACATTTGAAAAATACATGCACAGCAGAGCTGTTGACTATCTCTAGGTACTGGCTAACCCTAGAAGGGGCAGTCCGTCCAGGGTCTGCAAGGCCCCAGATGTCAAAGCATCAAATACAGAAAAGACATGGTTCATACAAGGCACGTCCACTTAGCCATGGGATCCCAGAGAGAAAGGAGTCCTACTCCAACTATGGCCCCTTTACCTGAGGAATGTCTTGGCTTTAAATCAAAACAGCCAACATTTCAGAAACAACTGTGGCAGAGAAGCTATGTAGCCAGCTGTGGGAGTCCTTAGGTCTCATCATTAATACTCTGTCTCATCCTTCTTATGGGCATTTGGAGGAATTATACTTCCCCCCCACTCTTGAACTTAGGTATGACAGTATGACTCGCATTAGCCACGGGAACATAAGTGGAAATGCTATTTGTCCCTTCTGGGCAGGAGCTTTAAGGATCTGGGCATATTTGACCCTATTCTCTTTTCTGTCCACCATGGAAACACTAACAAATTCCAGCTCTGCCTCTAGGACCCAACTCAAGCGACACCTCTTAATGAAGACTTGGCTGCAAGACTCCAACTCAGTGTTTCAGTCTGCTGCCCCAATAACGGCCTGCACTCAGAAGTGTTACCAAACCATAATAATGCATTTGCTCCATGAGTATCTTCAGGGCAGGGACAAGGGCTCACTCATCTTGGTGCCTCCAGTGATTAGCACAGGAGCTAAGACAGCATGGATGCTTCATGCCCTCTTCCAGGGGAGACAGAGCTTTGAACGACCTTCCCATCTACACACACACACACACACACACACACACACACACACACACACAGAGGAAGAAGTAGCCTCTAAATTGTTCAGATTCCAGGATACACTTACCGGTGAGCAGGTGGGGAGAGGGGGTCACAATTTAGAAGCCCAGCTATAGCTGCTCCTTTGTCTCTGCATTCCTGGTGGCCAGTAAGATCTGACTCGGGTTAAGATGTGGTGAGATGTGTTAAGCTGGATTGGGGTGTGGAAGACAGAGGAACCCAAGGGAAAGCTCACCTCTCTGAGTTTAGCAGATCCTGACACAAGGATCCTAGTGCAAGTAGCTGATTGGAGAGTGATCCCAGGACACACAGGCAGGGGGGTGGGAAAGTAAGAGGAGAAAAGGAAGACAGTCAATAAAAAGTAAATGGCCACTGTGGAAAATTAACTTCACTGCACAATTCTGGAAAACAACGTGGAACACGTGCCCAGAGTTATCTCACTTGAGGGGCAAGGAGTTGGGTCTTTACCCACCAACTCCTAAAAGTTTTGGTTGCAGGCTTTTCCCAAAGGACCTTATTCCCAGGCAGTTCAGCCTGGCAGGCAGAATGGGGCTCTGGCAACCAGAGAAAGCCATTAGACGAAGAGACACAGGTACCAGCACTCAGCAGCTGGTCGTGTGCTGGAGTGGTGAGGTTTGTGGGGATGTGGACAGAGCACCGAAAGTGTCTGCCACAGGGCTCCAGGCCATCCAGTCACAGGGCAGAACTCCCACTCCCTCAGGCATGCTCACTCTATGTGTGTGCATGTTCTTTGGGAACCTGGTTGAGGTGGGTGACTACCATCCGGGGCAGTAGCCAGGCATTCCTAGGTCCCTGGCCATCGTGTCCCTCGCATTCCAGTCTGTCCTTTATCTCTGAGAAGCAGCCAGCATGGCACACAGCTTCCATTCCAAACGTCTGCTGGACCAAAGAGCAAATGGACCAATGCCCACGCGGCAGAGGCTTTGGCACAAGACGATTCACTCAGGCCCCTACACAGAAAAAAAGCGTGAGATGCCAAGGGCTCTGAATTCAAGTCCTGAGTTCTTTTCAACTCCGTTTGACCTTGGCCAAGTCACTACACCTCTTTGAGTCTCAGTTTCCACTTCTGCAAAATGGGGTGGTAATGCTGACTCCATGGGTTTGTTGTAAGAAGCAATGATGAAATAGCAAAGCACTTTAAATCTCTGAAGCACTATTAACTTGTGAGTCATTAAGTGATGTTTTCCTAGTCAAGGATTCTGAAGTCCCCACCCTTGAATTCCTCTCCATCTTTCCAGAAAGGCAATGCCAAGGTCCATCTGGGAGACTCCACGCTCCTCGGGGTTTCCCACAGAGAGGAAGTGAAGGCTGGATGTAAGGAGTGAGGGTGGAGAGTCCATGGGAAGTTCATGGAGCACCTGCTGAGAACCAGCACCTGAGCTTTTGGGACACTCTCACCAGCCTTCAAAGTGAACGATATTTATAAAGCATTTTTTTACAAATGAGGAAACTGAGGCTCAGAGAGAAGGCCTGGAGCCTCGGCCATACAGCCAGAGCCAAGACTTCTTCTTTCTTTTGAGTGTAGTTGATGCACAATGTTACATTAGTTTCAGGTGTGCAACATAGTGATTCCACAAGTTGACACATTACGGTGTGCTCACCACAAGTACAGCTATGGTCTGTCCCAATATATTGCTGTTGTAATAGCCAGGACTTCTCGGAGCTAGGGTTCATAGTTGAAATCCATGCTCCTTCTACAACACACGACACTTGAGTTTAAATTACATGGTGCTTATTGTCTTACAATACAAGGAGCTTCTAACGGGTGAGTTATCTGGAACACACTCCCTGAGAATTGTCAAGGTCTGAACTTTGTCTGCCAAGTGCACACCTGTGTATTAGAGTGTGCTGGTTAAATACGGAGAGAAGCCAAGAAAGTTAAATGTGACTGAACCCCATTCAAAAAAGAAAAAAGAAATCACTGGGTGCAGCTATCTGCAGGGAAATCAAAAGAAGCATGCCTAACAGCTAAGAACTACTGAGTGCCAGACGTGTGCCAGACTCTGTGCTAAGTGCTTTACCTCTAGTCATCTTGATAAAACCCCATGAGGTAGGTACTACTATTATCCCTGTTTTCGAAGTAAGGAAAATTCGGCACAGAGAGGCCAAGTATCTTACGTACAGTTAGTACATACATCTTGTGGCCAGGATTGGCTCAAAGCCCACACTCCTGACTGCTGGACCTCACTACACCTCTGATCTTACATACAAATTTCAGCTTAAGCAAAAAAGAAAACCCTGTTCATGTTTTTATTGGAATTACACTTAATTGATAAACTGGGGAGAACCAAAATTTCTTAATAAAGCCTTTCAATCTATTGAGGTTGCATATATATTTATAAATTATATTTTAATATGTTTAATATAATGTATATTTAATTTACGTAATGTAAATTTAATGTAATGTATTTAAAATATCCCATAGTCAATATATATTTGACAGTGTCATATATATTGACAATAGTCAATACAATATATATTTTTATATAGATTTATATATGCACATGTACATATGTGTGTGTAGGTATATATGTACACATATATCAACGTATAAGGATACTAGGAAAACTTTGAATGCTTCTCTTGTACCCAAGAAACTTACAAATTCTCTTACTTGTGCCAACATTTTTTTTTCTTTCTGTAGATTAGCTTGGATTTTCTGTGTAAATGATCATGTAATCTGCAGAGAGAGAGATTCTTCCTTTCCAAGCATCTTACCACTTGTTTTTCCTTACTGCTAGAAGGAAAATTATCCATCACCACTAGAACCAATGTTAAATAGAAGTGTTGATGTCAGGAATTTTTGTCTTATTATTTACTTCAATAAACACACTGTTTACATTTACCATTAAGCCATTAAGTAAGATACTTCTGTGAACTTTTGGTAATTCTTCTTATCAATTAATAGTTTCTTTTTGTTTTTAGTCTGCTAAGAAATTTTTTTCTGGCATTAGTTAGGGTTTACAATGCTTTTTGAGCATCTATTGAAATAATCATTTGGATTTTATGTTCTAAGCTAATATTGAACCATCCTTGAATTCCTGGCAAAAACTGCTGGAACTTATATATGGTTGTAATTTGTTTTTTTAATTCTGCTAAATTCCATTTGATATTATTTCATTTAGAATTTTCATTTAGAAAATTATTTCAGTTTATAACTATGTTAATAATTAAAATTGGTTGTACTTTTTTTATGCTGTTGTTGCCAAATTTTGTGTGTCAAGGTTATCATTATTTTTGCCTAGTGACTTGGGGAAGAAGAATTTTAGTAACTGGTTCAACTTCTTAAATTATAATTGGATCATTATGTCTTATATTTTTCTCCAGTAAGTGTTGGTAAACTATACTTTTTTAGAAAGTTGTTCATTTCGTCTAACTTTTCAAATGGATTGGTGCAAAGGTGTCTTTAGTACTATTTTACGGTTTTATAAATTCTTCTGTATCACTTCCAGTTCTGGAGTGAATAAATCACAGGGATGAAAGGCACAGCATAGGGAATATAGCCAATGGTAACTGTAACAGTGTTGTATGCTGACAGGTGGTGGCTACACTTGCCGTGAACACAACCTGTAGAGACTTGTCAAATCACTAAGTTGTACACCTGAAACTAATGTAACACTGTGTGTCAACTATACTTCAATAAAAAAATTCTACTGTATCTATTATCAATGTTTTTTTTCCTTTTTTCTTTAAAAAAAATTTTTTTTAATGTTTTTTTTATTTATTTTTGAGACAGATAGAGACAGAGTGCAAGTGGGGGAGGGGCAGAGAGAGAGGGAGACACAGAATCCGGAACAGGCTCCAGCCTCTGAGCTGTCAGCACAGAGCCCGACGCGGGGCTCGAACCCGTGAACCATGAGATCATGACCTGAGCCGAAGTCAGACGCTTAACAGACTGAGCCACCCAGGCGCCCCTCCTTTTTTCTTAATCAATCATGCTCAAGGTTTGTCTATGTCACTAGACTATATTTTTTCTATATTCTATACGTCACTAGACTATATTTTTTTTCTATATTCTATATTTTCTATATTTTCCTTTACTCTAAATTTTCTACAGTTACTTGGGTTTTTTTATATTAACATTAAAAAATGTTTTAACATTTATTTATTTTGGAGAGAGAGAGAGAGACAGAGTGTGAGCAGGGGAGGGCAGAGAGAGACGGAGACACATAATCTGTAGCAGGCTCCAGGCTCTGAGCTGTCAGCACAGAGCCCCATGTGGGGCTTGAACTCAGACCACAAGATCATGACCTGAGCCGAAGTTGGGCGCTTAACTGACTGAGCCACCCAGGTGCCCCTAATATTAATATTTTTTAAAACAAAGAAAATAGTTGTAAAGTAACTGGAACTTAGCTTTTGGCAAATACTCATTAAGTTTATATAGGAAAAATATTTTTGAGCACATGGCAGAGACTAGTCAATTATAATTGAGACATAGTTTGTCCTCTCAAGGAGCTTACAGCTGAACTGGGGAGACAGACAAGCAAATAGTCACTTAAATACAATGTGATCAACATAAGAAAGGTGAGTACAAAGTGGAATGGGAACAGAAAGGAGGGCTTCCTGAAGGAAGTGATGTTGAGTGGGGCCTGGCAGGATGAGTAGGAGTTAGGCAGATGAAAAAGATGGGTGTCTCTTAGCTCTACCCTTGGGCCCATTGTCAGCTGACCCACCTGGTATTTTCTATCACCTACAGTGGCTTCAGTCATGTACTGGCCTGGACAAAGGAGAATAAAGATAGAAATGGTTGCTACTTCTCACCTTAAGGAAGACTCTGGCAAAATTCCTTATAGTAACAGTTACTCCCCAACTGCTGGTGGCTTTGTAGAGGCACAGCCTTATGGGAAACATCAGTACATTAAAATAAAAGATGTACAACTTTCTGACCACTCCCTTCCAAGTCTCCTCCGGGAGGCGTCAGGAAATCATCCTGCAGAAGCCCTAATCTCCTAGCCCAGAGGAGTAAGACTTAGGTCTTAAATAGGACAGAGACAGCAGTTTGGTTAATGGACATGAAAAGAAGGGTTTCACAGTCCCGCAGTGCTGACAGCAACCACTTAGCTGTGGACTCTCTCAAAGAAACCATTTATTGAGCACTTACTACATATTAAGCGTTTGACATGTATTACTCCCCTAATCCTCCCAGCCACCTATGGGAGGTTGCTCTTACCATCCGTCTCTAGGCTAAGTCAGGAAAGCAAAGCTCAGAGAGGTTAGGTGAGGTTAGCCCTACACAACTCTGGCCCTGAGACTCAACCCAGACAACCTGGCTCTGGAACTCTGATCCACCAGCTCATATGGGTTCATGTCCCCAGCACATGGGAGGAGAGCAGACCCTGGGTGACTAAAGGGTGAAGTGAGTTACAGAAGAATGAATTGCTATGAAGACCAGGAAGCGACACGGGAAGTAATTATACTGTAATAGTAAGTGCGAAGCAAATGACAAAATGGTATGTGTGTGTGAGAGAGCTTGTGTGTGGCAGGGCTTGACTTGGGAGGAGCACGGGGGAACCTTCTGGAGTGACCACAGTGTCCTATATCTTCATAAAGGTTTGGATTACATAGGCAGATGCGGTTGTCAAATCTCAGTTAATGGACATTTAAGATTTGTCCATTTCATTGCATGTAAATTTCAAATCAAAAGAAAAAATGTAAACAAATTCTGGACTCTCGTTAATGATTTCATACTGATGTGTTTCAGGGTCAAAGGATGTGCTTGAATTGCGTCCAGGAAAAAAAAAATAAGATGGACGATGGATGGACAGAGAAATGGCTAGATGGATAAATGTATTAGGATAAAGCCAGGAGAGTAAAATGCTAAGGCTAACAAATCTAAGCAGTGCATAGTCAGGTGTTCACTTGTAACATTCTTTCAACAGTGTTTGTTAAACTGTCCAAAATAAAACGTTGGGGGGGGGGGGTGTCTCTGGTGTTGCACCAGCTACTGTGAGAAGACATTTGCATTGGACACTTTCACCTGCCTGCTGCTGTTTACTATGCTTTCTCCTTTAAAACAACACAAAGATAGCCCTTCCTCCCTCATTTCATCCAGCAAATAGCAACAAAGTGCCAACAAAGTGCCCAGCTGGCAGCAAATCACTTCTCGGATTTCTCCTCCCCCATAAAGCTCTGCTCACCCCCTTTCCCCATACAGCATGGGTTAGTGCCTCTGATGGGCACTGTCTAGACCCCAAGGAAAGGCTGAGTAGAGTTGCATGGAGATCACATGCACACGGGCACCCCCACTATACCAACACCCTTGCAGACAAGAACCTCATTTATCTTTGCATCCCCCGCCCCAGCTCTTGGGCTGGCATGGAGTGGATCATCCACGACTGCTGAAGGAGTGCAGAGACAGAGACAAGGAAAAAGTGTCCTGGGTTCAGCAAGTGCAATTGCAGACGATTTTTTTTTTCAAACTTTCTGTAATGGTGTCCAGTTGCCTTTTGGATAAGAAGAACCCACAGCTTGCTCCAACGATGGCTTTTTACCCATTGAGGGAGGATGAAGCAGCATGCTGACTGGCAGTGATGTTTGCTTGCTTGGTTATGTGTTTATCGCTGGCTTGTTTTCATTTCATTTGCCACATTGTTTCTTTAAAATATCCAGAGAGGGAAACCACTATACATAAAGAAATTTGAATTTTTGATACCCGCTTCCCATCTGAAATGTCACTTGCACGCTAAGTCTGTGTCCCTGAGTTGCTGTGGCAACCTCTGCAGCACTCTTTGCCCGGGGTGACAAAGGGGCCCTTTGTCAGCCGGGAGGCCAGGTCTGGGTGCAGGGACATCCTATTCAGCCCGTCATGACAAAGGAGCACACGTCCCCCTCTCGGAGCAGGGCAGCCGCCGGCCTGATTATGCCTGTGCCGTTGACAACCCTCCATGGGGAGACTGAGAAAAGCAATCCCCTATTATTGGCATCTTTGAACCAAAGTTGTTTTTCTCTTTTCTCTCTCTGCGCCGTTTGCTGTACAAAAACCCCTGCAAAGGGCCCCACTCATGCTCCTGAAAAGAAAAACACCAATTGTATGGCCTCCCTGGAAGAGGGATGAGGCTCCCAATCTTAATTGAATCTCCTAAACTTGGTTATTAAAATGGCAACTCTAGCAGCAGTAGGTGAGCAGATGGGCTCTTCAAATTTTAGCAAGCAGCCTGGCCCCGGCCCAGAAAGGGAGCCTGACTGCCCTCGGCTCTGGGGTAGCCTCTGTACTTGAGAGCAAGGGGCTTGCGTTAAGGGCAGCCCCCCGCTCCGACCAGGTACTGGTCGGATCAGACCTGGGGCTCAAGTGCATTCAGCCTGGGACGCTCCTCCCTCCTCAAAGGTGCAGTGGGGAATTGGGGGGCGGGCGGTGGTAGGTAGTGCCCGGCCCAGGCTGGCTGAGCTGGTCACCTGAGAGGAAGGCCTAGCTCTTAAAGGTCACGGGAGGGTAGGAAACAGCATCCAGCCCGGGCTGCTGCCCTCCTCCTGCTCCCAGAGCCATGGGCTCCACGCCCTGTACCTGCCAGGTTAGGCCCATTTGAGGCTCTCAGAGCCCCTTTTCTTCCCCCTGTCGCTCCTCCGAGCAGAATCACCACTTCACACTTCTCTCTGTCCCAGTGATGTGTGTGGAAGCTGAGACCCCAGCAGAGCCGGAAACAGTATCTTGTTACTCAGTGTGCACCAGGGGCCAGCACAGGGCCTGGCACACGGCATGTACTCAGACAGCATTTGTTGAACCAATGAATCATGACTGACTTTATCTACAGTGTGGACTCACTGCATCCTATCAACCACTTTTTCAGGCTGAAGCCATTTCCTCATCTGATTCCATTTCCTGCTCTCCTCTGTGGCCAGGTCCAGGGCTGAGGCAGGCTACCAAGATGGCAGAGGTGATCCTTGCCCTAGAGCAGCTGCGTTTAGACAGATGTGTGGGCAGACACAATAGTGGGAGGCAGTGAGTGCCAAAGGGGGTAACCCAGGGGCTGCAGGTATTGGGGATGGAGGCTGCAGGAGGTAAGAAGGGAGGATGGAAGGAATACAGATGGACTTGCAGGATAAAGACCTTCCCAAACAAAGTCTTGGGAATGACTGGGAGCTGGCTGAGCTTCGGTCAGAAGAAACAGTAAAAGCAAGGGCAGAGTGGTATGAAGTAACTTGTTACATGCAGAGCACCCCATGAAGCCAGCTATTGGTAGAGAAGATAGAACCTGGAAGACAGGGTCTGGATATAGCTGGAGAGGCAAAGCCAGAGGGAGGAGCCCACAACTGGGGCTTAGGAGCTCAAAGCCAAGGTGACCATGCACAGTTGTATAGGTTGTGTACTGTACAAAGGAGGTGAGTGGAGTTGAAATCCAGCCTGCATTCTGCTAGGGAATAAAAGCTCCTCCTCCCAGTTGTCAGTGGGCAAGGCTTAGCCAGGCTCACCCTGCTGTGTCAGGAATTCTTCCATTATTGCTCAGCAACTCAGTTACAAAGTATAAGATCTTTGAACATGTTTTTAAACACTATCAACTCTGCCCTGTGTTCATTACATTTCCCTTTGTCCTGAAGTTGGACCCACACAAAAACATCTCCTCCATTAAAAATTCAATGGGACTCATACAAAGTGACAGTGGATTAAATAGCTGCATTTGGTAAAAGTCTTTCTGTCTGTCCCCCCCCCCCCCCCCCCCACCACACACATACCTTTTTCTGGCCCAGCACCAAAAGTCAAATGCCAAAAAGGCAACTGATCTCAAATGCTTTGAAACAGACTGTGTCACAAAGGCTGTTTCACTTTGGATACTCTGTGACCCTGTTTTGGGACCTCATATTAAACTAAATAAGCCAGGGGCGCCTGGGTGGCTTAGTCGGTTGAGCATCCGACTTTGGCTCAGGTCATGATCTCACAGTTTGTGGGTTTGAGCCTTGCATCAGGCTCTGTGCTGACAACTTGCTCAGAGCCTGCAGCCTGCTTCAGATTCTGTGTCTCCTTCTCCCTCTCTGCCCCTCCCCCGCTCATGCTCTGTCTCTGTCTCTCAAAAATAAATAAATGTTAAAAAAAATTTTTTTAAATAAATAAATTAATTAATTAATTAAATAAACCAGAATCAAGGATCATCAGCCCTCTACCCCCAGTGCCTCACCCAGTGCTTGGCACACAGCAGGTTTAATAAACTTAAGACAGAAACCCACACACACCCTGTGTTTCTCTGACCCCAGTGAAAGGCAGCAAATTAGAGCCGGGGGTTGGTTATTTGTGGTATCTGATGTTAAATCCAAATATTCTCACGTTGCCTTAAAATTTATGAACACACAGGAATACACTATCCCAGAGCCTTGCTCCCGTGGCTCAGAGTAAATAATAAATGATGTGTTGAATGAATGAACCAAAGAAGTAATGTCTCAAGATGGGTTTTCACACATCACATTATTTCCTAAAAACAGGACACGAAGGTAACTTCCCCTTAGCAAAGGGGACTCATTGCAAATCATGGCCTACAATACCCACCCCGCATCTGCTCTGCTCCTGAATCTTACTTGCTGGGCCCCTACCGCCAAATCTTCCTCTCCTCAACTCCCCTCCCAGATGCTGCTCATGACCTTCAGATCTCCTCCCCACACCTGTAACCTTAAACCTTGGACTCTGCACCCCACCTCTTCCCCTACCCAGCAGCCCTAGCCCCCCTACCCCCCACCCCCACCTCACTCCGATGCCCAGCAAGGCCTCAAGTCCCCTAGGTTCATTCTCTGAGGGGAAGAGGACTCACAGGACTCCTCCTGGTCCCCATGATGACCACTTGGGGAAGAGGAAGGAACCGTAGGGTCCCTGGATGGAGGATTGGTTTGGGGACAGGAGGGTTCAGCTTCTGGTATTTAGAAACATCCTGATGGCCCAGCCTGCCCACTTGCAAGCTACTAGTAGGGGTTCAAAGAGGTGAACACCTGTAAGAAGTGGGGGTGGACAGAGCCTAAGGCTCTTCCTTCCCCACCTAAGTATTTATTTGCCCCCAACTTTATCCCTACTCCTAATTAATAGTAATGATATTAACCCTTTCCTTTATATATATTTTATTTTTTTTAATGTTTCTATTTATTTTTGAAGGAGAGAGAGAGAGACAGAGTATGAGCGGGGGAGGAGCAAAGAGAGAGGGAGACATAGAATTTGAAGCAGGCTCCAGGCTCCAAGCTGCCAGCACGGAACCCAACGTGAGGCTCAAACTCACGAACTATGAGATAATGACCTGAGCCAAAGTCAGACGCTTAACCACCTGAGCCACCCAGGCGCCCCTCTTCGTACATATTTTAAAAGTTTTTCTTCCACATTGGTACTTATCTTTTAACTTTATAACTTCTTTTGTTCTGTAGAAATCTATCTTCAGGCAATTAAATGGTACATCTTTTCCTTTAGTTTTTCTAAAGTTTTCTGAAATATTCTTTTTTTTTTTTTTTAATACTGCATGGATTTACAGATCCATTTTTTTTTCTCTTTTCATCTTTGATCTAGTTCTGAAGTTTATTTTGGAGTAAAGACCTGAGAATAGTTTCTAGCTTAACTTTTTAATCCAAATGACTAGCCAATTTAGATACGAGTTACTGAATAATTCATCAATTCCTTCCCAAAGGTGAAACACCAACTTCCTTCTACGCCCAACAGCCATGGGTCCTTGGGTCTATACCTACACTCTGGGCCCTGTTCTCAGCATCCATGTCTCTTTTGTGGTTTTCATTACTTTACAACATGGTTTGGGAAAAGGATAAGGTAAGTCCCACTGATTATGCTTCCTTTTCAGAAAATTTCATTCTATTTCTTCATACCCATTGTTCCAGATTTACAATAATCTCATTAAATGCCATCAATGTGAGGGTATGTGTATGTGTGTTTATTGGGATTACATTGAATTAAAGGCTAACATAAGAAGAACGAACATCCTTATAATACTAAATCTGCTTATCCAGATAGGAAGTCCTATTGTTTACTTACCATTATATTTATTAAGGTCCTATTTTATATCCTTCAGTGCAAGTTCATCATTTTCTCCGTATAAGACCATTTCCTGATCTTGTTTCTAAGAATCCTCCTTGCTG
Organism: Puma concolor; assembly: GCF_028749965.1. Lineage (NCBI taxonomy): Eukaryota > Metazoa > Chordata > Mammalia > Carnivora > Felidae > Puma > Puma concolor. Next base: position 124,710,186 of record NC_141669.1, on the reverse strand, counting down.
CACTTTTTACTTGACTTTCAGGACACCACACTTCTCTGTTCTTCCTTCTACCTCTCAGGTCACTCCTTTTTGGTATCTGTTCGGGTTCCTTCTCTTCTCCCAGAACCTCTTAACATTGGACCCTGGAGCCCAGACTTAAAACTCTCAAGGATTCTACCGAGTGAGTAATTCCATGGTAAATATTGTGTAAATGGGTCTTGCCATGGTTTGTGTATTTTCCTCCTTATGATTCCTCACCAGTGCGAACAGTGGACATAAGAGCCACGGAGGGTACAACTCCTCATCATGTCAGTACCAACAACAGCTGTGTGGTTTCCTTCAGGGTTACCTGGGTCCAGAGCACAGAGTTTTGGGAGACTGGGGTAAGAAAGCCCCTTTGTCTTCAAGTTAAGCTTTCGGGTTGCTCTATAAGTACAGCAATCTCGATTTGAAATGCAAATGCAGGAGCGACATTTAGAAGGAAATTGTGGTAGACTGCAAAAATGGCCCCTCGTCCACATGTGGAAAAATGATCTCTGGAGTATGTCAGTCCTAATTTCAAAACTCAGCTTTTCTCTCAACTCATGGTGTGGCCTTGGAAAAAATAACTCATCTTCTGAACCTCCATTTCCTGGCCAATAAAGTGAAGACAATAATGCCTAGATGTTGCAGGCAATTCATTTATTCACTCAACAAATATATATTGAGTGTCTATCACTTGGCATGGTTTTAAATACTGGGGACCCAGTAATGATAAAAGAGACAAAAATCTATGCCTTTGTGGAACTTATATCATCAGAGTTCAGACAACCACAAAATAAACAAAATAATGAGAGCTAATAGTAAGTGCAAAAAAGAAAAACAAAGCAGGAACATGAAATGGAGGAAGGGGGCTGCACCTGAGGGGGACATTTGTGGAAGGACTCCCATTAAGGTGGCAATGAACAGGGAGATCGTTCAGATGCTACAGCACTTATTCAGGAGACAGGTGACAGTGGCTTAGGATGCAGCAGGAACCATGAGGTTCTTATCTTATCATGAGTATGGAGAGGACCAAAATGTTCAGCCTGAGAGACTGCAAGAATTGCCATGAAGTGAGTTGCCCCTGAGACTGACGGTGGAATGGCATTGGGGAGATCAGGAACTTTGCTGGGACAAATCCCGCCGGAGAGGAGTGTCCACTTCGAAGCGGAGAGAGCCGGCAGGTAGCTGGATACATGGGTCTGGAGCTCAGGGCAGCGGCCCAGACCAGCAATAGAAATTTGAGGTTAAATAAGGGAGTCAAGTAAAGTGTTGAAACCATTGTGAGCCTGAGAGAGACAGACAAGTCTATGCTGGGCACTTGGCTAGGCTCACTCTTCGCTAGTTTGCTCCAACAGAGCAGTGTGCACACTTGAAACTGATGCCTCTGCAAAATCACACTTTTTTTTTTTTTTTACATGTCACAGTCCTTGCAAGTCTCTCAGAGATGGGTTTCAACAAACGGTGTCCCTCAGGAGGGCCTGCAGCGCTTTCTCCCAGTACCCATTCTCCAAGTAGTTGGGTCCTCATGGATTTCCACTCAATGGATCTAGGTCTTTGTTTCATAAAAGTTCCCCAGGTGATTTTCGTGGACACCTCAATGTGGCCAGAACCTTGAATGCTGAACTGCTAATGCCAAGAAAAAAAGAAGAAAACAACTGGAAACAATCTAAATACGCAAATAAGAGAGGTGAGCATCCTTAGCCTCATTTTACAGATGAGGAATCTGCAGCTCGGAGATTAAACAACTTCCCTGAAATCGCATAGCTGATGACTGGCAGCCAGGAACTGACACAGGCTTTAGGGTCAAATGCGTGTTCTGGTCACCACACCACTTTGCTGCTGGTCACTCATAATCCCACTGAGATAGGGAAAGCTGTTCTTGCGGTCTGAGTGACAGAGACATGTCTCAGCCAACTCTTCGGCATGGAAGAGGTAGGGAATCGGTCAGTGTGTCTCAGATCCTGGTGCAGTCAAAATCCCCAGGAGCACCCCTGTGCCTCGGTCCCGAAAGGTGGCGTGTTGGGTCTGGGAAACACAGAGTTAGATGCAAAGTGCTCGCCGACCCAAATAGTCATTCTGTAAAATCTTTCTTCCACCTCCCTGGGTGCCCAGTCCCAGATCATAAACCTCCCCCACCTCAGTGCTGGTCCTTGGGATCCTGGCAGGAGAGGGTTAAAGTCCCGAGAACCCAGGGGCTCTTCTCTCAGGAGAATGGAATGTGGAGGGGAGCGAGCTGAGCTGCTGGCTGTCCAGTGCTGAGCATGGCCATTGTTGCAGAACAATTGACCTCAGGGAACAGAACAGCAGACGCTAATTACGGGACACTTGTGTTATCCTGTCATTATGAGGCCTCTATGACCATTAACACAAGAAGCGAAGTTCACTGGCTTGCTTTGGTCATAACTTTCCCTAAACTGCTCTCTGCTCAGGGGTCTGAAGGAGTAAAACTATTAACTCAAAGCATCAGAAAAAACCCAGCTCAGAGATTCTCTAGTTCTGGTTATATTAAAATGTCCCCAATGCTTGACAGACATGCAGACTCTGAGCTCCACTTCCAGAAACATGCATTTGGTGGATCTGAGTAGAAATGAAGGTAGTTTAGCCATTGACATTCATAGAAATCCAAATTCAGCCCTCCTTGGAAGCTGCCAAAGGTCCTGGAAACCACACTGGAGCTTTCTAGTATCTGCTCCCTGGCAAGGACTCTGAGGGCCTGCTGACGCTGTCTGAGCCTGTGAGTTAGTAAACTCATCCTCAACCACTGACATCCCCATCCTAGCTCACCAGGAACACCAAGTCAGATGACTATTTTTCTGCTCACACACAGCCTCGGGTCTGGTGGGAAGATAAGAATCAGAGGGGACAACAAGACAAAACTGGCCTGATGAGGGCGCTGAGGAGGGGAGAGAACGGACGAGGAAAGTGACCTCATCTGGGAGTCCCTTGATCTCTGACCCCTGAGTTAGTCAGGTGACTTCACGCAAGAGTCAAAACCGAATAGCAATCTAGCTTGGGCAAAAAGAATCATCGATGGGTGAATTTGCTTACTGTGGAAAGAGCTGCAGCTGGCCTCAGAAATACCCAGATCCCAAAGTTAAATGCCTCCAGAACCCAGAGAGGCTTCACTCTGAGGTGGGCTTTCTGGGCCTACTAGAAACCCACCAACACCAACACCCTGCCTCGCATTGCCACCTCTCCCACCTGAGAGATGCCGTATCTCTTCCTTTAATTCGAATTTAAAATCTCCCAGGAAGGCTTCTGATTGGCCCGGGGAAGTAAGCTGCAATGACTGATATCCCACACAAGCGAAGGGCAGAAGCAGGACAAGAAGCCTCTCCCCCAAAAGAGAGGAATGTGGGACTAAGCAAAATCTGTCCTCTGTGGCTCTTCACATAACCTATTGCATTTCAGCCTCACAACCACAGAGTGAGATAGGCAGACTGAGTCACCATTGTGACAGCTGACCAAACTAAAACTTGAAAAGTTGAAGCGACTTTCTCAAGGTCACACAGCTGGTCAGTGGCAGGTCTCCTGCATCTCAGCTCCATGGTCTCTGCTGCATTGTGTGGAATGGCAGGTTCGATGCACCGTTTGAAGGGTGAACCAAAGAGGGACGGTAGACGCCGGGGGAGAACTGCACAGGAGGCTGAACAGGTAAGTGGGGACCATATTCTGGAGAGATATGGGTGTTAGACCAAAACTCAGGCTCTTGTTTAGAATGCAATGGAAAGCCAATCAAGATTTTTGAACAGTGCTTTAATATCAGATTTTTGGTGCGAACCCAGACCTCTCAAAAGAAATAGGCAATGATACAGCATACACAAAACCAGCAGAAACAACGGATAAAGAGATGGTCCCACAGCAACTCTGGATTTTGGAGTACTCAGATACAAATGTAAAATAAAAGGAAACATGAAGAATTTCATTATAGGACTGGACATATTATTTATTTATTTATTTATTTATTTATTTATTTATTTATTTTTAATGTTTTTAATGTTTATTTTTGAGACAGAGGGAGAGAGACAATGTGAGCAGGGGAAGGGCAGAGAGAGAGGGAGACACAGAATCCAAAGCAGGTTCCAGGCTCTGAGCTGTCAGCACAGAACCAATACGGGGCTTGAACCCAGAAACAGTGAGATCATGACCTGAGGCCAAGTCTGACGCTCAACCGACTGAGCCACCCAGGCACCCCAGAACTGGACATATTTTTAAAATAAAAATAGCATAGTTGTAAAAGAACTCAATATTAATACTAGAACTTTAAAAAGACAGTAACCAAAATGAGGAACCCTATGGATGGGGTTAAAGAACATAAGAGACCCACCAGAACACAGAATTAGTAAACTGGAAGTCAGAACAAAAGAAAATACACAGAGGTATATTCACTCTGTAAGAGAAGAATGGAGGGAAGACGCAGGAAAGAGAACAGTGAGCATAGAGAATAAAGTGAGAATATCCAGCATATGTGTAATTGGAGTGTCAGGAGGAAAAGAAAGAATGGCCCTTAAATAATCCTGGAGGAGACAAGGGCTCAGAATTTTCCAAAACCGTTGAAAGATATCAACCTATAGTTTCAAGAAGCATGGCAAAGACAAAGCAGAATAAATAAAAAGAATCCACACTTGGGCACAATAAACTGAAACTGCTGAAAACCAATAACAAAGAACATCTTTTGTAAACATCAAGGGAAGAAGACAGACTACCTTTGAAAGAGCAACACAGACTTACAACTGCCTTCTTAAAACCGGAAACATGAGCTGAAGAAAATCGAATGGCATCTTCAATATGCTGTAGGGGCCAAAAAACAAACAAACAAACAAACAAAAAACCCTCCAACCTGGAATTCTGTCTCAGAAGTCTTAACAAACACAAGATGTAGAAAATCTGTCATTAGTAGACTCACACAAAGAAAATTACCACGGGTCTTGCAGAAGGAAAATGATCCGAGAGAAAAGCTCAGAGATGTAAGAAAGATGAAGAGCAATGGAAAGGATAAACATACGGATAGATTGAAATAAATTATTGACTTTATAAAAAAAATAATAATGATAATGGCTTATGGGGCTCAAGATATATATTGAAATAAGTGACAATAATAGCATATAGGCTGGGAGAAGGTAAGCAGTGCTGTGGGGTTCCCAGTTGCATTAACTGGGAAGAAGATAAAAGTACCCACTAACATTAGAGTTTGATAAATGAAAGATACATGCTATAATCTCTATGGTAGCCTTTAAAACAATAGTAAAAGAATGTATCATTACTAAGATAACAGAGGGGGAGAACACACACACACACACACACACACACACACACACACACACACACACACCAAATCCAACAGAAAAAAATATATGACAGAAAAAAAGATAAATCACATAGTAAAATGGTAGATATAAACTCAAGCACACCCATAACTACATTAAATACACATGGGCTAAATGACCAAAATAAGAGACAAAGATAGACTATATAAAAAGTGTAACACTCATGCTATATGCTCTTTAACAAGAGATAGATCTAAAATAGGACACAGAAAAGTTGAAAGTGAAAGAGTGTGACCAAGCTATAGTTGGGAAGATGAGATCTAAGCACAGACCTGAATGAAGCAAGAGTCCTGTGTGTATCTGGAGGGAAAGTATTTAAGAAAGAGGAGATAGCACAGGAAGAGGCATTTTCATGCAAAAGGAAGAAGCCCAGGATGGCTGGTACAAACTGAGGAAGAGCCAGCGTGGTAGGAATGAGCTCACAAAGACAGCAGCCAGGTTGTGAATGGTTTTAAAGACCACTGTCATTCTAAGTGCCATCTGTAGACCAAGAGCATGGGCGTCACCTGAAAGCTTAATGCAAAATCTCAGACTCTGCTCCAGAATTATGGCATCAGGATTTGTATTTTAACAAATCCCCTGATGATTTGGATGCCTGTTAAAGACGGAGAGGCACTGTTGTCAGCCACTTGAAGGCTTTGGATTTTATTCTACATGTGAAAAGAATCCACAGGAGGGATGTGAGCAAAGGACTTATGTTTTAAAAAGGATCCCTCTGGCTGTTGTGTGGTGTGTAGGCTGTTTGGAGTTGAAAGTGAAAACAGGGAAGCCAGTGTTGACGCTTTTTACAAAAGTCAGAGAAGAGAGATGAGCGCTGGAACCAGGGTGGGGGCGGTGGAGGAAGTCAGAAGTGGTCAGACTAGTGGTCTTCAGGTTAATAGAACTGGGGAGGAATCCAGTGTGGGAGTTGATAAGGGAAAGAGAAGACTCAAGAATACCTTTTAGGTGTCTGAACGTGAGTAACAGGATGAATGATGGCATTGTTAACGGAAATGGGAAGGCAGGGGGGGAACAGTTCTGGAAGGGGCAAGAAGGTCCATTGCTACTTCCGTGTTCTGTTTTGGACATTATCAGTTGGAGATGCCTAATAGACATCAATCACATCAATCAGAGGTATTGAGTTGCCAGGTGAATATGTACCTGAAGATGAAGGGAATGGCAGGACTTGAGGTAGAAAATAGAGTGTGTAAATGATATTTAGAACCCCTATCCTTAAAAGCTGCTGATTGATGGATCAAAATGTGCAACCAGAAATGAGAAGATCATAAGAGGGAACTGAGAATAAGCAATAAAACTGATTTAGGATGAAATTCACTCCAAATATCATATATTTCTAAAAATTATCTCTCAGAAAAGAATTGCCCCAAATCTGAGTTCTTACAAAATCCCTCACATTATTGGGAATATATTCTCAATTTCCTTATTTTGAACAAAAATCCTGTTTGGAGAGGAAACATCAACCTGAAATGACCTCAATCAATACTGGTTTGGGATGATTAGGGATGGCACCTGACAGAATCAGTAAATAAAGAAGGCAAAAGAAATTTGACACAGATTTAGTAATTATTGCTGGAGGTAGCACCTCACAATTACAAGTGTCACATGTCTTTGTAAACAAGCCTTTAACGCTCACTTTAAAATCAATACAGGGAATGGTTGTCTGTGGAAGTCACGCACATATACCACTAGGACAAATTAAACAACCAAAACCCTGTCCTGACATGGATTATTGTGGTTTGGGATACAAATTTCAGTGATAGCAAAAATATAGATTCAAAGATTAATGTATGTCAAATGCCCCAAATGGAAATAAAGACGATGTACTGTGGAGTTTCAAAACATGGCTTTACTGATGATGAAGACACGGATGTCCAAGATGCTGGTGAAGAGTCTGAATACAATTGTTTCTTAAAATATAAGTGGAGGGGCGCCCGGGTGGCCCATTCGGTTAAGTGTCTGACTTCAGCTCAGGTCATGATCTCATAGCTCATGAATGCTGACAGCTCAGAGCCTGGAGCCTGCTTTGGATTCTATGTCTCCCTCTCTCTCTGCCCCTCCCCTGCTCATGCTCTGTCTCTATCCCTCTTTCTCAAAAATAAATAAACATTTTTTAAAAAGTTAAAAATAGGGGCGCCTGGGTGGCTCAGTCGGTTAAGCGTCCGACTTCAGCCAGGTCACGATCTCGCGGTCCGTGAGTTCGAGCCCCGCGTCGGGCTCTGGGCTGATGGCTCAGAGCCTGGAGCCTGTTTCCGATTCTGTGTCTTCCTCTCTCTCTGCCCCTCCCCCGTTCATGCTCTGTCTCTCTCTGTCTCAAAAGTAAATAAATTAAAAAAAAAAAAAAAAAAAGTTAAAAATATATACAAGAGGAAAAAAGCAGTACATTGTTTTCTAATATATCATTGTAAATGTGTATATGTAATGAAATTATCCCAATAAAATTTAGAAGTAAATATCTATTTCAATTATGTTGCAATGGTTTTTTATATGTAAGTTGGCCAAGAATTTGGAGACTATTCTAAATAGGAAAATGGATGGAGGTGCTTTACATTCTGGTTGTCCTCAATTTAAGCATATGTGGTGTTGGATATTCCTATGGCTATAAAACTAAGTGAAAAGTTATGGCACTATCTCCAATTTGGAGGCATGAGGACAAAGACACAGATGGGCCATGAGAAAATCAGAGATCCGTTTTCCTACACAGACAGCACTCTGAGGCCATGGTAATGGGGTGAATGATGAAGACCATGTTCAGATAACTAAGGACTACCAGACATCTGAGGAAATCCTCTAATGTGAAAATCAGAGAAAAAAAGAGAGAGAGAGAGAGAGAGAGAAGGAGATTAGACAGGTAGGATAGGGGTGCCTGGCTGGCTCAGTCAAAGGAGTGTGTGACTTATGATCTCAGGCTCATGAGTTCAAGCCTCACACTGAGCATAGAGATGACTCTAAAAAAAAAAAAGACAGGCAGGATGATGGCACCCACAAAATGTCCATGTCCTAATCCTAGAACCCATGAATATATTACATGACACGGCACTTTTGCAGTTTGAAGCCTACAAACGCAATTAAGGTTGTTCATCAGTGGATCCTAAGATGAAATTATCCTGGAGTATCTGGATGAACCCAGTCTAATCACATGCCTCCTTAAAAACTAAGAACTCGTCCTGGCCATGGTCAGAGAGAGCTATGACAACAAACAAAGAGCCAGAGAGATGTGGGTTACTAGTTTTGAAGATGAGTCGAGGAAGGTGGGTGGTCTCTAAAATGCTGGAAAAGGCAAGAAAACAGATTCTTCCCTAGAGCCTCTAGAAGGAAACATAGCCCTTCAGATGCCATGATGTTAGCCCAGTGAAATCCGTATTGAACTTCTACCTATGGAATAGTAAGACAATACATTACAGTTGTGCTAATTCATTGTAGCATCAATAAAAACCAAATACAGGGGGATTTCAAGAAACAGATGTTTCAGAAGAGGAGAATTTCTTTTTAAAAAGCATTCATTGCCTCAAAGAAATGAAGTATTGCAAGCATGATCTAGGAACAGGATTCTCTTTTAAGAAAAGCAACATTCGGACAACAAAAAAGTGCTCTTGAAGTTAAAAGATAGGAGAAATTTCAAAAAGTCAGCAGCAGAGTTGGAAGAAACAGGTGAGGAAATTTCCCAGAAAGTACATTAAAAAGATAGAGAAAATATGCAAGAAAAGATAAGAAACTCTCTAGAAGATGCCTCATTTAAATAAGAGGAGTTCCAGAGAAACAGAGGGCAATATGTAAATAGGTTAAAGTACCAGTTTGAACACCAACAAACAACTCTTGGGCACCAGGTGGCTGTCCTACAGTTCAACTCTGTTCCAACACCACCTACCTAGAAACAGCATCAGATTCCACAAGATAAAATTTCAGTCCTACAAGACTGCTCCCTGCCCCACTTCAGACACCAATCACAGGCCCAAGTTATTACCTGTACTTCTCACCCACTGGCTGTAAATCAAAGGTTCTGATGACCCCTCCTTTGGCTGGATTAATTTGCTACAGTGGCTCACAGAACTCAGAGAAACAATTTACTTACCAGATCACTAGCTGATTATAAAAGGATATAACTCCAGAACAGCCAGATGGAAGAGTTGCATAGGGCAAGCTCTAGGGAAGGGGCACAGAGCTTCCATGCCCACTCTAGGAGCACCACTTTCCCCACATCTCCAGGTGTTCATCAACCCAGAAGCTCTCCAAACCCCTTCCTTCTGGGTCTTTATGGAGGCCATGGTCAAGATGGTTAAATCACTGGCCATTGGCAATAGATTCAACTTCCAGCCCTGATCTCATCCTCTGAGGGTGGGGTGGGGTGGGGTGCTAAAAGTTCCAAACCTCTGGTTACATGATTAGTACCCTCCACACACCCCCCGCCCCCTGCAACGAGCCCCCATCCTTAAGTTACCTAAAGGGCTTTCTAAAAGTCACCTCATTAACATAATAAGACACTTTGATCATGGGTAATGTCAAAGATTTTGAGAGCTCAGTGCTAGGAATTGGTTGAAGACCAAATACATATTTCTTATTATAATTCACAATATCACAAAATGTCATTAACAAAACAATAACAATTTTCCCCACAGAGAAGGCCATCAATTGCCACATTGAAAAAAGCCTGTGAGGACCCAGCAAGATGGACAAAAATGGACTCAATGCTATAGCATATCATCATAAAATTTCAAAACACCAGTAGCAGAGATTTTTTCAAGATAGCTCTGATTATTTTTAGACCACTAACTAATCTGTCCACTCTGAGAGGAATATGATAATACATCCAATGACAAATAATGATTACCAGCATCTCCCTGGGATTCTGTTAATTGTTGATGTATTTGTACACTTTTAAGGGCATATAGTTTCCTGTTGGTAATGATTTTTTTACTATTCCTTTTACTAGTATACAACCTCTTGCTATGTTTATTGTATTTTTATCCTAAATGTTGTTTTGTCTCATATTAAAATTGCTACCCTAGATCTCTTAATATTTGCCTAGAATCCAGTCCTTGCTTTCTTTGCCTTTTCATGTTGTGTATTTCTTATTTTAAAAAATAATAATATTGACTGTTTCTTTAAAACATCTAATCTTAGGTATCTTTTAATAAGTAAGTTTAATTCATCTGCATTTATTGCAATTATTGTTAGATTAGAACATATGAATTTCACAACTTATAAGGATTTTTTTCTTTTTCTTTCTTTCTTGGTTTCTATTGGATAGGGAGAATTTCCTTTTGCTGATTTAAAAAGCTACATATTTTGCTTTTGGTCTTATTGTGGTCAGTAGTAACCACTACAGTAGTCTTTAAAACTCATACTCATGGGGCACGTGGGTAACTCAGATGGTTAAACATCTGATTCTTGATGTATAGTCGTGAGATTGAGCCCTGAGTCAGGTCCACGCTAGGCATGGAGCTTGCTTAAGATTCTCTCTCCTTCTGCCCCTTCCTCTCCCCTCCCCCGCAAAAAACAAAACAAAACAAAACAAAACAAAAAAAACCTCCTACTCAAGTTTAATTTCCCTTATTTATTTCTTGAACTTGACAATATTTATACCTACTCCTCCTTGTTTTCCATATTACTTGTAGTGTCTTCTTGATGTCAGTCTGATTCTTGTTTGTTGACAATCTGCTTCATTTCCAGAAATATTTAGGATGTGTCTGTGCTGTTCTTATGTTTTACCCTAAAGCAGGTGAAGGTTTTTCTCTATCTCTTTTTGTATGGTGTTCTAGAAGCCTTTTCAAGCCAGGACCTCTTGTCTTTGATTCAGAAAGTTGAACTTTTACTATTTCTCCAAATATTTTATCCTCTCCATTTTCCTCTTCTCCTAGAGTTCTTATTTTTCTGAATGTTGGCAATTCTACTTCTATCTTCCCTATTTTATTTATTTTTTTTAATTTTTTTTTCAACGTTTATTTATTTTTGGGACAGAGGGAGACAGAGCATGAACGGGGGAGGGGCAGAGAGAGAGGGAGACACAGAATCGGAAACAGGCTCCAGGCTCTGAGCCATCAGCCCAGAGCCTGACGCGGGGCTCGAACTCACGGACCGCGAGATCGTGACCTGGCTGAAGTCGGACGCTTAACCGACTGCGCCACCCAGGCGCCCCTATCTTCCCTATTTTAAAGAATTTTTTGAGAGAGAGAGAGATAAAGAGAGAAGGGGCAAAGGGCAGAGGGAGAAAGAGAGAGAGAGAATCTCAAGCAGGCTCCACGCTCAGCACAGAGCTCAACAAGGGGCTTGATCCCATGACCCTGGGATCATGACCTGGGGATGCTCAATTGACTGAGCCACCCAGGTGCCCCCCAAAGCATTTTTAATGGTATATATTTTCCCCCTTTATCATTTGCTACTGCTTCTTGGGCAAGTTCTTCAACCTGATCTTCCATTTCATTAACTTGTTCTTCAGCTGTTTCTATCCTGCTATCAATTCCAATTCCTGTATCCTTTTACCTCGACTACTATATTTTCCACGCTTAACATTTCCACTTGATTTTTAAACAATTTCTTAATTTTTCTACATATTCCTAACCTTTCCCTTTTATTTCCTTAATTCTTTTTATAATGTTTATTTTAAATTCTAGATCCATCTGTCTCAATAATTCTGCTTCAGCTGGGATACATTCAATTTCTCACCTTTCTTTCATAACAGATGTACTTCTCCAGTGTCTCGATGCTTTGGCCTGTGAGTTCAAGGTTCCACCTGGCCAGCAGAGCACCTAGCTGTCCCTGTTATTCCACTGACACTGGAGGTCTGGGCTGCTGCTTCCAACTTCTATGGTGAAATGGCTGTCAAAGACAGCAGGGCATTTCAGGAGGAGTAGCAAGAACAGAACTTTTAAAAGCTTTCCTCCAACCCAACAGGTTTTAACCCTGGTTCAACATTACAATTGGATGTGAAGTTGAAAAAAAAAAGCCACCTCACCACACATTAATAAAATCAGAATGTCTGGGATTGGGTCAGGAGGTGAGCATACATTTTCTTGACATTGTATTCTGAAAAAAAATTTTCAAACCTATAAAACAGTTGAAAAAAATAATACAATGAACACGGGTATGGTCTTTACCTTGCTTCGCCAAATGTTGCCACATTTGCTTCCTCTCTCTCTGGTGGGGGTGAGGGTGTTGGTTTTGTTTTGCTGAACCAGTGAAAGTAGGTTGCAGATGTCATAACTTTTCATCCCTAATACTTCAATACAAAGGTCGTAGGAACGAGGACATTCTCCTACATATCACTGTTATCTGTGAATACTTTTAAGAGCTTTCTCAGATGACATTTAATGTGCAGCCAGGATTGAGAATCACTGCTCTATCTTCCCACCATTGCCTCTGTTTGCCCTGTCTCCTACCCCTCAATATACATGAGCCTGCACACATTCACACAGACCGCCCCCCACACACACCAGAACACACATCACACATACACACATAGATTACATGCATACACACACCATCACACAGCACATGTGCATGTGCGCACACACACACACACACACACACACACACACACACACACACACTCCAGCTCAAGGCAGCCTTCAGGCTCCCCAGGAATTTCCATCAGTTCTTTGTTAATTCCTTGACTCCATGTTTTCTCCCATTTCTATCATTTCTCTGGGGTACAGTTTGAGGGCAAGAGCCATCAACCCCAGCTACAAGGTCACCTTAACAGGAATTTGAAGTCCTCAGACTCTGTATATATCTATTTTATAATGTTGATGTATTTGGCATTTGATAAAGCAGTGGAGAAATCACCATTTTAGGCAAAACATAATAGTTTAGAAAAACTGAAGGCAATCCTAATACAAAATAAAGTCTGATCTTGAATTTGTTCATAGTGTTCTTTTTTTTTTTTTTTAATTTTTTTTTTCAACGTTTATTTATTTTTGGGACAGAGAGAGACAGAGCATGAACGGGGGAGGGGCAGAGAGGGAGACACAGAATCGGAAACAGGCTCCAGGCTCTGAGCCATCAGCCCAGAGCCTGACGCGGGGCTCGAACTCCCGGACCGCGAGATCGTGACCTGGCTGAAGTCGGACGCTTAACCGACTGCGCCACCCAGGCACCCCGAATTTGTTCATAGTGTTCTTAAAAGGATATGAAATATTTCTTTAGTCAAAATACACAAAGACTAAATTAACCCACTCTGTCCATAGCCCCATTTCAGTCTGGGTTTTAAATGCCTGAAATAGTATTTTAAGTTACATGATACAGTCTCCAAGTTCCCTTTTTTAAAAAAAAAATTGGGGGGGTGGTGCCTGGGTGGCTCAGCTGGTTGAGTTTCCAACTCTTGATCTGGGCTCAGGTCATGACCCCAGGGCCATAGGATCAAGCCCCATGTCAAGGCCCATGCTGAGTGTGGAGCCTGCTTAAGATTCTCTACCTCTCTCTCCCTCTGTCTCTCTCCTCAGCTCATGCTCTCTCTCTCTCTAAAATAAAATAAATTATTTTTGAAATAGTGCATCTTCCCCATATCTTTACCATATTAAATATTATAAAATTGTAATGCTTCTTTCCAATCTGGTATCCAAGAGATGATGTTTCAGTGTTGCTTTAATTTGTATTTCATTGGATATCAGCAATGTCAAGCATTTTTTTACAGGGTAATTCAGTCATTTATAAATTTTATCTGATATTCATAATATTTGTCCATTTTTTAAAAAGAGATTTTTAAAGAAATAGTCTCTCCCTCCAAAATTACCTTTAAGTAACTAATATTTTCTGTTGGTTTTGTATCCTTTCAACTCTTTCTCCAAATGCATCCAAAATATACACTTACATGGTTCTAGTAAGATGATGCCAAAGCTATTCAAATACCGAGGGGTAGAGTGTGAGGTATGGGGAATCACCACGGAAAATCTGTCCATGCAAGTCTGAGGCAAATAAAAATCCTAAAAAGAATCTTATTCAAAGATGACAAAAGGGGACACAAGCAAAAACTTGGCAACAAAAGATAAGGAAACATAGCAGCCCAGAGAAATGAAGAATATGTTTCTGAAAATTGAACCCATAAAACGGATGAAAATTTGGGGCAAATCTACTTTCCACTTTCAATGGAATGGAAAAAAATCATCAAGGACTCCAAAGAAAAAAGGATGAAAAATAAGATCCTATAACAACAGATCAGGTTAACAAAAGAATGGGTGATGGATGTTAAGAAAAATCAGTAAGGAAATAAACCATGCTATTGCAACATTAAAAAAAAAAAAAAAAAAGGTACACAAAGCAATGAAAAACAGACTCATCATTGAAGAAACCCAAACCAGTGATGTGGAGAGTAGACTTGAGAAAAATAATATAGGATATAGGGGCAAAGGACAAAAGAATAAGAAAATCCATACAGGAAAGACAACGGAGATTCAACGTAGAATGACTGGTATTCCCAAAGGAGAGGCCAGAACAAATTGGTCAAACAAACAGTAACAAGGCCAATTCTGATAAAATTATTTCATTTTATGTATAAATAAAAATTTATGTAAATATCCATGTAGAAGAAGCAGGAACCTGACTTTTCTGCCATACAATTCACTGGTTTGAAGAAATAATAAGAACATGGCCCCAGATCATTGTCAAGGCACCAATCACCTGGTAAGGAAATGGACAAGATGTTATGAAACACTGGAGAATCTGAGGAGGAAACCACAAACACTTTTCCTCGAGAACTAGCTGAATAAATACTTTTGAACATGGAAGTTGTGTCATGGGGGAGAGTCAAATCCACCCAATTCTAAGCATGGAATTAGGACTTAATAACTGTAAGAATTATACTTATAAAATAGAGTGGAAATATTAAATTCCTGGATGGAGAATGACACATAATATAATTATGAATAATAACTTCATTATAATGCCCCGGGGCAAAAATTCAGGATACACTAATCTGGATTTGGAGTTGAGATTGACAGAGGAGGGGACAAAAAGGAGTAAAAATGTTCCTCCCTTTCACAGAGAGAGACAAAAGACAAGATCTTTCTTCCAATATTGATGAACTAGAGAATCTAGGATTAATCATTCGATTATTAACAGATCTAGAAAACAGAAACTACAGTCACTATATTACTTTAAAAATTGTAAATGTTATAGCAGAAGATACAGGGCAAGTAATACTGCAGCGAATCACAACAAAAAACAAAATAATCAAAGAACATTCTTAACAGAAATTATTATGACAATAAATGAAAAAGGGATAAACAGATTTTTTTTTTAAGCTTGCTTAGGTGAAAACACAAAATACAGCTTGCACATGCCTGCAAAACACTTGAGTAAAACAAAATGATTCAGAAAGATTATGAGTAAGACAAAAAGCAAAGAGGTTCCCGGGAATGCAAACAGGAAGAAAGCATAGCTGCAATGTGGACATCAGACAAAGCAGAAATCTCTCAAACACTCAAATATCACAGAAGTCAATTGCCATTTAAATTATTCTGATGCATAATGAAAGAAAATTTCCAATTATTTTTACAAATTATGCAGGATTCAATATAGAAAGAGCAGACAAAGCACAAAATGAAACACTACAAACCCAATTATGAATACACCTGCAAAACACTAACTAAAATATTAGCAAATAAACGAAATAGTATGTTAAAAGAAGAAACGTGAGATCAAGCAACAATTGTTCAAAATTTTATAGACTATTAATGTAAAAAGGTAAATAATCATCACAATAAATGACAAAAAACCTGATTTTTAAAAACAACATCTATCCCTGATAGCAATGTTTCGTAAAATAAGAAATAAGAATAGAAAGATATTTCCGTAGCATAACAAAAAAAAAAAAAAAATTACACATGCACGTAGAATGACTGTTGCCATCATGTTCAATGGGAAGACACTCAGAAGCATTCCCCTGAAATCATGAAGAAAGACAAAGCGACAACTATTACCACTCATTTTGCCCTCTCTTCTGAAGTAAAGAGAATAAACAAGAGGTATAGATATTTGGGGGGAAAAGCAAAGTGATCAATATTTGCACATTATATAATTTTCTCCCTAGGGAAAAAAAAAACAAGAAAATCAATTAAAAACTTATTAGAAATAATAATAGATTCAGTAAAGTAGATGGTTTAAAATAAACATACTAAAATCAACAGTTTTCTTACATTTCCAGCAATGACCAATTAGAAAATATAGCAGATTTTTAAAAAAATCATATTCATTCCAGCAATAAAAAACAAAAGATATACCTAAAATTAAACTTTTTAAAATGTGCATGATCTATACAGAAAAAAGAACAGCTACCTAATTCTACCCAACTAACTGAAAAGAGAGAAAAACAGGCATGTTTTTGGATAAGAATATTCAATTGGTATAAATACATTTAAAAGAAGATTTGGCAGTGTTTACCAAAACACAGGAAACAAGCATAAATTTTTATTCAGCAAACCCATTTCCGGGGACCCTACATAAATCTTGTACAATGCAAAAAATTACAACATGCAATACTCAAGAACGTCGGCCTCAGCTACTGGGCAAACAAACAGTTGTGCAAGTTCCCAGAGCTAACAAAGTTTATCACACTGGTAATATGTACTAACAGCCTTAAAAAGTGCTTACACTCTTAGCTAGCAATTCCATTCCTAGGAATTTTTTCTTAGGAAATAATCAAGGTCATGCTCAGAGTTAGTTTCCAGGAAATTTATTACCATGGTGTTCATAATAATAATAAAAAAAGTGCAAACAATTTAAATGTTTAACAATGGAATATTGTGGAGCATTTAAGATTTATGTAGAATATTCAGTGATTTGGAAAGATATACATGATATACAGTAATGTGAAGACAAAATCATTTTATTTTATTTTTTTTTATTTTTTTTTTTAATTTTTTTTTTCCAACGTTTTTTATTTTTTATTTTTGGGACAGAGAGAGACAGAGCATGAACGGGGGAGGGGCAGAGAGAGAGGGAGACACAGAATCGGAAACAGGCTCCAGGCTCTGAGCCATCAGCCCAGAGCCTGACGCGGGGCTCGAACTCCCGGACCGCGAGATCGTGACCTGGCTGAAGTCGGACGCTTAACCGACTGCGCCACCCAGGCGCCCCGACAAAATCATTTTATAGGCAGGTATGTTCTGCATGTATAATGTGATTGAAATTTTGTTGAAGAAAAACTATGTGGAAAAAATGATATGGAGATAGATTAGATATAGATATAGATTAGATATAGATATAGATTAGAGATAGCGATAGAGATAGAGATAGAGATAGAGATAGAGATAGAGATATATGACTAGAAAAAAAAGCCTAGAAAGATACAAACCAAGTTGTTGACAGCTACAGGTGTGATTTTTACTTTTCTGTCTATATTTTCTGAATTTTCTCCGATAATCATCTTTTACTTTTGTAAAATAAAAACTATTTTAAAAATTGTTTTATCTTCTGTGCAAGGGACACAGCCTGCCTGCCATCTTTACTGCACTGGGTCCTTTGTTATTTTGGAAGAATCCTTTTCCTTGGGGGGCCCTAAGTTCCTCATCTGTAAGCCAAAGGGTTGGTGAAGGCTGAGATCCTTTGGGCACTTATGCTCTATGGCTACCTTTAAACTACCACCATTATGGCTCAGTTGGTTGAGAGTCCGACTCTTGATTTCGGTTCAGGTCATGATCCCAGGATCGTGGGATAGAGCCCCTTGTTGGGCTCTGTGATAAGCATGGAGCCTGCTTAAGATTCTCTTTCTCTCTCTCTCTATCTCTCTCTCAACAAACAAATAAATAAAACAAACTACCATTAGCCCTGAGGCAACCTTTATGGCATTGCCCAGCCAGCCCACTATCCGTTGCTGGTGAATACACTCTCCTACCCATGAGCCCTGGACCCTGACCATTTCAGTGCTGACTCAACTCCTAATTGCCACCATGTGCATGTCTTTGCCTAAGGGCTTTCTTTGGTGGCCAGAGGTCTCTTCCCACCACTATAGCCTATGTAAATGCTAGGGACCTATGGAATCCTCAGTCAGGAGTAGCCCTCCCCTCAGGGGTGGCTCCCAGGATCCCCCAGTGGGACTGACCTTCAGTTGCCCACCATGGTAACAGACTTGACCATGAACCCTTTACTGGCTTCCTTCCCTTCCCTGCCCCACTTCCCCATCTCCCACCTGTGTGTCCTGGGATCCCCTTCTAAATTAACTATATATAATACACCCTTGTCTCAGGGTCTGCTTTTGAGCAACCCCAACTGAGATAACCTACCCTCCCCATTCCCCCTCCCCTCAAATCTCCAACTCCCACCACCTTTCACTCACAGCTGTTGACCTTGCTTGTTATTTTGTAGAAGTAGAAGCAATGAGAAGACAAAAATATCAAGACATTCACAGAAAAAAAACTTTTTAAAAGGCCAATAAATAAATGAAAACAGGTTCAGCTTCACTGGTGACCAGAGAAATGCAAATTAAAACAACTGACAAACCTTTCATAAATACTAGTAGACTAGTGGGTGTGGGGGGTCAGGGGGTATCTAACAATATAGAGAAGGTGGGAAAAATAGGAGCTCTTGTACAGTCTGAGTATGGGTACTCTCCTTGGAGAGCAATTTGGCAATATTTAGTAAAGTTGGAGATGTGCATGCCCTACAACCCTATGACCCAGCAATTCCACTTTCGGGTAAATACCCTAGAGTAACTCCAATACACAGGCTCGAGAATATTCCCTGCAGCACTGATTTGTTAAGAAGAAAGAAAGAACAATCTAATTGCCTACCAACAGAGGACTGGATAAGGGAATTTTAAAACGTTCATATACCACAACACTACATAAAGGCAAATGGACCACACTTACTTGTAAAAAGGTGAATACATCTTAAAAGCACATGTTGGGGCGCCTGGGTGGCTCAGTCAGTTGAGTGTCCGACTTTGGCTCAGGTCATGATCTTGCGGTCTGTGAGTTTGAGCCCTGCGTCAGGCTCTGTGCTGACAGCTCCGAGCCTGGAGCCTGCTTCGGATTCTGTCTCCCTCTCTCTCTGCCCCTCCCCCGCCATGCTCTGTCTCTGTCTCTGTCTCTCTCTCTCTCTCTCTCTCTCTCTCTCTCTCTGTCAAAAATAAAGCATTAACAAAATAAAAAAAATAAGTAAAAAATAAAAGCACATGTTGAGCAAAAATAAGTTGCAAAAGGTGTCATACACTCTGGCACTGTTTTATGTAAATATCAGAAGCCCCCCCCCCCCCCCCAACAATGCTGTGTCTATGATCATACACAATGCAGTAACAGTTTCAAAACGTAGGTAGGACATGTTACCTTTAAGACACAGGCAGTGACTGGTTACCTTTGGGGATTGAGATGAAGAATGCACCAAGTATATCTATAATGTTTTGTTTCTTCAAAAGAATTTTATTGCATTTCTTTAAAAGGGAAGGTGGATAAAAGGAGTGAGGAGAGAGGGAGAAGGAGAAATGAGGCTGGAGCAAAGCAAATATGGCAAAGCAGTAACATTTGCTAAATCTTGGTGGCAAGTCTGTAAATGTTACTTTGTAATATTAATCTCTGTTCTTTTCTGGGTGGTTGTAACATTTCTGAACTCAAAAGAAAAATTATCAGGGTAATGAAAATGTTCCATGTCTCACCTGTGTCGGTAGTTAATGAATGGGGGCTTCTGACAAGGCTCCTTGAACTGGACACCTAGAACGGGTGCATTTTCTCACATGTAAATTATATTTCAATACACTGATTTTTAAAAGAGAGAACAATTAAATGAGACATTGATTGGCAGGTGCTCAGCCTCTCCCATGGGACCTGGTTCAACATAGAAGGGGAGGGAGGTGAGAGATGCTATGAACTCTGGGTCAGCCTTGAGGATCTGGCCCCCAAACTTCAGGTCCTCAGAGCAAATGGGACACCCTCTGCTTTGGGGGCAAGAGAGAACTGAGCCCTCCTCACAGGGTTGGCTGAGTCTAATTTTAGAGCTTTGGCGGTTGGGGGAAGGGCTGACTCTGCTTCTACAGTGAGCTCATCATGTTCTTGGCACCTCAATGTTCTCTCCATTTAATTTTTTCAGAAGCACCAACATATCAGAAAAGAAGTTATGTCCTGAAATTGCTATTTGGACGAACGTGACATTTGTAGGCCAGCAACGGAAACTGGAGGAGGTGATGTGTTTGCAACTCACGGCCTCATCTCACAGCCCACACTCCAAACAATGCACACACTTATGGCGGAGAGCATTTGCCTGGATGGAAAAGTACAGCTCAATAGACAGATTCTCCACGAGGCAAGGAAGGAAGGAGGGAGAAACGACATGCAGGGCTGGCTAGAACACGTCAACTGCTTACATGTGCCAGGCCCACTGTGTCATTTCATCCTCAAAATGCACTTTATCGCCCCCACTTGAGAGATGAGGAAACAAGGATGTGTTATTTTGCTAAGGACACAGAGCTGAGAAGCAGCAGAGTTGGATCTGACCCCATCTGGTTGATGTCAAATTCTTTATACTGTGCCTACAGTTAAAAAAGGGGCTCGGTAGCTGTTTCCTTCGTTTTATCTTGTTGTCCGGTCTTTTTCTTCCTTCCAGAGAAATCAGGGGAGATGTGAAAAGTTACTGGGCTGTTTTAGGGGCAGATCCAGGACAGGGTAACTAAGCGGATGGTGAAGCTGAGGATGATGGAAGAATCCAGGGTGAGCCACGGGTTTCTGTCTTGGGGTCAGGCACAGAGATGAGGAGCCTTTGCAAGAAAAGATGCTGTTAGTGGGAAGCAGAGACAAGAGTGTTGGATTTGACGTATCCCTGGCAACAACCAATAAATGAATCCAGAGACAACGGATTTGTGAAGACAGAGGTATGCTAGGAGGATGTGGATACCCCTAAAAATGATCCTCACTGTGGTCAGACTTTCTTGTCAGGGTCTAGAATGATCCCTCAGTGCAATAAGTAAGGACATCAGACAGCCCAATGGTCATGGGCAGGAGAGGAAATCATTAGAAAAACAGACATACATGGCACAAAAACAGACACATAGACCAATGGAATAGAATAGAAACCCCAGAACTAGACCCACAAACGTATGGCCAACTCATCTTTGACAAAGCAGGAAAGAACATCCAATGGAAAAAAGACAGTCTCTTTAACAAATGGTGCTGGGAGAACTGGACAGCAACATGCAGAAGGTTGAAACTAGACCACTTTCTCACACCATTCACAAAAATAAACTCAAAATGGATAAAGGACCTGAATGTGAGACAGGAAACCATCAAAACCTTAGAGGAGAAAGCAGGAAAAGACCTCTCTGACCTCAGCCGTAGCAATCTCTTACTCAACACATCCCCAAAGGCAAGGGAATTAAAAGCAAAAGTGAATTACTGGGACCTTATGAAGATAAAAAGCTTCTGCACAGCAAAGGAAACAACCAACAAAACTAAAAGGCAACCAACGGAATGGGAAAAGATATTTGCAAATGACCTATCGGACAAAGGGCTAGTATCCAAAATCTATAAAGAGCTCACCAAACTCCACACCCGAAAAGCAAATAACCCAGTGAAGAAATGGGCAGAAAACATGAATAGACACTTCTCTAAAGAAGACATCCGGATGGCCAACAGGCACATGAAAAGATGTTCAGCGTCGCTCCTTATCAGGGAAATACAAATCAAAACCACACTCAGGTATCACCTCACGCCAGTCAGAGTGGCCAAAATGAACAAATCAGGAGACTATAGATGCTGGAGAGGATGTGGAGAAACAGGAACCCTCTTGCACTGTTGGTGGGAATGCAAATTGGTGCAGCCGCTCTGGAAAACAGTGTGGAGGTTCCTCAGAAAATTAAAAATAGACCTACCCTATGACCCAGCAATAGCACTGCTAGGAATTTATCCAAGGGACACAGGAGTACTGATGCATAGGGGCACTTGTACCCCAATGTTCATAGCAGCACTCTCAACAATAGCCAAATTATGGAAAGAGCCTAAATGTCCATCAACTGATGAATGGATAAAGAAATTGTGGTTTATATACACAATGGAATACTACGTGGTAATGAGAAAAAATGAAATATGGCCTTTTGTAGCAATGTGGATGGAACTGGAGAGTGTGATGCTAAGTGAAATAAGCCATACAGAGAAAGACAGATACCATATGGTTTCACTCTTATGTGGATCCTGAGAAACTTAACAGGAACCCATGGGGGAGGGGAAGGAAAAAAAAAAAAAAAAAGAGGTTAGAGTGGGAGAGAGCCAAAGCATAAGAGACTGTTGAGAACTGAGAACAAACTAAGGGTTGATGGGGGGTGGGAGGGAGGAGAGGGTGGGTGATGGGTATTGAGGAGGGCACCTTTTGGGATGAGCACTGGGTGTTGTATGGAAACCAATTTGACAATAAATTTCATATATAAATAAAAAGAAAAAAAGAAAAAAAAGAAAAACAGACATACAAACTAAAGAAGCACACTCACAAGGGCACAGTCCATGAAGGGGTGACAGCTGCTCACACCGTAACCAGGTCCTCAAGGTGTCACTGTGTCACGCTGATATTTGTAATGATAATCCTTAACATCAAGAAAATATTCATATTCAGCCTCTTACATTCAATAAGGCAAGACATCTAAATCCACTTGATATTCATTCTCATTCAATATCAAATCAAAATGATGCTTAAAGGAGCAAGTTTTAGTTTCTAAAAATGTTTACACCTTTCAGGGAAGACACTGTCCTGGAAGGAATAGCTGGTATCTGAGATTAACTTTTAAATTTGTAAATGATAGAATACTTGTTACAAATGTAGCCTTACCCAGTGCTCAACCATACAGAGAACCCAGGGCACCTGGGGGACTCAGTCGGATGACTGCCAACTCTTGGTTTTGGCTCAGGTTATGATCCCAGGGTCATAGGATCGAGCCCCACATCAGGCTCTGCACTGAACCTGGACTCTGCTTGAGATTCTCTCTCTCTCTCTCTCTCTCTCTCTCTCTCTCTCTCTCTCTCTCTCTCTCCCCCCTTTCCCTTTCCCTCTACCTCTCCCTCTCTCCCCCTCTCCCTCTCCCTCTCCCTCTCCATTTCCTTCCACCCCAGCTCACATTCTCCCTTTCTCTCTAAAATAAAATAAAAACCATATAGAGCACCAGCCACAGTTCCTGGGGCTCCTCGGAACACAGTTTGAAAAACACAGGGCCCATTTAACAAGGTTATTTTACTGATGGGTAAAATGAGGACCAAAGAAACTTCTCCAGGGCCACCCAGAAATACAGCAAAGCCCAGGCTGTGATCTGGGGCCAATTTCCAGGCATGGATTTCATGAAATCTGAAAACTTAAAGGCAAAAAGAACATACAACCATATACTTTTCACTTTTACCAGGAGAGAGATGAAGCCCAGAACTATTATATAACGGGTTCTTGGTCACACAGCTGAGACAAGGAATACAGTGTTCTTTCCTCTGGGTAGGCCGAATGAGGTGATGTGTCCCATAGTAGATTGGGAAAGGGGTCTAGGTGGAAAATTCCAATCCAAGGTGAGCTACTACATCTGTTAGATTTCTTCCATTTCCAATAGGCAGAGGGGGAAAAACACATTCACATATAACTGTACATATAATAACACCTGCTTTTTTTAATTTTTAAATTTTATTTAAATCCAAGTTAGTTAACACAGAGTATAATAATGATTTCAGGAGTAGAATTTAGTGATTCATCACTTACATGTAATACCCAGTACTCATCCCAACAAGTGCCCTCCTTAATGCCCATCATCCATTTAGCCCATTTCCCCCACCCCAACACTCCCCAGCACCCCCAGAACCCGGTTCTCTGTATTTAAGAGTCTCTTATGATTTGCCTCCCTCTCTCTTTTTATCTTATTTTTCTTTCCCTTCCCCTATGTTCATCTGTTTTGTTTCTTAAATTCCACATATGAGTGAAATCATATGATATTTATCTTTCTCTGTCTTATTTTGCTTAGCATAATACACTCTAGTTCCATCCACATTGTTGCAACTGGCAAGATTTCATTCTTTTTGATCACTGAGTAATATTCCATCATATATATATATATATATATATATATATATATATATATATATGTGTGTGTGTGTGTGTGTGTGTGTGTGTATGTATACACACACACATATATTCCATCATACACACACACACACACACACACACACACACACACACACACATACACACCACATCTTCTTTATCCATTCATCAGTCGATGGATGGGCTCCATCCATAAGAGCCCATATGGGCTCTTTCCATAATTTGGCTGGTGTTGATATAAATATTCGGGTGCATGTGCCCCTTCGAGTCAGCATTTAACATTTTTGCAGTTGCTTAGCAATGAGATAGAAAAGGTAATGTTGTGGGGAGCCTGGGTGGCTCAGTCGGTTGGGCATCCGACTTCGGCTCAGGTCATGATCTCGCGGTCTGTGGGTTCGAGCCCCGCATTGGGCTCTGTGCTGACAGCTCAGAGCCTGGAGCCTGTTTCGGATTCTGTGTCTCCCTCTCTCTCTGACCTTCCCCCATTCATGCTCTGTCTCAAAAATGAATAAACATTAAAAAAAATTTTTTTTTTTTTTAAAGAAAAGGTAATGTTGTAATTTTTAAAACCCGGGATAAGTATTCCAATTAAGTTCAATTAAATATGCCCTTAGGTAGAGCAGAGGTGGTGAGCAATGTCTTGAGAAAACACACTCACCAGAAGACAAGGAGGTCATTACTTCATTTGTTGAAAAGGAGTGCCACATGGTGGAAAAAAGACAAAAATCTGGAGTCGGACACATCTAATCCACATTAACTTACTAGCTACAGGTGATTGAAAGCCACTATAAAATGAGCATAATAATATTTACTTCAACAGGCTGCTAGAGGGTTAAATGAGATAATGCACAGGAAAGAGCGATTTGAAAATGTATGCCAAATGGTCCTTAAAGCTGCTTCTGGAATATGAAATCAAATGGCTAAATTATTTTGTGAGGTTTTCTTTAAAATTATCTGAAACATTCGAGAAAAGATGATATAATAAATGCAGACTTACTAAATGTCCCCTCTCTGAATAGAATGAACAAAAATTAATTGGGGTTCAAAATGGTTTTTATGGAAAAACTAATCTGTAACAAAATCTTGGCATTGAACACGAAGGTTCCACCAGTTTTGAGCAAATCCTGCCAACCAAAGGTGTCTCTAGACTTTGCCAAGTGTCCCCTGGGGGTAGGAGGCCATATTGCCCCAATATGAGAACCAGTGGTCTAGAAGACTCTTCCTTACTCCACAAAACAGTAAGTTGGGGGCGCCTGGGTGGCGCAGTCGGTTAAGCGTCCGACTTCAGCCAGGTCACGATCTCGCGGTCCGTGAGTTCGAGCCCCGCGTCGGGCTCTGGGCTGATGGCTCCGAGCCTGGAGCCTGTTTCCGATTCTGTGTCTTCCTCTCTCTCTGCCCCTCCCCCGTTCATGCTTTGTCTCTCTCTGTTCCAAAAAAAAATAAATAAAAAACGTTGAAAAAAAAAAATTTAAAAAAAAAAAAAAAAAAAACAGTAAGTTGGCCAAACTCAGACAAGACTGTGATACGTCTTCTAGCTGAAGGGGAAGCAGAACCCTTTCAAGGGGGTAACCACCAAGACAAAACACTGTGATGACAAACAAAAGCTTTACAGAACAGAGAGAGGCAACAGCATCTCCCGTGGGCTGAGGGAGCTCCAGGAAAGATGTGGAATGTGAAGAATGACCCACTTGGCCTCTCTCCCTCCCTGTGAATAGGCAGAGGAGCAGAATCCCTAGAACTCAGCCTTATGAGAAGGCAGAAGAACCTGGCTGGACTCGTGGCCTGAAGCAGACTGCTCTTATGGCAAAGACTCAGCCTCAGAGGGAGGCCTTCTCTGAAGCTGGGACCACCTGAAGGAGGTGAGGGAGAATCCAGCTGTTCTAAATTCGGGTAAATAATAGGCCTGATGAAACCACTCTGGTTCAACAATAAAGAAGCTTAAATAACAACATCAAATATCAAAACTATGGAAATTTTCAAAAGACAACAGGAAAGAAAGGAAGAAATAGATCATGCTAAAAACAGAGACTCCGTTTTGGAAAAAGATACAGCCAAAAAGACAGGAAACAGAAAAAAAAATTAGACCACAAATGTATCACAGCTTCAAAGAAACCAAAGATAAGGTGATAACAGATAAGATTAATAGAATTGGTTGGAACCAAGGTAAGGAATTATGCACCAGAATAATCCCACTGTGCTACCATCAAATAGGTGAGAAACAGGAAGGACTATTAAAGATAGCCCAGAGGGGCACCTGGGTGGATCAGTGGGTTAAGCATCCGACTTCAGCTCAGATCATGATCTCATGGTTCATGGGCTTGAGCCCCAACATCGGGCTCTGTGCTGACAGCTCAGAGCCTGGAGCCTGCTTCGCATTCTGTGTCTCCCCCTCTCTCTGCCCCTCCCCTGCTCATGCTCTGTCTCTCTCTGTCTCAAAAATAAATAAAAACATTACAAAAAAAGAAACAAAGGATAAGAATTGAGCTTTGGGTCCTTTTACATATAAAACTAAGCCTCAATAACTGTGAAAAGTCATTTTAAATCAAAATGAAAACTACATAATTCCTAAATAAAACCTATGTTAGTGCCTGGGTGGCTCTGTTGGTTAAGCATCTGACTCTTGATTTCAGCTCAGGTCATGATCTCACAGTTGTGAGATCAATCCCCTAGCAGGACTCTGCTCTGGGTGTGGAGCCTGTTTGGGATTCTCTCTCTCCCTCTCCTTCTGCCTCCCGCCAAAATAAATAAATAAACATTTTTTTTAAAAAAAGAAAGAAAGGGGCGCCTGAGTGGCTCGGTCAGTTAAGCGTCCGACTTCAGCTCAGGTTATGATCTCACAGTTCAGGGGTTTGAGCCCCATGTCAGGTTCTGTGCTGACAGCTCAGAGCCTGGAGCCTGCTTCGGGTTCTGTGTCTCCCTTTCCGTTTGCCCCTCCCCTGCTCATGCTCTGCCTCTGTCTCTCAAAAACTAAACAGAAATGTTAAAAAAAAATTTTAAAGAAAGAAACAATTCAAAACAAGAATATAAAAATAATAAAGCAGTAATTCAGAAAATGTATACATTATAATAGCTCAGGAAAATAGTTTATTACAAAAATTTTAAATAATAATAGCTACTGGTTATTAAGAACTTACTACGTACCAGGGACACTGCCATCAAATAGGCACTATTTTTATCCTTATGTTAAAAATTAGGGAACTGAGGCTCAGAAAGGCAAAGTCACCGGCCCACAGTCAATACA
Organism: Puma concolor; assembly: GCF_028749965.1. Taxonomy (NCBI): domain Eukaryota; kingdom Metazoa; phylum Chordata; class Mammalia; order Carnivora; family Felidae; genus Puma; species Puma concolor. The sequence goes on along the minus strand of NC_141669.1, from coordinate 124,682,640 downwards.
GCTTGTGAATGACAGAACCAAGATGGAAATCCAGGTAGCCTCATTCCAGAGCCCATCTATCTAACCATCAGGGACTGCTTCCTCTCAGTATACTTTTGTATATACGAGTAATAGCTAATCAGAAAATACAATGGAATAGAAGACTCATTTCCTAACAGCAGCAAAAATAAGAAAATACTTAGGAATGAACATAACAAGAAACGTGCAGAACCTATAGTGCAGAGAAATATAAAATGTTATGTAGGGACATAAAATATAAGTAAAGACTTGCATGAATAGTAACAGATACCTTCTTCTATGAGGATTCTAATATCATAAAGATATAAATTCTTCCAAATTCTGCTAAAATTTAATGCAATCCAAATTAAAACCTCGAAAAGATTTTTTGGGATCTTAGCAAAATAATTCTAAACTTTGCCAAGAAAAATGAATGTATAGAGCTGTAAAAATTCTTTTAAAAGAACAACGAAGGGGGATTTTTTTCCTTATCAGGTATTAAAATGTATTATAAAACTACAGTAATCAATGATGTGGCATGTTGCCTAAAGAGATAGACAAATCGGTAGAACAAAATGGAGAATCCAATTAAGTTCAAATATATACATTGAAGTTTAATCTGTAATAATAGCAACATTTTAAGTTAGTCAGAAAATTATGAATTATACAGTAAAAGATGTTGGGACAACTGTCTGGCCCTTTGGGGGAAAAATATTCCCAATTTTTATCCTAATACTAAAATATATTCCAGACATCAATGGCTTAATTATTTTTTTAATGATTATAATGCTAGGAAAAAAATATATTGGGGAATATGAAACCTTGAAAAAAAAAAAAGGCCGATTTTATCATGTAGAAATTTTTAAATGGTAATGAACACCATAAACAAAATCACAAGATAAACTGTAGCATATGACCAAAAGCCAAGGTCTCTACTGTACAAAGAACTCTTTCATACTGGAAAGAACATAGCTGAACTTAGTAGAAAAATGGGCAAAATAAATAAGCAATTCAATAAGAAATCACATGAAGAGATGCTCAACCTCACTAATGATTAAAGACCTCAAATTACAACACCAACATTCCTTTAAACTATAAGATTTGCAATATTTAGTAACTGAAAACACTGACGGGGAGTAGGAGCGTGGAGGTGCTAGTCAGTGGCCAAGGATTCAGGGCTGGCAGTGGGGAGGATCACGCAGAAGTCTGGGGCCAATGTGCCTGATGGCTGAAGAGGCTGGGTGGTGAGGGAGGCTTCAGGAACTGCATGGAGTGTGGGCTGACAGAGTAGCCAAAGTCGCAAGATGGTGAGGCAGATGCTGAGCTAGTGGGCAGAGAAGACAGAAGGCAAGTTAGGAGATGGGTTACATCAACCAAATCAGTAAACCAACTGAGCAAATAAATATAAATATTGAGGATAAGGAGAACCAAGATTTTAACTGCCTAAGAAGATATTTACAAATGTAAAAAGGAAGGATAGAAAGAACCCTGAGGTGCTGGATTGGAAATGGAGGTATCTATATGAGTTCATGGTTCTATAATATGTACACAAATAAGTATGGAAATAATTTAAAGATGAGTAAATGACTATATGTGTATATGTGTACATATATAGATAGGTAGACAGATACACATAGCATGGATTACATTGATTATACAGATAGATACACAGATAGGTAGACAGAAGCAATGAGCATACTGAGTGTGTTCATATCTTGGTTTTAAATACCATCCTCCACTGAAATATACCAGGGCCAATCAAAGAAATGACGGATTCCATTTCCAAAGAAATGAGTCAAGGAAAATGCAACATGAGAGGATGAGCCTAGAATATCTCATTGTGCCAGAAGGTAAGGAAATGATTGATGAATGATGGAGTCAAGTCAAAAGGACACAGAAGATACTGTGTCCTTGAGGCAGCTCCCACTGAGCAAATCTGGGACAATCTGAGCATCAAAATCAGTAATGATAGAAATGGATTATAAAATAGGGATCCATGAGCTCCTGCTGATACAAATAAATGGGACAAAAGGAAAAGCTTTTCCTTACAACAGAAGGCCAACTAATTAGTATAGAAGGAATGATGGGAATAGAAAATTCCCACTTGGCAACCACCATGGAAGTGGTTGATCCAGGCAGGAGCTGTCCATGGAGGAGGTTTGACAAGGAACAGAGTATTGGCATAATCTCAGACAATATACTGATCAGAGACAAGAAGGTAATGATAAGTTTAAGATAGAAAAACCTGCAGGCACCAACGGGACCAGGGACCAAGATTGACATCTCCAGGATGGGATGGGTCACTGCCATGTGCCTCCTGACACAGTGCACTGAAATTGCACAGCATCATTTCTATGGTCTTTCTGTCCAAGAAGCATGACCTGAGTGCAACTGAGGACACATCAGGTAGATCTGGGTTGAGGGTCAACCTAGGGAATGTAAGGCTGTTACCCCCTGGAACTATGGAGGCCTCAAAACACAGGGGGAAATGGAGGAGTTGTTCCAGACTAGAGGAGATTGGAGGCACATAAGAACTAAATGCAAAACAAAAAAAACAAGAAAAACAAAAAAAAAGAACTAAATGCAATACATATTCTTTGAGAAGATCCTGGACCAGAGGGAAAAGGCACATGGTTGGGACAATTGATTTGAATGAGGTCTGTGCATTGGATAGGGGTACTGGCACCAAAGTTGGTTTCTTGATTTGGAGAGTTGCATGGAGGTTACATAGCAGAACACACATGGTTTGGGGAAACACACACTGCAATGTTTAGAGATGATAGGATATTATGTCTGTGGTTTGCCCTCCACAGATGCAGAGAAAAAATAATGGTGAGATAGCACAGATGTGATCAAATGTTAACAATCTGGGAATCTGGGTGAGGGGTAAATGGGAGTCCTTTGTATTCTAGCAACTTTTCTGTAAGCTTGAAATTTCAAAAATATGTATATTTTTTTAATATTCAGTGTTAGAGAACAGAAAAGCAGATTCTCTGGTGATAGTATTGCAATTTGGTACAACCTATCAAAAGGGCAACCTGGCAATATCTATCAAAATAAGCCTTTCTCTGAGTCTAAAAAATGCATAAAGAAGTATGCAAAGATACATATATATGTACATATACATTTCTATATTTCTATAGATAGATAGATACATACTCAGTGCAGAACAGATATAAACTTGAAAAATTGGAAATAACCCAAGTCCAAGTACCTATTAGTGATTATTGAAAGAGTTCATCACGGGGCGCCTGGATGGCGCAGTCGGTTAAGCGTCCGACTTCAGCCAGGTCACGATCTCGCGCTCCGTGAGTTCGAGCCCCGCGTCGGGCTCTGGGCTGATGGCTCAGAGCCTGGAGCCTGTTTCCGATTCTGTGTCTCCCTCTCTCTCTGCCCCTCCCCCGTTCATGCTCTGTCTCTCTCTGTCCCAAAAATAAATAAACGTTGGAAAAAAAAAATTTAAAAAAAAAAAAAAAAAAAAAAAAAAAGAGTTCATCACATCCACACAGCTTAACTCGCAGCAACCCTGAAACAATGAAGCATTGTTCAATGGACAAACACAGAAAGGTGTTTATGATATCATTTTGGAAAAAAAATCATTTATTCATTAATTTGGTTGTTTGCCAAATATTTATTAAATCCTATTATTTACAAATTATTGGGCAAGGTATTAGCTTTATAGATTAATAAAAGTACAGGATTTCCCTCTGAACCTCAAATTCCTAGTTAAGGAGACAGATACATAGACAAATAATAATTGTGATATCTTAGGTGAAAGGTGTAAGCTGTAGAGCAATTTTCATAGGATGCTACTTGGAAAAACAAAAATCTACGTATGGTAATGTGCGTAAGTACACGCGTGGCAACAAAAGGCATGCATGATATATTCTACTCCACTATCAGTGGTTCTCTCCAGGGAATGAGTTAAAATGGGGGAAATTTCACTTTCTGTAGTGTTTTGAAATTTTTACAATGAGTATGTATTGCTTGTATCATCTGGGGGGCGAGGGGGGAAGCAATACAAATATCTACGACTAAGAAGAGATAAGCAACATGATGTTACCTGAACACAAAACAAGGAAAAGATTGGTCTTCCTCTCTAAAATCAGGATGCAGCTTCACCCCAGGAGAGACTGACCTAAATTATTATTAATTGCAGTTGTAGGCCTGAGTGCTCTGCCATGTCTGCAATTTTAAAAAGTAAACAAACATCTTGTTCTCAAGATAATGCTGAACTGTTTATATTTGGTCTTCCTGAGAAAGGACGTTTTGTGACTCACCAGGGCTGCAGGGAGGAAGGGGCAGGGCCTGCACAGATACCGGGTTTGCCTGCTGCTGGGCTTGTCCCCTCAAATGCCACCCTCCTCCCCGCCCCCATTCTAGCCATGGAGGGCAAGCTCCTCAGGGGCACCTCTCTGTGTTGAAAAGTCCTGGGGTCCAAGCCCTTCCTGACTCACCTCCAGCTCCAGCAGAGATGGGGGAATCTTAATGGAGGGGGGGTTGGCAACTTTGGAAGTAAAAAAAGATTACATCTTTCTCTTCACTCACCTCTAACTGAAATGTATCATTTCCTTCCCTTGTGAATGCTAACAGCAAACCACAGTATTTGCAGTGCCCATGACTGTCGCCAAGAGAAATCACAGATATTTTCATGCCACATTCCTATCACTGCTGCTATCTTGAAAGATTGTTTACACTCATCATGGCTTCTAAATTATGATACTAATTAGACCGTCCTTAGCCCTTGGTATTTAGTGTGTTAATAAAGAAGCACATTTATTATTATATCAAAAATGTTTTCCTAATATTTTGGTAACTGCATTTTAATATACTCAGAATCCTTTGTAATCTAATCCATTTTGTTTTATGCACTTAGAAGGCCTGTTCAGAGAAGAGGACCATGGCTCAGAAAAGTCAGGAATCTTTGACCTTGAGGACCGCAAGGGATTGAGGGTCCCAGAAGGCGTTACAGATCACCTTGAAGCCATCCTGCTGTGCACTGAATGTGTGTTTCCCCCCACCCCAACCAGTTCATACGTTGAAGTCTAATCCCCAGTCTGAAGGTATTTGGAGCTGGGGTCTTTTAGAGGTGATTCAACTTGGATGAGGTCAATGGGTTGGAGCCCCAGGATGGGATGTGCACCATATAAGGGGATGAGAGCCCCGAGCTCTCACCAGACATGGGACCTGCCTGCCAGCGCCTTGATCTTAGGCTTCTCAGACTCCAGAACTGTGAGAAATGTTCATTATCTAAGCCACCCAGTCTAAATGCCCTACCCCTGTGGAATATAATCCTAATGGGGCAGGGTTGGGGGGGGGGGGGAGGAGGGCAACGGATAATGAACAAGTAAGTTAAATACATAGCTAGAGGTAAGTACCATGGAGAATAACAAGGTTGGGCGGGGAATCAGAAATGTGAGGGTGAACAGGAGATTGCACTTGGAAATCAGTCATCAGGGAAGGTCTTTGGGCAAAGACCTGAAGTCAATGGGGAGACAAGTCATGGAGATACCTGGGGATATCTGGTGAAAGCGTGTTCCAGGTGGAGGGAACAATAGGTGCAAAGTCTCAGAAGCTTGAGAGAACATGCTGATGTAACTGCAGCAGAAGTGGTGAAAGCAGTGGTGACGAAGGTGCATGGAGAGTAGGCGGGGGAGTGCCAGGAAAAGCCTTGCATTTGGGGCTAATAAATGTGGGCTCTGTGCTGAGGGAATTCGGGTGGGAAGTGACCCAGTCAGGCTGTGTGTGGAGGGCAGGGCTGGAGGCAGGCAGGAGTGGTAGTCTCGTGCGGAGGCTGGTACAGTACACTTGTTGGAAGCTGATGACTCAGATGAGGGCAAGGAAGGTATCTGAAGCCAGAGGGAGTATATGCGTTTCCTGGGGCCGCTGTAACAAACTGCCACACCCTTGGTGGCTTAATGCAACAGAGGTTTATTCTCCAGTTCCAGAGGGCAGAAATCTGAAATCAAGGAGTCAGCAGGGCCACACTCAATCTATTCCTTGCCTCTTCCAGCTCCCAAGGGCCACCGGCATTAAATGACTCGTGCCCTCTCTCCAACCTCACCGTCGCACTCACGCTGTCCTTCCTTTGGCCTGTGTCCGATCCCTGGGCCCCCCTCTCATAAGGACAGCTGTGATTCTATTTAGGGCCTACGCACACAACTTCCCATCTCAGAATCCATCACTTCATCACATCTGCAAAGACCACTTTTCCACGTTAGGTTTCAGGGATTAGGAGCTGACATCTTTGAGGGTCATTATTCAACCTACAATGGGTGTGAAGGTAGACCCGCCTAGACCTGGAGAACTGTGGTCGCTGATGACCTCCATGTTGGTTAAAGCTCGGTCTTCCTCTCATTGGACCCACAGCAGCCTGGTCCTCCTCCTGTTCCACTGGCCACTCCTTTTTGGTGCCCTCCTCCAACCCAGGTCCCTGGGACGCAGCCCTTGCCGACAGTTGCAGGTAGTGGCTTCACTCTGCCTCCATGCAAGCAACCGCGGCCCAGACCTCACTCTGCACGCAAGCCCACGAACTCAGCTCAGCATCTCCACGTGGGTGTCTAGGAGGCATCTGAACCCCCACACATGCAGCTTGGACTCCTGGTCTTCCCCCAACCCACTCCACCCACCGCCATACTCCTCACAGGGGGTAGCGACTCCATGTTTCGGTTGCTCAGGCCACACTCAGGGGGAGTCACCCCAGACTCCTTCCCTCTCACACTTCACATCTAATCCATCAGCAAGCCTTGCTGGCTGGACCTACTCTGTTCCCACCCACCCCTGGCCCTAGCTGTCTTATCTCACCTGGATTTGGCAGCAGCCTCCTCATTGGCCTCCCTGCCTCCCCACTTGAGACTTTCAGAAGGCATGTGGGAGTACTTCGCTCCTCTGCCCATTTCACTGAGAGTAGAAACCAAGGTCCTATGAAGCCCTGCATGTTCTCCCTGCTCCTCTCTGACCTAATGACTAACCTCTCTCTTCCCTTCTCACTCCTCCATGCCCACACGCTGCTATTCCATGAATATGCAAGGCCCATCTCTTCCTCAGGGCCTTTGCACCTGCTCTTCCCCTTCCTGGAATGTTCTTCCCTCCAATATACCCATGAGTAGTTCTCTTGGTCCCTTTAAGTCCTTGCTCAGTGTCCGCTTTTTTTAAATTTTTTTTTTCAACGTTTATTTATTTTTGGGACAGAGAGAGACAGAGCATGAACAGGGGAGGGGCAGAGAGAGAGGGAGACACAGAATCGGAAACAGGCTCCAGGCTCCGAGCCATCAGCCCAGAGCCTGACGCGGGGCTCGAACACACGGACCGCGAGATCGTGACCTGGCTGAAGTCGGACGCTTAACCGACTGCGCCACCCAGGCGCCCCAGTGTCCGCTTTTTTAAAAGTCATACTCTGGGGGCGGCTGGGTGGCTCAGTCAGTTAAGCGTCCAACTTTGGTTCAGTCATGGTCTTGCAGTTTGTGAGTTCAAGCCCTGCACTGGGCTCTGTGCTGACAGCTCAGAGCCTGGAGCCTGCTTCAGATTATGTGTGTGTCTCCCTCTCTGCCCCTCCCCCACTCATGCTCTGTCTCTCTCTCTCTCTCTCTCTCTCTCTCTCTCTCTCAAAAATAAACGTTAAAAAAATTTTAAGGCATATTTTGACCACCTATTAAAAACTGAAACCCACCCCCCACCAAGATTCCCAATTTCTCTTACCCAGCTCAGTTTTCTCCATAGCAATGGAGATATACATCTGACACACATCAATTGTTTTTTTTTATGCTTACTGTTTAGTCTGTCTCTGTGAGACATAATGTAGAACATTTTGTCCATTTTGTATAGGGACTTCTGCTTTGAGATTAGAACAATGCCTAGGCATAGTAGGTGCTCAATATTTGTTGAATGAGTGAGAGAGTGAATCCCTGGGCATGGGGTTGAGGGAGGGGCAGGAGTTCAGAGTGATTTCTGGGAGTCTAATGCCAAGCTCTGAGAGCCTTCTGTCTCCAGAAAAGGGACAGAGTAGAGGCCAGTCGGAGCTGGGATTGGGTGTGTTGTGTTTGAGGTAACCCTGACCCACAAGGCCGTTGGCTCTCTGGGACAGGAGGCTGGCAAGAGATCTGAGCAAAGGAGCTTGTTTGGCTTAAATGACAAACTAAAGCACCCCTACCACAGGGTCGGAAATAAACCCAAGCTCCTCCCATTACCGATGGTGGGAATTAGGGCAGGCTCCCTTATCCTGCTGAGCCTCATTTCTTCATCTGTAAAATGGGGATGGTCACGGTACGATCTCCCCCACGGGCCGCTGTGAGGATTAAACTTGATGGCACTTGGTACTGAGAGTGTGGCAGATGTCCTGCCTCCTTTCCAAGGGCCAGGAAACCTCCCGGGAACCTGCTCCTCTCCAACCCCTATGCCCTGCAGGCCCTCCATGGCCCAGCCTTTGAACCTTGCTCTCAAAGGACCCAACTCTAGCTGGGCCTCATCCTGGAGCCCCATGGGAGAGTCAATGCAGTGGCTTTCAACAGCAGTTGAGCACAAGCTAAAAGGCTCTGACCTTTTCTAGTTCTAGGGGACTCCTTACCTCCTGTCTATCCTGAAGACACAGCCACCTTCATAGATGGGAGGGGCTGGGATCTGGGTCAGCCACCCACTGTCAGTGAACTCTAGCCTCAGCAGCTAACGGTGGAACCAGGGCAAGCAGAATGCATGTACTGACCCCAGGACCATACCTACTGTGTCCACCATGTTTACACCCATCTCAGCCTTGTATGCCTTCCATGTGGCTCCATTCCAGTCACTCCGTGTGGGGGTGTAAGTGAAGGGGCAGGCCCAAGCATTCCCTCCCTGTCTATGAACCCAGTGCCTCCAGCTGACACTCCCTCAGAGGAAGATCAAGGTCAGCAGGTTCGATAAGAGGTTGTGCAGGCACCACCTCTCCTGGGAGGCTGGCTGTGGGAGCTGTACTGGAGCCACTCTGCAGGCAGTGGGGCATCATGGAAACCTTCCACAGCAGGAGATAAAGCCAAGAGCCAGTCACTGGCCCTCTCTGAGCATCAGTTTCCCCATCTGTTGAATGGGCAGATAATCCAGAGATGCGCTATCCAGTATGGTAGCCACTAGCCACATGCGTCCTAAAAGTGTAAAATATACAACGGGTTTCTAAGACTTAGCACAAAAAAAAAAAAAAAAGAAAAGAAAAAGGACTTAAAATATCTCATTAATAAGTTTTTATTTTGATTACATAATATTATTTGATATTTTCGCTATATTGGGTTAAATAAAATATAGTATTAAAATTAGTTTCACTAAGGGGCATCTGGATGGCTCAGTTGGTTAAGCATCTGACTTCAGCTCACGTTACGATCTCGTAGTCTGTGAATCCAAGCCCCGCGTCGGGCTCTGTGCTGACAGCTCAGAGCCTGGAGCCTGCTTCAGAGTGTGTGTCTCCCTCTCTCTCTGCTCCTCCCCCACCTCAAAAATAGATAAATATTTTAAACATTTTAAAAAACTTTTTTTAACGTTTATTTATTTTTGAGAGAGAGAGAGAGAGAGAGAGAGAGAGAGAGAGAGGCAGAGCATGAGCGGGGGAAGGGCAGAGAGAGAGGGAGACACAGACTCCAAAGCAGGCTCCAGGCTCTGAGCTGTCAGCACAGAGCCCGATGCAGGGCTCGAACTCACAGACCGCGAGATCATGACCTGAGTGGAAGCTGGATGCTCAACCGACTGAGCCACCCAGGCGCCCCTAAAAAATTTTTTTAAATAAAATAGAATCAGTTTTACCAGTTTCTTTTTAAATGTGGCTACAAGAAATTTTAAAATTATACGTGTGACTTGCATTCTATTTCTGCTGGACTGCACAGCTTTGGAGACCTTCTAAGTTAAAATCTTTTGAGGGATGTGTGGATGTGGGTACTATGAAGGGGTGTGCATGTGTCAAGAGGAATGTGTGGGCTCAAATGTGTGTCCACGCACACTGTGCACACATAAATGGATATGCTGGAGCATGCTGCAGAAGGGAGGGGGTGGGAAGAGGAAACGTCTCAGAGACCCAGACTTGCCTGCCCCTGACTGACCATGATCCATATGAGTATGGCCCTCCATGGGCAGAAAGCTCCTTCACCTTCATCATCCTTCAGGGGCTCATAGAAACCTGGAGTTGGGGGTTCTGGTCCCCACTTTATAGATGAGAAGTGAAGACCCAGAGACTTAAATGTGGGTGATAGGTAACTTTCCATCCTACCCACACCCATGATAGCTGAGGGGCAGGTCTCAGGTACTGAGTGTGGAGGAAGAAGACACGTTTTAGGGGATGTGCTGACTTTCATGTGTTCTCTTAACAGTCCTCACAACAGGATGGAGGGTACAAATGAAACGGAGACTCAGAGAGGTAAAGCAACTCACCCCAACAACGTCATTCTCAGACACCATCGTCCACCCAATGGCTACATGAACTGAAAGAGGAAGTTGGCCTTGCCTCCATCCACTTCCTCACCCTTCACATCTACCCCACTCATCACCAGCTCCTGTGGGGTCCACCTACTAGATACAGTCTTCTCGGCTCTCATCCATCCAGACTAGCCCCACCCACCACAGGCCTCATGGGTGCTTCCCGTTCATTCTCTCCAAAGCCACTAGAGGGAGCTTTTCAAATGGCAGATCAGATTTGGACTCTCCCCTGCTTAAAACCCTTGGTTGGTACTCGGTTCTGAGGATAAACACCAAAAAAAAAAAAAAAAAAAAAAAAAGCCCTAGCAAAGCCTCCCAGCCTCTACATGCTCTGGTTCCAGCTTATCTCTCCAGACTCATGTCCCACCACCATCCCCCTTGATCACTTAGCTACAGCCCCACTAGCTTTATTCAGCTAACCAAATGTACCACCATCCTTCCCACCATAGGGCATTTGTACAGGCTGTTCCTTCAGCCTGGGATGCTTGTCCCTCCCACTGTTGCCTAGCTACCACATTCATCTTTCATAGCTCAGCTCAAAGTCATTTCCTCTGCAAAGCCTCCCTTGACATGACAATACGATGATGACGATAAGTTTTTTAAAATAACATTTTTAGCACTTTGCATATATTAATTCATTTAAACCTCACACCAAATCTATGGAAAGCATCTTAATCATCTCCACGTTACAGATGAAAAAACTGAAGCACAGAAAGATTAATCAGTTTGCTCGTGGTCACATAGAAGTTTAGCTCCACAGCCCTCCCTCTGGACTAAATGCCATATTATACACACTGTGTGCCACGTCCCTCTCCTTCATGGCATTAGTCATCAGCATCACCAGAGCTAACTTTTATTGGGCACCTAGTATATTCCAGGCACTGTAGTGAGCATGTTATGAACAGTGTCACTGCTGTAATTTCACATTTGTTTGTAGGATTTTGGCTGTATACAGCTCAAGTTCACATTCTTACTCGTACACTGTTTCATTTATATCCACAACAGAATTTGGTTAAGGACAGGAAGCCTGACGACAGTGAATCTGAAATACAAGTTAGTGAACATCACTGAAATGATGATAATTCACTGTATGTGCCTCATGGTAACTAACATTCACTGGGGCCATCTGATCACAGTCCTTATGAAGCACATCCATATGCTTCCCTCACCTCAAAAACCAATTATAAAGACAGAAAATTCAGGGATGAGTACAACCAATTCAGCTTTTCATTTAGTGGGAGGGAAAAAGAAACCCACAATGTGTTCCTTGACTAGGTCTTACCAACACCAGCCTGAGACCTTCATTCCTATTTAGTCAATTTGAAACAAAACCTCAAAATTAACCAATAAGCCAACGGCTTTTATTTTAGCCACAAAATGTAAAAATCCCTAACATCAGGCCATGACAGCAGTTTTTCTGTTTTGATGATCAACATGATTAAATGTCAGTCTCCATTTTCACGTGGATTTGTTCCCCAAATCAAATAAGATCTGTCACTTAAAGATGTATTTGTCAGCAAACTGTACAGTTTGTTACATAATTAATTCAAAACAAATTAATTGTGTGCATTTATTTTTAAAGGAGCAAGATAAAAAATGTCTCTTTCTGTATAACAATGGCATTAAACATAAACTTTGTAATGCAATCTTTAATAGTATGCTGATCTAAATAATTAACTACTTTTTAACATATGAAATAGATTTGTAAATCTTCTGAGAGAGTTGGGGAGGTTACTTTTACCATAAACAGGGAGTGCTGAGGAGCACCCCTTAGAGGCTCAGCTGGTGGGGAGAACTCTACACTTCACACAGCTGATGACTCAGAACAGAACTGAGGCCACAAGCCAGGTCTCCTGTCTCCCAGCCCAGACAGATGAGGCTAACCCTAAATCCCAAAACAGTGCTCCCTGAAGCTCTCTCCTACCTACTACCCACCCACCACCACCCTCCACTCTCACTGGCATCTCTCACATCCCTGCTGTCTAGGTCTTTGGTCCTATGGTTCCCTCACTGTCTCCTCCAGAAAGGCCTCCTGCTGTCCACCATCAGAGCTCCTGCAGAGCGTAGTTCTTTAACTACATCCTACCTGGGCCTCTCCTCTCCCCACATTGGACAGTGACTTCCTCTCTGAGCCCAGGGGAGGGGCTCACTGTAAACAGAGGCTGTGTGCCTGCAGGGCAGGGATCTCTCTTAAGCCAGATTCACCTACTTTCTGTGGGACTAGGTCCCCAGGTTCAGCCCAGCCACATGGGGGGACAGAGCCCTTGCCTAGAGCTGCACCCACTGGGGAGAACTTCACCCCTGGGGGCCTCTGGGTTGTCACCTGTCCAATGAAAGAAAAGTCTCCACCCTGGCTCAGAGGGAGCCTCCAACAGCCAGAAGTCAGCCTTGGTAGGTATCCTTTCCTCCACCAAATAGATCTGGGTGTGACCTTGGCTCGTGCTTTCACCACTCTGCCCCTAAACCAGGCCGCTAGGACCTCTCACCTGGGCTCCCTGAAGCCACCTGCCCCCACCTCTGTCTACTCTGGAGCCAAAGTTATCTCGTAGGACATAGGTCAGTTCATGTCACTCTTCTGCTCCGACCCCTCCAGTGTCCCCTCCACCCACACACACCCGTTTCCTTACCCAGGACTAAACCGCCCTCGTGCTATGATCCTGCAGAACCAGCCCAGACCCACTTGCTCACCCTCCCCATACCCTCACTGTCCCACCACACAGAAGAGCAGGGGGGAGTCTCCACTGGATTCCACAAGCGCATCAAACCTTTTCTCACCTCTGAGCCTCAGCACATGCCTGGGGCACCCTTGCAACCCATCCTCAAACAGCTGGACCCTCCCCATCCTTCAGTCTAAAATCTCCATCCCTCAGAGAGGCCTTCCCTGGCCATGCTACCTGACGTGGCCTGCCTCCTCAACGCCCTGAACCACAGCAACATTTGCGACCTTCATCACATGGGTCACAGTCAGTAATTAATTAATTAGCTTGCTGATTTATTGCTTGTGTCACCCGCAAGTTTCTTCCTCCTCACTGCTGTTTTCCCAGCATCTGAAACAGTGCTGGGCACATAGGAGATGCTGAATAAATACTGGTTGAATAAATGAAAGAACAAACACCCAGAGGCGACTGTGCGTGGTACCTGGGAAGGCCATGATGGATGTGAGGGAAGGTCACTCACAAATAACCCAAAGCAGACTTACAAATAACTAGTCACCTTGAGGAAGGTTCTCTGCAGCGTGGCCTCTGTCCAACCCCAGACCCCAACTCTGCAGACCTCTCTTCATCTCTGCTTCATCCCAGGATGAACACCCTCCACTCCACTCAGCCACGCTGGTCAAGGACTAATCAAACAAGGAAAGAGTGTTTTAAAAACAGCATTGGACAAGTCAGCACCTTGGCCTCGACAGGTGAGCATGTGACACAGATATACCACCCTCTCAAATGCCGTTGTGCCGAAGAGATCGCCCCATGGTCTGAGCCTCCATGGCCTCAGTTTGTAAAATGAGAATCCCCCTGTACCAGGTCGTGAGGCTGACACGCCAGAGTGCTTGGAATGAACTCTGCCTGCTGCCTGGTGCGTGGTGGCCCTCGGGACCCACTACAGTCTCTCTCCAGTCCCACCTCCTCCTCATTCCCTTGGCAGTCTTTGAATTGGGAAAATTCTGGAATGGAGACTGTGTCTCAGGGTATTCAGAATGAATTACCAAGTTTCTGTGGGTGTCTGGCTACCTCTCGGGGCCATCAAGCATCTTAATTAATGATGATCTGAAAGAGTTTGATATTCCAGGAATAAAAAGGCATGAGGGAGCACAGGCTATTTTAAGGAACATTAATTATTTAATGGACATTATTCGTAGAAAATTGGGGCTAACTGTTAAATATAAATTTAAGGTTGGGAACACTATGATTATTTTAACCCTAATCCCATTCCCTCTTGCCCATTATCAGGAGGAAACTATAGGTCCATGCACAAGAAAGACAAGATTCCAGTCTGATCTCTGCCACGGATCTGCTGTGTGACCTCAGGTAGGTCACTGCCCGTCTCTGGGCCTGTTTCATCATCTGTTATGGTCTGTACTAGACAGCTTTCCAGGGTCCTAAGCACTGACATTCTCTGGAATCAGAGAGGATGTCACTACAGCCAAGATCATCTCAGGGTACTTCAGAAACTCCCCACAATGGGCTCTATTTCCAAGGTTCTCATTCAATAGGCCTGAGGTGAACCTATCTCCAGAGGTCTTTAGGCCACACTCTAAGAAAGCTGGGACATCCAGGACATCCTCTAGAGGAGATTTGGACATGAAAGATAGCCTTTTTTTTTTTTTTTTTGGTTTATTTATTTATTTTGAGAGAGAAACAGAGACACAGAGCAGGAAGGGCAAGGAGAAGGAAAGAGAGAGAATCCTAAGCAGGCTCCATGCTGTTAGTGAAGAGCCCGATGCGGGGCTCGAACCCATGAACTGTGAGATCATGACCTGAGCTGAAATCAAGGGTCAGATGCTTAACTAACTGAGCCACCCAGATGCCCTGAAAGATAGCCATTTTTTATTAGCGGCCTACATGCTGAAAAGGCATGTTAAACTATATGCAAATGAATTTGCCCAATGTCTGATTTTCCTCTTCATCAAAGTTCATGTGTTAATTCTGGGGTCAAAAACATAAAAATTTTCTCTTGTAATTATCTCCTAATCAGCTCACTACAGTGACCCCTAAGGAGAAGTCATAAATCTTGTCCATGGGAACTGAAGATGAAACCACACACAGTGAAGCTCTCTACAGAGAATGTACACATATGGATGTCCTGAACACAGAGAAGCTTGAACCTGAAACCCTGGGAAGTAGTCCATCCATCCACCTTCCCATTCATCTATTCATCCGTCCATCTATTCATTTATCCATCCATCCACCCACCCACCCACCTATACATCCACCTATCTATTTATCCATTCATCCATTAAAATATGCATGTTGAATACCTACTATGTTCTGGGCACTGGAGATACAGACAGTAAACAAAACAACTTGGTCTGTACCAGGGATGGAGATGTTAAACAAGCAAACACACTAAATAATTATAAACTGTGAAAAATGCTATGTAGGAATCAGATAGTTCTCTGAAATAGAGAATGGCAGAGTGGGAGAAGAAGAAACCTACCTTGAGTGAGTAATAAAGGGAGACTTCCTAGAGGAGGGGCCATTAAAACTGAGATCTCAAAGACAAGAAGGCACACACAAAGACCTTCAGACACAAAGAACGATAAATGCAATGACTGTGGGCATGAACTACTTGTGAACCTGAAACTCTCCCCAGTGCGACTCGCTCCCAAATGGTCAAATGATCCTTTAGCCTCTGCTCACACACTTTAGGTGACGGGGAATTCACTGCCCCTAGGACCTGCCCACCCCATTGTTGAGGACTCTGATAGGTCAGAGTTCTTTCCCACATGAACCCTGCAAGATCCACTAACTGATCCAGGTACTGACCACTCAAGTTACTCCAAGCTGGCCCACAAAACAGCGTTGGACAGTTCCAGCAACAGTGACGCCCCCAGGCAAGCCCCCTCTTTGCCTGAGGTACCACCCTACCTCCTCAGCTGTGAGTGCTGGGGGAGCTGCGCAGGTCTGGTGTTATTCAGGCATGGACTCCTCGGCTCTGAACCCCCTGGCAGCTGAGTTAGGCTTCCTGAGCCCAAGATCTTTGCGTGCAAAGCAGAGGAAATGCTAGCAACCTCTCCTTCTCAGACAGATGATGTGACAAAATGTAGCAGTGTTCCAGGCAGATAATAGGAACTCAGTAATTATAGGGAGATTACTAGAGGTGAAGGGCAAGTTCCTGTGAGGTGAAGGAAACATCCACCATGGTGGAAGTGATGACAAGCGTGCAGGGGAAACCTGGGCCTGCTGTTACCTCTTGTCAGCACACCTCCCCCACCCAACCACCCCTTCCTGGTCCTTGTCCTCTGCTGCACCACACCCATGCCACACGACTGCTTAGAACCATCCCAGTCACACCATCTGTGCTGGGACTTGACTACCACACTAGCAGCCCCACCAGGCTACAGTCACTCCCGGGTCTGCAGCGCCCCTGGACCGAGCTCCTGATTTCAGGAGTGTCCACATAGCCAAGGTGCTCAAAGAATGCACTGAATGAATAAACCTCAAAATGAAGCATGTTCTCAAAAACCAAAACAGAATGACCACGGGATCCAGCAATTCCACCTCTGGGTGTATAGGCAACAGAACTGAAAGCAGGGTCTCCAAGAGCTATTTGTGCACCCGTGTTGATAGCAGCGTTATCCACAATGGCCAAGAGGTGGAAGCCACCCAAGTGTCCATGGACAGATGAACAGAAAATGAAATGTGGTCTGTACACACAACGGAATATTATTCATTCTTTAAAAAGATGGGGCGCCTGGGTGGCTCAGTCAGTTAAGCAGCCAACTTCAGCTCGGGTCGTGATCTCGCAGTATGTGGGATTGAGCCCCGCGTCGGGTTCTGTGCTGACAACTCAGAGCCTGGAACCTGCTTCAGGTTGTTTCCCTCTCTCTCTGTCCCTCCCCCACTCACGCTCTGCCTCTTTCTTTCTCTCTCAAAAATAAATAAACATTTTTAAAAAAAATTTAAGTAAGAAAAAAAAGAAACAAGAAAAGAGAAGCAAGCTCTGACACAGGTTATGATGTGGATGGACCCTGAGGACGCTATGCTGAGTGAAAGAAGCCGGTCACAAAAAGACAACTATTGTATGATTCCACCTACATGAGATACCTAGAGCAGTCAAACCCAGAGAGAATGAAGCAGAAGGCTGGTTGCCAGGGGCTGGGAGGGAGGGGGAATAGGGAGCCATTGTTTCACAGGGATTAAGCTTGAGTTTTGCAAGATAAAAATTTTTAGAGATTGGCTGTACAACAATGTGAATGTAGTTAGCACTTTTGAACTACATGCTTAAAAAATGTTAAGATGGTAAATCTTACGCTATGTGTATTTTATCACAATTTTTTAAAACTGAAGCATGACTCTACCTACAGGCAGGGGCATGGACTGTTTGACCTAGACTTTTTGCAGTCATGTGAAAATACAATAGCCCAGAGTCCCAGAGCCAGACGTGACTTTTATTCATAATCAGCACTGAGAAGAGGGTTCATTAAGTATCTAATGATTGATTCTAAAATTCGTATTGAAAGACCTGATGTGTATATTCAGAATCAGCTTGCCCTGCAATTAACTAAAAACCACTTATGACAGGAATTCATACATAATCGCTATCAGTGGAGTCAACTTGTAAGAATATTCTAAGCATTTAATTGACTTTTAAAAGAATAGCTCCAGCAAGCTAATTAAATATCAAGTTAGGGAATGTGTTAATTGATATTTAATAAGGATGTCAATTGATGTCTAACTAGCCAATATGTCTCTTAAAATATGTCAATTAGATGCCTAAAGATCCTTTTCAAGGGGATTAGGAATTGAATGTATTGAGGACGTAATTGGTTAATTTTTTTTTTTTAATTACAAACTGTAACCCTCCCTGCTGACTTTGCCTGGATTATAGAGCCATTTATGAGCAGCTCTTCCTGGTTTCCTGGTCGTCTGGACATATAGATCTACAGAGCCAGAGCAGGCTTTTGTTGGGCTCTTATCTAACATCTGTATAAAAATGGTGCCCGGGGAGGGCAAGTGAACCCTATCCAAGTTTTCCATCAGGTCAGGAATGGGCTTTGCCTCCACCCACCATGGCCAATTTTCATTAATCAGATACAAAGGCTGATGTAGGGAACTTATGCATGGCATGTACACCCTGCCTGACCACCCCCCACACCCACCCTGCCCTGAGACTCTCCTCCCACCTGGATGAAACCCCACACAGCCCAGGTCCTCTCCTTCCTATCTGCTCCCTGTCATGGTAAGAAGTTTAATCAAGAGAGCCCGTGTCACTTGGAAGCAACAAAAGTTCTGCTGCCTCCCAAATATGGCCACCAAACAATATCAACAATATTACCTGTAGCCATTCTTTCATTCATCCAACATTCACTGTGCACTAATTGTATGTTGTGGAAGATCTGAACTTTGGTACAGTTATCTACTTCTTCAGAATAAACCACCCTAAGCAACTGCCATTTTATTATGGTCATCTCTCTGTGGGTCAGAAATTCAAACAGAAAACAACATGAATGGCTGGTCTCTGTTCTGCAATGTCTAGAGCCTCAGCTGGGAAGACATGAATGACCAGCGTGACTCAATGACTGAAGTAGGGGAATCCAGGATCATCTAGAGGCTTCTTCACTCACATAACTGGCTCCTAGTGTGAAATAACTCAAAGGCTGGGTTCAGCTGTGACTGTCAGCCAAAACACCAATATATGGACTCCCCATGACATGGGTTTGGTGGCATAGTGGCCTCGTGGTGATCAAACTATCTTACATGGTGACCCAGAGCTCTAAGGGCTAATGTTCCACCAACAAGACAGAAGGTGCATGGTCTTTCAGGACTTACCATCAGAAGTCCCACATCATTTTAACCATGCTCTATTAGTTGAAACAATCACGACTTAGTTTCAAGGGAGAGAATGTATTCTGAAGCTGTGTCTTTTTTTTTTTTTTTTTAATTTTTTTTTTCAACGTTTATTTATTTTTGGGACAGAGAGAGACAGAGCATGAACGGGCGAGGGGCAGAGAGAGAGGGAGACACAGAATTGGAAACAGGCTCCAGGCTCTGAGCCATCAGCCCAGAGCCCGACGCGGGGCTCGAACTCACGGACCGTGAGATCGTGACCTGGTTGAAGTCGGACGCTTAACCGACTGCGCCACCCAGGAGCCCCTGAAGCTGTGTCTTAAAACCACCACAGATCTTTGTCACGAGAGCAGGGGAAGTCTGTAATAGGAACATAGCAGGGGAGCAATATGATCTGATTTATATTTTAAGGTCATTCTAACTAGAGTACAGAACAGATAGTTGGGGGAGGATAGAAGCAAAGAGACTTGTAAGGAAGCAAGCCATAACAGTGAATGAAGGCAATGGTGGTAGAGATGGAAAGAACTGGACAGATTCTAGAGACTTTTTAGTATATCAGGACAAAAGGATGGATTAATTGAAGGAAGTACCTGTCAAAAATGATTCCCCAGTTCCTGTCTATTGACTATTGTGGAAAGAGTGGCACCATTTCCTATGATGGGAAACACTGGAATGGAGGGTGGGGTTGGTGAGGGTTAAGTGAGACAAGTTTTGGTAGGAAAGGGTTACACTTAGTTTTAGATGATCTGAATTTGCTGTGTCTTAGGGACATCCAGGAAGAGCTGCAAGGCCTTCCATGAGAAATGCAGGTTTAGAGCTCAAAAGAGAGGTGTGATCTGGGGACAGGAAGGAATTGAAACCATAGGCATGGTGGATGGTATCACCTAGGACCAAGTCTTGAACCACTCCAACATGAAGACATCAAGTAGAGGAGGAAGATCACAGGGATCCATGAAGCAGCAGCCGGAGAGACAAGAGGAAAACCAGGGAGAGGTGGGGTCACAGGAGCTCAGGACAGGGCAATGTTCATGATGGAGGGAGTGGTCAGCTCTGTAAGAAGCCAATGAAAGATCAGAAAGATGAGGGTCCTTCGTGAGAAGGGGCACTAGGATTTGAACACAGATGGTCAGACACCTAACACTGGGTTATTCCTCTCTTTCACAGGGCAGGGCCTTCACGAGTTGTGAGCTGTGTATAACTCCACTCAAAACCTCAGCAAGATCAGATCTAAGAACTAACAGAAGCAACTCCAAAGTCCACCCAGGAAAACGAATCAGTGGAAGTATGCCTGAAATGTTTTACAAAATTAAAGTACTCAGAGATGTGATAAAACATAATGCAAGGCCAAAGGGTCCTCCATGAAAGAGGCCTGAATTTCATCCCTGTGGCAGGTCTGCCCCACTGCACGCCCCTACAAGGTCGGAGGGAGAGTGGGACAGGGAGAGCAGGCAGTCTGAGAGAGTGGCCTGGGTGAGCAAGTCCCTTCACCTTGTCAATACTCTACTTCTATATTCTACCAAACATCTAAAGAAGAGTTAACACCTATTCTCTTGAAGCTGTTCCAAAAAAATAGACATGGAAGGAAAACTTCTAAACTCTTTCTATGAAGCCAGCATTACCTTGATTCCAAAACCAGACGGAGACCCCACTAAAAAGGAGAACTATAGACCAATTTCCCTGATGAACATGGATGCAAAAATCCTCAACAAGATACTAGGCAACCAGATCCAACAATACATTAAAAAAAATTATTAACCACAACCAAGTGGGATTTATACCTGGGATGCAGGACTAGTTCAGTATCTGCAAAACAATCAATGTGATACATCACATCAAAAAAAGAAAGAATAAGAACCCCATGACCCTCTCAATAGATGCAGAGAAAACATTTGACAAAATACAGCATCCTTTCTTGATAAAAAACCTCAAGAAAGTAGGGATAGAAGGATCATATCTCAAGATCATAAAAAGCCATATACGAAAGACCCACCACTAATATCATCCTCAATGGGGAAAAGCTGAGAGCTTCCCCCCTAAGGTCAGGAACAAGACAGGGATGACCTCTCACACCACTGTTATTCAACATAGTATTGCAAGTCTTAGCCTCAGCAATCAGACAACACAAAGGAATAAAAGGCATCCAAATCAGCCAGGAGGAGGTCAAACTTTCATTCTTCACAGATGACACGATACCCTATATGGAAAACCCAAAAGATTCCACCAAAAAACTGCTAGAACTGATCCATGAATTCAGCAAAGTCACAGGATATAAAATCAATGCACACAAATTGGTTGCATTCCTATACACCAATAATGAAGCAACAGAAAGAGAAATCAAGGAATCGATCCCATTTACAATTGCACCAAAACCCATAAAATACCTAGGAATATATCTAACAAAAGAGGTGAAAAATCTATACACTGAAAACTATAGAAAGCTTATGAAAGAAATTGAAAAAGACACACAAAAAAAGGAAAAATATCCCATGCTCCTGGATAGGAAGAACAAATATTGTTAAAATGTCAATACTACCCAAAGGAATCTACATATTCAACGCAATACCTATCAAAATAACTCCAGCATCTTCACAGAGGTAAAACAAACAATCCTAAAATCTGTATGGAAGCAGAAAAGACCCCGAATAGCCAAAGCAATCTTGAAAAAGAAAACCAAAGCTGGAGGCATCACAATCCTGAACTTCAAGCTGTATTACAAAGCTATAATCATCAAGACAGTATGGTACTGGCACAAAAACAGACATTCAGATCAATGTAACAGAACAGAGAACCCAGAAATGGACCCACAAACGTATGGCCAACTAATCTTTGATAAAGCAGGAAAGAATATCCAATGGAATAAAGACAGTCTTTTCAGCAAATGATGCTAGGAAAACTGGACAGTGACATGCAGAAAAATGAACCTGGACCACTTTCTTACACCATACACAAAACTAAACTCAAAATGGATGAAAGACCTAAACGTAAGACAGGAAGCCATCAAAATCACAGAGGAGAAAGCAGGCAAAAACCTCTCTGACCTCAGCCACAACAACTTCTTACTCAACATGTCTCTGGAGGCAAGGGAAACAAAAGTAAAAATGAACTATTGGGACCTCATCAAAATAAAAATCTTCTGCACAGAAAAGGAAACAGTCAGCAAAACTAAAAGGCAATCAACAGAATGGGAGACAGTATTTGCAAATGACATATCAGATAAAGGGTTAGTATCCAAAATCTATAAAGAACTTATCAAACTCAACACCCAAAAACAAATAATCCAGTGAAGAAATGAGCAAAAGACATGAACAGACACTTCTCCAAAGAAGACATCCAGATGGCTAACAAACACATGAAATAATGCTCAACACCACTCATCATCAGGGAAATACAAATCAAAACCACAATGAGATACCACCTCACACCTGTCAGAATGGCTAACATTAACAACTCAGACAACAACAGATGTTGGCGAGGATGCGGAGAAAGAGGATCTCTTTTGCGCTGCTGGTGGGAATGCAAGCTGGTGCAGCCACTCTGGAAAATAGTATGGAGGTTCTCAAAAATTTTAAAATAGAACTATCTTATGACTCAGCAATTGCACTCCTAGGTATTTATCCAAGGGATACGGGTGTCCCGTTTTTGAAGGGGTACATGCACCCCAATGTTTATAGCAGTGCTATTGACAATAGCCCAAGTATGAAAAGAGCCCAAAATGTCCATCAACAGATGGATAAAGAAGATGTGGTGTATACATATACAAGGGAATATTACTCGGCAATCAAAAAGAATGAAATCTTGACATTTGCAACTACGTGGATGGAACTAGACGGTATTATGCCAAGCAAAATTAGTCAGAGAAAGACAAATATATGACTTCACTCATATGAGGAATTTAAGATGCAAAACAGATGAACATAAGGGAAGGGAATCAAAAATAATACAAAAACAGGGAGGGGGACAAAACATGAGACTCTTAAATACAGAGAACAAACAGAGGATTGCTGGAGGGGTTGTGGGGGGCGGATAGCCTGAACAGGTAAGGAATCTACTGCTGAAATCATTGTTGCACTATATGCTAACTAACTTGGATGTAAATTTAAAAATAAAAAAATAAATTAAATTAAATTAAATTAAATTAAATTAAATTAAATTAAATTAGAAAATCAAACCAACAAACAAAATTAGGGACTTGGGGAGAATGGAAAGAATGCAAACCCTTTCCAAATGAACTCGGATAAATCCTGTTAATTAATAAAAAAGTAATTTTGAAAAAAAAATACTCTACTTCCCTAATAATTTCAGGTCTATAGTATCTTGAGGTCCCGCTGACTCCACTACAGGACAATCAAGTGGGATGGCTTCACGGGGGCCCGTGAATCACTATGAAATGCCACTTGTCCTCACAATATTAGAACAATGGTTTCACAAGGACGGCTGAGAAGGTTTCCACATGGTCTCAGAGGAAAAGGATGGAGACACCACAGCCATGTGGTCACAAGCATGCTTTCAGAATTAGATGGTCAAGCTTCAGCTTCTGGATCTTGCTAGCTAAATGTCCTTGAGTAGATTTCTCAGCCTCTCAGAAAGAATCTAGAAAGTACATGCTAAGTTAATTTGTCCCACTGCTTAAGTCACAGAAGTTGGAGGGGAATAGAAGGGTAGCCTCTGTTTGCTCAGTATCAACTGAAGATCCCCAAATGGGGGCAAAGGGCTCAGCATTTGGAATCAGTCAGCAAAGAGCCTGGCTCCTCTTACTTTCAACTAGAAGGGAAAACCATCAGCAGCCACTCCAGCCGCTGTTGTTGGAGATGGTTATTCGGTTACCAATAACAACAGTTGCCATGGAGATGGGAGGTCCAGCCTGCCAGCCTGGAAGGACTCTCAGGCCAGGACCAGATGAGCCACATCCACACCCTTTCCAAACCCAAAAGGCAGTCTGAGTCCCAGCTTTCTCTCAATTACCTGACTGTGGAGTTCTTCTGCTTTATTTTTCTTTCTTCTTCCTGTCAGAAGGTCCCACTATTTGAAAATCAGTTGGGATATATGGCAAAGGTGTGGAAAGTCTCATGGATGGTGCAGTTACTAAGTCTTTATAAAGTCAGAGGACAGCTTACATTGGTGTTGGGGGAGGGAGTTGTCACGGAGGGTGGATGAAGGAGCTATGGGTGTTCGGGGCTGCAGCAGGTCTGTGGAATCCAGGACTGCTCCTGGAAACCCTAGAGGCCTGTGCTGGGATCCAACTCCACAGAAAGAGCCAGGGGAAGACAGGGGTGTTTCTTGAGATAGTTAGTGCCTGGATGGGCAGCTAAGAACGTGCCCCAAGGGGAAAGGTGATGCCCACACTTGAAGGGGACCACAGTTTCTCTCCAAGTTCCTGAAGACCACTTCTGGGGAAAAAGAAGCCAAATCAGAAAATAAACAAATGTGAGTGGTAAAAAGAATCAGAGATGAGTTCTCTTGACAACAAAGAAATCAAACTCTCAGGGGGAACAGGCTTTCCCACGGCTACCCTAATCGTATACCCAGCAATCTCTACTCCCAGTCTGGGTTCTTCCCATCACGACACAGATCTGGGTTGTTCCTGGAAGGTCGCCCAACGTGAGCTGAGCTTTCTCACAATGAGAGTACCATCCACAGACTGGCTGTCTGCTGAGGTAGGGAGTGAGTTCCCTGTCATTGAGGGTGAAACAGAGAGGTCTAGCACCCTTTGGGTAGGGCATTTCAGAGATGATTCCTGCCCTGGGAGGTGGTCGGGACTACATGACTTTGGAGCCCCATCTTCTCTCAGCTCTGTGATTCCACAGTGAGTGGAGGTGTCCTGGCTCAAACTGGAGCAGACCATACCAAACCCCACCAGCCTGGGTTCTTCTGCTGTTTTTCCACCACTCCCAGTCCCGGGCCTCCAAATGGGGAGGGCAAAAGCTTTCTCAGCTTATGCCCGAAGAAATGTCCAGAATTACTTCACACAGCAGTATCCAACCCAGCTCTGTGCCCAGCAGCCCGGAGGAGGCCTGGCCCAGAAGGCTTCTTTAAAATCTATGAAAAGAGCATCCATATACCTCCGAGAGAGGGAGGCAGGGAATGCCTTCCCCAAAGTCCCAATGGGAAAAAGAAGCAAGCCAGTGGCAGCCCCAACGACTCCCATGGTCTGAAGTCAAAGATAAGAGAATGTGTAATAAAGATCTGACCAGCCCGTGTGCCATCAGCTTCCAGAGGCATGAACTTGGGAAGATTTCCTAGCATCCCTGGGGCCTGGTTCCCACAACTGAACAACCATACACTCACACATGCTAATAAAGCAGATCTGCAACAAGGATTAAGAAGCCGGGGCAGGAAAGTACCCAACACAATGCTGGTAAGAATTGACGGCTGCCAATTTGCTTCGAAGTGGTAAAGCGGGAGAGGCGCCTGGCTGGCTCAGTTGGTAGAGCATGTGACTCTTGATCTCAGGGTTGTGGGTTGGGGTTGTGGGTTCCGGCTTGTGGGTTTGAGCCTCATGCTGGGTGCAGGGATTACTTAAAAATAAAAAGCTTTAAAAAGAAAATGACGAAGGGGAGGCACAAAAGGGAGAAGAGAGGCAACAGGATAGACCCTGAGGTAATAATGAAAACAGGTCTGCCAAGTCAGAACTATTTGCCTAATAACACTACAATGTCATTTGCCTTTCTCCCTCTCTTCCTCTCGTGAAGGTACTGTGGAATTTTCCAGAGGCTACATGGCATGTGATTGGACAACCATGAAATAAATGCAGAAGCAGATCTGAGAAGCCAGCTGCCTAGTAAGCCAGACATTCAAAGGATTTGCAGAATGTAAAACAATGCCTCTCATCTTACTAATTTTTTGGTTTGGAAAAACATAGTTTAGTTTTTTTTTTATAAAAAGTTATTTAACAACCATTAGAATGGCTATTACTTAAAAAAAATTGTAACAGAAAACCACAGGTGTTGGCACAGATGTGGAGAAATTGACACCTTGGGCTTCGCTGGGGGGAATGTAAAATGGTAGAGCGGCTGTGGCAAACAGTGTGTCAATCCTTAAAAAATTAAGCATGGAATTACCATTTGATCCGGCAATGCCACTTCTGGGTATATGCACAACCGAATTGAAAGCAGGGTCTCAAAGAGGTATTTGTGCGCCCATGTGTGTAGCAGCACTGCTCCCAATAGCCAAGTGGTGAAAACAACCCAATGTCTGTCGATGGATGAATGGATAAACAATATGTGGTCTATACACACAATGGCATATTATTCAGCCTTGAAAAGGAAGGAAACCCTGACACAGGCGACCACAGGGTGAACCTTGAAGACATTATGCTAAATGATGCAAGCTGGACAAAAAAAGACAAGTATGTGTGACTCCACTCATACGGAATACCTAGAGCAGTCAAATCCATAGAGACAGAAGGACAGTAGTTCCCAGGGGCTGGGGACAGCGGGTATGGGGAGTTAGGGTTTAATGGGTACAGAGTTTTAGTATGGGAAGA
This sequence comes from Puma concolor, assembly GCF_028749965.1. Classification (NCBI taxonomy): domain Eukaryota; kingdom Metazoa; phylum Chordata; class Mammalia; order Carnivora; family Felidae; genus Puma; species Puma concolor. Next base: position 124,656,225 of record NC_141669.1, on the reverse strand, counting down.
TGAAAACGTTCTGGAGACGGGTAGTGGCGGGAGTTGCACAACAATGTGAATATACTTAGTGCCGTTGAATGGTACATTTAAAAATGGTTAAAAGTGTAAACTTTGGATCTATTTTACCATAATAACAACAAAATAAAATAAAGTAAAATCTAACGGATGATGTATAACTAGCATTTAAAAGCTTATAGCAGAGAGGGGCCCGGGTGGCTCAGTCGGTTAAGCGTCCAACTTCAGCTCAGGTCATGATCTCATGGTTCATAAGTTCAAGCCCCACATCAGATCCTTTGTCTCACTCTCTCTCTGTCCCTCCCCTGCTTGCGCACACTCTCCTCTCTCTCTGTCTCAAAAATAAACATTTAAATAAATAAATAAAAATAAATCCTATAGTAGAAATAAATTATCAAGGACAAAAGTATTTGTGTTGACATGTAATGGGAGTATTATTTTTAAGTGAATTAATATTTTTAAATGTCTGAGTTCTAATGTCTAATATAGCAAACAGCAATAGATGCAAGCCACAGGTCCAAAAGCTCTTGGAGGTTCTCAAAAAATTTTAAGAGTGTAAGTGTAAAATGAGACCAAAAAGTTTGAGAATGTCTACATGATATTATTCTTTCTACTTTGCATAGGTTTTAAATTTCCTGTATTAAAAAAATTTATTTTAAGCGCCCGACTCTTGATTTCGGCTCAGGTCATGATCCCACAGTTTGTGAAATCAAGCCCGGCATCGGGCTCTGTGCTGACAGTGTGGAGCCTGCTTGGGTTTCTCCCCCTCTCTCTGCCCCTCCTCCCCTGCTCACACTCACGTGCACACTCTCACTTTCTCACTCTCTCAAAATAAATAAGCAAACTTTTTTTAAAACCCAGTAATTGGCTATTTTTCTTTCCTTCTTTGCTGTTTGGGCAAATTGTTTAACCTTGAAGGTCCTCAGTATTCTCATCTGTCAAGGGGGTAGATAAGTCTAAAGTATGATTCCATGAATCAACTCTAACCCCACACAGACACAGGGGCTACTGCCCCCCGCTACCCCGCCCCTGAGCTTCTGTGGAGATCTGAGCCTCTCTGGCTTGAGGAAGAGGGAGTGTGCTCTTGTGTTAATCAGATCCCATTAATTTTTCAAAGTAGACAACAGCCCACTTACTCATCTCCCATCGAGCTTCATCCATAATTGATCCCGCACTGCACTTATCCAAATAGACAGAGGAGATGCCCAGGGCACGTGGGGCTCTGGGAGGGTTTTCTGCTGATGAGCCTATCCTCCGAATTAATGGCTGTAGTGAGAAGCACTCACAGCCATGACCTGTTGTAACTAAAGGGGGCTGACGCCTTTCCTTCGATCAAGAATGACAAGGAAGAGAGAAAGAAACTACTCCCTAAATGCTCTAAAGGACTGTTCTGAGATTACTCCTAGTAATCGAAGCAGTTTGAGGGGATTGGTCTAAGACAGCTTTGAACTCAGGTTCATAAAGACCTCAGCAAGTCTGGACCTCAAGCCCCTTTGATCACGGCCTCTACTTGAGGCCATATACCTCTGCCCCATCTCCCCTCCAGAATAAATGCCAAATGGATCGAAGGTTTAAATATTTTTTAGAAAGAATTAGTTACAATGCTTAAAGACAACATAAAGTGAACATTTATCAGATGAGTAAAGATTCTGTGATAAGAAAGAGAAAAGCAGTCCCTGACATTTGGGAGAGCTGGCCCAGCCCTCACAGCTAGGCGCTGGAGTTTTCCTGTCGAACATAAACAATTTCATACAATGTCAACGTCAGACAAGGTCACAGGCAAGACAAAAGCAAGACCACTCTGTAATCATCTCTGAACTGTACTCATTGGCCAGGAAGCCGTAACAAAGTACCACAAACTACGTGGATTAGATAACACATAAGGTCTGGCAGTTCTGGAGACTGGAAGCCTGTGATCAAGGTGTCTGCAAGACCACACTTTCTCTGAAGGTGCAAGGGAAGGAGAGGTTCCAGGCCTCTCTCCTAACTTCTGGTGGTTCCTGGGCTTATGGCAACAGAACTCCAATTTCCACCTGGTGCTCCCCCTGTAGTGCATCTCTGTCTACATTTCCCTTTTTTGTAAGGACACCAGTCATATTGGTTTAGGGGCCCACGCTACTGGCCATTTCTAAATAAGGTCATATTCTACAGTACTGGGGGTTAGAACTTTAACATATGAACTTGAGGAGTAGACAATTCAACCCATAACCCATGAACTTGGACAAAAACAAGGACATTGTCCAAACCATAAAAATGATCAGACATCCCCTGTATGTTTCTTGGGGCTGCTGTAACAAATTACTACACGTTTAGTGCCTTAAAACAACAGAAATGTATCATCTTACAGTTCTGGAGGACAAAAGTATGAAATCAGTCTCACTGGGCTGAAATCAAGGTATAGTCAGTGCAGTGCCTCCTCCAGAGGCTCTAGGAAAGAATCCATCCCTTGCCTCTTTCAGGTTCTGGTGGCTGTAGGCATTCCTTGGCTTGTGGACACATCCCTCCAGGCTTCAATGTCAGCATCCTCAAATCTCTCAGCTCTATCTTTACACTGTCTTCTCCTGAGAGAGAGAGAGAGAGACAGACACAGAGAGCAGGTATGTGTGAACTTCTGCCTCTCCCTTTTTCTTTTTAAGTTTATTTATTCATTTTTGAGAGAGAGCACACGTACGCACAAGTGGCGGGGGGGAGAATCCCAAGCAGTTCTGCACTGTTGGTGCAGGGCCCAAACTCACAAACCACAAGATCATGACCTGAGCTGAAGTCAGACGCTCAACCAACTGAGCCACCCAGGTGCCCCATGCCTCCCTTTTACATAAACATTTGGGAATATATTTAGGGCTCACCTGAATAACGCAGGATAATCTCCCCATCTCAAGATCCTTAACTTAGTCCCAGCTGAAAAGACAAGTTTTCCATCTAAGGAAATATTCGCAGCCTCCAGGGATTATGATCTGATGACTGTGGCAGCCATTATTCAGACTACTCTACCCCCGGCCCTAGCTAATGAGGGTGACTGCTACTTCTTTGTCAATTATAGCTTTAATCTCACTTCATTCCTAGCACTTTCTAAATCAGATTTATTAGAATATGCAATCACAGACTTGCCTTCACCTCCAGAAAGTGTCCAGTTCAAAGAAAAGCCTTATTTCCTTAAAACCTTCTCAAAACTACTTGACCCAGGTGCAGATCCTGTAAGTCCTTTGTAATACTCCTGATGAGGTGCCTCACAGTTCTCCCATAATGTATGGCTTCTGTGTTGCAAAGAGTCAATAAACCCAACTTTGTTCAACTACAGGTATATCCACGGTGGCATTTAGCTGGAGAAAATAACAGTAGCATAAAAGCCATAAGAAGTATCACAAAGAAGAAAAGGCCTAAGTTTGTCTACATAAGAGTGACATTATCAAAAACTGTCAGAATAAGAATCTCCAAAAACCCTCTTGACCATAAAAGCAATGGGATCACTGGCAAAAATTGTCAGAATCTACTGCTTTAGAATGTTAGAAATTAACCAAAAGTTTGTAGCGATCAGGGATGGGGTGCTTTTTCAAGGAAAACAATGAATCTTGATAAGAACCTAGAGCTTTGTGACATTTTAACTTGCCCTAGTCCCGCCCCCTGCTCTCCAGCCCACAATAACCTTGAAAACTAACGACCCATAATCACTAGCAAATCACTGGGAAAACCTGCAGCCCAGCAGCCCAGCTGCCACTGATGGAGTCAGAACAGAGTGGAGCTTTTCAGAGCCCCAATGTCAGAGCATCATCATCATCACTTGATCTGTCTGGCAGTCCCCTGGAAAACCCCACTTGTAAGGCTCATCCTTAGTTGACCTGGCTCAGAGCTCAGCCAGTGTAAACAGTCTTTTATTTCCTCCCCCAGGAGCTTTTGTCAAAAACAGTAAGTAGCAATTATATAACATTTTAGCTGCCTGAAGGAGAAATAAGTTTGGGCAAACAACGAGCTAATAACCAAAAAACTTAAAAGGAAAAGCTGGAGAATGAGAATTCCATAGAAGGTGTGGAAAAGGAGGCCATGCACACACAGAAAGCTGTGCACATGCCTAGGGCTGCGTGCATGATCAGGAAAGGTAGGAGAAGGCAGTAAGCTATCACCCCTGGCTCATCTTGGGGCCCCCTGTGAGCAGGAAGTAGAGACCAAGCCAGTGCTGTAGATGCTAGGCTGCGTGGTGAAAGTGCGCCCCACATACAGAACCCCTTGACAAAGCCTGGGAGACTTTCTGGTTCCAGGGACTTAAGGAAATCTCTATCCAATCAATGGCTGACCACGAGGCTGAGAAGAGACTTCAGTGGCCACAAACAACAAAAAATACAGAGACTTTATAGAGTTAGCACGGTAGAGTCACTAAGCAAATAAGTAACAACAGCAGTAACAGAAACAGCAAAACAACAAACCCTGGGAAGGAGGGACAATCTGATTTCCAGAGTTGTCACGTCATGTTATTTAGAATGCCCAATTTCCAACAATAAGACATAAGATACGCAAATAAAAAAGAAAGTATGGCCCATACACACACACTCACAAAAATGCCCATGCAAACAGTCCCTGAGGAAGCACAGGTGTTGGACTTACTAGACAAAATCTTTAAATCAGCTCTTTTAAGTATGTTCAAAGAACCAAAGGAAACCATGTCTAAAGCAGCAAAGAGGGAGATGCCTGGAGTGTTGGCAACAAGATGGCGGACCAGGAGAGACCAGCCTCCACACCCCCACAAACACTGACTTCAGGACAGATGACTTCCCAAGTCTCCAGGGGAAGAGATGAACACCCAGATCCATAACATCCAAAGAACCAAGAGTAGGCTGAATATCAGAAAATCTTCTATTAGACATATTAAAATCAAATTGTTCAAAGTCAAAGACAGAATTTTGAAAGTGGCAAGAGAAAAGCTACTCACCACATACAAGGGAGCCCCCGTGAGACTGTGAGAGGATTTCCCAGCAAACCCATGAAGGTCAGGACAGAGGATACACTCAAAGTGCTGAAAGGAAAAAAACAAAACAGAACTGTCAACAAAGAATACCTTACCCGACAAAGCTGTCCTTCAGAAATGGAGAGAAAAAGACTTTCCTAGGCAAACAAAAGCTGAGGGAGTTCATCACAACCAGACCTGTCTTATGAGAAATGCTAGAAGGAGTTCCTCACGTTGAAAGGTAGGGATACCACGTGGAACATGAAAACATATGAAAGTAGAGGACTCTCTGGTGAAGGTAAGCACACGGTAAAATTCAGAATACCCTAATTCTGTAATGGTGGGGCATAAATCACTCCTAATGCCAGCATAAAAGTTAAAAGACTCGGGGCACCTGGATGGGTCAGTCAATTAAGCAGCAGACTTCTGCTCAGGTCATGATCCCAAGGTCCATGAGTTTGAGACCCGCATCAGGCTCTGTGCTGACAGCTCAGAGCCTGGAGCCTGCTTCAGATTCTGTGTCTCCCTCTCTCTCTGTCCCTCCTCTGCTCACTCTCTGTCTCTCTCTCAAAAATAAATAAACATCAAAAATTTCAAAAAAGTTAAAAGACTCAAGTACTTAAAATAACTATAGCTAAATAACCTGCTCGTTGGTACATATCATAAAAGGATGTAAATAATGACATCGATAACATGGGGCAGAAGGGGTAAAAGTGTGGAGTTTTTGTATGTGATGGAAATTAAGTTATCAGCTTAAAATGAACTGTCATAACTAGAAGATGTTTTATGTGAGCTTCGTGGTAATCACAAAGAAGAAACCTGTAGTAGAAACACAAAAGATATGGAGAAAAGAATCAAAACATAACACTATAAAAAAGTCATCAAGTCACAAAGGAAAACAACCAGAGGAAGTAAGGAATTACAAAACAGGCAGAAAAGAGTTTTTTACATGAAAACAGTCTATGTCTTTACCAACCAGCAATTATTTTTAAAGTAAGTGGATTAAATTACCCAGTCAAAAGACAGACTGGATGAACGGGTAGTCAGGGGAGGCCTCTCTGTGGAGGTGGTAGTGAAACAGTCCTAACTGAAAGAAAGGAAGGTGGCAGGCAGGTGTCCTTGGGAAGTGCGTTCCAGGCGGAGAGAAGAGCCACTGCAGAGACCATGGGCAAAGAGCTTGCTGGGGAGGGAGATGAGGCAGAACTAGAGGCCACAGAGTCTGAAGTGCAGGAGAGGGAGGTGGAAGGGTCTCCTAAGACAAAGGGAAGCTTCTGGGGCCTTAATGGGGTGTAAAGGGTGGAGGATTGGTTGGTGGTGCTCTCGTGGACTGGAGGCTAGGGGGTACAGAATTGAGGAGGCCAGATCAGTGAGGAGGGGAGAGACAGAGGTGGCTTCATCTCTGGTGGGAGCTGGGAAAACAGTGAAGTGGGTGTATTGAAGAAATATTTTAGGGCCAGAGCTGATGAGATTTGCTAACACACTGAATGTACACCTCCTAGCACAAATTTCTCTGTTCCTTTTAGAGGCTTCATTCTTCTGTAATCTATTTGTAGAGAGAACAAATGAGGGCATTTTCAGAAAGTCGTCAAGAGTGAGAGATGAAGAGATGAGGTTAAAGCCTCCCCACCCCCAACCTGGACTCTCTCAATTGAAGCACGCCACATCCCCAAAGAGAACCACATGAGAATGTCCATGGCAGCTTTCCCATAATAGCCCCAAACTGGAAACAACCCACACGTGGCTCAATAGTCGAATGGACAAATAGATTGTGTGTATTCCTACTATGGAATACTCAGCAACAGTGAAAAAGCAAAATGGAATGCATCTCAAAAACATTATGTTTTGCAAAAAAAAAAAAAGTCAGACAAAGAAGAGAGGATTCTGATGATTCCACTAGTACAAATCTAAGCACTGGCACCCTTCATTTAATTGGTAGTGACAGAAATCCCAACAGTGGTATCCCAAGGTGACAGTGGTTACCTTTGGGGCAGGAGGCAGAGATGGACTGGAAAGGGGCAGGAAGTGACATTCTGGAAAGCTGGAAATGTTCTAGATCTAGATCTGTAAAAAAGTCAGTGGCACCACGGATAAATCATTGAGAGGACATGTGCCCCTGATAGGAAGTCACGAGAAGGGAACTTCCCCCAAATTCCCAACTCCAGTGCAAGCGTGAGCAAATCATCACAGAAACTCAAACTAAGGATCCATCTACAAAACAGCAGTATTCCTCAAAACTGTCAAGCTTGTGAAAAACAAGGAAACCATCAGAGACCAGAGAGACCTGAAGAGACGTGGTATCCTGCATGGGATCCTAGAACAGAAAGAGGGCATTAATGAAGAAGGTGGGTGAAATCCATATGAAATCGGAGCTTTATTCATAGTAGCATACCAACCCTGGTTTCTTAGTTGCAACAACAGTATTGTGATAATGCTGACATTAGGTAAAACTCAGTGTAAAGTATTTAGGAATTCTGTACTATCTTCACAGTTTTTTTCTGATGATAAAATTATTCAAAAGTAAAAAGATTATTTTTAAAAAGTCATTGAGGGGCACCTGGGTGGCTCAGTCAGTCAGGCGTCCGACTGAATATTTAGACTTGTCATTTTACTGTGTAAATTAGCTCTTAATAAAATATCTGGGGGGTGGGGCAGAGACAGAAGCACATAACGTGCTCCCTGACCCAGCCAGCACACTGCCCAGCTGCAGCCTTCGGAAGCCCAGCCAGCAACAGTAGTGACAGAACCAGGTCCCGGGAAAGGGCTGCTGACTTGCCCTCCGACACCTCCTGCCTCTCCCCAGCACAGGGCAGCAACACATCAGCCACAGTGGGCCACATATCATTCTCTCCAAGGGATCTGAACATATTTTCAAAAATCCATTTTCCTTCTTAAATGTTATTGTTGAAAATTCCAGTCCAGGGATGTGATACGGATCTCAGCATTCAGTGAGACAGGTGGCCACTGAGGCCTCTCCATCTCCAGTCACCCCCAGGAGTCTGCCCTGGGCCAGGTGTGGGGCTGCTTGCAGGAGGTGAAAGAAAAACCAACAGCTCCGGTGAGAAGGTGGGTCAGGCCAAGTCTGCCCAAGAGAGCCATTAAAAGCACGGACTCCAAAGCCAGGCTGGGGGTTCGAATCCTAGCTCTACCTACCAGCTGAATGCCTGTGGACATGTTAGTTAACTCCTAAGCACTCCAAACCTACAGGTGAAATAGGAATAATGATTCCTTACAGAGCCCTAAATTTTTTACATATTGATCTTTAAAGTGTAAGGACCCACCACCTCTCTATCTCTATAATCCTGGGGATTACATCCTGTGTTTCCTGACATTGGAGCTCCACTTCAATATCTTCTACCCCGCACTCCCACTAGCTCTCTAAACTAGGAGACCCAATCCTCCAGGATAAGGCCTTTCCTTTCACCCACAAATACCTAGTGAGCCCTCTTCCATTGGGGGGACACGCCAAACAGTGAACCAGGCCAGAATCCGGCCTCTGTTTACAGCTTAGATCTCACCTCTCAGGTCCGCCAGCACACTCTTTCCATATGGAAGGACTTTCTTTTCTTCCCCTACCCCTCACACCTTGTGACTTTTTTTTTTTTTTTAATGTTTGTTTGTTTTGAGAGGCATAGAGAGACAGAGCACAAGTTGCGAAGGGGCAGAGAGAGAAGGAGACACAGAATCTGAAGCAGGCTCCAGGCTCCGAGCTGTCAGCACAGAGCCCAACTCGGGGCTCTAACTCAAAAACCGTGAGATCATGACCTGAGCTAAAGTCAGACGCTTAACCGACTGAGCCACCCAGGCACCCCACAGTGTTTATTTACTTTTGAGGTGGGGGGGGGGGCGTGGAGAGAGAGAGAGACAGACAGACAGACAGACAATGATTGGGGGAGGGGCAGAGAGAGAGAGGGAGACACAGAATCCAAAGCAGGCTCCAGGCTCTGAGTTGCCAGCACAGAGCCCGACGCAGGGCTTGAACCCATGAACCACAAGATCATGACCTGAGCTGAAGTTGGATGCTTAACTGACTGAGCCACCCAGCTGCCCTTCCTTGTGACTAACTTCTAAACATGCTTCAGATCACCCTGAACTGTCACTTCCACCAGGAAGCCCTCACTGACCACCCCCCCCTTGCCCAGCCCATGTCTCTCCTAACTTCCCCACTAGCCAGGGACTCCTTACTTCTGTTATATACATTGCTAAGTCATCTACAGAACCCAGCTCAAAGCCTGGCACCTGCAATCACTGAGCATCTGTTGAATGAATAAGTAAATGAATGAGTGAATGACCTGGGAGAATAAGGAAGGCTTCTTCATGGAGAAGGTGGCATTTCACTGGGTTTTGAAGGATGAGTGGAAGTTAACCAACAGAAGAGTGGGAGGAGGGAAGGTCTAAGGGTGTTCTGAAGGCTTACACTTTCTGGGGCCCAAAGGGGAGGTGTCAGTCCAGGCTAAGATATTAGGCCAAGATTTTAGGGCTTGATCTTGTAAGCCAGGGGCTGTCAGCCCAACAGAACATTCAAACTGCCTGGGGCCCAACTCTGTAGACTCTAGTCCAGGCAATCTAGATCCCTCAGATTCTGAGGACATCTAAGGTCAGGGACCCCTGCTGGAGCATCAAGTGGAAAGTCAGAAAGATTTCCAACCACAAAGGGACACAGTCCCATCTTCAGATCTAACACTGTATCAGAAGTGAGGCCAGACAGAAGCCAAGAGTGAACAGGATGGCAAAAAGGGGAAAAAGTCAAGAGACTGGGGTTCCCATTGACTGCAGGACACAAGGGAAACAGTGTGGGTCAGTGATAAGAAAGGTGAGCTGTGATTCCACTACTACTGAAGCAGGTGGAAAATCTGAGAAGTAAGTGTGATCTGTGTATACTTTGTGGCACAACTCATCCCCCCACCCAACACATACACAAAAACACACATGCACACAAGCACATACACACACACTCAGCCCTTCCTTGCTGAAGCCAGTAGTCCATCACAGTAGATTGCATATAGACATGTGCATGCTAAGTCTGGCTAACAGATCTCCAACCTTATAAAAATTTGCTTGCACACAACACTGGCAAGATGAGGCACGACACAGCACCAATTTCCACTGTATCCGTTTCCACAGAACGAGTAGACAAGTAGTGGCTTCTAGAAAGAGCTTCAGGCTCCAATGGTTTTGTCTTTTCTGAGAAGCAACTACTGCTTTCATCCACACTGGGTGGGGGCAGAGGGAGGCGGCACAGACAGTGGCTACGCTCTTGCTCATTCTAGCCAAGTCCTGATATAGAAAGAAGAAAAAAAATACAGTTTGCACTATCTTCAAATATCACAGTGTTGTGACTTATAACAGCACCCACTGTATCTTGTTGCATTCCAACGGCCAAAAAGGAAAAAAAAATTGAATTACCATGCTAATGTCTTCTCTTTTGGTGAAATCTGTGATTCAGGTATGTGGATATAAAATACATCATTAGTTGCTTTTAAGCTTGTCTTTAATGATGAAAAAACATTGCAGGGCATGAGGGGGAGACACAACTAAACTCACTCACTGGCAGCACTGGGAGCCTCTTGTAAACCGTAATGTGACAGTGCAGTTTCTTTTTTCCTCTGAGATGACAGTTAATTCCAGACCAGGAAGGCTGTCAAAAATGCTTAGTTCTGCTCCACTTGAGTTAATTACCGGCCCTGGGGCAGGCTGCCCTCCACTCCTCTGCTAATGGGGCTGGGCTCCAGGTAAAAAATCCATTTGCAAGAATGTTTTCCTTGCTCCAGATCTAATTTATTGAATATCAAATATTTATGCCAATGCAATTAAAGTGACAACATTGCTCTCCCTTCTCCCCTGCCCCCTAGTCGCAGACAAGCCCAGGCTTGCTGGCAGAATGCTTTATCCCGTCAACACAGGGTAAAACTTCTGCTTGAGCTTCTAAAGCAAGAGCTTTGAAACCTCTTCAATCCATAAAGTCACTTGGGACTTTACCTTTATCTTCTTTTGTAGGCAGCTACGTGACAGGTTATGGAGCAATGGCTGAGACGCTGGGGCAGAAGGCAAAGCGAAGAGAGAAAAGCCTGACTGTGGCTTGAATTCTACCCAAATCCTCTGTGGTGCTCTGTGTTCCAGGCACCAGACTGGGCACTATAGTTGAGAGAAATGGAATAGACTCTATCCATATCTCTATCAGTCTCCCAGCTTGACAGAGGAACAGCTTGGGGTATGTATAGAAAAGGTTCCAGAAACAGATCCTTTAGGGTCTTTGGTTTGGGGTCCCCAAGGCTTGAAGACCATCCAAGGCTCCATCCCATCCAACCAGCCTAACTGCAAAAAGTTTCAGTTCCAGCAAAGCATATTCCACCTTTCCCAAGACTCTATTCACCCAGGAAGAAGGCCTCAGATTACCCAGACTCTGGAGCTTTGGGGCATTCCCTGTGGGGACAGTGCCCAGCCCCCAACGTCACATCACCCCCATGAGTCTCTTGCACCACAAAACACATGGTTTGACATCTACCCCAAACAGAGGGGTGGCTGGTAAAGATAAGCCAGAGAACAGTCTAATGTGCAAAGGAAATGCATTTGGCTAAAGGAGGAAGGATTTTTTCTTTTCTTTCCAGAAGTAAGGGAGCTCAGCAAAACTCAGGCCAGCAGGTAATATTGTATCTGTGGGATATCTGACATTGTGCTGTGCCCCCTGGCTGGGATTTTTTTTTAGGGACCTTGCTGTCTACACCCACCTCTACCTCTCCCTTCCTGCAATGAAACAAAGACCTTTCCTTGGGTCTGAACTGGGTTTTAAAGGAGAAACAGGTATGCACAAGGTAAACCACAAGGCTTAGTAAAGGGAACACAAGACTTTGTGTTCAAAGAACTGAACATAGATTGATTTTTATTCGAGCCTGAATTGCAAGGGAGTGAGCCCTGGGACTATAAGCATCAAATGAGGTAATCTAAGCATGGTAGAAAATGTCAAGTCCTAGATAAATATGAATTACTCTCCACATCACAGAGGTATTGGGGAACCAAATGATGTTATATGCACACTTGTGTTACATAAATTGTAGTTGTTATGAGACATTTTGGAAGAAGATGGATTAAGCTTTAACCATGGAGATAAATCAGAAAAAAACATATCTGTTAATATCTTTTGACCCTACCTTCTTATAACTGTTCACAAACAGAATTTTTGTAAATTTCCTTTCTGTTCTCTTTTTCGGATGAACATACACTACCCAATTTTAATATTCACTACCCAGTTTAATACCCAATATTTTTTACTTCCTGTCAGTCTGACTACCATGCTTTAGTTTTGAGGCTTTGTGATCATTTCGTATGGCCAGACAATTCTTTGTGAGTGTTGGGGGAAGAGGCTTGGTATTGCTATCCTTTTCTTTCTATGTCTTCTGTTACCACCCTATTCAAAGACATGATCATACCACCCCTCAACTACTGTCATAATTTCTTAGCTGTTTACTATGCCTCTAGCTTCCTCTTGTCTCCAAATCATCTTCCCCTTAGCTGCTCAAATATTGATGTCATTTTTCCTTTAAAAGTAACTATAGGGACGCTTGGGTGGTTCAGTCCATTAAGCATCCAACTCTTGATTTTGGCTCAAGTCATGATCTCGTGGTTTGTGGGATTGAGCCCCAAGGTGGGCTCTGGGCTGACAGAGCTTGGGATTCTCTCTCTGCCCCTCCCCTACTCTCTCTCTCCCCCCCACCTCTAATAAATAAACAAACATTTACAAAAATAAAGGTAACTATAGAAGAACTTCTGCTATAGCCATGGTGATAAGACAAGAAAAAAAAAGGTAAAAACCACTGGGAAAGAAGAAGCAGACTTACCATTATTTACAGACAATTTAATCATAGATCAGAAAACAATAACAATAAAAAAAACACAGAAAGGGGCACCTGGGTGGCTCTGTCAGTTAAGCATCTGACTCTTGGGTTTTCTCTCAGGTCATGATTTCTTGGTTTGTGAGATCGAGCCCAGCACTGAGCTCCATGCTGACAGCATGAAGCCTGCTTAAGATTCTCTCTCCCCCTCTATCTTTGCCCCTCCCCCCACTCACATGCACATTCTCTCAAAACAACCATTTTTTTTAAATCACAGAAAATCGATTCAAACTAATGAAAAAGGTCAGTAAACTGGTCAAATACAAAATAAATTTGTATGAAACAATTGTTTTATATACTAACAATAGCCAGTTAGAAACAGAATTTTAAAAATATGGTTCACGATATATATCCATCTTCATGAGAATGTATCACAGAAACTGCCATGCAAAAGTAAATTTTGGATCTTCCATTCAAATATGCTCCTCCTCCAATGCTCAGCCTCGACAGGGGCTCTTCCATCTACCTATCTGCACAAGACAGAAACCTAGGATTCGTCCTTGCCCCCTCCCTCTCTCATACCCCAATATATAAATCTGTCACCAAACCCTGACAATCAATATTACCTTCTGTCTGCTTCTCTCCAACCCAACTGCCTTCATCACTTCTCACCTGAAGAATTGTAGTAGCTCCTCACTGTTCTCTTTCGGCTTTCTTGTTCTCTCCAATCTGTTTCCACAAAGCAGATTAAAGATCTTTTGAGATTTGAAGCTAAATCATACCACTCTGATGACAACTCTTCACTAGTTTATAAACCCCATATCTTCACCATGGTTTACATAGCTTGGCTTACCATGGTCCTTGCTAACCCTTCTACCCACTCACTTCTTCATTCCCTGTGCCCAAGGCACACCATCTTCCTTTTGGTTTCTCAAATGCCCCCAATCTCTATCCCACCTCAGAGCCTTCACTTTCCAAATTCCCTGCTGGGAATAAGGATTAGTGATCTTCCTTCAAGAAGGTTAGGCAGAGACAGGGGACCTTAGTCCTTGTCAGAGATCTTCCTGACTCTTTGGGCCTCAGTTTCTCCACCTACAACATGAGTTGGTTGAACTAGAGGTTCTCTCTGGAATTCTATGAGGTGAAGATTCAGTAAGAGGTAACAGCAGTTGAATTGATGGAGAAGAATGGGAAGTGGGGAGAGGGTAGAGAGGAAGTAGTCCTGGGAAAGACGGCAGAGAAAAGAAAGCTAGAAAATAATAGGCAAGCACTTTCTGTGTATTTAAAATACTAAATGCTGTCACTTTATTTTTATTAGAACAACTCAACATTAAATCTTCACAGGATTTGGGATCATCATAATAATCTTGTCACGAAGAGAGAAAAAGCCAGCCAACTTGTATTTAAATATTAAATGTATGCACTACACTGAAAACTTGATTCCATTCCATGAAAATAATCCACATTATCCAAAGCCAAGAAAAAAAAAAAAAACAACCCAACAACAACAACAAAAAAAACAACCTCATTCATCCATGTAAACAATTTCTAGGTAGCCAAAGGAAGGAACATACTGGCTGCTTCTGCTCCTGGCTTCCACGAAACTCATGTTTGCCTACTCAGTGGCAACCTACTCAGCTAAGTGGACTTAGCTGGCACATGTCCTTTTTCATCCTTTGTTTTTTTACCCTTTCTTCTTCCTTCTTCAACCATCTTGTGTCCTTGAGGTGTCCATATGGGACAGGCCAAGGGAATTAGAGACCTCTATTTAAATCCCAGCTCTATTACCTGCAAATTCTATGAATTTAGACCGTTCATTTTAACCTCTCTGAGCCACACTCTGGTCTACCAAATGGGAGTCATGATGCCTCACTTGTGATACTATTAGGATTGACCGAAATATTTGATCAAACACAGGTGCAGTGCTTTTTAAATCATATAGCTCTTCAAAAGTACTAGATTATTTGTTTGTTTGCCTCCCTCCCTGTTTTATGACAGGTTTTCCTCCCTACTTAAATCTAAAATACTTCAGAAGTTAGAATGTCATATTTCTATAGGACATTCTTTCATAATAGGAATACCTATTTCCTTGACATGATATCAATCTATTATTTTTTTTAAGTTTATTTATTTATTTTGAGAGAGATACAGAGTGAGTGGGGGAGGGGCAAAGAAAGAGGGAGTGAGAGAATTCCAAGCAGGCTCTGCACCACCTGTTGTGGAACCTGACATGGGACCCAAAATCACCAACTGTGAGATCATGACCTGAGCCAAGACCAAGAGTCAGATACTTAACCGACTGAGCCATCCAGGTACCCTGTTACCAATCCATTATGTTATCAGATGCCAGAGGTCCTTTTGTATACACTCTGGCCACATGCAAGTCCTAAGTTAATTTGCATTCCCCAAATGTGACTTCAATTATCTTCTAAGTCAACCAGAAACTTAAGATGCACCATCCTTTTAAAATATGTATTTTTTCAAAGGTGTGAGTCTATTTTCTTGAGCATTTGAGGGGCCCTATCAATATCCTTCAATTTTAGCAATTTTTCTTGAATTATTTCTTTAATAATGTCTTCCCTTTCATTGTCTGTTTTCTCATTCTTGAACTCTTATTATTTGGATGTTGGATCTCTTGGTCTGTTTCTCTAATTTTCTTATCTTTGGGTAAGATCTCTTACCTTTCTTATCTATGTATCAGACAAAAAACCCTAAAGGCACAGAAACCATCCTACCTAGAAGGCAGTGGCAAATTAAAAATAACACGCTTCCCTAGTGCACAAACCAAAAACTCCAATCACTTAGACGTTTTTAAGTGTTCTCCTGGTTAACATTTGGGCTAAAGAAGAAAAATCAAAACTGTAAGTAGGTAATTCAAAAACAATGAAAAAGATAAAATCATATAGGAAATCTTATGGGATGAGGCAAAGCTGATTCACAGGCAAATTGATAACCTTAAACGCCCTTATGGTTAATCAGAAAAGGATGAAAGTGGGTAAAATAAACGTCCATTTAAATAATTTGGTTTTTATAAAAGATTAAAAAAAACATAGAAAGAAATCTAGAAAATATAGTTAAAGCAAACACTATTGATTAGTAAACTTAACAGAAAACTGTAAAGTTGATAGAGAAGTTTTAGAGCTGGTTCATGATATAGCCTTGTTTCCACCACTGAAAGAGTCATAAATAAATATTATAAATGAAAAAAGGGAAAACACAGATTTTAAAATTATAAGAGGATTCTATGAATAATTATATGCTAATACTTTCAAAACCTCAGTGAAATGGATTATTTTCTGGGAAAGCATAACATACCAAAATTGCCTCGAGAAAAATTAGACTACCTGAAAAGACTGATAATAAAGGAAAAAAATGTAAAGAAAGTTGTCAAGTACTGCCTTCTAAAATGGCTTCCCGCCTCAGAGGATTTCATGGGTGCAGTACTTCAGCCTTTCACAGAACAAATAATTTCCATGTAACATAAACCCCTTCAGGGCATGAAAAAAGATGTAAATCATATCAGTTCATTTTACAAAGCTAAACTACTGACATAAGGTTTTGGATGAATCTCAAAAACATTATGGTGAATGAAAGAAGCCAGACACAGAGTACAAATTATATGATCCCAATTATATGAAGCTCAAGGCCAGACAATACTAATGTGTGATGACAGAAAGTACAGAAATGGTTGCTAGAGGTGGGGGTGGAGGACTGCCTGGAAGGAACCACAAGGGAACTTTCTGGGGCCATGAGAATGCTCCATATCTTGATCTGGTCGATGGCTACTGGGATATTTATATTTGTCAAAATTCATCAAGTTGTACACTTAAGGTTTGCACATTGTACTGTGTGTAAATTATACCTTAAAAATGTACTCTTAGGGAAAAAACCTGGTGACCATGACTTAAAAGACAGCCAAAATAAATGAATGAATTAATGAATAAATAATGTAACATAACAGGCTAATCACACTTAATATGTTATATATGCAAAAGTAGTAAACAAAATGTTGGCAAACGTAATCCTGCAATAGATTAGAAGAATAATACATCAAAAAACTGCATGATTGTTTCAATATTATAAGTTTATTACTATACTAATCCAAATAAGAAAAAGCATTTCATAATAATATTGAAATTAGTCTACAAAATTCATTTATTCATGATTTTAATTCCTGATAAGCTCAGGTTAAAAAAAGATAATACCTCAGCATGATTGATAAATAATATCTATCTTAAACTGAAAGCCCAAATCATCCTTAACAGTGAAACTCAAGAGGCCACCTCATTAATGTCAAGAACAAAACAAGGATGGCCATTGTTCCCACTGATATTTACTATTGTTCTAAAGTTTCTAAGCCATGTAAAAGGACCAGAAATAGATATGAATCATAATTATGAGAGAAAGAAACAGAAGTATAATTTTTAGCCCATGATAATATTGTCTTTCTAGAGAACTCAAGAGGGCCAATTGAAAAACAATACTCTGACTGGTTACAAAATAAATACAAAGGCACAGTAGGGATGCTCACTGAAGCATTATGATAAAGAACAACTGGAAACCACCTAAATGTCCAACAGTAGGAAACTGGGTAAGTTTACTGGAAGTAAGCTGGAAGTATACACACACGATAGAATGCCATGTAGCAGTTAAGATGAATTAAGTAGATATAAAAATATTAAGTGGAAAAGAAAATGCAGGATTATATATACAGTGTGATACTTTAATGCTTAAAAACAGACTGAAGCACCTGGGTGGCTCAGTCCAGTTAAGTGTCTGAGTCCTGATCTCAGGGTTGTGAGTTCAAGACCTGTACTGGGCTCTATGGTAGGTTCTGCACTGGGTGTGAAGCCTACTTAATAAAATAATAAGAAGAAAAAATAAAATAAAACAAAATAAAATAAAATAAAATAAAAACAGACTAAACTATACTGTTTGAAAAATACAAAAAAATAGAAGTAAAAGATATCAACTTCCATACACTGGCCACCTCTGGGAAGAGAGGAAGGGGAATGAGAGTGGGAGGGATACAAAGGGGCTTCCACTATGGTTGTACCTCTTTTTTCAGGAATAAAAAGACCTGGAGAAAGCTCTCCATCTGACCACCAGACCCAGTATGCCAGAAATAATCCCCAGAGAGTTCCCTTGTGGCCCTACCAGTCCTCCACCCTCACTCCTGGCAAACACTTTTGATTTATGTCATCTGAGGTGAGTTTTGCCAGTTACTGAAATTTAAATGCAACCATTGGTTTCCTTTCAGATCTTCCTTGGTCTCCTTCCGAAAAACTGGCCTCCTTTAGGAAGGACACCAAGAGTCCAGAACAGACACTTGACAGACTAAGATCTGAAGGATACGCAACTCAGCGCTCCCGGCCACCATGCAAGTCAGGGGTACAGCTTCTCACAGGAGGCTATTCACCTCAAGGCATGAAGCAGACACCCAGAGGACAGGTACCCCTTGTGACACTTAACAGACTCACCTCTGTCACTGATCAAAATACCACGATACCAGGAGGACAACCCATGGAGAAAGATTCCAGTCACCACACAGATACATGAGGGTTTCTCAACCTCAGCACTACTGACTTTTGGGGCTAGACAATTCTTTGTTGTGGGAACTGTCCCGGGTGTAACAGGGTGTTTAGCAGCATCCCTGGCTTCTCCCCACTAGACGCCAGTACTGGGTCCCCAGCTGTGACAACTAAAAATATTTCCAGACATTGCCAAATGTTCCCCAGGGAACAAAATCGCTCTTGTTCAGAACCACTGTGACAGAGAGGACAGATTAGGCAGAGGGGTGGAGGGGAGTTCGGGGTTTTTGTTGGTTTGGTTTGTTTTGTTTTACTTAGGAATAAAATCATCCAGATATGTGCATTAGTACATGAAGAAGCAACAAAAGAATACTGAGGACATGAAGGAAAGCCTGCATGGTTAGGGAGCACACCATATTCAAGGGTGAGAAAACAATATTATCTATTGATCCTGTCGAACTAATGTGTAAGCTTCAGAGAACTATAATTAAAATTTGGCTAGAAACTTTCTAGAACTTGAAAATGTGAAGTCTAGGGGCGCTTGGGTGGCTCAGTCGGGATGATCATCTGACTCTTGATTTCGGCTCAAGTCACGATCCCAGGGTCATGGGATCAAGCCCCAAGTCGGGCTCCACACTGAGTGGAGCCTCTCCTTCTCTGTCTGCCCCTCCATCATTCATGCATGTGGTCTCTCTCTCTCTCAAAACATTAAAAAAAAAAAAGATTCTCTCTCTCCCTCTGGCCCCTCCCCTGCTCACTTTCTCTGTCTCTTTCTCAAGTTAAGTCTAAAGTTGCAAAGGAAAAAAAGAGGTTGAATAATAAAGAACATTTTCAAAAAAAAAAATAATGGTTCTGATCTACCAGATATTAGGTGAGTTGTAAATTATAAAAATTAAAACAGTGTAGAAAAGTAGACATAGCTGTGAAAAAATTAAAAGCCTGGAAACAGGCCTGAGTCTATGCAGGAATTTAGTATCAATTAAAGTGATGCTTAAATTCATGAGAAATGTAGCAGAATGCCCAATAAATGATGCAAGAACAATTCATTAACCATTTGGGGCAGGAAAAAATTCAAGGCCTGGCATCATACATCAAAATAAATTTCATGAATAAGCAAGTTATTACTTTAATTAAAATATAAAAATCTAGAATAAAATATAGATTAATATTTTTCTGATATTAGAAGAAAGGCTTTCCAAACAAAACAAAGAACTCAAAAAGGAAAGATAATATACTTGACTGCACGAATATGCCAACCTTCCCATACATCAGCAAGCACTATAAACAAAATAAAATTCAGAAAAACTGTCACCTAACAAGTTATATTGACTTCTACTAAATACAATATGAAAAGGACAATATGTCATTCCCACTTTTTTCTGAGAGAGAGAGAAAGAGAGAGAGAGAATCTTAAGCAGGTTCTATGCTCATTATGGAGCCCGACGTGGGGCTCGATCCCACGACCCTGGGAGCATGGCCTGAGCTGCAATCAAGAGTTGGACACTGGGGCACCTGGGTGGCTCAGTTGGTTAAGCATCTGACTTTGGCTCAAGTCATGATCTTGTGCTTTGTGAGTTCAAGCCCTGCGTCAGGCTCTGTGCTGACAGCGCAGAGCCTGGAGCCTACTTAGGATTCTGTGTCTCCTTCTCTCTCTGTCCCTCCCCCACTTGTGATCTGTTTCTGTCTCTTAAAAATAAATCAACATCAAAAAAAATTTTTAAAAAGAGTTGGACACCCAATCGACCAGGTGCCCCACCCCCACTTTTTAAATGGACAAAAGGACACAACCATGCAATTCACAAGAGATAAAGGAGAAATGGCCAAAAAACATTAAGAAGTTAATCTCACTGGAAATTCACATCATGAAAATTAAAATATTGAGACATCATCTTTCTCCTATTGAATTGGCATGAATTTTTTAAAGTAATAGCCAGCGTTTGGGAATTTCCATATCCTCTAGAGATAGTATTAATTTATGAACATTTCTGAAAAGGAATTTGACAACTATTTTCAAAGGCATTAAAAAGGTTCATATATACCTGAGAGTTACCATTTATACCTCCAGCCCAGAACTTGCCCTTGAATTCTACAGGTGCATATCCAACAGCCTCCCACCCAACATTGCCCCCCAGGGGTCTCTAACTGGTGCCTCAAAAAAACACGTCTAACACCAAGCTTCTGATTCCTACTGCCTTTCTGTGCCTCAAAGCTGTTCCTCCTATTGTCGCCTCCATCTCAGGAAAAGGTAACTCACCCTTACTATTGCTCAGACCCAAAACCTTCATGTCATCCCTGACATCTGTCTTTTACTGACATCAAATCCTGGGGCATTACACTTTAAAGTAGTTGCAGAATGCAACTCTTTGTCACCACCCCTATCACCAACACTCTGGTCTGAGCCACCATCATTCCTTACACAGACCACTGCAATAGCCTCTTTCCTTGCTCTGCCTCTGCCTGTGCTGTCTTCCACATTATCCTCATACAGCTGCCAGAAGGATCCTTTTCGTAGCCTGAGTCAAATCAGACCACTCTTCGTTCAAAACCCTCCCCTGGTTCCTTCTCAGAGAAAAGCAAAGCCATGTAAGAGTCTGTAAGACTGTGAAATTGTGGCTTATAAGAAAAATAAATATTCAGTCATTCAGATAACTGTCTCCGTAAAAACCCAAGAAGACGGGGCTGAGAGAGTTTCCAGGCTGGTGAAGACGTGCAGATTGGAGGAGAGAGGCACACTCGGAGCAGGGAAGCTCTGCTCTCCCCCCACATGCTTCGCCCTGTGTGCCTCTTCCATCTGACTATTCCTGAGTTATATCCCTCTATAGCAAACTGGTGATCTAGTAAGTACAATGTTTATCTGAATTGTGAGTGCTGTAGCAAATTAATCAAACAAGAAGAAGGGATCGTAGTAACCGCTAACTTATTTCCAGTTGACCAGAAGTAAAGGTAACAATGTGCACTTGCAGCTGGCATCTGAAGTCCAAGGAGGAGGTCATGGAAACCTCCATCTACAGCTGGTCAGTCAGAAGGACAGGTAACAGCCTGGGCTTGTGCCTTGTATCTGAAGGGAGGGTAGGACAGTCTTGTAAGACTGAACCCTTAACCTGTGGAATCTGATGGTGTTTCCAAGTAGACAGTGTTAGAATTGAGTTGAATTCTTGAAGACCTTTCTGGTGTCTAAGAATTGTTTATTGGAGGAGTAGGAGAACCCTGCCCCTTCCAAACACATTGGAATTGGTCCAGGAACCCAAAAGAAAGACCATATAGGATCTGGCTACTTTTCTCACCTAAACCTAAGTGAGGCTCCATGATCATAAAACCCAATATTGCAGAATGCCAGCGCCAGAAGGATTAGCTTCTACTTTAGCAAGGGTGTGCTGAAATACAGAAGATACTGCCCTAGTGCCTCTGACAATTTATAACCACTGAGATTCTAGTGGTTGCACTCTCTCGCTCTCCCTCTCTCAAAAAAAAAAAAAAGTGGGGATGACATATTGTCCTCTTCATATTGTATTTATTAGAAGAAATCAACACTTCTATTCTACAAAAGAACAAACTGAGGCTTAGAAAGTGAATTCCTGAAGATGTGCAGAATCAGCAATACAACTCTCTCAAGATGTCCCCTTGATCCAGCTCTCCCTGCATCCCATATAGCTTAGAGTCTTAGTGACCAGATATAAGAAGTTATCTGTCTGGCAGCTCTGCACTACCCAATCAGAACATACATTTAGAATAAAATGTTAAGAATAAATTTAGAATAAATGTTCAGAATAAATGTTTACAAATAAATTTGAATTATCCAAGCAACAAAAATTCTTTACTTTTTCATATAAATGTATAACATTTGCATGGCCATTTCTATTGAGAGCTACAATTTCTCAAAGCAAAGCATCACTCAGCATGCGAAATACATCAAGATGAAAATTCCAGGGCACCTGGGTGGTTCAGTTGGTTAAGCTTCTGACTCTTGATTTTGGCTCAGATCAAGACTCCAGGGTCATGAGATTGGGCCCTGCATTGGGCTCAGCATGGAGCCTGCTTAAGATTCTCTCTCCCCTTCTCTCTCTCCACCTTTCCCCAGCTTGTGCGTGCTCATGCTCTCTTGCTCTCAATAAACAAATTGATTGATTGATTGACTGATTAAAAGATGAAAATTCCAAGATAGATGGAATGATGGATCTCCCAAAGGGCTTTTGTCCATTTCTGTGGAGCCCACATATCTCCTTCCAGCTTATTTCCATGCAGGCAGTCTATTTACCAGCACTCATTTCTTCATGAATTTGTTAATTTGGTTTACATCATCAGCAACTGCTCCGAGACGGGCCCTGTGCTGGGCACTAGCAGAGCTGAGATGGAAGTGCCATGAACACCATGGAGAGTAGGGAAATGAGCCCGAAGGGAGGTGGGGAAGAGGCTGGGCAGGCAAACACTGACCAAAGTAGCAACACCACAGGCTCTAACAGTTTCACTGTCCTGATAGCAGATGAGGACACCAAGGCAAAGACTGAGAGACCTCCTGGGGTTACATGGTGAATAGGTGCAGAGCACAACCATGGTCCAGGAAGCAGATGCTTAAAGCAGAACTCACCCCAGTGTCCCTCACCCCATGGTGATCCCCACCCCTGCTGCTCTCATGTCTCCTATAAGCCAAGTCAGGACTGAAGGTCATGTCTCATCCCTGGATAGTGCATCTTTGTTGGTTTTTGACTCCCCTCCATCCAAACATCTTTCCAGTTTGAGAGAAATCTCCCAAGGTGTGACCAACAACACTGCCCGATGTACCTGTGCCCACTCCCTGAGTGGCCAGTCTGCTCCTCTCTTTACGCCAGATCCTGTCACACATCTATGAATCTCAGCTTCCCACTGTCAAGGTGTGTGAGAGGGTCATCCAGGGCATTGCGGGGCCATGTGGGTACCTCCTCTCTCAGAGCTCGAGTACAAGTCCCCCAACGTTGCAAATGCTGCTAGTAAAGACCCAGCAGAAGCCAGCAAACAAAGAGGCGCCTTAATAACATGCCTTGGAAGCAAGTCTTTTTATAACTTCATTCTTCCCTCTCAATGGCCCCAAATGAAGATGAAATACAGAGAGGAGCCCTTGGCAACAGTAAAGGAGAAAACTCATCCTTCCAAGGGCCTTCTCCTTGTGCCTAACTTCTTTCATAGAAGGCAGATTTGGCCTCCCTGGCACCCACTGTGTTCCCAATTTTCTGGATCATGGGGAACAACAAAACTCACCCTTTGGAGAAACTGTGGACCAATCACAGATGCTCTAGGCTGCAGCTGTCATGATAATTAGCTATTTCTTTCCCTTGAGTTTCTCTACCTCCCCCCTCCCCGTGTTCTAGCCAAAGGTAGGTGGTGTGCAGGGGCCTGTGAAGAAGGGCCATCTGGAGAGTCCATTGGGCGTGGTCACTTAAAGTCAAGAATAGAATCTGCAGTCAGCCTGCCTGGGTTGAGAAACCAGATCCACCACCCATTAGCTGTGTGTCGCAGAGAAAGGGATTTCTCATCTTTGAGCATCAGTGTCCTCATCTGAAAGTGGACATGACAGCAGTGCCTGCCTTGTAGGAGTAAATGAGAGCTGCACGTGACTCACCTAGCAGAGGGCCACAAGCAATCACCACTCTTGCCAACGAATGTGTGTGCATGAACACGGACGCTTCAAAAGCCCTTCCACACACACCTTATCTGGACACCACGCCAGGCCAGGGTCCCATGCAGCAAGGGCCCCAGGAAGACCTGCATGAGGGCTGAAGTCATGCAGTTGAAGTCTTAGCAGTGCTTGGCATCCAGTAAGTGTACGAGACCGGCTCACCATCAAAGGTGCATTTGAATAAATAATGGAGGCCCAGAGAAACTTTGGGATGGAGCCAAAATCACGTTGGTATGTAGTAGAGTATGGCTTTGACCTAGACTGTCTGGTTTCAAATCTTCCCCTGCAGTATGTTTAGGATCTGGCAAGGTTTTTCTGAGGCAGATCCAGTTCTCAGTCTTGAAATGAAGAATCCAGGGATACAACAGTGCTGATCCACCACTACCTCAGAGCACAGGCTGGGGAGGAAGACTACCTGGGTTCAAACCGGGGCTCTACCACTTTTCAGCCGTGCATCCTTGGCAAATTACCCAAACTCACAGAGTCTCAGTTTCCCCATCTCTAAAATGAGGATGATATTAAGATCATTAATATCACCCAACAAGGTCGTCATGAGGATTTTTGTTATTGTTATGATCAGTACCTTGATCTCAGGCACCAGAGTCAGCCTGCCATATCCCTCTCCCTCAATGCATTGGTACAAGTGCCCTAAGGGTGTGGTCACTTCATGCCTAACTGCTCAGACAAGGCTGCTGCACTGCACAATTCCCAGGGCATCACTCTCATCCTTTTCCATCTGAATGGTGCCCTCTGGGCTTGTACAGCACACAACCTATACTCCTGTACATAGCAACCCTGTGCTGAGGGCAAACTGTGGGACCATAGAGGATCTGGATGTTAGTTTTCTAGTTGGAGAGCATGAGCATCATGAAGCTAGCAAAATGTCCTGGTTCTGGGGTCCTCCAGTTTAGAACTAGAATCTAGGCTGCTCCCAAAAGTCTGTGGGCCAACCCCGGCTGCAAGAGGAAGATGGTGAAAAATCGTAGATGCCAACACAGGGACACAGGTTAAGGGGCTGGACTGCTGGGTAGGGAAGTGACTTGGGCAAGTTTCAGCTCCAACTCCAGGTCTCTGCATAAAATGACTCCAGAGTCTGGGTACCTGGGTGGCTCTGTTGGTTAAGTGTTCACGAGTTCGAGCCCCACATTGGGCTCTCTGCTGTCATTGCAGAGCCCACTTGGGATTGTCTGTCCCCCTCTCTCTCTGCCCCTTCCCAGCTTGTGTGTGCATGCTCTCTCTCTCTCTTGAAGAAAAAAAAAAAAAAAAAAAAAACATTAAAAAAATGATTCCAGGGTCAAGGGGAAGAACTTGCATATTCTGGCCAAGGAAGACAAAACATTAGATACCAGTTGCTACTTCATAGCATATACCGTGTCCTGCAGAACAGC
Organism: Puma concolor; assembly: GCF_028749965.1. Classification (NCBI taxonomy): domain Eukaryota; kingdom Metazoa; phylum Chordata; class Mammalia; order Carnivora; family Felidae; genus Puma; species Puma concolor. The sequence goes on along the minus strand of NC_141669.1, from coordinate 124,630,888 downwards.
AGCCCAGCCTTCAAGTTGGCAGAGCTAAGTCTTCAACAGGCCACTTCCCTTTCCACTAGGCTGGCTGCTTCTGCATCTACACAGTAAAAATAGCAAATCCCATGAGCACCTCACTCCTCTTACTGTGGCCAGAGGGAATACTGTAGCTATGGCTGCATTTAACAAGTTTGTGGATGGGGATGCTGCCAGGACCTGATGGAAAGGAAATCCAGAGTAAGTGTCTATTCCATTAAGACCAGTTGCTTCCCCTCCAATGCAAATGAGGGCCTATTAACCATTCTGCCACCAGGTCCCCTCAATGAGGTCTGATACCCCATCGAGGGCTGGGATTGGACATCTGCTGCTGAAGCACTGAGCACTGAGCAGTGGAGGCAGTCCAGGAAGTCTGGGTGTGGGGTACATGCAGCCTGTTGTGGCCACTTGGCCATGATCTCCCTGAGCAATGGCAGTTTGCCCAGGAAGGAAGAAGGCCCACAGCCATGGGGCAAGTTATCTCACCCACTGCTAAATGGCACATAGTAGATACTTAATAAATATGTTCTGAATGAATATATTAACCTGACAACTGAGAGGCATGGGATACTTGTCCTGGGCACAAAACTGAAGGGAAGTGCCCAAAATCTCAACAAGTGAGACAAGAAATACTTTGTTGAAATGATTTTTAAAATAAAAATTCGTATAAAATACTCTGTGATAAATCAAATGTCAGAACATTAAATAAAGACAAGATCTGACAGGGCCAAGGTAAGGGAGAGGCAAATGAGGCCAAGTCACGCGAGCACAGGGTCAAACCCTGTCTTTACTTACAGTTCTGACATTCTGATAAGGATATTTCTACCTTCATTTTTCTTTTCCTAAAACACAGAGTTAAAAATATTATCCATATTGACTACGGAGTTTTGGGGGACATCCCCTTAAATTTTGTGCCCAAGGCAACGGTCCTACCTGCCATGCCCCAGTCCCTCCCTGACCCTGAGGGAACTCTCAAAACTTTCCACCAGCTGTGAACAGCATCCTGATGTGCTGCCAGACCGTCAAGAGGCAGGGTCGCTCACACAGCTGTCTGGTCCCACTGCGGGGCCTCCTCTTGCCTGCGGTGCCAGGCACGGCTGGTAGCAGGACAGCACACTCACTGACTGAAACAGGCCACCCAGATGTGAAGAGCCACATTGGGCATGGGTGCCTCTTGCTTCACAGAAGAAATTGCAAGAGGCCCCACACCTGTAGCCCCAGGAGCGTCCCGAAAGTGAATGGCCACAAGGTTTGTTTTTTAATTAACAAACATTATTTTTTAGAGCAGTTGTAGGTTTACAGGAAAACTGGGCAGAAAGTACACAGGCTCCATAAACCCCCTTCGCTCCTCCACACAGGGCCCCTACTATTAACACGCTGCATGGAGTAGCATATTTATTAAAATTGACAAACCAAATACTGATGCATTATTAATGACTAAACTCCATAGTTTAATTAGGGTTCACTCTTTGTGTTGAAGATTCTATGCGTTTTGACGAACACATGATGTCACATACCCACCACTACAGTGTTATACAAAATAGTTTCACTGCCCTGAAAATGCCCCCTTTCCTCCACTCCTCCCAATCCCTGGCAATCACTGATCTTTTCCTGTCTCCACAGTTTTGTCCTTTCCAGACTGTCGTGTAGCTGGAATCACACAATATGTAGCCTTTCCAGACTGACTCCTTTAACTTGCCAACATGCCTTAGGTTTCTTCATGTCTTTTTATGGCTTGATAACTCTTTTTTTTTAATCACTGAATTAATTGCTGAATAACGTTTCATTGAGCAGATATATGTACCACAGGTTGTCTATCTACTCAGCCATTAAAGAGCGTTTTGGTTGCTTCTGAGTTTTGGCAATTAAGAATAAAACTGCCATAACCATTTGTGCACAATTTTTATGTGGACATAACTTTTCAAGTCATTGGGTACAATACTAAGGAGCACAACTGGCCCATGAATTTTTGAGGCTCAACAAGAGCCCTAGGATATGGGCCTCTTATCAATCTCCACGGTCAATTACATGACCTTGTCAATGGAGTGGACCAGTAGGGTGCTGTACGGGCCGTGAGGACACCAGAGCCTCCCACAGTCAAAGGTGGTTTTTCCCTGAAGCAGGACAGCAAAGGGGAATGGCTGCCTCTACAGGAGAAGGCGAATGATGTCTAGTGGTCCAGTTTAACAGGGGCGAGGAGAAAGACAAGTCCCCCCAACCCTGCCCCCAGCCCTGCCCCCATGCTAGACAGAATGTGACAGACAGAACAGAGGGCAGAAAAAGTTTGCCTTTTCCAATTAAGCACAAACATTTTCTTCCCAGGGGTAGCAGGGTCTAGCACTTGCCTTTCTGTTTGTTCTCTCAATAAAAGGCCCTTTTACCTGCAATGATTACCTGCCACAAGGAGACCATAATTAACAGAGAGAATGTGTATTTCTAGTCATCAGAAAACTGTTTTCTAACAAGTAAAAATATAATTAACATTCCCCAGCTTTCTCCTCCATGGAGATTTTTTTCCTCCTCACTTTCTACAAATTCAGAGGAAATTCTACAAAGACTAGGAATGTATTATGGGGTTGAAATGTATCCCACCAAAAAGATACAGTGAAGTCCTAACCCCAGTAATTGAAAACGTGATGTTGTTCAGAAACAGGGTTACTGTAGATATAGTTAGTTAAGATGAAGGCATACTGGAGTAGGGTGGCTGGTGTCCTTATAAGAAGAGACACAGAGATACACACAGAGGAGAAGGCCACTGTGAGGACAGAGGCAGAGATCAGAGTCATGCAGCCGCAAGCCAGGGACACCAAGGACAGGGAGCTAAAAAGACTCAAGGAAAGAGTTTACACAGAGTATCAGAGGATCATGGCCCTGCTGACACCTTGATTTTAGGCTTCCAGCCCCCAGAACTGTGAGCAGATATCAGTCATTTGAAGCCACCTGGTTTGTGGCACTTCATTACAGCAGCCCTAGCAAACTAACACAGAGCAGGATCACCTAACTCCTCACCATGCAGATGAAGTGCCTGACGCTCTGGAAGGCGCAAGGACTTACCTGAGGCCTCAAGAAAGTGGGAGGCAGAGATGACACTTGAATCAAGTCCCACCGGCTCAGAGGCCAGTGTTCATGTCACAGCAGGATTCACTCTGTGCGTGTGTGACGGTCTCCGCTGGTCCACGATGCTCCCATCTGGACACTAACCACTCTGGGCTCAGCCCTTGGGCAGCAGGTACAAGCAGGCCAGCAGTGTGCCCTGGGCACAGGCTGCTTCAGAAGCCAAGGTGGGAAAAGAATGTGTGTGATGAGTGAGGAGGGGGGGCTAGACCGAGAGAAGGGATTAATACTGATTGAGCTAAGTGCTAGGTGTCTCATACATTATCTCATTTGCATCCCACACAACTCTTTGGTGCAGGTATCATCAGCCTCACTTTTCAGAGCTGACACTGGGTCTCAGAGATGCTAAGTAACTCTCCCTAAACCATACAGCTGCTGGAGATTTGAATCTAAACTCTTCAAACGCTACATGCTCTTTCTGAGTACTTCCATCTCTTCCCAGTGGTTTAACTGCCATCCATATGTTAACAGCTCCCAAATAGTTTCTGCAGCCCCAGCATCTGGTCTCCTTGTTCAAGATCTCCATCTTCATGTCTCATGGGCATCTCAGACTCAGCATGTCCAAAATTTAACTCATCGGCTTCCAGTAAAAGCCTGGCACTCCCACCCACCAACTCCCATCCCACTTAGCACCCTGGCAGCCATCCCTGACTCCTATCCCAGCCACCTCAGCCCTCCCTGCACACAGTCCTCAAGTCACCAATTCCTAGTCATGCGTCCTGTCTCCATTGCTTCCAGCCTGGTCGAGATAGCCATCATCTCACTCCTGGGTGACACAGTCTTCTCACTGGCCCTCTGCCTTCAGCCTTTCCCCTCTGCAGCCTAGTTTTCCCTCATGCAGTGGCGAGGGATTTCTTGAAGCATAAACCTCATCACATGACTCTCCTGATTAAAACTCTTCAACAGTAATTGCAAATTCTTATCTGCCATTCACTGTATAAGCCCTTTACATATATTGACTCATTTAATCCTAGAAACTACCCTCTGATATGAAATAGGCACTGTGTTGTTCTCCTTTTACAGATGAGAAGATTGGAGTGCTGGGGGTTCAGTAACTTGCCCACCATCTCACAGCTAGTTAGTAAGTGGCTGAGCCAGGATTTAAATTCCCTTGTGGTTTTGGGGTGCCTGGGTGGCTCAGTCGGCTAAACATCCAACTCCTGATCTCAGCTCAGGTCTTGATCTCAGGGTCATGAGTTCGAGCTCCACATTGGGCTCTATACTGGGTATGGAGCCTACTTTTAAATAAATGAATGAATGAATGAATGAATGAATGAATGAATAAATAAATAAATAAATAAATAAATAAATAAATAAATTCCCTTGTGTTCTTAGGATAAAGTCCAAAATCCTTCTCTTGGCCTACAAGGCCTATAGGGTCTCCCCCCTACCTCTACCTTTCCATCCCATCTCGCCCTCCTCTCTCTTACTCAAGTTCAAAACAAGGACTGGGTTGTCGCTGTTGTTTTTAACTATTCAAGATCTCTAAGGTTCTTCCTTAGAGATCAGGGCCTTTGTGCATACTGTTTCTTCTGCCTAGAACACGGCTGACCCCGTTCTTCACCTGGTTGACTTCTCCTTCAGATCTCTTTAATTGTTGCTTTGTCAGAAGCTTTCTCTGAGCCCCCAGACCAAGTCAGGAAGCATGTCACTTTATGCTTTGTCACCTGAACATTTTCTTTGTACTACTTCTCATAGTCATATTTACTCATATAATATGATGTTTAATGTCTGTCCCCTCCCTACTTCCCAACAGACAAGCTCCTAGAGGGTAGAGTCTGTACCTGCCTTGATTCTCCAGGAAATTGCCTGGAAAATAGTAGATGTTCAATAAATAGTAACAGATTGAAAGAACAAACTAATAAATATAAGAATAAATGAATGAATACCCTGTCTGCTCTTCAGCTGTCTGTCCAGCCAAGAGGCACATTTTCAGACATAATACCTTTCTCTGAGGAGAGCTTCTCAAGCTTGTAATGTGCACGCAAATCACCTGGGGGTCTTTTTAAAATGCAGATTCTGATTCAGGAGGCCCAAGTAGGACCTGAAAGTCTGCATTTCTGATATGTTCCAGTGATGCTGACACTGCTTGTCCAGGGACACCACTTTGAGCAGCAAATATTTAACCAATCTCTCACCTCAGTTTTCTCTCTTTTTTAAATTTTTACTTATTTTTGAGAGAGAGGCAGAGCACGAGTGGGGGAGGGGCAAAAAGAGGGAGACACAGAATCCCAACAAGGCTCCAGGCTCTGAGCTGTCAGCACAGAGCCCAACATGGGGCTTGAACTCATGAATTGCGAGGTCATGACCTGAGCCGAAGTCGGACGCCTAACTGACTGAGCCACCCAGGCACCCCTCAGTTTCTCTTTAATGAGTAAGTCTTTCTGATCTCTTCCCTCACCTCCTCCTTTCCAAGATGGCACTTGAGTATTGAAAGGGAGCTCTATGTGAACTTTTGCCCCTGGAGAGTGGCAGTGGAGGGTGGAAGTGAGTGAGGAGCCGCTCCTGCGCCAGTGCTGACATAGGCATTATGTGGTCTGCTGGAGATGCCTGGTCAGGCCTGTCATGGTCAGGACAACACTAGTTTCTGTAACAAATAAGCCCCCAAATTTCAATGGCTTCAACTCTCCCCATATTGCTCACAGAGTAGTCCAACGAGGCAATTCCTAGTCTATGGGACCTTTCCCAAGGTCTATGGACCTTTCCTCCATGTAATGATTCAAGGACCCAGGCTCCTCCCGGTTTTGGTTCTGCCAGCCTCTTGGACCACCAGAGTCTTCTTCTAGCCACTGGAAGAATAGAGAGAAGTTCCCATCCACTTCTTAAAATCTACCACTCAGGAGTGACACACATGACTTCCACTCACATTCTGTTGGTGAGGACTTGTCACCAGCCAGACACAGACGCAAGGTTAACTGGGAAATATAGTCCCTATGTGGGCTGCCACCTCCTGGCAGTAACTCCACACAGTGGGAGGGGGGAGCGTGAATGACTGGTAGGTGCAACACCAGCGGTGGCTATCACACAGCCTGGTCCCAGACACTCTGTTAGCAGTTACTAAGCCTGTCATCTGGCCTCCATCAGACATCGGAGCTGGTGTCTTCTCAGAGTATCTCTAGCCCCTCCTTAACTGGTATCAGCATTGCAGCACCATATGGCCCCAGACATCCCCTGGCAGAAGCCTTTGCTACAGACCCCCAACCTCTCACCACAGCTGTCTTGTGACAGGCTTTTGGCTTGAACCCTCGGCCTGACCTCACCTTGCTGCTCTCTTCACCCTTCAAGGGCCTTTCTACATAGCTATGTCCTCCTGGCACCCCAGACAGGAAGCTGAGCAGAGGCCTCCTACAGGAGGCCTCTCCAGCCTACCTCCAGGCCAAGGAGGGCAGGTCCTGCATGACGCATGGGCCTCCATACTTGCTTGTCCTCTGTTTCTCATCTCCATCCCACAAGCTACTGGGCCAGGAAGTACAACAGTCCCTCCCTTCCTTTTCCTGTCTTGTTGGGCTCTCCCTCTGATATAAGCCGAGGGTTCCCAAGCTGCATCTCCTTTGCTGGACCAGGATCCCCAATCCCCAGATCTTGTGAGTGTTGGCTGCTAAGGCTAACAGCGTCCCCTTTCTTGGAGACTTGCCTCTGGCGGGATCTACCTCACCTTCGAGATTACTTCTCCTCCCCAGTCAGTGACATCCAGTGGCCACTGACTAAATGGCATGGGGTACAAATGCCAGCCCCCTTGTCTCAAGTGGGGACCAACTCAGTGATACAATTCATGTTCCAGAGCCCCTCGTGGGGTTAGGCTGAGGCTGGCCTCACTCCTTCCCTCCCAAGAACACCCTGCCATAAATCGCTCTTACCAGAGGCCCCATCTCAGGTTCTGATTCTAGAACACCTGGCCTAACACACTGCCTTGCACCAGATCCACCTCTTCTTTCTCAAGATGACACCTTCCACCTTCTTTTGCCAGAGCCATAATGGCAAACAGGAGGCAGGAAAAGAGAAATCAGTGTACAGCTAACAGAACATGCTTTGGGAAGTGCAATGAAAATATCACACAAAGACCCTTCAGGGTCTTGAGCACCATGTTGTCTGTCAAAACTGTTGCCAGCAACCCTAGCATGGCCCTGGAGCTCTGCTTCTTGGAGGGAGGCCACCCACCAAACCAGGGAGATTTCGTGGACAAGTGCTCTGAGTTCAGCAGCAAGGCCTTGACCCAGACCCCATCTGGCCTCATCCTAGCCTTCCCAAAGCAAAGCCCACTCCTTGTTACTACATTAACCATGTGGGGGAACAGACATGCAATGCGAACAGATAAGAACCAGAGAGAAAGAGAGAGCATCACCTTCTGACAGGTCTGAACACCTCTTTCTCTGGCCCATCAGGAAATCCACACCCTCTCCCCAGGCCTACTGGCTGGCCCTGTTCTGGGACCTGCCATCCACAAAGGAAGTGCTTTCGGGGCTTGTGCCTGTGGATCCGAGTGGAAGGCGAGAGGGGGACAGCGACAGGAGCGCCCACCGGCCTGCAGCAATGGGGAGAGGGTGGGGAAGGTAAAAGGAGAGGGTTAAGAGCCTGGCAGTCCACACAAACACCTTCCACGCTGCACCCCTTTCAATTTCTTTTCCGTGAATTTAAATGCATTCTGTCACAGTGAGTTATGTCACCCGGAGGAAATGCCCAACTCGGCGACGTTTTTAAAGATTATTTTTTAGATCACCTATCACTATCCATTTGAGGAACGATTGTTCAATCTGAAAAAATAAATTCAAAACTGTCCCCATCTAAGCAAGATGGAAAAATAACTTTCCCTATTCTTCCCTTTTCTTTCTATTTTTTTTAAAGAAGGCTTATTTCTGAAGGACAGGTTTGAAAATCTGTTTTCACCTTGACTTTCTGGCTGGATCTGAGTTGGTAAGGGGAATATCATGCCCTGTCATAGGAATAAACAAATGAATGTACAGCCAGCTGTGTGACCTCAAGCAATTCACTTAACCTCTCTGAGCCTTAATCTCCTCAACTGTTACACTGAGATAACAATACCAACCCCATGGTCATCAAATGAAATGATGTCCAGGACAATCCTTGAATGTGAGACAGATGTAAAGTGTCTGTTCCACTAAAATGTCAATTCTTCAAGGGAAGGGAAGAGGCTCTGACCAATTCTGCCCTCCCAGTGGATCTTGTGCAGGGCCTGGCCCACAAGAAGTGTAATACTTGCTGGATGGTTGGATGGTTGGATGGGCAATGGCTTGGTGGGTCCATGTCTGAACATACAAAGAGATGGATGAACGAAAGAGGGATGGATGGATGCAATGGTGTGCTGGAAAATAGCTATCAAAAAAAGCAAAAAAAGCCCTCACTTGTACTGCCCTCCAATTTCCATACTGTAAATACTCCCATCATGGCTGATTTCAAGCTACCAAGATGACATCACTGAACACAGAGTTGGAAAGACATGGGCCAAATTGGTGCATACAAGTCTACGAGCAGCTCCTGTGCTCCACTGGGTGGATGAATGGATGGATGGATGGAAGGAAGGAGGGAGGGAGGGAGGGAGGGAGGGAAAGAAGATGGAGAGAAATAAAAGGGAAGGAAAGAAGGAAAGAAGGAGGGAAGGAGAACCATAAATAAATGTGCACCTAGAGAAGAAAATAAAAATACTCAGGAACCAGGCAATGCCAGAGAGAGCAAAGCCTGAGGAGCAGGAGACCTGGGTTCACCACCAGTCATCAGTCATCATGGACTAGGACTGAATCCACCCATTTGCTGGAGTAAATTATTTCTTTTTAAGGATGGGGGTGTGGGGTGGAGGGTGGGGTTCACATAATGCAGAACAGTAGTCCTCAATTATTTTTAAGAATTAGAAAACTTTTTCTTTCCACACGAAATCTTACCTGGAAAACACAATAATTAAGGCTAATATTTATTAAGCATTTACTGTGTAATGAATACAGTCCAAGCACCTTGCATGGAATGCCCCATTGAATCCTCCCAACAAACCAGTGAGACAGATAATCTTATTATCATCAGTTTATCAGAAGGGAGGAGGCAGGTATCCAAGGTCACCTAGTAAGCAGGAGGTCCAGGTGATCTCAGTCCTAACCACTCTGCTCTCTTGCCTTGATAGAGCAGAAGGAAAAGAAGGAGCGACCAGCTGAACTGTCCCCTGCGGGCCTTAAGCCCCGCCTTAAGCCCAGAAATCTAGCCCTACAGAAAGCCAGATTGTTGGAAAAACAGCAAGAGGAACATGTACTCATCTTGGTTCTGCCCCTGGCTGGCTCTGCGTCCTTAGAAAAACCTTTTGCGTTCTCTGAGCCTTGGTTTTCTCATTTATAATACAATGTGATCACTCCCTACAACTATTATAAATTACACTTTGGGCAATTCTCAGGAGCAGGAGCAGGAGGACTTCAGGAAAAACCGCTTGCATGAGTCACATCACATATGATTTATTTACTTCTAGGACAGCAAGACCCATTTGATTTAGAATGCATCCATTTTGGGGGGCCTTTCTGACATTCTGAAAACAACTGGTAGTAATCATTTCTCTAACTAAATTAAAGCTTATAGGGATGACTTTATTCTTAACAATACTTATTTTGAAAGTCATTTACTACTTAGTAATATTTAGTTTCTAGAACTGCCTTCATGTACCATTTTACAAATGTGGGTGAAATAAAACCTGGTTTGTGGGGGGAAGCAGCAAAGAACAAAAGGATGTCAACCTATTGGGTGTTACTTTCTTTGGGACTCATATCCCTTTGAAAATCTAAGAGAAATATGCATACTTTTCCTCAGAGAAATGCAGACCCTTTCCAAACTCTGAATGTAACTTTGGGACGGGAAGGATGAGGGGACTGCCAGCCCCAGCAGCCAGGCTCAAAGGGTCTTAGACACAAGAATGTTTCTGAGGCCCCAGGTAATTCTTCAGGTCCACATTTTTGCGTCCTCAATCAATGCAGAAAAATAGCCAGAAGCCACTCAGACAGTGCCTGAGATTTTAACATGAAGAATTCTCTTGATAAATAAATCTCTTAATGAAATACAAGCAATTAAGCTAAAAGTCCTATCAAATGCAACCTGTCACTCAGCAGCCTGACACTTAATTGAATTTCTTTTTCCATCCCCTGGCTCCTTTTCCCTGATAAACAAATTCATTCACTGCAGATCAAGTTTCCCTAACCTAGAAACCAGTGATAGTCAATCAACTAATTGACACAACAAAGACTTCTATTAAAAAAAAAAAAAAAGTTCCCCTAATTAAAGTGGGAATGGAATTGTAGAATACTCTGGTGCCTGATATTAATTACTCTGTGGTTAACCCTCTCCCTCCTCCCCAGGGACCTGGCAGCAGCCTGGGGGCATGAGGGAGCCCAGACCCAGATACAAGTCCAAGTTCCAGCTTCATCCTGAGTACGCTGTGTGACCTCCAGAGGTTGCTTCCCCTCTCTGTTTTTCATGAGGTACAACAGAAGGGATAGAACAAGGTGACTTCCAAAGCTGTTTCCAGCTCTCTCCCATTTTATGATCCAGAAGACAGTCTGATGGCAGAGTCTTCTCTCTGTGGTTGCAGGTTAGCCAGAAGCCTTGAACTGAAAATACAACCCATCTTCTGTGGGCTCCTTCTGCCTCTGCCTGGTAAATGCAGCAGCCCCTGAATGCATACACCCCTCTCCCCATGCATCCACCCATACATCCCCAGCCACATGCCTTACACACATATTTATACCACATCTCCCTGCAGCACACTCCTTCATATCACACACGCACGCACGCACGCACAAATCCTACATCAAGACCAGGAGTGCACACACTGACACACAGTCTCACACATGCATATGAAACACACACACACACATCTAGACACACGCCCCTCTAGAGAAGAGATACCCTCAAAGCCTTGTGCACACCCCCTTCTCCCTCAGCCCAGTGCATAAGCACACACACATGTAGCCCCAGACCCTTTTAGAGCAAATCCCCCTCAAAGAGGCCATGCACACATGCATTTGCAGATGAATGGGCACACACACACACACACACACACACACACACACACACACACACACACACAAATGTGAGCTGGGGTGGATGGGAGCAGGATTCAGCTTTGGCCAGGGGAGCTCCCAGGATCTCAGAAACCTGGCAACTGACCCAACAGGATTTCCAGGACTATCTGGGTTCTAAAGTTTCTTTTATTCAACTAAAGGCTGCCAAAAACCTTCCCTATGCCAGGCATTGTGGGGAGAGTGGTGAACAGACAGACACTGAGCCCAGAAGCAGCTCTGCCCAGACTCAACAGCAAGTTGTGAGGGTCCTATCTTTGGGCTTTGACACACCCAAGGATCTAGTTTAGAGGTGGCTTTCTCAAAACATCACGGTCAAGGTGGCCTTTGAGCTAGGCCTTGCAGGACACAAGAAGGGGTTACCAGGCAGAAACACAACATGAACAAAGACAGGGAGGCTGATAAGTGGGGGGTACTGAGAGATAGTGCCATGCAGGAGTGTGGGCGGCCCAGCTCCTCTGCTCACGGTCTTCAGGGCTTGGGCAAGTCACTTAACATCTCTGAGCTTCAATTCCTCATCTGTAGAATGGGGACAATAGCTGTAGCACCAGAGAAGGACCATCCATTCCTCAACAACAGAGACTAAGCAGCCTCTCTGTGCCAGGCACTGTTCTAGGCACTGGGGCTTGCCGTGAAGACAGAAGAGACGATGAATACCAACTCTCGGCATCATGTCTGCACACACTGGGCACTGGGTTGGCAGGGCCCTCAGGGACGCAAAGGGAGTAGAGTGAGTGGGAGGTCCCTTCAACCGAGTGTCAGTGGGAAGACTGAGCTCTGGAATAAATGGGGGCCTTTGGTACCCTGGAGCATGGAGGCCAGGAGGGAGCTGACAGAAGGGTGGCAGGGGCTGAGGCTGAGGCTGGGAGGCCAGCTTGGAGGGGATCGTGGAGAGCAGTTGGTCACGCAGCCCCCAGACTGAGGCTGCATCTCCAGGTAAGAGACGACGCCTCAGCCCCAAACCCTGTCTCCCACCCCCATTCCTCATGGGGACCCCTTCCAGGGCAGGGGCCTGGCTTCCCCTGCAGTTTGCAAAGCCAGGCCAGGGTGGTGATGAGGGGAGCACTTCCCTCCCCCTCAGGCACAGAATGCAGCTCTTGGCATCTCATGCTTTCTGTTGAGCTCATCTCCCTGTCTCTGTTTTCATGTTTTCCTCTCTCACGCTGGCTGTGTGGAGCACATCTCTCAGAAAATACTTGCTTTTGAAAGTTGTTGCCATAACAACCACTTCATTACACGCCAGGCCCAGTATCTCAGAAATGCAGAATCTTTCCTTAAAAGCGTGCGCTGCACATCAAAGGGGAATAGGAGCTCATTATTTTTACATTATTTTGCAGGCAAATAGATATTTTCCAATACACATTTCTTTTCTAAGTTGATTTTCTTGTTCAGTGGAAATGCACATTTCTTTCTTAACGCTTTCCTGCCTGCAGGGTTCAGGGCCTAGAAACCTAAGTTCCTTCCTCAAAGCAGGAAGGAGAAGGCATTTCTTTACCGGGATAGCCTTCCCTCAGCCCCCAACACTGTAGGTTCATGAAGGATGGTTTGCTCTAATTCACAATTCAACTGTACCCAGAAATTCCAGAAAAGGCAGAAATTCTCAGTGTAGCATATATACACCTTCGTTGGTGGGGCTTGGTTCAAAACCAAGATTTCATAACAAGTGAAGCTAATTAAAAGATCCAAATCAAAACCAAACAAACCAAACCAACAAAAAATCTCAACCATTTGGGATGGAGAGGTGTTCCAGGATTTGGTTTTCTAAACCAGAGGGCACTATCAGAATGTAATAGGTCCCGTCAAATGAATGCCTAGCATGTGTCTCCCCCGTCACTAACACATAAGCCCCATGATTATTGTCTGTTTGGCTCACAGCTTATCACCGGCCCCCAGAGCAGTCCTGGGCCCACAGGCACTCAGTAAATGTGTTTTGAATGGACTAATGAATGAACATGCTGTGAACACTACATCTTATAACAATCCTGCAAAGAAGGGATTATTATCCCCATTGTACAGATGAGGAGCGTGAGGTCCAAAGAAGTTAGTACAATAGTAATATGAAGAGTCATAATTACAGCTGGCACTTTACACTTTCTATGGAAGCATAATACGCATACAGAAAAGGGCATCCATCTGGAGCACACATCTCCCCGTTTCATAAACTGAACACCCCTGAGGAACCAACATCTAGATCGAGAAGCAAAACATCTGGCAGGAGGAATGAGACTTTGACAGTAGCTTCTCAGGTGGCCTCATCACAATCCACTAAGTTGCTGCATGTTTGTTTTATGGGAATTTCTGCATCTACTTTACAACAGAAAAGGCACTACACCTCATGGCCACTATCGTGACGTCTAATATCATTGATTAGTTTTGCCTGTTTTTGTGACTTCGGCAGATGGAGCCATATAGCGGGTCCTCTTTTGTGCCTGGCTTCTCTCCTTCATCACGAGGTTTTTAAGATTCGCCCATGTTGTGGCCTATATGTGACCATCATTCACCACTCTGCTAATAGCAGCTCATTTGTTTTTTTTAATATACGTATTTTTAATGTTTATTTATTTATTTATTTATTTTTTCAACGTTTATTTATTTTTGGGACAGAGAGAGACAGAGCATGAACGGGGGAGGGGCAGAGAGAGAGGGAGACACAGAATCAGAAACAGGCTCCAGGCTCTGAGCCATCAGCCCAGAGCCTGACGCGGGGCTCGAACTCACGGACCGCGAGATCGTGACCTGGCTGAAGTCGGCCGCTCAACCGACTGCGCCACCCAGGCGCCCCTGTTTATTTATTTTTGAGAGAGCGAGAGAGCGAGCACACACGAGTGGGGGATGGGCAGAGAGAGAAGGAGACGGAGGAACTGAAGTGCCTCCAGGCCGGCAGCAGAGAGCCCGATGCAGGGCTCAAAAATCACACACCGGGAGATCACGACCTGAGCTGAAGTCAGACGCTTAACCAACTGAGCCACCCAGGTGCCCCTACTACCAGTTAATTTTTAATGAGCATTTATTATGTACCTCACAAGGTCCTGTAATCGTCCCAACATTCTAAGATGAAGGCTTTATTTTGAGTGATTTGCCCGGAGGCCCACAAACAGTGAGTGGAGTATCGAACCCAGAACTTTACAGTCCCAAACTCCTGCTGTTGGCAAGAACCTCTTTCCTGGATGACTCAAGGCTATTGCTAAGAGAAGCACGGTCAATAGTGGGCTCGGCCAGGAGCGAGCAGGGAGCTTTTTGCTCCCACACCGAATGGCCCAGCATGCTATGTCCCAGCCTCTCGTGACTGTTTTTATGTGTCTCCAGTTCCTGACCTGTCCAGCTCTCAGCCGTTCCCACTTGCTGGTACGAATGTGCTTGCCAACAGGTCGCACCAATGGCTCTTCTGTTATTTCTAATCCACCATGACCAGGAAGCCAAAAATATTAGGGCTACTAGAATTGTGTGCAAAACAAGAGATAATGGCTATGAATGTGGACTTGCCAGTGAGTGAGTTTACAGATGTATCTGTATTGTGATACAATATCTGTGATAACTGCACTTGTTTGCTCCCTAGGCCCACAGACATAAAGTTTCTAGATCTCTAAGTGCCACTCTAATAGTTTTTCCCCCTTTTGACTGCTTCGGTAAAAAGTCCTTGGTTGGGGCCTGAGGGCTTCATTCTCATCGTGTTCCTGTAGCTTGTGCTGATGGTCAGTACCTGACAAGCTAGCTCAGGTTTATTGTAGTCCTGAAACCCCACAAGACAAAGGAACCAGGAGAAACAATGCCCTTCGCAGCTCTCAGAGCTGAGGCAGTGATACCTGGGAGGGAACGGTTTCCCTCCATGCCCGGCGCCATGGCAGAGCTGGGGTCCTGTTATCTTGGGATTTCCCAGGTGACTCTGACTCCACCCTCCTGAAGGGCTCGCTCCCTTCCCCTCATGCTCCAAGGTGAGCGGTACACCTACCCGATGCTGGGCTTGCACTGGGTGCTAGGAACACTAACACAAGCAGGATGGGACCCAGGCAGCCTCTTCCCCTGGCAGCTCCCCTGTGCCCAGCCCTCCAAACCGCCCAGGCCTGGGTAGCAGGGCCCTGCTCTAGTTCCTCACCCCAGCCTGTCTACCCTCCGTCAGAGCACTCACTTACCTCCACCAGGCACTTATTAGCTCTCAGTATATTTTTAACAAAAAAACTAAACTTTACTGCCTGCCTTAGCCCTCTTGGAAGAAGCCAAGTTTGCACCTATTGACCAATTCATTTCCATTTCCCTGGAAAGTTCACATCTGAGCTCTGGATTTTCTTCTGAACCAGTTTTTAATAACTTCCTGGTTCCTTCAGTAATTAATGGGTTAAAAAAAAATCCTTGACATGGGTTAAAAAAGAAAAAAGAATTCTGTCCCTTTAGGCTTTCACCCTGAGCATGAGCACTCCATTTTCCTGGTTTCACGCTCCCCTAAATCCTAGGCCTGACACCGAAGAGCATCTCCCTTCACGGATAGAACAGCCATTTGCTTGTTTTCTGACACTTTTTGCAGCAGCCCTGATGGTTGTGCGGTACAAAGCCACTCCGCCCTGAGCCCATAGCTCACATTTGGCAACTGTGTCCCTTTAGTGGATGCACACGTGTCTATTGTGAGTACAAACATAATGGTTTCCATAGAGACATGGTCACAATGACTAATTAGACAAAAGAGGGTGTTTTTCAAAGCCTTGAAAGACATCATGGCTGTAATAAACGAACATCATCTCATTCAATTGATGTATTCCTTCTCATTTCTCCCCAGAAACATCAATAAATGATCCCTGGTGACTTGACTTCAGATTGGAGTTGGACTCTTTGGCCACCAGTCAGAGCCTGCCAGATTCTCAGTTGCAGGATCCTGATCCTGGCATACATTCCAGAAACAGCCACGAGGCCACTCATCCCCTGCCAGCATTTCCAGACTGGGCCACCCCACTCCCATCCTACCTACTCACTCTCACGATGGCCATTTAGGGACCAGGGATGGGCTTAGGGGACCTCATCCTCTCCCTTCATCACACCAACCTGACTCAGCCATCAGCTGCCCCACAGGGAGCTCCCTACCACCTTCATTTATTAATTTCAGGGTGTTGGGAATGACTTTTATTGCTACCTCTCCCCCAGCAAAGCTGTGGGTAGTGAGTATTAACCGTCCTACATTTCAAAGAAAAGTAATCCTTCTCCCCAAGGAGGTGTACCCTAGCATAATGTACTAACAAAATCTCAGAGGTGAGAGAGAAAACAGCCCCAGGTATTTTTTTTTTCCAAAGACTGTACACAAACCTGCCTCGGAAAATGCTGAGATGAGTCCAAAATTACACTACATAACAGCAAAGAGAATACCTGGACAGAAATGCCTGAGCACAAGAAACAGATGCCAACTATGCAAACATATCAACCGACACCCCAAGAAAAAGAATCACCCAAAGGCAAAGAATCCAGTCTAGAAGAAAACATAGCCCCAAATCCAGAAGAAAATTTCACATAAGTGCTCTCTGCTACAAAACTATATAATAATACAAATATTTTAAGGGCATAAATTCTCAAGACCAAATGTAAGAGAAGAGATGACAGCAGAGGACAGATGTCATCAAAATTTGGAAGATAAAACATAAATGGATGAGTGGTGACTAACCCAGGAAAAGAAAAAACTGAGACCTATGTGTGGGGTCTGCACGGTGGGGAAACCAGCAAAGAGAAAATGGACTTGAGCCACAGAATTCTGAATCAACCAGAATACCCTTGAAGGCTGAGGTACAAGAGATGCTGAAACAGGAGTGCCCAAGAGTCAGTACGACAAGCATCTAGAACGCCAGCCTCCTTTCCTGACTCTGCAAAGCTAGGAGATGATGCCTCTTACTCGGGAAAAAAAGGTGGGGAGTTTACTCCCTTGGGAGGTTGAAACCAGAGGCTCAAAAATAAACATCGGTCACTGCTAGCGGAGGGTATGAGGTGCTGTGCCAGAATCACCAGAATGAAGTGCCAACTGTGTGCACTGAACAATGCAACACAGAGAAGTCCTTTCCCCACTCAGCCCCAGAACAGGCTGGTGCCCTTGTACAGAGGAGCAAGCAACTCCTCTAGCCTGGAAGAAACCAGCTAGATGGAAAAGACTTGGAGATATCCACATTTGAGGTCTCCTGGTGGCACACCTTGTCCCCTGCCCCTTTACCCCAGAGTGAAGCCCACCAACCAGCAAACCCCTCTCCCCAAACTCACCCAGGGCTTATAGAATGTAACCCTGTTATTTAGAAATACAGATGTAAAACTAAAAGAAACAGCTTCAAGAGTTGGAAGAAGTTGGCAAGAATGAAGAAAGGCAAGAGGAAAGAGTTGATTTTCCTGGGAAGTACAATTTGACTTTTTAATCTATGTGCATTTATTCTTTTTTAAAAATAGAAAATATTTTTAGAAAAAGAAAAACAAACTTTGAGTAATAAATCTTTAGGCATTCTGGCAGAAAAAGCAAATCATCTGCAAAGGAGAAGAAGCATCAGGCTGGATTCAGGCTTCTATTAGGTGCTAGTCAAAGCCAGAAGATATTGGGAAAATGGGTATTTTCGATTAAAAGAGGTGTTGTGAGCCAAGATCATTCTGTCCTGCATAGATGTTGTTCAAGTATAAAGGCAACAGGCAGACACTCGCAAATATTAGCTAACTCAGACTGTTATGAATCTCTCTTGTGAAAACTACTTGATAGTAAAATCCAGCAAATGAAAAGATAAATAAAAAGTAGAAACTCAGGGAGGGAGAGGAAGACATCATGGCAAAGGACTGAGCACGAGCAATGAATCCATTTAAAATTAGGGTTTATACCAATGTTCAGATATGATTTCAAAGAAATACAAATGTTTTAAAACTTAGCAATATAGAATAATACAGAGATGAAGGATGAAGGGAAAGGAAGCAGGAGAAGGTTAGTGTCCTATTCTTTATAAAACAAGGAGTCCACCCATCTATCCATAATAACAGGTACACATGTCATTTAGGGATGCATGATTCTCAGTACGGGTCCAGGGGCACAGTAGATAATGCATCTGACCACAGATCAGAAGATTTTAAGAACACATGGTTCTTTTTGGGAAAATGCAAATTAAAAGCACAATGAAACGTTGCTACATATCTACTAGAATGAACAGACTGTAAATTGACAAAGCCAAGTGCTGGAAAGGACACAGAGCAACTGGACCTCTCCTACATTACTGGTGGAGATGCAAAATGTTCCCTAGGAAAACAGTTTGGCAGTTTCCTATACAGTCAAACACTTACCATTCAACCAGACAATTCCATTCCCAGCCGTACTTGCCTGAGACAAAGGAAAGGTTGTGGCCACAGAAAACCCTGGATGCAATTGTTTAGAGCAGCTTTACTCAAATTGACTGAAACTGGAAAGAACCCAAATGTCCTTTAACTGGTGAGCAGATCAACCAACTGTGGTACATCTATACAATGGACTTAGCAATAAAAGGAGTGAATTACTGCAACACACAACATGGTTAATCTCAAATGCATTATGCTAAGTGAAAAAAAAAGTCAAAAAGCTATCTCCTGTATGAGTTTTGTGATTTTCTGGAAAAGGTGACACTATAGGTATAGAAAACAGATCAGTGTTTGCCAAGGTCCAGGTGTGGAAGGAGGAGTTGACTGCAAAGGGACACAGAGATGTGCCAGGGGGGAGGGGGATTTCTGCATCTTGACTGTAGGGTGATTACGTGACTGTGCATTTGTCAAAGCTCACAGAACGGACTGTATGCTGCTCTGTGAAAAATGGATTAGGGAAGGAATGGAAAAGTTAGTCACAGACTTTTCACAGAATCTGCCCATGTCTTTTGATTTAATGGACAATTTTATGTTGGTCTCTCAAAAATTCTATCATTGGATTAATTGAAGTATTTTATCTTAGAAGAATACCATTGCTAAATGTGCTTATGATAAAATATATGTATTTTTTAAAGTTTATTTATTTTGAGAGAAATCATGCACATGCAAGCAGGGAGGGGCAGAGAGAGAAGGAGAGAAGGAGAGAGAGAAGGAGAGAGAGAAGGAGAGAGAGACTCAGGGCCCAATCTCACAAATCGTGAGATCATGACCTATGCCAAAATCAAGAGTAGGCTGTTCAACCGACTGAGTCACCCAGGCATCCAGTGGGATCTTTTAGGAAACAATTACACTGGTGACGAAATACTTACTCAAAGTTCAAAAATTCCTTTGGTTTCACTGGTTTCCTTTTCTTCTGTTAATATCAAATAAAATTACATTTAATGACTTTTGTTTTCAAAAGTACCCCATTTTATAAAAGTATTTCTATCTACCTCTCCGTCTAGAAACTCCACATAGAAATAGTTGTGGGTTTTTTTCTTATTTATTTATTTATTTTGAGGGACGGTGCATGTGTGGGGGGAGGGGCAGAGAGAGAGAATCCTGACGTGGGACTCCACCTCACAAACCATGAGATCATGACCTGAGCCAAAACCAAGAGTTGGACACTTAACCGATTGAGCTACCCAGGCACCCCATTCACATAGAAACAGTTTGAATGGTGGGGTTTTTTAAAATATTTATTTATTTATTTTGAGAGAGAGAGAGTATATGCAAGCAGACAAGGAGCAGAGAGAGAGGGAGAGAGAAATCCCAAGCAGTCTCTCTCAACACAGAGCCCGATGTGGGGTCTGAATTCACGAACTGTGAGTTCATGACCTGGGCCGAAACCAAGAGTTGGATGATTAACCGACTAAGCCACCAGGTGCTCTTGAATGGTGGGTTTCTTTCTTTCTCTCTTTTTTTTTTTTTTTTTTTGAGGGAGTGAGGGTCTTTTTTATTGTAACTTCTATATTTTTTTACATATTAATGCGTGTTCATTTTTATGAACACTGTATGTCATTCCCTGACCCCACCCTAGCGGCAATCACAGCTCCCTCTCTTCTCTCTCCTGGCATACATGTCACTCTCTTTACTCTGGAAGTGTTGTCATGCCTGTCCCACTTCCCTTCTGGACTGCACAGTCATGAGGGGCAAGAGTTCTGCCTTGCTCATTCCAGTATCCCATGACGGGCCATGGTCTACACAGTAAGGCTCAATGCAGGCTGCCAGAACAGAGGAGACCACAGATAAAGCTGGAGAAATCCTTCCTAAGTGTGAAAAGTACCAAAAACTGTTTTCAATCCTGACCTCAGGTGATAGTTTCCTATTGTCTACTTTCCTACAACATGAGGGAGAAATTAAGGGCAAGAGGCAACATGGCTAAAAGCTTAGCTCACAAGAACACTAGGGGAGGAGACACAGCCATCTGACTACCTAACATCTAGTGAAATGTCTCTCCTCCTAGTGACAGAATGAGCCTGGGTGAGAAACCTGGTGGTTGGGATTCCAGAACTATGAATAAACAAAGAGAACTTAGGATGGGATGGGCCACGGAAGCCTGGAAGACACTAAGGTCTCTCAAGCAGAGACTAATAAACCCCATAGACTCCTTGGCATTGATGGAAGTCAACAATAATCATTTGTAAGCCATTCGCAAACACCAGGACACAAGATCACTTGTTATTGTGATTGTTATTGTTATTCACTGAGGAATGAATTCAAATTATGTGTCCTGTGGAACTGGGTATACAAGGTATTGAAGATGAATCCCTTAGCCAATGAATGAGCCAAGTCCACCACCCAATGCATCTCAACAGGGCTCTATTGTTCTTTCTTGGTCCTTAGGAGTCCCCAGCCACTCCCAAGAAGTGATGAAACTCTGTTTTTGTGTAAAAATGGCACTGAAAATAAATTCAATTGCTTATGTCGGTAATGGAAGTGAAGAGGAAGTGAAGGCATCCAGGAAAGTGAGGTAGACTCCACACTGAAAAGGAACATCATATTATACTGCAGTTTGAATCTGTCATGTGAATGACTTCAATACATACTCAACAAGGAAGCCAGAAAATGTGACTTGTGAAACTTTTAGCAAGTGCTCCTGTCATGGCCAAAAATGCTTATCAAATGAAAGCTCAGTTCATTCCTTCATTCAGTCCTTCATTTGGGGGCACCTGGCTAGCTCAGTCAGGTGAGAACTGAGAACACGTGACTCGTGATCTATGGGTTGTGAGTTTGAGCCCCATGTTACGGGTAGAGATTACTTAAAAATAAAATCTTTTTTAAAAGTCCTTCATTCAATTCAACCATTATTACTGATGTCCTATCAGGGCCCAGGCACTGGTCCTGGCCCTGAGGATGTAACAGTGAGCAGAGCAAGGTCCCAGAGCAAAGTTTCCATGATCACACCATCAGTAAATATCATACAACAACAAAGTAGAAAGATCCTTAATGATCATCTGGTCTGGCCCTTCTTTTTCCAGATGGGGACACTAAGCCCCAAAGAAAGGAGGAAGTTAGTCAGGACCATGTGGTCACCAAGGGTCAAAACCATAGCTAGGACTCAGGGTCTGGTCCTCCCTCCCAACCTAACACCAGCTCCCACTTTCCTACCCTTTACAATTTGGCAGAGATCCCCTGGACGCTGCCGTGAGCTGCCCCAAGATGCTCTTTAGAGCTCTTGCAAAACATTTTGTTTTGTATCACACCTGTGGTGACAGCTGAGTTAAACTGAATGTTCACAGTCATTATGCACAGAAACCTCACACGAGCCTCATCTACGGGGTTTCAGAATGAATCCAGTTTCCAAACTCTCCTCTCTCCAGCTTATCACATGTCTGTATATGGTAAGCTTTAGAAAATGAGTCTAATAATTAGTCATCTTGGCTTAGTTAAAGACAACAGTATGTTCTCCAATTTCACTTTGTTTTTAACAAGAGAGTGATGCCAACGGTAATTTTCACCGTGGTTAAAATATGCTTCTCAGTTGGTCCCTGCAGTTAACTGAGACAGCTCTGGTCCCTGCACCTGCACAGGACTTCCCCACGGCTCACTCTTTAACCAGGCTGTGCCCCCCCCAACCCCCACCCAGGTGCCTTCCTTCCACACACATTCACATCTCTGACACCACCTGTGTACTAGGCACTAGACTAGACACTTGGCACTCATCATTATATTTAATCATCTTTGCAAGATAAACTTTACTGCCCCATTTTGAAGATGAGAAATTTGAGAACCTAAGGGTACTGGTCCCTGTCTACTGCCCAAACCCCACATGCAGCCACTCTCCCCCTTTCTCCCTGCACTCCAGCCATGCCACCTTCTTGAAGTTCCTCAAAGGCAGCGAGCTGGTTCTCATCTCGGGGCCTTTGCACATGCAGAGTCTCCTACCTGAAAAACTCTTCCCCCCTCTTAACTCCTAGTCACCCTTCAGATCTCAATTCAAGCATAATTTCCTAAGGGAAGAATCCCTCACACCCTCCCCCATACTCCTGTAGTTCTTCTTCATTCACATAGCACCCTGAGGAAGTTCCTCTTCCTTCAAAGCAGCTATTACAATTTGTAGTTTCATATTTGCGGGATTATTTGCTATTATCTAACTCCCCACAAAAGCATGAACTCTAGAAAGGCAGGGACAGTGTCTGTCTTGTCTACCACTATACCCCCACACCTGGAAAGTACACATAATATGAGTTTAGTTACTATTACTGGATAGATGATGGACAATGAACAGTTGAGAAATACTATACAAAACCCAAGAAAAACCAAAAAAATCCAAAACCTTGTCACCCATCCAGGTAAGTAATGAAGCTAAAATGCAAGCCCAAGCCCCTCAACACTCAACCCTACTTACACTGTGTGATAATCTTCTGTTCTGCCCCACCCCCAACCAACACACACACACACACACACACACACACACACACACACACACACACACCAGCCCCAAACCCTGACCCTAGAAGACTGATGAGTGGAGCAAAGGTTCTCAAAACTCTCCAGGCCTCCTAACCTTGCTGTCCTAACCGGACCCCCCATCCCACACACCTGGAGCTTCAGAGGTGCTGATCCATGGGTCCAAGAAGGACCCCAAACCTGGTTAGCAAGCACCCAGGTAATTCTGAAGGGAGCGTGTCCCAGACCTCCGTTTGAGGATCCCTAGACTAGGGTGAATCCAGAAGAACCCGCATTTGGGAGGCAGAGGAGCCGCCTAACCCTCCACCCCCCAGGCTGCTAACTTGCCGGCGAAGCTGCTGCAGAAACTGGGGCCGTACTGCCCTCTGGCGGTCATAGTGGCACTGGAGCTGCCGGGCTTCCCAGAGGGCACTCGCTGTTGGTGCACCCCACAGCTGCTGACGTCTGGGGCCCAGCTCTGCCCGGGGACACAGCACCTGCGTCTGGTCCCTGACTCTTCAAAGACTTCTCCGGGGCTTTTTTCTCTTCATAAATGAAGCACAGTGTTTTCCAAACTTCAGGTTTTTTGGGTAACACCTTCAGCATTTTGCCCATCTCATATGCTACCTGAATTACTTTCACTTAATTTTTTCTTTAAAAGTATGTATGTGAGGGGCGCCTGGGTGGCGCAGTCGGTTAAGCGTCCGACTTCAGCCAGGTCACGATCTCGCGGTCCGGGAGTTCGAGCCCCGCGTCAGGCTCTGGGCTGATGGCTCAGAGCCTGGAGCCTGTTTCCGATTCTGTGTCTCCCTCTCTCTCTGCCCCTCCCCCGTTCATGCTCTGTCTCTCTCTGTCCCAAAAATAAATAAACGTTGAAAAAAAAAAAAAAGTATGTATGTGAAATAACTCATTTAAAAAGAGAACTCCGGGGTCGCCTGGGTGGCTCAGTCGGTTAAGCGGCCGACTTCAGCTCAGGTCATGATCTCAAGGTCCATGAGTTTGAGCCCCGCATTGGGCTCTGTGCTGACAGCTCAGAGTCTGAAGCCTGCTTCAGATTCTGTGTCTCCCCCTCTCTCTGTCCCTCCCCATTCACACTCTGTCTGTCAAAACTGAATAAACATTTAAAAAATCAAATAGATAGATAGATAGATAGATGGATAGATAGATAAATAAAGGAGAAAGTCCACAATAAATAGAAAAAAAAATAGTTCCACTTACAATAAATAGGGGCTGGGGAGAGGGTGGGGAAGATGTGAAAGAGTGAAAAAAAAAAAAGCCAAGAATTACCAAATGTTTTTAAATAAAAATATTAGCATTTTATAACCAAAAATAAATGGCTTGCCCAGGTGGTAAAACCATAAAGAACAGCACAGAAATTATCATAAAAGTCAGGATAGGGGTTATTTCCGGGTGAAGGGGGAAGACTGTAATGGGGGGGGATGTTTCTGGGAAACCCAATTTTCCTTCATCTGGGAAGTAGTTATAATCATGTTAACCTGTACATATGGGCTGTTATGTTTTTTCTGTATTATTTGTTTATTTAGAGAGAGAGCACATGCATGCGAGTAGGGGAGAGGGACAGAGGGAGGGAGGGAAGGAGAGAGAAAGACAGAGAGAGAAAGAATCTTAAGCAGGTTCCACACACAGCATGGAGCCCAACACAGGGCTCAATCCCATAACCCTGGGATCACGACCTGAGCTGAAATCAAAAGTCGGCCACTCAATCGACTAAGCCACACAGGCGCCCTTGTTTTTTTCTGTATTTTTATCCCACAATATAAAGTACTATAGAAATAAAAAACAAGCAGTGAAATACAAGTAATTTACAAATGCGCAGGTGAAAATAAGGGAGGTGAAGCTGAGCTCTGGGATGTTAGCAGTGGCCCTGGGCCTGGAAGAGACAGCAAGGCAGGGCCAGGAGCCCCATAAACCGGCTGATCAACGAGAGGCCTCCCCGTGGTCCAGCTCCAGGCAGCAGCCCCTCCACCACACCCTGAAACCTCCTACCAACTGAAGCCCACTCCCAGTTTTATTAAATGTGTGTGTTCATGCATCGCTAAGCAATTTGGAAGGATATGCGCTACATGCTATTTTCTTCTTCATATACTTTTGCATTTTCTGATTTGTTTTTATAATAAGGTTTGAAAATGAGAAAATACAGTCGCGTGTCAAGGAAGTAAAGCAGTACAGTTTTTTGTGTTTTGTTTTGTTTTTAAATTTTTTTTATGCTTTTTTATTTGTTTTTGAGAGAAAGAGAGAGACAGAGCGTGAGCAGGGGAGGGGCAAAGAGACACACAGAATCTGCAGCAGGCTCCAGGCCCTGAGCTGTCAACACAGAGCCTGACGCGGGGCTTGAACCTGTGTCCTGAGCCAAAGTCGGCCACTTAACCAGCTGAGCCATCCAGGCGCCTGAAAGCAGTATAGTTTTGCGATCAAATATGGGAATGAAGAGGTCTGGGGGTAAAGCCCTCATTTTGTCCTTCAATTGCTAAGAGACTTTCGGCAAGTCCTTCCCCTGTCTAGGCCTCCATCTCCTCATCTGTTCAGTTAGAAGGCTGTGCCAGCTCTTCATCCCCAGTCTCCACCCACCCATTTTCCTACCCTGCTCTGCGTCCTGAAGGTCGGCGCTGTGGACACCCTTGTTGGCTGGCTTCTGGTAGTGGAGGCTGGAAGGCAAGAGAGAAGTAGGGGTGTTTCCTCCCTGCCACCTTCCTTCTTTGGGTCTCATTTTGAGCAGTAGTCAATTATTATGAATAACCATGATCATAGTCATGCGGTTCTTTATCCCAAATTGTTTCAAAGACATGAGATATGTGAGAGGCAGGAAAAGCATTTGATGGGCAATCCAAGATTTTTGTAACCTTGGGTACAATTAATACAACAGGCAGGACTTCTAACCCACAAATAAAACTGACTCAAGAAAACATGGCTCATTAAAAACAACAGCACTAACAAAATGACAGAAGTAAGACCGAACATAATAGGTGCCACAATAAATGTGCATAGATTAAATTCAAGACTCAGGATGGACCCAAAACCAAAATCCAAATTTATAACCAAAAAGTGAGATTTTCCCGGTGTTCCACGGTAGCGTGCTAGAGGACCCAGGAACACTAAATCCCACCCTGCCATCCACTCTTCCTTACAAAGTGCCCAAGGCACAGACTCTCCAGACACAAAGGAAAATGGTAAACAAGTTTCCACATTATTATGATTGGGCATGAGCCCTAACCACAGGTTCCATGAAAACCCAAATCCAAATCTGACAGCCAGCTATTCTAGTGGACCCCTAGAACAAAGTCACCAGTACCTAGATTGCCACATATAGCAAGTAAAAATACTGGATTCCCATTTAAATGCAAATTTCAGACACACACCAAGTAATTTCTTAGCATAAACATATCCCATGCAATATTTAGAACATACTTGCACTAAAAAAGTGTCAGTGTTTATCTGGAATTCAAGTTTAACTCGGTGTTCTGTATTGTATATAGCTACCCAGCACACCATAGCAGGTGAATCAGAAAATGAGAGCCGAGGAAGGGGAAGCTGGCACACAACCCCCACCCTGCCACACGGCAGGGGGGATGAGGAAGAGTGGATTTATCAATCTGCAATCTGGCCAGCGCGGTCAGCAGCTCCTCCTGGGGAGATGTCAGAGCAAGCAAAGGGCAGTGGCTTCCCCTCCCCGTACTCACATAAGTGCTGTTTACGAAAAGCCCACATGCAGTGAAATGCCACGGAAAGGTTAAAAGTGAAAGGATTTCCAGATGACTGACAGTGGTGTACTCTTAACTGCTTTTTTGCCAGATGCCTGCCCAAATGGTCAAAGGAAAAACACAGAAAAATCTGTATTAGTATATAAACCAGGGAGGAGCCCAGACCACATGCTAGAATCCTTCAAGTGAGACATAATGCTAGGAAAGCCCACCCAGTGAAGCGCTGGCTAGTGGTGTGCTGGGAGAGCTGGATCTTGCCAGCTCCTTGTGAAACCACTGGTAGCTACAGTGGGAGAGTTCATACCATGGAAATCAGCAGATGCGATAGGTTGGGGACTTTTTTTTTTTTTTTTTTTTAAAGAACTGGTCATTAAACATTTGTTGGACTGGCTGTGCCGTAAATCACCAAATAAGAAGAAATAGATGTGTGAGTAAGCTGAAGGGACCCTGAAGCAGAGGCAGTCAGCGCCCCTCCCATAGGCATGGTCCCATGCATGGGTTCCCCTCCCATATGGAAGGTCTGGTATGTTCTGCCTAACCTCCAGTCTCCACATCTATTTGTAGTACCAAGACTGCCCATGCTTGGAAAGTCAGAAGGGCCAAGGAGCTTATAAACTCCCTGACATAGCTGTCAACAGATGAGTCTTATGGAAGTCGGGGTATACGTGTTCCAGCTCCCTGACCCCTTGGGTGGGGCAATTCCAGGTTGTGTTTTGTACCATTCCCCATTATTTCCCCAAAGGCCTTCAGATGCCCACCGAGGTACCTGGATTAACCACTCACACTTTAATCTTTGCCAGCCTTTGCTAGTTTCCATATATATTTTTCTGAATACAATTTTTGCTTGGTTTTCTTATTATGGAAAAATATGTGCATTGAAAGCTTTAGAAAGTACAGAAGACATACCATGACAGTGTTTGTCTCATTCTTTTAAAATATTTATATACGTATACAGATATATCTCACTTCCCCGCTCTCTAGAGACTTACCTGAAGACACTACTTGAGTCTGAATCCTTATCTCAGGCTCTGCTTCTGGGGAAACCCAAGTGAAAACAGAGCTACATCTCCAGCAGGACTCCATGCAATGGACAAGCTCAAAGCAATAAGGAGTAGGAAAGCTAATGCTTCAGAGCAGCTGTAGGGGACCAATGCTTGGTGTTGATGTTAACCCTTGGCTGGGTGCTTCAGACAATTCAGCCTCCAAGGTAACAAAACAAAAGGACAGCAAATCCTATTTGCGCTGAGACTGGTACAGCTTCCTACAGAGATACATAGACATCCTCCACTGCAGTGCCCCCTTCTGTAAAATGAACAGAGAAGCAACAGGAACTCAAGAATGGGCTCAGAGGTCCAAAGGAGGGGCCTGAGTACTAGGACCTTTCATAAATAGTTGTCCCTCAAGGAATAAGAGTAGACCTTAAAACAAAATTCTCTGAAATACTTTCCATGGAAAACTGGCTGTTCAAGACACTATGAGGCATTAAGAGAAACTGAGGCTCAGAAACACTGAGCTAAATGAAGGTACACAGTCTGTTTTACCTAGAACTTCCTGGATCATGTGGACAGACACGGCAATTCCCCAGGAAAGGGATATAATATTCCAGCTCCCTGTAGGACTCATGTTCCAGCTTCACGTAATAAATACATACAAACAGAAAAGGCATTTAATTCAAACATCTGTAAGGAAATGACTAAAACTGGTGACATTCAAGGCCACAAGGAAACCTCAGAGATACTAATGAGCAATCCTCTTTGGTCACATTATCTGACCACAATGCAATAAAAACAGAGATTAAAAACCAAAGGATAAATGAAAAAAATTAAATCACTTGGAAATTTATTCCTAAATAACTCAAGTCAAGGAAGGGAACAAAACTGCAATTATAGGCCATTCAGAACATAATGACAATTGGATCTCTGCATAGCAAAACTCATGGAATGTAACTAAACACTGCCTGTAGCTCTAAATGTTTTTGTTATAAAATAAGGAAGACTGAAAGTAAATGAAGCATCCAACTCAAGAAGCTGGAAAATAAGCAACAAGATAAACTCAGGGAAAGAATTAAAAGTTAAGGTAAAAGTTAATGAACTAGAAAACATAAAAATCAGAACTGGTAAATCAAAGACTCTGCTCCTTGTAAAGAGCTGTAAGATACCTAGACTTGTAAAATCCCAATAAAGAGAGAGGGCAGGGAGCATGAAAGAGAGAGAGTACAAAAAAATAAATAAAAATTAGAAAAGTAAAGGAAATTTAACCAAAGATGCAGAGAAGAGTTTTCAAATTATAAGAGATAAACAATACACACAGTATCCTAGTTTATCTAGAATGTTCAGTGGGGAATGCCTGTATATCAGTCTGCTCAGGCTGCATAACAAAATACCACTGATTGGGTAGCTTAAACTACAAAAGTTCATTTTCTCACAATTCTGGAGGCTGGAAGTTCAAGATCACGGTGCTGGCAGGGTTGGTGTCTGGTGGGATCTCTCTTCCCGGCTTGCAGATGGCCACCTCACCATGTCCTCATATGGCCTCTCCTCTGTGCTCCTGTGGAGAGATATCTCTGCAGTCTCATTCTTTTCTTATAAGGACACCAGCTCTACTGGATGAGGGCCCCACCCTTATATCTCATTTAACTTTAATTACTTCCCTAAAGGCCCCTACAAATACCATCGCATTGAAGATAGGGCCTCCACACATGAATTGGGGGGGCAGGGGGACACAATTCAGTCCCTAACAGCATACTTTTCTAGATAAGTGAGAATTGCCAAGAGAAGCAGAAAACCATGGAACCAAGGTGAACATGGACATAGAACTATTTCTCAAAAGTGTTAGGAGTCCAAGTGTTTAGTAGACAAGTTCTTTAAAACTTTCCAACAATGTTCCTAGGCTGTTTAACTACCCAGAAAGCAGAAAAAGATAAAATGTGCTCCAACTCATCTACAAATCTAGCACAGCCATGATACATAAACCTGACAGAGATAACCAAAAACTTCACCCAGCCTGGCATCTTAACAAGATCCCAGGCGATTCGTATGCATGTTACAGTTTGAGCAGCACTGTACCACGCAACAGGGAGGGTTTTCAAAATAAAGTCCTCAAGTCAAAGGGGCTAGCAGGAGCCCAGTGGGCTGAGACCAGGGCAGCCTTGAGCAAAGAGCAGCCGGCAGAGGACAGCATAGAGGAAATCCCGGGCCAGAATTCGAGTTCTCAGGGGGGATATCTAGGCTGTCCACACCTGTCTGCTGGACATGCAGGGAGACACTGGGAGCCAGAAATGGAGTGGACAACACACCCCAGCGCCACATACACATGACATGAGTTTGGCATGTTTGGGATATCCTTACATACTGAAGGATGTTCCCAGAGCAGAGGGCACAGAGTTCACACTGACATGCTAAGGGGTATGAGGAGGCTGCTTGGCTCAGCTCAGTGTAAGAAACCCACAGCAAAACTCTCTAGGGAGTAGGGAGCTCCCTGTCACCATATGACCATCCTCCAGGGATGTTCCAGAAGGGATGCCAGCCCTGGGAGAGAAGCCAGTCTTGATGTAAGATGTCCTCCCAAGCTTGTGACTCTAATCCTCTAATGGCTCCATCCCTCCCCATAATGACAAGTGATGACTTGGCTGGCCAAGACACACAACTGTTCATTTTCAGAAAACATTATTCCTGCATGCTCCACGACCTTCTCTCTCCACGCCTGCATTACCATCTGTCGGTAGCACCTCTCAAGATAGTAAGTGCGGGAGGGTAATGAGCAGAATCTGACCTCACTTGCATTATTGGTCATGTAGGTGCAGACAGGCCCAGAAAGTGCCACTCAGATAGGTGTGTCTGCAGCCCTCGCTCCCTTCAAGTTTCCATGGTGAGCAACCTGTCAGGTCCCAGGCTCAGAACAGATTCTGGGAGAAGGCTGCAGGCTTGCAGACCATTCAAGATGTCCATTAGAAGCATTATCAAGTCCAGTCTTCCCTCTCTCCATAATGGACTAAATGCTGGCCTGCCACACTAATGGGTACTTGGCCACAAAGAAGCCTGCAATAGCTAATGCCCCATTCCTTATTATGTGGATTTCAATGACGGGTGAAGTGCTTTCATTATCATCTCCATTTGCAGACTTACACATGCCTGAATTACTCAGTGTCTGGGTCAGCCCTGGTCATAAGCATGAAAAAGGCTACGGGACTAGGAACTGAAAAAGCATTGTAAGCATCGCCCACAAACTGTGCCAGGCTTTGGGGGAATGGAAGAGCAGATACCAAACCACATGTTAACTCCCAGCAGGGCCAGTGTCATACCTCCTCCAATACTGGGTTGCAGGGTTACAGAAAATGGGCACTCTATCCCATAAATGGAATGGAAGTTACAGTTTACCAAGGACACCTTCTCAACAAAGTATACCAGGAGCTATCCCTAGGGGGATGGGGAGTAAAGGGGTACAGTGAGCACAACTCCGTGAGCCCCTCATTCCTCACAGCAACAGGTTGGTTGGAAGCACTAGAATGCCCAGCATTCTAGAGTAAGTTCCTGCCAGAATGCAAGCAGCCCCCAGTGAGCACTGACCAAGGTGTTTATCCCCCACTCTAAGTTAGGACTTTGGGTTTTCTCCCTTGGAGATGGAGGGAGTATGTTATGTGTGTGTGGAGAAAAGGGAAACAAATATTGGTGACAAGGAGACACAGGACGTTCTTAGGACTTTTTTTTTTAAGATTTTATTTTTAAGTAATCTCTACATGCAACATGGGGCTCGAGCCCACAACCCTGAGATCAAGAGTCACACACTCCACAGACTGAGCCAGCCAGGTACCTTTTAGGTCTCTTGACAACGTTCCTATTCTCCTCCTTCTGGGTACACAATAAGACTGTACCTCTTTGACCAAGAGTGTAGTGTGGCCAGAAGGCTCACTCAGGACAATGAAATGTCGGCGGAAGTGACATGTATCATTTCAGTGGAAGTACGAGAATAAGGTAGAAGCAATATTTGAAGACACCATGGCTGAACATTTCCCAAAACTAATGAAAGACACTAATCCACAGATTCCAGAGGTCTAAAAGTAAAAACAAAGAATAAATAAAAAAGAGACCCACATGTCAACATGATAGTGAAACTACAGAAAAACTAAAGAGAAAGAAAAGTTCTTTAAAAGAGACATGAAAAGAAACAGATTACCTT
The DNA here is from genome assembly GCF_028749965.1 of Puma concolor. Classification (NCBI taxonomy): domain Eukaryota; kingdom Metazoa; phylum Chordata; class Mammalia; order Carnivora; family Felidae; genus Puma; species Puma concolor. The sequence continues at coordinate 124,599,048 of NC_141669.1, read as the reverse complement.
CACAAGAAGTTAGGTAGTGGTGGAATTCTGAATTCTCAACCCTAGTGGAAGCTGGAAGAAACTGAACTCCGCTTCAGTGAAGAAAGGAAAATAGCACAACTATACTCCACAAAGTTATTCTTCAAGAAGGAGGATAAGATAAAGACGATTTCAGACAAACAAAACCAAAAGAGTTCATCAGGAGAACGCTCTAAAAGGTAAACCTCTAACGGAAACCAAGTGATCCCACGTGGCAGGTCTGAAATACAAGCAGCAGAGAGAAGTCAACATGAGGACAAGTGGCAACAAACCTGGACCGTGTGGAATGACAGTAGCAATGCTGTCTGGGCAACTTTTTAAAATTAGGCTTAAAATAATAACATAATAAGTCAAGAGGAAAGTGTATGTAGAGAAAGTCCTGTACTACTTGGAAAGAGGATGAGACTTTTATGAACTTTAAACCTTGGTAAGTTATTTACGAATGTTTCAATCTGTAAAGTAACTACTAATGATTAGAGAATGTGTAACTTACAAAACTGTGGGGGAAATGGAAAGAATTTTTTTAAACTGTCTATCTAAAATTAGGGAGGAAGAGAGAAAAAAATCAACCAAAGAATAGGTCAGGAAGCACAATATAATAGATTTAAACTCAAATATATCAGGAATTACATTAAACATACAAGTTTAGAAACAGTTAAATGACAAAAGACATGTCACCAGCAATTGTGAATGGCAGCTTTCCCCAAAGCTACCCCACCTCTTGAAAGCGATGGACAAGTGGCCTTTCACTGATGACTCCAGCTGCCCATTGTGACCATTCACGACTGCTCCCTGACATCACACAGTGTACCTCTAGGAATCAAGCAGAGCTGGCATGTACCCTCTTCACCTTCCTGTGGGGCTGCTGTGGTGTTCTGGCTCTCGCATGTGCTTTATACGGTTCTTCTGTGTAACTCTGCTCTCTGTGCAGCTGCCCCCGACAGTTCCTTGTCCCTTTCCTAACCCACCACTTGTGGTTGCAGAGCACCGGAAACAATGAGTTGTTAAGACCTTGGCCAACAGAGTTCTAAGGGCCAACTCTGGGCAGAGGACAGCTCCATCCTCCTTACCAAGGGCTCTTCCAACAGGGGCGTTTCATTTTCAATCTGGGAAGTGAGCTACTCTGCCTCAAGAACAGTTTCTCATGGAGCCAGAAGCCTTAGAAATTTGCCCTTACAACCCGCACCACCGAGTCCCACTCAGCAGATTTCAGTACCACCTGGCATCCTGCAGGAGAAAGAACCCCAAGAAAGCCAAAAAGATGGCCAGCTGCAAATACAACGCCTGCCACGTGGTCCCCATCAAAAAGCTGGAGGAGCACGAGGCTGCCTGTGTCAGCAGAAGCACAATGGAGGAAGAGGAAAGCCTGTGCCCCCTGAAAGTTAGCCTTCCAAGTTCAGAGCAGAGTGGAAATATCCCTCCAGAGCGCCCCCGGCTCCCCAGTTCTGATGTCTGGAATGTCGACAGCACTAACTGCCATCCCACGTTTGTCCTTAAAACTTTCGTTCCCCAAAAGCTTGTTTGCGAAAGTGACATAAGAGAGTCAGAGAGAGACAGAGAGGCCCATTCCCCAAGACTGACCACCCCCCAGAAGACTCTCAGACCAGGAGGATAAACCACCAGCAGCAGAAAGGAGCGCTTGCCTCTTAAATGCCGGAAAGGAGATGCAACTCCCCAGAATAAAAGTGCGAAGTGAGCCACCTGGGACACCTCGTTTTTCATGAAGCAGTTGGTAAAGATCTAAAGGCTGGCAGGACATTCTGCTGGCAAAGATGGGGCAAACAGGCACTTTCGTAACATTGGTGAGAAGGTAAGCTGATAAATCTCTGCGGAGGGCAATTTGACAGAAGCTGTCAAAATGACCAGTGTGCTCTGCTTCGATGGCGCGATTCTACTTCCAGGAATGCATCCTGTAAATATATTCACACTTGCAGAAGAAGAAGTGAGTGCAAGGTTACCCACTGCCATGTTATTTGTAGCAGTAAAGGTCAGTCAGAAATGATCCAAATACCTCTTGCAAGAGGGTCTGATTAAATGAATTACGGTGCAGCCATACCCAGAAATAGTATGCTGCCATGAGAAAGGGTGAGGCAGCGCTTTCAAAACTGGCTTAGAAAGGCTGAAACATCGTGTTTAACTCAGACACCAGCAAGCATTTTCTCTAAAAGGCCAGCGAGCAAACAAAAAAGGCCAGAGGCTTTACAAACCACATGTTCTCTGTCACAGCTATTCAGCTCTGCCTTAGTGGCATGGAAGCAGCCACAAACAATATGTAAACAAATAAATATAGGTTCCAATAAAGCTATTTATAGAAACTCGTAACAGGCTAGATTTGGCCTGTGGGACATAGTTTGCCAACTCCTGGTTTAACTGATAAAAGCCAAGTCCAGAACATTCTGTATATTATGCTACCATTTTTGCCCAGTTGTGGGAAAGAACATATGCACGTATGGGCTTATATTTGCATAACATTTCTCTCAAGGATACACTAGAACAGCGGTCCACCTACAAAGCATACAATGTCTAACTGATCCCTCACAGAAAAAGCTTGTTAGTCTCCTCCCTAGAAACTTACCAGCTCTCGGGGCAGCTGGGGGCTCATTTGGTTAAGTGTCTGACTCCTGATCTCTGCTCAGGTCATGATCTCACTGTCTGTGAGATCAAGCCCCATGTGAGGCCCTGTGCTCATAGCACAGAGCCTGCTTGGTGTTCTCTTTCTCCTCTCTCCTCCCTGACTCGCACTCTCTGTCTCTCAAAATAAATAAATACACTTAAAAAAATCTTTAAAAAAAAAAAAAGAAAGAAAATGATCAGCTCTCTCCAGGGAAGGCAACTAGGTGACGGAAAGTCAGGGGAGAGAGACTTTAGTCTACAGACACTTTAGTACCTTTTATTTTTTTTCTACATAGAAAAAAAAAGGAAGTAAAAGTTTAATTCTGTGGTTTATATTACACCTCATTGTGTCTCATGAACATTTAAAACCCTGTCCCCTTTTGCTTTGGAACCCTCCCCTCAGAAAACCATACACTAACCCAATGCTACCTCCAATTCTAAGAGGATTCACAGATCAAATTCATCTACTGTTATTTCATATGTAAGAAATTCATGCTAAGAATGGAATGTCCCAGGGGCGCCTGGGTGGCCTAGCTGATTAAGTGTCAGACTTCAGCTCAGGTCATCATCTCATAGTTCATGAGCTCAAGCCCTACATCAGGCTCTCTACTGTCAGCACAGAGCCTGCTTAGGATCCTCTGTCCCTCTGTACTCACCCCCTCTGCCCCTGCCCCACTTGCACTCTCTATCTCTCTCAAAATAAATAAGTAACTTTAAAAAAAAAAAAAAAAGGAATGTCCCCAAACAGTAGAGGTATTAAATGTTAGGGAAGATTGAAATGAAGTGGGATGCCTCAGAAGACCATGTAATTTGTGAAGGTGGGTACTCCTGACCCTCTTTTTCCTCCCTCATGAGTCTGTACAAGGGCATATCTCAAGTGCACTTTAGCGACAGCTGCAACACTGTTTAAGTATATGCAACAGCTGATCTCATGGGGAGAAAACACCTGAATAGGTTAAACCTTCTTGCTATACCAAGTTCATATTGTGTTAGACAATTTCAATCATCTGCCATGGAGCACTGCCTGCAACCAACCCTTCAGTACCTTTTACATGTGAATACATGTGAATATACTATCTGGTAAAAATTAAAATACACATTTTTTAAAACAGTGAAAGACTTAAGTCTTTTGAAAGTTTTTCAGGAGGAAATCTTAACTGATAAGTTATTTCTAAGTAATCATAACTTTGCCAACCCTGGGCCTCTCAATTCTTTCTACAAAGTGGGAAATAAAGATTTCTTCTTGCAAAAAGAAGAAGAAGAAGAAGGGGAAGGGGAAGGGGAAGAAGAGGGAGAGGGAGAGGAAGAGGAAGAGGAAGAGGAAGAGGAAGAGGAAGAGGAAGAAGAAGAAGAAGAAGAAGAAGAAGAAGAAGAAGAAGAAGAAGAAGAAGGAGAAGGAGAAGAAGAAAGAAGAAGTTGTTCTAGTTGTTGCCCCTAGAAAGTCTGTAAAGTGCATGAATTAGAGAATGGACATACAGAAAACAGATGAAATAAGAAGGTCATGTGTAGGGCATGTATCTGTAAACTACTGGCCACCAGGACCAAGAAAAAGAAAAAAGTAATTTGGTTTGGGTGTGAATGAAACAAACTGGTCATGAATTAATCATTCTTGATGCCGAGTGATAGATAAATTTTACTATTCTCTCCATTTGATATAAATTTGAAGTCTTCCATACTAAAAATATTTTTAAATACACATACATATACTAAAATGCAATGTGGGATCCCAGATTGGATCCTGGAAAAGAAAAAGACATGAGTGGAAAAACTGGTAAAATCCAAATAAAGTCTGTAGTTACTAGTATTGTACTAATGTGAATTTCTTAGTTTTGCTAAATGTACCACATGCTCTCGTTAAGATGTTAACACTAGGGAAAGCTGGTGGAGAATATATGGGAATTCTTTGTACTGTCTTTGCAAATTTTCTGTAAATCTAAAATGATTTCAAAACAAAAAATGTAAATACACTGAGCAAAGAGCAACACAATAGCCAGGACTGAAGCCCAGCCACACTTCTTACTAATGTTAGGCCTCAGGGATACCCTACCCTTTCTGGGATTCTGTTTCCTCATCCGCAAGGTAGGGATGACAAACTCCTGGGACTGTGGGGAAGATTAAAGGATGACATGCAGGATTATCAGGACAGTGTCTAGCACGTAGAAAGCTCCTGACTAATGCTACCTACTAGTAGCAGAAATGGTGGTATTATTCAGCAAAAAGAATATGTAATGGGCTAAGAGAAACAAGATGAGTAAGGAAACTTATAAAATACGTACACAAAGTTAATCAACTGAGAAAATCATCAATTTTGCATTTAAAATGATAAAACAAAACTTCTCAATGAAAATAGGTCAGGAAAGTGGCACCTGGTTGGCTCAGTCAGTTAAGCGTCAGACTTTAGGTCAGGTCATGATCTCACAGTTCGTGGGTTCAAGCCCTGAATTGGGCTCTGTGCTCGGAGCCTGGAGCCTGCTTCAGATTCTGTGTGTGTGTCCCTCTCTCTACCCCTCGTCTGCTCCATTCTGTCTCTCTCTCTCTCAAAAATAAATAAACATTAAAACTTTTTTATAAAAAGAAGAAAAAAAAATAGGCCAGAAAAGGACATTGTTCTGGACAGAAGCAATAACAGATATGCATATTAAAATTTTTTAATAGCCTCTAAAATAAGAGAAGTTTTTTTTATATGATTCAAACCAGGCAAGAGAAGAAAACAGACCAGGATATTACAGAAAACTTTATAAATTTGGGGTGCTTGGGTGGCTCAGTCAGTAAAGCATCCAACTATGGCGTAGGTCCTGATCTCATGGTTTGAGAGTTTGAGCCCCGCATCAGGTTCTGCACTGACAGCACTGAGCCTGCTTCGGATCCTCTGTCTCACATTTTCTCTGCTCTTCCTCTGCTCTCATGTGCACTCTATTTCAAAAAAAACTTTAAAAAAACTTACAAATCCAACAGAGAAAAGAAAGGGGAGGAGGTGCCTGGGTGACTCAGTCGGTTGAGCATCTGAGGCTTGATTTTGGCTCAGGTCATGATGTCACAGTTCATGATTTCGAGCCCCACATTGGGCTCTGCACTGACAGTGCCGAATCTACTTGAGATTCTGTCTCCCTCTCTCTCTGCCCCTCTCCTGCTTACTTCTCTCTCTCAAAATAAATAAAAATAAACTTAAAATAGAAAAAAAGAAAAGGGGGAAACAATAGTGAAAACACAAAATATAATGGTAGAAATCAACCCAGATATGTCAATAATCATATAAATGATAATAGACTTAGCCCACCTATTTAAAAACATTCCATTTACTTCTCTAAATCAAATACATGTCTATTCTGAGCAGTACTAACCAATACCTTTAAGCCAAAGATAGAGGCAAATACGTGAAATGTATGCTGCTACCACCACTCCCCATACATATAACAGACATAACTAACCAATCAGAGCACATTTTCCTGAGCCTGGACAATACCTTCAGAATCTTTCTCAACACAACGCTCCAGGCTGCCATTACACAGAGGACAGAAGTCAGCTCTATCTTAACAGAGCTCCCTGTAGGCAATTCCCCAGCTGGCCAGTGACCCTCATGGCCTGACTTGAAGTGTTTCAGGAAAGTAAGGAATACAAGGGCTTAAGAAAAACTCCTGCCTGGACATCAGGGAAGAAAGACCAGGCAAGAAAGGTATGTCTGTTCTAAATTCCTGGGCTGGATCTCAGCCAGCTAGCTGTTCCCTCCCCTCACTCCTCATTCCTTGCCTCTACTGGGCCAGTCTCCAGAGAACACTGGCTGCAAAGCACACTTTTACTGAGACCATCATAAAAACATTTGTTAGCAGTGATGGTGACCATAGCAAGCTAGTGCTGGGCTGGACCTGTGGCTGAATCAGAGAGGAGAGCCCATGGCTGGGGAAAAGCACTCACGAGCCCTGGGCAGTAGACAAGCTTCCCAGGTTCGTGTAGAGGATTCCTGGCAAATGGGGAGCCTAGCAGCAGAGCCGTGTCCTAGGGCAGAGGGGGCTCTGGCATGGCAGAGGGAGGAGGAAAGAAAGGGGAGCTACATTGGAGCCAGACACCTTGTAGATATTGTTTTATTCAGGCCTGGCCACAACACAGAGGGGTAACTATTTCTATTTCCAATATACAGACGTGAGAAAGGAGTCTCAGAGAAGCTAAATAACCTGCACTGGTTCACAAAGCTTGTAAGTGGCCTGATGAATTTAAACCCATCCCCAGCAATTCCACTCCTAGAAAGGCATAAACCAGAAATGTGTACATGAGCTCACCAAAAGGTTAGGACAAGCTGTTCATAACAGTTCTATTTATAATAGCCAATCCAGAGACTTTCCCCATGCCTTTCACAAGAATGAGCAAATTGTGCAGAAGCCCTATAATGGAACACTATATAGTCATGAGAGTAAACAAATTGTAACTACCCAAATCAACATGGGTAAATATTTTGTAATAGGAAATTTGGTTCATACAATGTTTAACAAAAAAAAAAAAAAAAAAAAAGGCAAGCGGCACCTGGGTGGTTCAGTCAGTTGAATGGCAGCTCTTCATTTCAGCAGAAGTTGAGGTCATGCCCCACATTGAGCTCCATGCTGAGATTGGAGCCTGCTTTAGATTCTCTCTCTCCCTCTGTCCCTCTCCCCCGCTCATACCTCTCTCTCTCAAATAAAAAATAATAATAATAATAAAAGTAAAGTAAAAATAAAAGCTTCAAGAGACAAAACAGGGTCAACTGGCTGGCTCAGTCTGTACAGCATTTGACTCTTGATCTTGGGGTTGTACGTTTGAGCCCCATATTGGGGGTAGAGATTACTTAAAAATAAAATATTTAAAAATAAATAAATAAAAATAAAATATTAAAAAGGCAAAACAGAGAGCACTTAGCTGGCTCAGCAGGTTAAGCACCCAACTTCAGCTCAGGTCATAATCTCACCATCTGTGAGTTTGAGCCCCGCCCCGTGTCAGGCTCTGTGCCAACAGTTCAGAGCCTGAACCCTGCTTCACATTCTGTGTCTCCCCCTCTCTCTTCCCCTTCCCCACTCACACTCTGTCTCTCTCTCTCTCAAAAATAAAAACAGGGGCGTCTGGGTGGCTCAGTCAGTTAAGTGTCTGACTTCGGCTCAGGTCATGATCTCATGGTTTGTGAGTTCGAGCCCCATGTCGGGCTCTGTGCTGACAGCTCAGAGCCTGGAGCCTGCTTCAGATTCTGTGTCTCCCCGTCTCTCAGCCCCTCCCCTGCTCATGCTCTGTCTCCCTCTGTCTCTCAATAATAAATAAGTGTTAAAAAATAAAAAATAAAATAAAATAAAAACATTAAAAAAATTTTTAAGATAAAACAAGGGCACCTAGCTGGCTCAGTCAGTTTAGCAGTCCATTAGCACAGAGCTGATTTCGGATCCTCTGTCCCCCTCTCTCTGTGCTTCTCCCCCACTTAGGCACACTTGCTCTCTCAAAAATATAAAAATAAAACATTTTTTAAAAAGGCAAAATAATCTATGGTGCTTAAGGTCAGGGTGATGGTTACCCTTGGCAGGATGGAAAGGGGAGTTTCTGGGGTGCTGGTCATGTTCTATCTCTCGATGTGGGTGCTGGTTACATGACTGTGTTTACTTTGTGAAGATTCATCCAGCTGTAGACTTGGGATTTGTGTACTTGTCTGTCTGTTGAACTTTTATGGAAAGTCTTTAAAAACTGAACCCATACCTAATGCTCTCCTGCACCACACTGCTTCTCTGGCTGATAACTATGAAACAAGTGATGACACAGAACAGGGCACACTGAAGTGCGAGCCTGCAAGTGAAGAGTGGCTCAAGTCATGCCCCAGGCCCTAGCTGGTAACTTCCCCTTGGAGCACTCCACTGAAGCATGGATACGAACTCCTCCTCTGCACGGTTTCTTAAGCATGAGAAAGGAATGAGAAAGCATTTTGTAGTAGCATCGCTAAGAGCCCGTATTTTCTAAGCCCCAGATGTGTGCCAGTGTTCTCTCCAGCCCCTTCAACAATGTGAAAGGTTAAGGATTCTCCCCATTTTATCACGAGGACGCCAAGGCTCAGAGCAGGAAAGAAACATAGCCAGTAACAGCCAGGCTGGGATTCACATCTAGGTCTGTCTGATCCAAAGTCAGAAGAGCCCTGGAAAGCTTGCCCCATGTCCTAGGGAATAATCAAGACATAGGCACAGTCACATGGCTCTGGCTTCTAGAACCCTTCATCCCACTCATTTCCAGTCCAGTTCTGGGAACTCCAGGTCTCCTAAGTTCCTCCTCCACCCAGCTGCGCCCCGGGTGCACTATTTTCTAGGGCTTTCTAGTGAACACAAGTCTACCTTGTGTATCAGCTAGTTGTCATATAATGATTCTGAGTAACAAACCACCCCAACATTCAGCTGCTTGAAACAACATTCTTACCATGCATCATTTGGAGGTTGACTAATCTAGGTTTACAAAAAGCAGACAAAAAACCAGGATATTGGACATGTAAACAATAGGATTAGCATGTGTCAAAAATGGGACACTGCCCTCAATGCCTGAAGACTATACATTCTTTTCAGACTCATGAGGAACACTTACAAAATTGATTGTATGCTTGATCATAAAGTAAGTTTCAACAAATCTCAAAGACTTGAAACCACAGAGACTATGTTCTCTGACCACAGGACAATTAAGATAGAAATCAACACTAAAAAAATGACAAAGCTTCCCCTACCCCTCTGGTCCCAGCTTCCCAAGGCCTTTCTCACTGCCACATCACTTCATGGCAGAATGAGACATTTACTGAGCACCTACTGGATACCAGGCCAGGCTGCTCACTGGGCAGGGGGCAGGGACTCTTTCCCAGAGAGGGGACAAACATATTCTCAATTGTGCCTTTCTGAAGATGCACTTGCGACTCAGGCTTTACACCAGTCCTTGTCAGACTGTTCCATTTGGTGCATACTTTAACCTAGATACCTATAGGGCAGCCTTAATTAACATACACGTAAAACACCTTCATCCTGACCAGCTGAGACCACTGGTCTACATCAGTGAAAAGTTTCATTCTTAGCCCAGATTGAAACTCAGCTTTAATTACTTTATTAACTTATTATTAAGTAGGCTCCACACCCAGCATGGAGCCCATTGCAAGGCTTGAACTCACAACCATGAAATGAAGATCTGAGCTGGGATGAAGAGTCAGATGCTTAACCATCTAAGCCACCCAGTGCCCCAATCAGCTTTAATCATTTTAAAACACATATGGCCTAAGGTGGAAACATAAACTCCATCTTTAGGGGAGGCTGAATCACTGTCATTTCTAAATCAGAGACTTGGTGACCTATGGAAACAGGACAGATTGATTCATGCTAGGGTCTGCTGAGAAAATGGCTAATTCTGGCAGTCAGGCTCTCAAGCTCATCCTGGCCTATCAAATACCTTTCCTGGGTCTCCAATTTCCCCACAAACCAGCTCCCAATGCACCTTAGTTATTCCTATTTGATATTACTAAGGGGGAGGATTTTTTCTCTAAAGAATCCTTTTCTTCACAATTGGTGTCCAACAATGGAGCTGGCTGATAAGTAATAAAACCACCTCTCCCAATCAGTGGAGGTGTTCAAGCAAAGGTCAGACAACTGCTTGATGAGGATGCTGGAGAGAAGGCCTGAAAAACAGAAAAATGCTTCAAGGACTTTTCCAAGACCTAAAAAAACTTCTTTGGCCCACTTTACCTGCTGCTGCAAAAACACTAATGGCCACCAGGTGGTGACAGAGTCACACCATCATTGCAAAAGCTCTAAGAGCCCAGCACACAGCTTTTCCTGGAAGTACCAAAAACCTAAGTGAAACAAAATATAAACAACTAAAATTAAAAATAGGATTACCAAGGCACCTGGGCAGCTCAGTTGATTAAGTGTCCAACTTCGGCTCAGGTCATGATCTCATGCTTAGCAAGTTCAAGCCCCACAACGGGCTCTGTGCTGACAGTTCAGAGCCCTAGAGCCTGCATCAGATTCTGTCTCCCTCTCTCTGCCTCTCCCCTGCTTGCACTTTGTCTCTCAAAAATAAATAAACATTGGGGCGCCTGGGTGGCGCAGTCGGTTAAGCGTCCGACTTCAGCCAGGTCACGATCTCGCGGTCCGGGAGTTCGAGCCCCGCGTCAGGCCCTGGGCTGATGGCTCAGAGCCTGGAGCCTGTTTCCGATTCTGTGTCTCCCTCTCTCTCTGCCCCTCCCCCGTTCATGGTCTGTCTCTCGCTGTCCCAAAAATAAATAAACGTTGAAAAAAAAGAAAAAAAAAATTAAAAAAAAAATAAATAAACATTAAAAAAAAAATTAGGGGAGCCTGGGTGGCTCAGTCAGTTAAGTGTCTGACTTCAGCTCAGGTCATGATCTTGCGGTTCATGAGTTTGAACCCCACATCAGGTTCTGTGCTCACAACTCAGAGCCTGGAGTCTGCTTTGGATCCTAGGTCTTCCTCTCTCTCTGCCCCTCCCCTGCTCGTGCTCCCTCTCTCTCTCTCTCTCAAAAATAAATAAACACTAAAAAAATTGTAATTAAAAAAAAAAAGAATTACCATATGATCCATCAATCCCACTTCTGGGTATACAGCCAAAAGGACTGAAAACAGGATCTCAAGATATCTGCACACCCATGTTGACAGCCTTATTCACAACTGACAAGAGGTGGAAGCAACCTTGTGTCCATTCACAGAAAGATGAATGGGTAAGTAAAATGTGGTCTATACATGCAGCAGAATATTATTCAGCCTTAAAAAGGAAAATTCTGGGGTGCCTCTGTGGCTCAGTTGGCTAGGCATCCAACTTCGGCTCAGGTCATGATTTTGAGTCTGGTTCGTGAGTCCAAGCACTGGTGGTGCGGAGCCTGCCTAGGATTCTCTCTCTCCCTCTCTCTCCCTGCCCCTTCCCCAAGTGTGCTCTCTCTCTCAAAAAAATAATAAACTTAAAAAGAATTTTTTAAAAAGGAAGGAAATTCTGATACAAACCACAACAGGGATGAACCTTGATATTATGTGAAGTTAAATCAGCTAGCACAAAACAATATGATTCTACTTTATACAAGATACTTAAGGGGCGCCTGGGTGGCGCAGTCGGTTAAGCGTCCGACTTCAGCCAGGTCACGATCTCGCGGTCCGTGAGTTCGAGCCCCGCGTCGGGCTCTGGGCTGATGGCTCAGAGCCTGGAGCCTGTTTCCGATTCTGTGTCTCCCTCTCTCTCTGCCCCTCCCCCGTTCATGCTCTGTCTCTCTCTGTCCCAAAAATAAATAAACGTTGAAAAAAAAAAAAAATTTTTATACAAGATACTTAAGAGTAGTCAAATTCATAGAAGTGGAAGGTAGAATGGTGGTTTCCAGAGACTGGGGGAGGGGGAAATGAGGAGTTAATGGGTCCAGTTTCAATTTCAGAAGCTGAAAAAATTCTAGATATCTGTTGCATGACAATGTGCATGTAGTTAACATGGTTGAACTGTATACTTAGGAAAGGTTAAGATGGTAAACTTTGTTATGTTTTAAACCACAATAAAAAGGGAACAAAACTGAGTCTGGCACGTAGAAGGGATCTGTGATTATCAGTCATGAGCAGAGACTGTGTATCAGGCCTTCAGAGTCAGTTTAATCTCTGGGCACTCCAGCACAGGTGACGATGGAGGACATGGTCCAGCCTGGGACAGGGAAGCCTGCATCTGGGAAAAGGTGGGGTATGACTCTGGGAAGGACCTCTGGTGGCTGGAATGGAAGAAGTGGGGGACTCTCAAGATACACATACAACTCTCAGACACAGACACTTTTTGGTCAGGCCCTATGGTCACATAGCAGAAAGTCAGATCTTTCGTTGGTCTTGGCAAGAGGACAACCCCACCTCAAGTAGTCCAACATGAGATCCTTAGCTCATGAATGCCCAACAATGGCCACAGCATCACTGATCCCTCCTGGTTTTCATAGTCATTCAACAAATATTTGTTGAGCACCTACTATGTGCCAGTCACTAATCAGTGCTGGGGATAAAGCCGTGAACATGGCTGGTATCATCCCTGCTCCCTTGGATATTACATGCAAATGGGAGAGTCAATAATGTACAATACAGGTGTAACTGCTACTAGACAGGCCCTTCCCAAGAGGATGTCCCACTGCCTGAGAATCAGGGGCAGGTGGAAGGGGTCCAGGGAGCTATCACCCTGGAAACCACATGGCCAGGGCTGGCCTGAATCTGCCAAGACTGAGTTCTTAGAGTGAGCGAAACTCTAGGAGATGTTGTAGAGACCCAGAAGAAGACAAGATAGCAATGGCCCCAGATATCTCACTGATTTTGATCAACTGAATGATTAGTACCATCGATCCCTACTACCCAAAGTGCAGTCCCCAACTCAGCATCACCTGGAAACTCATTAGAAACCCAAGCCCTGCCTGAAAAGCCTCCTGGACCAAAGTCTGCCTTTTAACAGGATCCTACTGTGATTCAGGTGCATGGCAGAATCTGGGAAGCATTTCATTATACCGTTAGCGGTGGTCACCTCTGAGGAAAATGAGGGTGTATCGATGAGAGGGAACTTCTGCATTCTAGTTTATACACTTCTATGTCACTTGAATTTCATGTGAGGCTTTTAAAAATAAAAAATAGGCAAAAATGTATTAAAACATCTTAGAAGACAATTCCCTTTATTAAAGGGGAGATATAAAATGCAAATAAATGTTGCACAACATATCTCAAACATCATACAGACGCCCTGTAGCTAAACGTAAGTCCCCACGGCGTCCCGCAATGTCCACCTGCCCCTCTCCTCCCAGGGGGCGCCTAGCCTGCTCCCGAACCCCAGCAGCAACCTCGAGCTGAGAACACCATTTTCGCATTCGGAGTTCTTCGTGACTGCCATACGGGCTGCTCACTACCACGCCTTGCTCTTCCACCCTGGTGCTGGTCCAGCCGGGGCTTGAACTCTCGGCTGTGGCCTCCCGCTCCGTGAGGGCCAGGACACCTGACCAACGTCTGCTGACTGTGCAACAGCGCCCGTATCAACAAACCACCCCCAAATTTAGTGGCACTTAAAACAATACCGATTTCCTATTTCTCAAGAGTCCGTGGTCAGCCGAGCAGTTCCGGACTGGGCCAGATCAGGTGAGGCTGGATGGCTTAGGATGTACTCGCTCACGCGCCTGGAGTCACCTGGTCATTCCCGCCTCTCTCAGCAGGCTTTCCCACAATCCCTCACGCGGCAATCAGGGGCTTCCCATTGGGCTTCGTAAGTCACGTGACCCGTGCAGGGGCGTGGCTGCCAGAAGCAGTAATTTTTAGAGGGCAGTTGCCAGAATCCTCTCCCACAGCCTCTGTTCCTCTGACCCTGTCTCCTTCACCTCCAGGCCATGTGAGCCAGCAGATACTGAGCCACCATCTGGATCTTGTCAGGACACTCAGCCTCTGCCATTCAGCCTCTGCCATCCTAATTGAATCCCGCCTTTCCCTCCCACCTGTCTTCTGCCCTACTCCGTCCCTGAAGTCAGGTACCCGGCACCTCAGCATCTCATCATTACTCCCTCTTGCTTGTCGCACTGGCCTAGGAAACAATGGGCCCTGGATCAACCCGGTTGACCAAGTTCCCCAGGCCAGCCAGGGGCTGCAGACCCCGCTGGAGCAATATGTGCTCCCACACTTCCAATCAAACCGCAAGGCGCCCTCAGCACCGACCCTGGTAAACAAGTCCCCGGGGCCCACGTGGTGACCCCACGGTGGCCAGGGGCTGCATCTGGCCTCCTCACCCAAGCCTCCCTTTCCTCCTAGCAGGCAGCCTGGCCCCCATGCCATTCATGTTTCCCCTGCTTTCTTTCTTCAAAGCCCCTCTGGCTTGTGTACAGATGTTGGCTTATGCCCTCTCTAGAATCTAAGCTCTGTGAGAATAAGGTTGTTTGGAAGCGTCTTGGCGTTTATTCTTGTATCCTCAGCACCAGGCACACGGGGGACCCTCGATGCCTGTTCACTTACTGCATGAAGCAGAGAACAGCTCCAGTGCAGAGTTTGCCAGAGGTGGCAAGTTAACATGTTTGCAATTAGCAGGGAGCCTCAGGACAGGCCTGGGGCATAGGTGGACGAGGCAGCCAGGAGCAGGCACTGTCAGAAAGCCCCTGGTGGGTTGTAGGCCAGCTCACTGAGGTCCAGCCACTGACCACCTGCCTAACAACAGCTCTCTGGGAGCCTATGATAAATCTAGGGTGGGAGGACTGGAGGGCAGGTGGTCTCAAAGGCTTGTTGCATCCGATTTTGATGTAGGTGTCCTACCGAGTCACAGTGAACCCTAGATATGAAGGTCCTTTAGTCCCTCACTGGGGTCACCTGTCAATGCTGATAGCCCTGCGATAGACCATTCAGTGATGAAGCCTAGGATCTACAGGTCCCTGGGGGAAGGAGTTGGTGGGGGGCGGGGGAAGGGGTCCAGGCCAGGAAATCAACAAAGGCACGGGCATGTGGCAGATGTGGCCCTGCCATAGAACTGGCTGGAGCATCTGGCTTGGCCACAGGAGGTGCAGGAAGGACTTAGCCAGGCTCAAACCAGGGGTCACCTGAGGAGGGCTCTGCCATGCTAAGCGACAAGACCCCATGTACAAATTCAACAGGACAGGGGTGTGTCAGAGTCAGACTAACTCCCAGTCCTCCTCTTTACAGGACAGGGCCCCAGGCAAGAGGATTGGTCTTCAAGTCTCCCTTGGGAAGCAGAGGCACTGAAGCAGAGTGTAGAGATGGGTTTGTCCCAGGCAGATGCCTGTCCTGTGGTGAACTGAGACCTCAGCCCCCAAGGATGGCCACATGCCAAATCCCATGAACCCTACTAATGAATAATACCTCACTCCCCAGTCTAGACCTTCTCAGACCTGGCACCCACCCCTCTTCAATCCCCAGATTCCAGCCAAGTGCCAGTCATCCCACTGCACCATGATCAGGGTGGACCACAGCCCAAGCTCCAACTGCTGCCATGGCCTTGCCAAGTTAAGACTACTGTGCCAGAAGGTTCTGTCCAGCTGCCATTCACTTCTTTACTGGTCTCACCTGGGGGCAGGGCCATGCCAAAGGCCAAGCAGGATGCTAATGCACCCTCCCCTCCCCGCCAACAGCCAAGAATCCTCAGAGCTTTGAGACGCCCACAGATGAAACTGTCCCCAAGACACTGGGCCCCTCGGGGGAAGAATGTCCAGATGTGCAGACAAGGCAATGCTCTGAGGATGAGGACCTAGGTCTCCACATCCCTCAAGACCCCAACAACAGTCACCAGGGAACCACAGTGACTGGGAAAGCACAAGCAGCGTCCAGGAGGAAGACAGAGTAGACAACAGCACAAAGAAAAAGGCAATTTTATTCTTTCAAGAAAATGTACTAACAGGTTGAGGGAATGAGCATGCTGGCCACGTCCCCCGTCCTAATCAGGGGTCTGAGATGAGGCCAGGCCTGACGAGGGCTTGGGAGAAGCTAAAGGGACTCCCTGTGACACTGGGGAGAGGACCAGGCAGGCCCAGGGGTGGGACTTTGTTCTGTTAGCACCAGGAACCGCCCACAGCCACAGCTGGACTTGGAGACAGGACAGTGGGTGGCCCTGCTCTGCCTCCACCTGAGCAGTCTGGAGAGGGGCTGGCGGCAGAAGGCTCCCTGCAGGCGGTCATCTGAGTGTGATTCTCAAATTCACAGACCAACCTTGGTCCCCCCAACCCCCTGTAAACATAAGAATGAGCACCAAGCCCCTCAGGACAAGATGAGGGTCCGAGACGTGTGGCTGGGCTTCAAGCGACCCAGGAGCTGCCGGGCTTTTTCTTGCATGAAGAGCTGGTCCCTGGTCCCCCCGCAGGCCACCGTCTTCCAGGCGCTGGTCATCTGGGAGGAGGCAAGTGAGTTACCATCTAGGGACAGCATGCTCTCAGTGAATACTGTGAGCCTGTCCAGAGGGGTGGGGGACATTTCTATGACCCTCCCTTTTGAAGCCACAAGTATTCTTGTGTTCCCTCCACCTTCCTGGTGGCCCTGGAGAAGTCGGTCCTGTCTCTGGGCTTCCTCAGATGTAAAGCAAGGAGGCTGCACCAGGCAACATGTCTGTGCCCCTGGCTGTGGGCACCAGCCTCCTCACGAGGCAAAGCTACAGCCAAGCAGGTTGGTGGGAAGGAACAGCAAGAGATTCATACATACAGACACTGAGGTGCGAGCAGCCACGGCAGACATCAAGATAGACATCTGCCTTTGAGGACAGACATGTGCTAAGCAACTAAATACAGAGACGATGACCTAGTTACGAGACCACATCATAAAAGGGCTGGGGGGGCAGGAAGGGGGTGCAGGTCTCCAGCACATGGGCTCCCTGAGGGTGTGATGTCCAGACTGAGATCTGAAGTGTAAGTTAATCAAGCAAACAGAGCCTCAGAAAGGCATTCAGGCAGAGGCAACAGTCTATGCAAAATCCGCAAGGGGAATACCACATTCGTGGCCAGCACTCACAGGGGCAGGTGTTGGAAAGTGGCTTCGGGACTTCTGCACCGCCATGGGCTTCTCGGGCTTAGCCTGCAGGAAGCCCTCATTAAGTAGGCTGTTGTCCTCTTTGATGCCTGGCACAGAGAGGCTGGAGGAGCTCGATAGGACATTTGTCGGCTGAAATCAAAACCAAGCCAAAGACTCACCCTTCTGCCACAAGCATGGTGGGAAGGAAGAAAACTAGTCATAACCCAGCAGCACTACCTCTGGGCTGTTGGATCTTGGGCAGGACATTAACTTCTCTAAGCCTCAGTATCCTCTTCCAGATGGGGACTTCTCTGTAAAGTGCCTGTTTCAGAGCCTTCACCTAATAAATGCCCAACAGTGCTGGTCCCTTTTACATGGAGCTGGTTCCTCCCCAACAGCCTCAGGCAGGGGCGGGGGGGGGGGGGGGTGTGCTCTAGTTTCTCCTGGGATCAGAAACATCCACAGGCGGGCAGTCAGAGATAGCAGCATCAACCAGCACATACACACAGCTGCACAAAACACCTCCAGGCCCTCCAGTCTCCCAGCACTTCTCCTTTACCCTCCTAACAGTCTGCTGGGCTAGGGGCTCTTATGACAGGCAAGAGTCAGGCTCGGGGAACCTAAGAGATCCCAGAGAGCAAGAGCCAGTGTCACCAGTGCCAGGACTCCATCAGATCCACCCCACCCCAAATCCCATGCTCTTAGCTACTTGCTATACTTCTTTACCGTTTGAGAATTATTTTACATGCCCACAGTGATGCCTGTTACAGGTCTGGATGCACGGCACTAAGTCCCCAACCTGGTGGGGCTCCTCACCCAGTGATGCTTCTCCGCAAGGGCTATGGCTACAGCAGTCCTAAGTCCCCATATCTGCAGGATCTGATCAGGCAATCCTTTGTCTCATGACTCCTGCCACACTTCTCACTGCCTCACACTGGGAAACTCATCCAACTGTCAGCTGAGAGGGATCAACAGTTTGGCAAGCTTTCCGGGGGCAGGCTCTGCATAGGCAACAGCCCCATTCCTGAGCTCAGCAATGGGACCTGGAGAGCACCCATCCCAGGGCTGATGTGCCCCAACCACCTGGCTGTGCCTTAAGCCTACCATTGACCCTCTGCACATCACCACCATGAGTAGAATATAATGGAAGGTGCTAAGGACCCAGATCCATGGTTTTCAAACATGTTCTAGCAATGTAACTCTTGCCAAATAAACCTTTCTGTGAAAGACACATGCAGAGCTATCTTGACTGAATCTGGGGGTGGGTGCCCAGCCCCACCTTCTCCATCAGCCCCTCACTGCAGAGCCTGATATCCAGAAGCCTGGTCTGAGAACCACTGGGCCACTTTGCTGCCAGGGTTCCCCCACAGCCAAAGGGTTCCAAAGGCAGAGGGTCTCCAGCGAGACTCCATCCTCCGTGGGACAGAGGAGCCCTCTGTAGTTCTGGGCAGGGGAGCAGGTGAGGCGGCCGGGGGCGGGGGTGGAGGGGCGTTTCTCTCTCAGACCCCTTACCAAGGACAGCACCTTGGGCAGTGTGGACATCACCAGCTTCACATCCTCATCCACAATGTCAAGAGCCAGGGACTTGCGGACCTTCTTGATGGGGCTCCGCCGCAGCTGGGGGTGGGGAGGAGGGAGACAATTAGGGCAGACATTTGGGATTCCTCCTGAGTCACCACCAGAACCTTGGGTACGCCTGCCCCATCTGCCCTGATCACAGACTCACGCCCTGATGCAGTGGGGCCTTCAAGCCAGGCCCCTGGTTGGCAAGAATGGGGCAGAGTGTGGGGTGTGCAGGTGGATTGGGAGACCCTGGCCCCATCAGATTCAGCACCTAGGGCAGACCATCCTGCCAGATGCAACCACAGGAAGCAAGGACACAAATGCCTCCATCCAGACACCTGCTCCTCATCCCTCGATGGACCACGCATAGCTCCCAAGCCTCTACCACACTAAACACACCCCTAAACAGGCCTGGGAGAGAATCATCCAAATTACACCTCAAATACTCACCTGCAAACAAGGAATACAGACATGTAAAACCCGAGGGACACAGGCTTGTTACAGGAATGCCGCAGCCCCATGCCTGCACCTCCAATAAGCTGGTCAAAGGTCAGCTCCAATATCAGGGAGGAGCTCTGGGAATGACTCACCCCCTAACCCAGCAGTGTACCCTAAACAGGTGCCGGCATGTCTCAGAACCACCATCTGACATAGAGAGGTCAAGTTCTCTGAACCTAGGGGCCCCCACCCAGTGGGCCACTCCCAGACTGACTATCCACCTTCCCTACACACCTCTCTGACACATTCCCATCTTCCCCCCTCTCCCAGAAGAAAGCATCTACAAAAAGGGGGAACACCGAATCCATCTGCTTTCAGGAAACTCACACACATGGTGCAGCAGAGGTGTGGCTTCTGGGCTGGCCCAGGGCAGCCCCTGCCCTGTTCTCTGTACCCAGGTGTCCTTGCCAGCTCTCCACCTCACCCGAACCAACTGTCTCCCACCTGGCTCCCGCGGCCCAGATGCGTGGCTGACTCCATCTGAGGAATCCTTGGAATCCCTTGGAATCCTTTTTGTGTCCCTTTCTACTCCCTTAATACCATGTATTGAGATGGTCGTGATGCGTTTGTCTAGTGTCTGCCTCCCGCCCCCTGAGCTCTAGGAGGGAGTGACCACATCTGGGTCTACATCACCATTCTAATCTACTGCTCCGAGCCCAGAGCCCACCTTAGAAGGGTCCGAACACAATGCTACATGAGTAAGGGGCTAGTTCAGTGGGGAAGAGGCAAGGGTCCTGAGCACTAGAGCCTCACCTTGGTCAGTTTCATTGATAACCACTCTGGGGAACAAAGGGCATGGGGCTGCAGCTCTACATTTCCCCAGTACCCTCCTTTTACCAGCTGTCCCCAGACTCCCCACCCCACTCTCTCCCCTCACGTCCCCATGGCTTCCTTGGCCCGAGCTGCCCAGGCAGGCAGTAAGGGCATTTCCCACCCCACCGGCCACTCACCCCAGTCTTCCTCTTCTGCTTCTCAGGCCTCACTTCATCCTCAATGATGAGCTCGATGCCGGCCTCAGAGCGCAGCACCTCCTTCAAGTCCTCCTCCAGGTGCGGGGTCTGGGGCTGGGGGCGGGACAGGGCAGCCCATGTGAGGTTCCACACCCAGGCTCTAGGATACAGCACCCAGACGCGCCTTGGCTATCCTAGGCAATGCAAGGAGGCCTGGGGCCAGGATGCTGGCCTCACACTCATTTGTGACCATTAACTGTCCTGCCTTGGACAAGTAGACATTAACCTCAACTCACCGAGGACCGTCATGAGCCAGAAGTGCACCTACACATCACCAATGTGACCCTCACAAAACTCAGTGCAACAGCTGTCATCTTCCACAAGGTAGAAATGGGAGGTTCAGAGATCAAGTGCCTGGCCCAAGATCACATAGCTATGAAATTAGAACCTGGACATGCTCGAGCCCAAACTCCTTTACCCCTTTGTTCCACACTAACGGGGATTCTTGGTTCCATTTCCCTTTCTTGGGCCTATGGGCTTCCAGACGACCACTCTGGCCTCAGGCGGCAGCGAACAGAAAAAGAGAGCAGCAAGTGTAGGGGATGGCAACCCTGAGAAGTCATTCTAAAAGCCCCTACGTGCTCTAATTTTGGTTGCCAAGGTCAGATGTGCCTTATCAAGCCTGTCTAGAGAGCAGGCCGATGTCTCAGGGTCTGGAAACTGTATCCCCACCTGAACTAGAGAGGGCAGTGCTAACTAGTGCTTCACTGGGCCCATTAACTTCATCAGCTCCATCCCAGAGCCGAAGAGACCACAGCACGAGAATCCCACACAATGGGGGCCGGGGGCACACCACAGACCCTGTTCACAGGCCAAATGCTTTTCTACAACCTTTCTCTCACCTTCAATTCATTTCTAGAACACCTGCCTCTGTTTCAGAAAGCCCACGGTGCCAGTTTTCTGTTTTCACCAGGGAAAGCATGAGCATCCCACTGGGAGGAGTGGGTAGAAGGGCAGTTTGTCCACGGCCAGGAAGGTGCCTCACCGGCCCCTTGTGCCTGCCCACAAGTGGCTCGCACATGTTTTATAAAGAACCGGCAGTTTGTCAAAGGCTTCAGTGTGAGGGGCAATTAGCCCCAGCACTCAAGCCCATCCTCCATTCCAGCCCCTGCCCATCTTCTCCCCAGCACCGATAATGCACTGGGAGTACCGAGTTATTCGTGTGTTTGATGTTGCCCCCACCGATACCGAGATTCACCAGGGTGCGACTGTGTCTCCAGCACCAGCCAGTGCCCACTCAGCACACTGCAGGTGCTTGGATAATATCTGATGAATTGGTAAGTAGCTCAGCCTCAGATCCCCCATTTATAACATCAGGGTATTTGCAACCTCTGAGAGGTTGGCAGAGTCTAATGAGATCTCAGAGGGGAAGAGCTCTGTGAGCCGTACATGGCTGCATGGACCCAAGCAACCCCACCGTGCATACCCGCCTGGCTGCACCACATACCAGGGGCTTTAGTGGTCCATACTTCTCCAGGGCATTCTTGAATGGGGTCGGCGTGTGAGGAGTGTTGTCCATGGAGTACTTCTGATCTGGGGTTACAAACCTGCCAGGGCCAGAGAAGGAGGCTTAGCGACCGGGTGGGGGACAGACACCAGCCACACCGCCACAGGCTGCCCATGACAACCACCATCCCTCCACCTGACCTTTGGCCTTGGCAGCAGGGAGCAAGCCCCAGGCACATGGTCTCTTCCCATGGCACCTTTCCACCCAAGGGTCTTCATCAGGCGCTTAGAGGAAGCGCCAGCCTCAGAAACAGGAAAGAACAGGACATAGTCTAAGAGGGCCCTGGAGCCCCAGCCAGGCAGAAGAATGGTTGAGACTGTTGCTCCAACATTAGCCGATAAATGAGGACTTTTTTTTTTTTTAATTTTTTTAATGTTTGTTTATTTTTGAGACAGAGACAGAGCATGAATGAGGGAGGGTCAGAGAGAGAGGGAGACACACAATCCAAAGCAGGCTCCAGGCTCTGAGCTGTCAGCACAGAGCCCGACGCGGGGCTCGAACTCACAGACCGTGAGATCACGACCTGAGCTGAAGTCGGACGCTTAACCTACTGAGCCACCCAGGCGCCCCCCTTTTTTTTTTTTAATTTTTTTAATGTTTATTTATTTTTGAGACCGAGAGAGACAGAGCATGAATGAAGGAGGGTCAGAGAGAAAGGGAGTGAAGACTTTTCATAAACAAGGCAAGCCTGTAGCCATACTGCATGCAGGCCCAGTGAGAGAAGGTCAGGGGAGCGAGGCAATAATCCAGGAAGACCAAGTCCCTTCACCAACCCCTCTCCAGAGAGTACGTGCCCCATGGAGAGCATGTGGCAGCAGCATTATTAAAGGAAGACATGTGATGCGAGATGGTGAAGCCAACGCACATGCTTAGCGTACCCTCTTCCCAAGTCCCCTCAAAATGATCACAGTGGGGACACAAATGGGGAGGGAAAGTTTTAGCAGACAGAAACCTGGGAAGGGTCTGGTCCACAAGCAGAGATACTAAAAAACTTCTATCAGCCCTGACCCTGGCAGCATGCAATATCTGCCAATGAAGGAGAAGCCTACTGGGGAGGGCCCAGAAGAGATCCCTCACAGGCCCACACCAAGCTGCAGGCACGGGCCCACCAGCTGGCCAACTTTAGCTCTCCACCTGCATGAGGCTGTGTGACCCCAGTCAGCTAGAGGTACTGCCACAGTGGACTCCCAGGCCTTACTGGGGCCATCAGAGGATGGCAGAAATATCAAGGTAGTCAGGAACTCAGGAGCAGAGGCCAACATGGACACCATTACTGGGGCTGTTGCTCTGGCCACCTCCCCCAGCCTGCCAGCCATTCCACAGGGAGATAAAAGGCTGGAACAAGGGTAAAGCAATCTTTACTTCCTGCCTCAGGGTGGGGGTTAGATAAGGATCCACTCAATCTCTTCCCAAGTCCTTGTTATCTCCCACACAGGACACACAGACACCCTGCCCACCCCGTAAAGATGAGGAAAGACAGTAAGTGACAGTCAAATGTAAACATCTCACAGTTCAAACTGCAGTTCAAAGGGATGACTCCAAGTCTCTGTGGGACATGGAGCTTTTGCCCATGAGAGGTCAGGGGAGTGAGGCAATAATCCAGAAAGACCAAGTCCCTTCCCCAAGCCCTCTCCAGAGAGTGCGTGCCCCATGTTGCATATTTTTGCAACAAATATGAGAAAACTCTAGAACCTCTCCAATTCACAGTATCAGCAAGAAGTAGTAATACATGCATGTTAGAACACCAAGGAAGACCGACTTGAAAAGGAAAGACAGAGGATTACTTGAGATGAAAATAATTCCACTCTGTGAGCCAGAGGCCTCAGCAGGTGGGAGACTGCAGGAGCAAACTGGTGAATCAGAAGACAGTCCCACCATACTCCCTCAGAATTCTGGATGGCTTAGGACAATGAACAGGAATGTGAGGGTAGACAGAGACACGGCAAACAACCAAAAAGACTGTGTAGGAAGGAGGCCCTGAAGTGGAAGGAAAGGGGCAGACCACCAGAGAAACAATTAAAAAAGAAAGAAAAAAAAAAAAAAAAAAAGCACATTTTCTTAGCTCAAAGTTTGAGTCCTGAGTTTGAAAATCAGGGTGGGGGGAAGAGGGGGCGATTTATAAAGAGACAGCACACCTACATGCCTGGCACATTTCAGGAATAAACTACACACACACACACACACACACACAAAACTAAAAGCAAACCAAAGCTCTACAGGGATCCAGGGAGAAAGAAAAGATTTGCTACAAAGGAATAACAGCAGGTTGGGTGTCAGATTTCTCCGTAACATAAAAACAAAGCAGAGCCTGCGGTATGGGGTCACAGCTCTTCTCCCTCAAGACTTCTAGATCCAGCTCCTGTGGTGGAAAAACAGTACACAGACAGCCCAGACATCAGATGGCACAGACCTCATACCCTCCCTGCTCACAGCCTCGTCTCTGGGAAGAACTCAAAAAAAGCACTAACCCAGAAAATAACCAAATTTTAAGAGTGGGGAAGGTTTGTGCTTTATGAACCAGTAAGATCTGCTCAACACAGCCCAGCCCCACTAACACACAGACCTGGTGACCCCCGACTTCTCACCTACCATTCTCTACACCAGATTCGCTCCAAACCTACTGGCCTTATCTTTGTTCTTTAAAACACAAAAAGCCTGTTTCTGTCTGGGAGCCTTTGCATTTGCAGTTCAACCTACCTGGAATTCCTCTCTCAAAATTCTGCATGGCTCCCCCTCCCTACAGGGCCATCCCTGATGTCCTTCTAAGTTAGAAACCCCTCTCCGTTACTCTGTGCTCCCCAGGCCTGTATAACCCCGCTCACGGTTTCTATCGCCATTGGAAATACCATATACTGAGCATGTTTTATTTATTTGTTAAAGAGCTGTCCTTTCATAACTTCTATGGGGGGAAAATTGGGAAAGGTGGGATATAAAAATCAGTGGGCAGGGAAACTAGTCAAATTTGGAATGAAGTCCAAACAACCATTGCCTATTATACCACCTTGCAGATGTCAAAAGTAACTTCTGAAAGAGACAAGAGGAAAACCAAAACAGTCTTTTGTGATAAGAATCTGGATTTAAAGATGAAGTAGCAGGTCTCCACTTGTGGCCCAAATAGGACATTGGGGCCAGATTTACTCTCCTGCCTGAAACAACAGAGCAACAACACACTGTGGATGACACAATAGGCTTCAAGACCCCAGGCACCAGATGACCGAGGACAGGGACACGAGAGATGGGAGACAGATGAGGACAGTTCCTGGGCAAAGCTCAGGGAGGGGAGCACAGGGGAACCCGGCAGGACCCTAAGTCGAAGAGATGTGCACAACACAGCATCACTGGAGAGGAGAGGGCTGCACGGACATCTGCAGATGGGCCTCCCTGAATATTCCGCAGGGCGCTAATCAGTGTACACATCTGAGGAGACCACCTGAGAGCAGGCAGACTGATGCAAAAATATCAGAGGGAGGGGCACCTAGGTGGTTCAGTTGGTTAAGTGTCCGACTCTTGATTTTGGCTCAAGTCATGTTCCCAGGGTTGTGGGACTGAGCCCCACGTTGGGCTCAGCACTGGGCATGGAGCCTGCTTGGGATTTCTCTCTGCCCTTCTCCAGCTCACACTCTTGCAAGCTCTCTCAAAAACACAAACAAACAAACAAACAAACAAACAAACAAACAATAAAACAGTACAGGCCAGATGACAGGAGAACATCTTTAAAACTCAAAGGAAAAAATAATAAATAAAAACAAAACTCACAAGAAAAACCTGTCAGCCTAGGGTTCTGTACCCAGCAAAACTACCTTTCAAACATTAAGGCAACTTTTCAGACACACGAACTTTGCAGATTCACCAAACTGCAACATTAAGAGATGATTTTCAGAGAGAAGAACATTATTCCCAGATGGAAATACGGATTTATAGAGGAATGAATAGTAGTGGAAATGCTTCTTCATGTGGAGGAAAACAGAAAAGCGAGAGCAGCAGCAGCAGACTAGGAACCAGATGAAAAGAAAAAGGAGAAAGAGAATTATCAGTGCCTTTTGTGGCACCAGCATATCCACTTAAAGGCTTAGATTTTTAAAATTTTATCTTGAACAGAGAAGCACTCTGCATCCAACATGTCAGTTAAACTCGGTCAACTGCTAAGACCAATTTCTGACCAGAGGATTCATAAATCTTTCCTGACATTGTGTATCATTACAAGGGCTAAAATTTCTGAGCTGATTCCTGAATTATACAGCTTCCTAAGGAGATAATTAGGCAATGCTTCTCTTGCAGCAAAGGTAATAAGCAGAAGCACATAGCAACTGTCTCTACCTGGAATTCAGAGTCAGGATGACACAGGAAGTACACTTATATGAAAACACCTCCATAAAAGCACACGGTTAAGCAACCTGTATAGGTGAAACACTGAGCTTTCTAGGCTCACAGCCTGACCTCCTCCTGACTGGGCACCATGGAGAGATGGAGAACCAGGCACTTCTGTCCTTCACATAAGGCTACTCAAGCACAGTGGATTTGCACGGAAAAGTCACACTAGATTAGAAGACTTTTTTCATGGCTATCTGGACGCTAGTCTGAAGATTAGAAAACCATCAAATTAAAAAACAAAAATGAGGAAGAACAAAGATGAAGCACCAGGCTATCCTGACAAAAACGAAGAGGCATGGTAGCCAGAAGGAGGCTGCCTTCTTGAAACAGTCTCAGGAGTTTCTCTAAAGGTGGTCCTGATCCTGGCTTGGGAGGGAGGGGCCAGCAGGAGTGGGCAGGTACAGCACTCACGCAGCGTGCTTCTGGTGCAGGGGCGTCTTATCCCGGTGCAGGGGAGTGGTGACCACCACCTTCTGGCTGCACACCGGGGTGGACGTCAGTGAGGGGCTCTCCAGCTCCAGTGTGTCCTGTTTGTTCCAGAAGTTCAGAAACTGCCAGGGAAGAGGATGGAAACAAGAGAAAGTGACAACCTGCAGGGAGGGAGTGAGAACCTGACCCCCACCCCCTGTTCTCTGACGGAGTGTTCCTCCTGACCTGGGAGCACTCCCCCATCAGGCAACAGAGAATAAATACCAAGATAGCTTGACAGGACCCACCAGCTAGGATTGCACAGACCCCTGGGATTGTCACTGCCCCCAGCCTTTGCTTTCGTGATGCTGGGGGAGGTCCCTCCCCCTGCCTGTGCTCACAGCACTGATGACCGTGCAGTCAGGACCAAGAAAGCTGACAGAGCAGCTCCTTTTCAGAAGTAAGACTAGCTCTTACACGACCTGTGGACAGGGGATGGTGACAATGGTTGTGGTGATGGGAGCACCTCCTCACACCAGGGCTAAGCATTCATACCAAGAATTTCTTATAGTTTTAGCCATCTTCTGTGACGTAGTGATATCATGACACCCCATTTTACAAATAAGAAGGCTGAGCCTTACAGAGGTAAAGGTTCTTGCACGGAGTGCTAGAGACAGGACTCAAACCAGATCTGAGCCAAGTCTGCGGCACTACCCTCCCCCCCTCTGCCCTGAAGGTGCCCCTGGAAACCCAGGGCCATGTGCAGGGTCCCCATCACCCTGGGCTGTTTGTTGGGCAGCTCAGGGCTCACCGTCTTCCTTCTCTCATCAGCTGCCCTTACTTGAGGCCTGCTATGGGCTGAACAGTGTATTGTTGCCCCAAATTCCTATGTTGAAGCTCTGACCCACAGGACCTCAGAATGTGACTACATTTGGAGACAGAGCATTCAAAGACATGATTAAGGGAAAATAAGGTCATAGGGAAGGCCCTCATCCAACATAACTGGTGCCCTTGTAAGATTCTATGAGAAGGAGGTAAAAGATTATAAGAGAAAACAGATCAGGACACAGACACAGACACAGACACAGACACAGACACAAAGGGAGACCATGTGAAGACACAGGGAAGAGACAGCCATCTACACCCAGAAAGGCCTCCAAAAAAACTGAAATGGCCCACGCTTAATCTCGGCCTCCAGAACTACAAGATGAATTTCTGTTTAAGCCCCCTGATCTGTGGTACTTTGTTAGGAAACCCATAGTGATGAACACAGGGCCTCTTGCAGAAAGATACCACTACTCACCCCCAACACTAGCCTGGCCTCGAGCCTTGAACAAATCATTAAGTAGCCTCCTAAAATGTGCCACATCTAGGCCTAGCTCTCTCCCATGTCCTCAGGGACCAGACACAGTGAGATCCAAAGCCTCCGCCTACCCTCTTCCAGTCTAGAGACATGGGACCTCCACAGTCTACCTCTCGCCAGCTCTTCCAGTCCACCCTCCCAGATCCCCACCACCCTCTCAGCCCCCAGGACAGTGCATCCCCCTCAATGACACCTAAGGCTCTCCAAAGCCCCCATCCATCCCCAGCCTCCCCATCCCTCCTGGCTCTGGACTTCACACCACAGACTCTGCTCCCTCATCTCCATGTCTTTGTTCAAGCTGACAAAACCCTGCCCAAACATCTCTCTCAGACGCTCTAAATGCCTTCCAGATCTGTAGGGGAGACAGGATCCCTCCTCAGCTCTCCCCAACAGTACTTTCATTACTGAGTCCCGGGAAGCAGCACCCAGGACACAATAAGCTCTCAAAGACCACAGCACTTCCCACACCCCATTCTATTCAAGTAATTACAAAGCTGCTCTCAATATTCACCATCCTCGTCAAGGGCAGGGCTATGCCACACTCACATTTGCACCCCAGGGCTGGCAAATCTGCTATGAGCAAGTGCACAATAAAGAGATTCTTTGAGCAAATACTGAGTCCATTCCCTTCTTTGCTCAGTTACCACCTGCTGGCCAAGCAATCCCTCCTCCTCATAGCAAACCCTCCAGGATGACCCCTTCCCCCCAGACTAAATGCCCTCACAAACCTATAAGCCTTCTCCTTCACACCAAATGTCACATTATTTGCATCTTTCCTGCTAAATGGTCTTCCCACCAGAGCACAAGCTTCATGAGGGCAGGGCCAGGCCTGTTTTTGCTCACTCTACACCCCCAGCACCTAGCACAGGACCTTGCACACAGCAGGTGCTCAGTGAAGACGTGCTGAATGACGTCTGCCTGCGTGCCAGGCCCTGTACTGGAACCGGAAGTCTGCACACCGAACCCAGTGAGCAGTCAGGGTGGGGGTCCACACACCTGGGAGGGCGAGAAGGGCAGGGTCTTGACGGGTGTGCTCTTGGGGGTGAGGCTGTTACAGGAGTCCATGAAGGACAGGCTGGCGCTGTTCTCCGTGACAGGGGACAGGGCGACGCGCCGCTTCTTCTGCCGCTTGAGCACCGAAGGTGGCGTGCCGATGCCCAAGCCCCCCACTTCAGTGCTGGGGGAAATGGGGATCAGCTCGCCCCGGCTGCTCCGGCTCAGGTCTGAGATGGTGTGGCCGTCCAGACGATATTCGGTCACACTGGGCACCGGGGCGGCCGGCTGGCGGGGCAGCAGTGCCTGTTGCTGCTGATGCTGCGTTGGCTGTGGCTGCACTGGACTGTTGCTGATGCTGCCCTCTGCAGACGGCTCCTCGGGCAGGTCAAATTTACTCAGGTCACACCAAGCATCAGGGTCCTGCCCAGAGAGGGGGGTTAGGAATAACTGCAATACTCTGCTTTCCCAATGGATTCCTCTACGTCTGTATATCTCTACTTGCAAACATACCTGAAGTCATATTGTGCACATGGCTGCTTGCTGTTATTTTTTTTCTTTCTTCTTCTTTTTTTTTTTAACGTTATTTATTTTTGAGAGAGAGAGTCAGAGCACAAGCACAGCAAAGAAAGACATAAAGTGAAGACATAAACACATAAAGTAAAGCAGGTTCCAGGCTCTGAGCTGTCAGCAGAGCCTGATGTGGGGTTCAAACCCACAAACCACGAGATCATGACCTGAGCCGAAATCAGATGCTTAACTGACTGAGCCACCCAGGCGCCCCTGTTATTTTTAAAAAGCAATGCACGGGCACCTCGGTTGCTCAGTTGGTTAAGCTCTTGATTTCAGCTCGGGTTATGATCTCACAGTTCGTGAGATCAAGCCCCACTCACAGGCTCTGCACTGACAGCGCAGATCCTGCTTGGGATTCTCTCTCTCCCTCTCCCTGCCCTTGCCCTGCTCACACACTCTCTCTCCCTCAAAATAAACATTTAAAAAAAAATGCTTAATAAAATATGCCTAGTAAAAGAACCAAAGTTTAAAAAAAAATGAACAATTTAAAAAAATCAATACATAAGGTATACAAAAAGCACAAAAAAAGAAAACTCAGATACCCATCAAGAAGTCTAGGAAATAAAACCAAATCACTGAAGCCCCAGGCCCACCTCCCTTGTTCACATCCTCTGCCTGAACTATTTACCATCCTCACACATTTCTTTATCATTTCACCACTTACACAGCTCCCTAAATGACAGCTAGGTTTCTGCATATTTTTAGCCTTAGAATAAACCACTTCTGTATCCTGCATTTTTTCCATTTAAAATTACAGTAATAATAATACTTTATTATCTACGAGTTAGATGTTTACTATTAATAAATATCAGTTATGTAAAATATTTTCAACTTTTACAAGTTTTTATGACTGTAAAATATTCCATCATATGAATATATCAGTTACTTAATTCCCCCGTCTTCTGTTGGACATTTTCCCCCTATTTTTTTTTTTAAATGTCTACTTATTTTGAGAGAAAGATAGAGAGCAAGTGGGGGAGAGGTAGAGAGACAGAGGGAGACAGAGAATCCCAAGCAGGTTCCGCATTGTCAGTCTGGAGCCCGATGCAGAGCTTGAACTCACGAAGTGTGAGATCATGACCTGAGCCAAAACCAAAAGTCAGACACTTAACTGACCGAGCCACCCAGGTGCCCCAATTTTTTAAAAATTAAAACTAACACCTTCAGGAACATCTTGGATACAGATCTTCTCCTGCATTTTTGGTGACTTCCTTGATAGAGACTCCTACAAGTGAAGTCTTGGTCCCGAGGCTGTGTGACTGGGTTTAAGGGTCTTGACCTGCACAGCTACATTCCTGGAGAATGTGCTCCGCTGTGCTCCATGCACCTGTCCATCATGGCTGCCTCCTTGGCCACTTCACCTAAATTGTCTCTAATCCCACAACAATCTTGCCAGGCAAGCATTACCTTCCTCCCTTCCAAGCTAGAGAGTTGTGCAACCTGCTGAAGTCACTAAGTTCCTGGAAGCATTCTGAGAGTCATACACAGGTCTTTCTTCCTTTGCCCAGTAAAGTACAACCCAGCCACAGGGCTGCTGGGAGACCGAAGCTTCCACTTTGGTCCCTGGAGGTCTGGCCCTGAGTAGACCCAGGCCTCTGTGGTGACTGCTGGTCCTTGGGACTCTCAGGACCCTGGGCAGTTATTCCTAAGGGTGGAAGCCAGCTCAGGGCCAGCAGTGACTTCAGGCCCACACTCCCAGCAGCAAACCCCAACCTTGAGGAGGCCCCAGACTGATGGTGTCTAATGGACCAGAAGCATATTCCACAAGGACTGCCTGCAGGAACAGTCAGCAAGCAGTGTTTCCACAAATGCTATAACAGAGCATGTATGTTAGGTAGCAAGTAACGAGCCTGGCACATAGCGGACACTCAAATGTTAGCTACCAGTTACTAATGAAGCATTTGGCCTGGCATACTGTGGGTGCTCAGTAAAACTGAGCTCCCCTCTCAAGTGGAAGAGGATGCAGAACAATCTGAGGATGAAGGCAGGGAACACTGTGAAATGCCAACAGTGCCAGGCATGGAGTGGGTCCAACTCTCATCTTCTAATTCTCCCCTTAGGGCCTGAATCAGGGACTACATATGGCAGCCTCAGAGCTATTTATTGAACATATTGATGAACACATCAGACCTGCTTCTCATACCACTCTGAAATTTCTTGGAGTAGAGGGGACACCACAGCTGGACCCTGCAGCTAGGTCCAGTCCCAGCCACTGGAGACAAGAGGTGGTCAAGACAGTGAAGACCACCATGCTTACTCGCTGTGTGACTGTACAGATACTACTTGACCTCTCTGAGCCTCAGCCTCATCTACAAAACACAGAGAAAGGACATACCTTACAGGATGCTGTGTGGATTATAAAGTCAGAGCCTGGCATTTAGTACATATTCCATAAAGAGCATCATTATTCTTAGCAAGGATGGGAAAGCCCAAGTGGGAAGCTGAATGGGGGGTGCCTCGCACTGAACGCTGCTCCTGGTTGCCAGGCCTCTCACCCATCACCTCCTGAAACCCGCTCTACACAGCAGGCCTGGCTGACACAGCTAGGAGCTAGGATGTCACATCAAGAGGTTCAGCCCCCGCCAAGGAACTCCCTCCCAAGAGGTACGATCCACAGCCAGTGTGGCCTGAGTTACCAGAAACCTCTTGGCACTCCAGCCCCAGCCCCATACATGGTGCATCAAGCACTGTGCTCTCCTGTGCTGGGTTATGGACCTCAAACGCCCACCCCTTTTCATCCTGGAGGTCTCAGTGCAGTGCCACCTCCACCGGGGAGCCCTCCCACCCCACCTGCACAATATATAGCATGAGTCAGGAGCTCCCTGAAGGCAGGGACTGCACAGCAACTATCTGTGTCCCCAAGCTCTGGCTCCCAGCCAGACACTCAGCATCAACTCAGGAAATGTTGGCAGGATGATGGAGTGAACAGAAAGAAGGATGCCTGCCCACGAGAGAAGCACTCCCAGCTGGCGGGTGCTCTAGGCCCACTGTGAAGTGCTGTGACCAACATTACCGACTCGATCAAGTCCAGGGCTTCCGAGAAGCTGGACCCCACAGCAGGGATGAGGAGGTTTGCGGCCTCCACCACCCACTTGTAGGGCAGGCTGGTTTCTGGCAAGGAGCCCTCCTGGTCTTCACGCTTGGGGAAGTCCTCCAAGGGCTCTGGTGTTCGCACTCCATCCAGGTCCGCAGGCACAGCTCCCTGCTCCTTAGAAGTGGTGGCTGCCGTGGCCTCCTCCTCACTGCTTTCCTCTTCCTTCATGGCAGGAAGCGCTGGGGGCCAGTTGGTCACAAGACTTCCCTGTTGGACACAAGGGCACACTGTTCGTGGACTTCTGGTTATGAGGTATACACCATGTAGCATTCCACCTAAAATCGCACAACTCGGGGCACCTGGCTGGCTTAGTCGGTAGAGTGTGGGACTCTTGATCTTGGGGTCGAGTTTGAGCCCCTCATTGGGTGTAGATGTTACTTATGAAAAAAAAGTTTTTAACAACATTTTTAAAAAAACATACAATCTGAATCTAACAAGGAAACTCAGAGGAATCTAAATTGAGACATAGCCTACAAAATTACATCATACGCTTCAAAGGTATCAACATCACGAAAGGTTAAGAAAGGCTGATGAACTATTCCAGATAAAAGTAGACAAAACAGGGGCGCCTGGGTGGCTCAGTCGGTTAAGCATCTGACTTCAGCTCAGGTCACGATCTCGCAGTCCGTGAGTTCGAGCCCTGCGTCAGGCTCTGGGCTGATGGCTCAGAGCCTGGAGCCTGCTTCGGATTCTGTGTCTCCCTCTCTCTCTGCCCCTCCCCCGTTCATGCTCTGTCTCTCTGTCTCAAAAATAAATAAATGTTAAAAAAAAAAAAATTAAAAAAAAAAAGTAGACAAAACATTTACGACAACTAATTAAAGTCTCATCTTGGACTGGATTATGGACAGGAAAATGGAATATAGACTGTAGATCAGTTAATATCCTGACTCAGTGTTAAAATCCCCCAACTAAATAGAAGCCTACTGTGAGTATGTAAGCAAATGCCCTTATTCTAAGATTCAGTATATTAAGGGATAAAGGGGCAAATGCATGTAAGATTCAGTATATTAGGGGATAGAGAGGCAAATGCATGTAATGGGTTCTCAAATGGCTCAGATAACAAAGCAGTATGTGTATACAGAAAGATAAAGCAAGTCTGACAAATGCTAAAAACTAATTGAATCTAGGGGCGCCTGGCTGGATCAATCAGTGGAGCATGTGACTCTTGACCTCGCAGTTGTAAGTTTGAGCCCCACGTTGGGTCTAGAGATTACTTTAAAAAAAAAAATTCTTAAAAAAATAAAACTACAACTAATGAATCTAGTAAAAAGTATTATGGGAGTTCCTTGTACTATTCTTGTAACTTTTCTGTATGCTTAATATTACTTTGAAATAAATGTTTGGAAAATGGGTGTATACTAATTTTGTGACCAAAAAAAGAAAAGAAATAGAGGAAAAACATTTGTGGCAATAGCTTTCCTGGAAGAACCTTGGAACTAAGGCTGACACGTTAACCTAACAGATCACAGTGTAGCCTTGAAAACAGCACATGTGATTAACAAGGCCTTCTAGAGGGCAAGGAGTGGGATCCTGTGTCAATGGGAGGGGCACAATGGCGTCAGGGAGAGGACATGGGCTCTGGATTCAACCAGAGCTTGGACATTTTTGCTAGCTGACCGTGGGCAAGCTGTGTGACCTGTCTGCGATTCAGTTTTCTTGCCTGTAAAATGAAGACAATAAGGTTTACCATGCAGGGACATTACAAAGATCAGCAATGATGTGAAAAGCACCCAACCTAAACAGTGGCTATTATCACTATTGGTGTCAAGTGAACAGGATGGAAATGGTTTGGGATACAAGCAAAGGAAGAAAAGGAGATAATTTGATTGGGGCGTCTGGGTGGCTCAGTTGGTTAAGCATCTGACTCCTGATTCTGCTCAGGTCATGATCTCACGTTTTGGAATACTGAGCCCCACGTTGGGCTCCACGCTGACAGCACAGAACCTGCTTGAAATTCTCTCCCCCTCCTTCTCTGCCCCTCCCCACTCACAAGCGCGGTGTGCTCTTTCTCAAAATAAACTTAAAAAAAAAAAAGCAGATTTGATTAAAAACTTATACCTGCTACAATTGGAGAAAGAGGAGGAAGGCCATAAACACCATTTAAAGGTTCGAATGTGGGCATCCCACTTCAGAAAATAGCCACATTGAAAATGGCTTGGCAATTACACATAGAATGCAGAAAACACTTAACATATGACCCAGCAATCCCAATCCTAGATATTTACCCAAGAGAAATAAAAATTTATGTTCACACAAAATCCTGTATACAGATGTTCATAACAGCTTTATTTATAAACACTAGCCAGAAACAATGTCCCTCAGCTGGTAAATAAAGAGTAGATGGTACCTGCATATGACAGATTATCACTCAGCAATAAAAAGGAACAAATCACTGACAAATGCAGTCACAGAAGAGTACAGACTGTACGATTCCATTTATATGACATCCTTACTAAGATAAAACTACATCGAGACAGAAAACAGGTAAGTAGTTGCCAAGGGCTGGGGACTTGGGAGTTTTAGGGGGTGATGAAATGCCCTCCACCTTCACTGTAGTGTTGGTTACATTTGTCAAAACTCACAGAACTGTCACTAAAAGGGTGAATTTTACTGTCTATAAACTACCCTTTTACAAAGTGAAGGGATGAGGAAGCTTCAAGTTTCCCAAACCGGAAAAACGGAGCTACTACATGATGAAAGGGTAATATTCTTTTTTTTTTTTTTTAACGTTTATTTACTATTGAGAGACAAAGAAAGACAGAGCATGAGCATGAGGGGCAGAGAGAGGGGGAGACACAGAACCCGAAGCAGGCTCCAGGCTCTGAGCTGTAAGCACAGAGCCCGATGCGGGGCTCGAACACACAAACTATGAGATTATGACCTGAGCCGAAGTCGGATGCTTAACCGACTGAGCCACCCAGGCGCCCCGTAATATTCTTGATATAGAAATAAAAGTTTGTGAATTATTAAAAAAACAAAAAAAGAAGGGAAAAGCAAATCATTAAAGAAAAACGGTCAACTTCACCAGTAGTAAAATCAAAACCAAATACTCCACTGTTGCTCATAAAACTGGCAAAGATAGTCTTATAGAATCACAGCCACTGGTGACACAGTGTGGGAAAACAGGCAATGCCATGTGCTGCTGACAGGAAAAATGGTGCCACCACTTGAATGACAATTTGGTGATGCCTATGAAAATCTCAAATGTCCGTACCACTTGACCCAGTCATGCCACATCTGTAAAATTAACCCATATAAATAGGTAAATGTACAAAGAACTTGAACAGTGATGTTCGTTGCAGCATATTAACAAATGGTGACACATGTTCATCAATAGGTTATAAGAGGTGACAGAGTCAAGAATGGTATAGAGATCTGTATATACACAATGATGTGGAAAGATTTAAGAAGAAACCTGTAAGGCAGTAAGATAGAACATAATTTCATTTTAACCTTATTGCCCTTAGTAAAAAATGTTGGCAAACACATTAAACAATATATTGGTTCCTTGTGGCAGCTGAGATTAGCAGGCTCACCTTCCATAATACTGAATTCTATAAAGTTTGTAACTCTTTACAATGATCATGCATTGCTTTCAAAGGACAAGAACGAGAATTATCACTGCAAGCACTGACTAGTGAGTGGGGAGAACAGGACATAGTCCCATACACACATTAATAGGCAAACCTTTTCTGGCAGATAATCTAGCAAAATATATTAGAAGTTTTTCAAGAATGTGTCTCAACCCATCTCTAGGAATTTCTAAAATAATTGAGCACATGAGCAGTGATTTTAGCTACAAGAATGGTCATTAAAGTTTTGTTTCTAATTTTAAAAATTAGATACAACCATAATTAAATAAATAGCACAACAGAACCATGAAAATGATGGAGATGACCTCCGGTACTCAGGGTCATGATCTGGGCTCATTCTGGCCCAGCATGACCAGTGCTCCAGACACAAGACACAAAGTGCCAGGGGCAAAAACCTAGCCAATAAACAGACTTTCAACCAAGTAGGATTTTCAGAGACTGAGGAAGGTCTGTCCACTTCCCCTACCCTGAAAGGCAGCCTGGTGTGTGCTGATGCCTGTTTTCTCTTTGTGGGAACATATGCCTCTCCAATAAGAAGTAAAAGGCTTGAAAACATATTACTTAGTTTGTGAATATTACTTAGATACACCAGAAAGTGTGAGTAACCTCCTCCGGTTAGGGGTGTGTGAGGAGTCGAGACTGGAAGTTGATTTACTTTTCATTCTGTATCTTTCCCTACTGTTACTCCATATGAGCATTTGTACCAGGAAATTAAGCGATATTCTCTCTCTCAAGTTGAAAAATCAAGAGACAGAAGCAAAAACATTATGTAATGCTCCAGTAGGGCATTGTAGAACTGGAGCGGTACACAGTTCTACCTAACGGGAAGGAAAAGGGAAGGGGGAGCGGGAAAGAAGAAAGAAAGAAAAGAAAGAAAAGAAAGAAAAGAAAGAAAAGAAAAGAAAGAAAAGAAAGAAAAGAAAGAAAAGAAAGAAAAGAAAGAAAAGAAAGAAAAGAAAGAAAGAAAGAAAGAAAGAAAGAAAGAAAGAAAGAAAGAAAGAAAGAAAGATTATTCACGGGGCACCTGGGTGGCTCAGTCGGTTAAGTGTACGACTCTTGATTTCGATTCAGGTCACAATCTCACAGTTGTGAGATCAAGCCCATGTTAGGACCTGAGTCAGGCCTTACACTGAGCATGGCACCTGCTTAAAATTCTCTCTCCCTCTCCCTCTGGCCCTCCACCACTCATGCTCTCCTCTCTAAAAAAAAGGATTATTCACTCGTTCACCATCACAGAAGAAACTAGAACAGAGTACAGAGCGTTACCTACCACGTACTCAGCATTGTCGAATCTCCATTCTTTGACACGTTTGTTTCAAAATTTTTTAAGTTTATTTTTTTTGTGTATGTAATCTCTAAATGTGTATAATCTCTATATACAACGTGGGGCTTGAACTCACAGCCTTGAGATCAAGAGTCACATGCTCTTCAGAGTGAGTCAGTCAGGTGCCCCAAATCTTTATTTTTCAAGAATAAATCATTAGAGGGGCACTTGGGTAGCTCAGCTGGTTAAGTGTCCAACTTCGGCTCAGGTCATGATCTCATGGTTTTTGAGTTCAAGCCCCGCCATCAGGCTCTGTGCTGACAGCTCAGAGCCTGGAGCCTGCTTCAGATTTTTTGTCTCCCTCCTTCTCTGACCCTCCCCCAACCTCATAGACACGCACTTTCTCTCTCAAAAATATAAACATTTTTTTAAAATAATAAATAAATCATTAGAGGGACACCTGGGTGGCTCAATCAGTTAAGCATCTGACTCTTGATTTTGGTTCAGGTCATGATCTCATGGTTTGTGAGTTCGAGCCCCAAATGGGGCTCTGCATGGACAGTGCAGGGCCTGCTTGGGATTCTCTGTCTCTCTCTCTCAAAAATAAATAAATACACATTTTTAAAAGGGGAGAAAACAAATAAATAAAAGGGAAAAAAAGAATAAATCATTAGAGACATAGCTTAAAAACATCAATAAAGTTTGCTCCAGAATGCAGTTTAGGATGTAAACATCTGCACACTGGTTACATTTCTACAACTGCATATGTAATATATTTGTGCACTGACAGCATAGAGCCTGCTTGGGATTTTTTGTCTCCCTTGCTCTCTGTCCCTCCTCCAATCACTCTCCCTCAAAAATAAATAAATAAACTTAAAAAAATTAGGAAAGATGGGAATGTAAGCTGGTGCAGCCACTCTGGAAAACAGTATGGAGGTTCCTCAAAAAACTAAAAATAGAACTACCTTACAACCCAGCAATTGCACTAGTAGGCATTTATCCACAGGATACAGGTGTGCTGTTTCGAAGGGACACATGCACCCCCATGTTTATAGCAGCACTATCAACAATAGCCAAAGTATGGAAAGAGCCCAAATGTCCATCGATGGATGAGTGGATAAAGATGATGTAGTGTATATATAAAGATGATGTATATATATATATATATATATATACACACACATATATATACATATATACACACATATATATATGTATATATATACACACATATATACACACATCCACACACACACACACACACACACACACACACACACACAATGGAGTACTACTTGGCAATCAAAATGAATGAAATATTGCCATTCGCAACTACGTGGATAGAACCGGAGGGTATTATGCTAAGTGAAATTAGAGAAAGACAAAAATCATATGACTTCACTCATATGAGGACTTTAAGAGACAAAACAGAGGAACATAAGGGAAGGGAAACAAAAATAATATAAAAACAGGGAGGGGCTAGGGCGCCTGGGCGGCGCAGTCGGTTAAGCGTCTGACTTCAGCCGGGTCACGATCTCGCGGTCCGAGAGTTCGAGCCCCGCGTCGGGCTCTGGGCTGATGGCTCGGAGCCTGGAGCCTGTTTCCGATTCTGTGTCTCCCTCTCTCTCTGCCCCTCCCCCGTTCATGCTCTGTCTCTCTCTGTCCCAAAAATAAATAACAACGTTGAAAAAAAAAATTAAAAAAAAATAAAAATAAAAAATAAAAACAGGGAGGGGGACAAAACAGAAGAGACTCATAAATATGGAAAACAAACTGAGGGTTGCTGGAGGGGTTGTGGCGGGGGGTGGGGGCTAAATGGGTCAGGGGCACTAAGGAATCTACTCCTGAAATCATTGTTGCACTATATGGTAACTCATTTGGATGTAAATTTTAAAAAATAAAAAATAAAATTAAAAAAAAAAGAAAAAAATATTAGGAAAGAGAAAGTAAAACTTAAAAAAAAGAACTGCACGGGGTTGCCTGGTTGGCTCAGTCGGTTAAGCGTCTGACTTGGGCTCAGGTCATGATCTCATGGTTTGTGGGTTCGAGCCCCACATCAGTCTCCACACGGGTGGTGTGAGGTCTGCTTGGGAGTCTCTCTCTCTGCTCCTTCCTCACTTTCATGCTCTAATAAATAAATAAACTTAAAAATAAAAAATAAAATAAAAAAAGAACTGTACACTAAACACAGATTTTACTGTATGAGAATTATACCTCAATAAATCTGATTTTTTAAATTGCAAACATGCTTTTAGTATGAAAAATCTGGAAAGGGCACAGGTAGGAAGGAAGCTGCTGGGGAGGACAGAAGGAGGTTTAGGATCTCTTCAACCCAATCCTCCATTTCATATGTCAGCTTGTTCTGTCGTAATTCACCTGCGTACAAATAGGTGTCAGGTATGCACAGAATTATGGGACAAGGGAAGGCCTTGATGAGAGGCGTAGCCCACGAGATCCCGTGGTAGGAGCTAATGGACAGCTGTGGCTAAGTAAGATGGAAAGGAAAGAAGAGGCATTAAATGAGATGGTCTTGGAGGAATATGCCACCTGACAAACCCAGAGCCAAGCCCTGCGGCTGAGTGGCCTCAGGCCGCTGTCTCACCTGGTCTTCCACGGGGCGGGCACTCTGGCAGCCGTCCTTGTCCTCAAGCTCCAGCAGCAAGTACACAGGGGGCTTGCAGTCTTTGGACTCACTCAGGAAGCCACCTGTGTCCACCTTCCTTTTGATGGTGGAGTTCCAGTGATTCTTCACAGCATTGTCTGTCCTGCAGGGGCCAACAGGGGGCCTTTGAACTCTGCAGGCCATGTGCCACCAGGCATGTCACTAACCTGAGTTCCCACTTCAGTAAACAAGCGTTCAGCCTGATGACTCTGAGGTCTCTTAGCTCTAAGATAAAATTACACGTGTTTCTAGCCCTCAACAATTTACAGATTTCCACTAACCTCAACAAAATAAGCAAAGGTTTTATTGGGCCTATGGGAAAATCACACCACTGAAATATTTCTGAAGCTCTCATTCCCTTCTCTGTGCACCTTGCACCTGTAGAAACTAGAAACAAACCCCTGGTTGCTGACCTCCGCTTTGAGGCTCACAGTGACCTTGAATACAAGCCCTGGTTCACCTCCCAGACTACAAAATGGCCACAGAGGGCAGAGCTAAATGACACAGAGGGTCTAACACGGGTCATCTGAATTTCAGCTACTTTCTCTGGAGAATCAGGAGACTACTTCACACTCCACCACTTACTGAAGACTACACGAGGACACACATACATAATAGTAGAAAGCACAGAGCAGCACAATGCTACAGAAGCACAGAGTAATACAGGAGTATACAGAGCCACCCAGGTGGCTCAGTCGGTTAAGTGTCCAACTTTGGCTCAGGTCATGATCTCACAGTTCGTAGGTTCTAGCCCTACATCGGGCTCTGTGCTGACAGCTCAGAGCCTAGAGCCTGCTTCAGAGTCTGTCTCCCTCTCTCTCTGCCCCTCCCCCACTTAGACTCTGTCCCTCTCTCAGAAATATACAAACATGAAAAAAAAAAAAGGGCAGTATGGAAGTATGGGAATTACAGTGACAAAAGGGCAGATTGGTATAGAAAGAATAGCAGAGCAGTAGAAAAGTGCATGTGGCACGGAAATCTAGAACAGTACAGCAGACAAAGTGTAATAAAGCATGTGGTAGTTTAGAAGTATGGAGTAGCACAGGACTATGGTAGCATCCAGCAGAAAAGCAGGAAGCAGCACATGGCAGCAGAGTAGTAGAGCACAGGGCAGTACAGCAGTAGATAAGTATAAAATAGTATCGCAGGAGAGAAGCCCACAGCAGTACAGCTGCAGCAGTGCATGGCAGTAGATCAGTACAGAAGCACAGAATACAACAGCACTACAGAAGCGCACACGGCGGTGGCGCCATGCAGAGGTACTGGGTGATACAGCACCACGGAAGCCCCCTGCAGTGCAGCCGCAGTACAGAAGCACGGACTAGAACAGCACCACGGAAGCCCCCAGCAGTGCAGTGCTAAGCAGCACGAGGCAGCTCAGCAGTACAGCACATCATAACCAGAATTACAGAAATGCAGGCACATAGTAGGCACTTCCTTCCTCAGAGGTCCAAGCAGAGTGCTCTTCTGTGAACAGTTAGCTCTTCCCCTGAATTGTGCACAGACACGAACAGCCGGACTGAACAACCAGTCAAAGAGGGGGGCCTGGGGGGGCTGGGTGGCTCAGTCAGTTGAGCGTCCGACTTTGGCTCAGGTCATGATCTCACGGTCCATGAGTTCGAGCCCCGCATTGGACTCTGTGCTGACAGCTCGGAGCCTGGAACCTGCTTCAGATTCCGTGTCTCCCTCTTTCTCTGCCCCTCCCACACTCATGTTCTGTCTCTCTCTGTCAAAAATAAATAAACATCAAAAAAAACCAACACTTTTTTTTAAAAAAAAGAGGAAGGTCTGTATCTCCAAACACTCCCACTGAGGCTGTCAGGACAGAGCACTGACCACACAGGGGTGTGGGCGCTAAGGGGAGGTCGCTGGGGAAACGAACACAGTCTGGAAAGAGAGAAACCTTCTCTGAGAAAATAACATCCCCCACCAGGGACTGAAGGAGAAGACTGTGTTGGCTATACAAGGGGCACACGCTGAGTGTGTTCCAGGACGACATAGGACCACAAGGAGCTCCTCAGAAGGAGCTTGCCATGGCTGCAGGGCTGAGAGGAGGGCAGAGCGGCTACAGCCCAACAGGTAAGGCAGGGTGACAGTGCATCAAGGCCAGGCTGGTGGCATGAGCCAGGACAAGCAGGCCACACTGGGAAAGAGACCGGGTCTTCAACCCAAGTATTAGAAGCATCAGAAGAGTAACACACTGGGTTTGAATTTTGAAACTAGACCATTCCAGACTTCAGGGGAAATACACCATCTGGCATTTTATCTTCTCTCCATCCCAGGACCACAATGCCATAACAGACAAAGGATTAAGAACTGAATATGGGGGAAATGCACAAGGACACAGAGACCAGGATAGAACACAGCTGCAAATAAGAGATTTTTCTGTTTCCAGAAGATGGAAAGCAGTTAGGGGATCAATAAGCAACTTAGGAGACTGGGAGTTGACCCTGGAGGAAGATTCTGGCAAGAATGGAGCCAAGTCTTCCCAATGCTTCCCCAGAAACCCAAGAGCTTCTTGAAGGGATCAGGTCCAGCAAGGAATAGAAAACTGAGCAGTGATTCTGACGTCTAGGTCCTGGTCCTGACCACACAGGCAGGAAGAGAGAGGTTTATTCTCTAGAAAAAAGACCTCAAGGGGTGCCTGGGTGGCGCAGTCGGTTAAGCGTCCGACTTCAGCCAGGTCACGATCTCGCGGTCCGTGAGTTCGAGCCCCGCGTCGGGCTCTGGGCTGATGGCTCAGAGCCTGGAGCCTGTTTCTGATTCTGTGTCTCCCTCTCTCTCTGCCCCTCCCCCGTTCATGCTCTGTCTCTCTCTGTCCCAAAAATAAATAAACGTTGAAAAAAAAAAAAAAAAAAAAAAAAATTTTAAAAAAAAGAAAAAAGACCTCAAAACCCTGGCAGAGGGCAGGGATGGTGCACAGAGCTCCAACAGGGACCAAATGAGAAATGTGTACACAGAATGGGAGGTCCCCAGGCTCCTTCTCCCTGCCCTATTCCAGAACTGTCTACAGCCAGGCCCGGGCACCCCCCGGCAAGAATCTGAAGAATTCATTCATTTCTGGGAAAAGTGAACAACCACAGAATAATCAGACTGGCTCTTGGTACATCCCCCCAAAAGGCCAGAGGACGCCTTCCCTTCCCGGGAACATCCCTGCCTGCTCTGGCCCCCGGCCCCCAGCAGCTCACCTCCCCGGCAGCATCTTGGCGATCTCGGCCCAGCGGTTGCCCAGCACCTTGTGGGCCTCACAGATGATGCGGTCCTCCTCCTCAGTCCAGCAGGACTTCTTCACCTCAGGGTTGAGGTGGTTGTGCCAGCGCTCACGGCACTGCTTCCCCAGCCGGCCCTTTAGGTGCTTGGCGATCAGCGTCCACTGCTTTGTGCCGTACTTCTTGACCAGCTCGATGACCTTGGAAAAGTCCCCTGTGAAGTCAGGGAGACATGGCCCTCCCTCACGCCCACCACAGCACCTTCCCTCCATGTGAGCCTCACCTTATCACGGCCCTGAGAGGGGCCAGTCAGACACCCCAGCCGACCCCCAGGACAGACTCATCATCCCTTGATCCTCTGGTGAAGGCCCACTGTGTGCAAGGCACTGTCCCGATAGTTACCTTTTGGTCCTCCTCTTTGGTCCATGGCCCCTTGACCAGGTCTGGATTCAAGACCCTCAGCCACCGGTACTGGCATTGCTGGTCAGTGCGGTTCTGGGAAGAGAACAGGAACCTGTGAGGGTTCCTAGGACAGCAGCCTTGGACCCTGGCTGAGCACTGGGTTTAAGGGGCCATGCCTACCTCAGACAGGTTCTGTCTTGTTCCCTTCACCCACCATTCACTGCACTCCCCCATGCCACACACAGGGTTTCCCTGTACAAAGTTACCTCCCATCCCCCAACACAAGGAGGCTGCCATCATGAGCCATAAATTCCTATAGAAGCTGGTGGTATATGCCAGGGGTTTTGCTTCTGAGAAAGCATTAGTCCCCTAAAGGTTTTAGACCTCATGGAAGTAGGGAAGGCGAGGACTGGGGTAGAAAGGGTCTGCTGACTTGGTCCGTGAGCTGCCAAGTAACTCAGGAAATAAGCCACAGAGTAGCTCCTGCCACATCCCCTGCCTATGACACCTGCAGTCTTAGGGGTGGGGATATGGGGGACCCGCATCCCCAGGAGGTTCTAGCTGTTTGCGGGGGGAGATGCTCGCCAGGAAGCCTGACGAAAGTATCACTTCCCTTCGGTTTCAGTCTCACTGTTGAGACTTTGCACTTCTTGAATGAAGAAATGCA
Source organism: Puma concolor (assembly GCF_028749965.1). NCBI lineage: Eukaryota > Metazoa > Chordata > Mammalia > Carnivora > Felidae > Puma > Puma concolor. Next base: position 124,554,784 of record NC_141669.1, on the reverse strand, counting down.
AATGTGCCACTGGTCACATACTGCAGACCACAGAGAGCCTAAAGACCATCGGGCCTGCAAAGGCTGCTGTGTGGAGATGCTTATGACAGGGGCTCTCAAATTCTGGCTTGGGAAGAAAGGGTCTAGAAAGCTTGTTTTATTTTATAGGGGGAGCAGGGGTAGCTTGGTAAGAAATACCCTCTTCTCCTTGACAGAAAGTCTGTCCCAGGCACACTGTCTGGTCACCCAGAACCCTTATCTCTGACGGAGGGGGCCACTGAGGGGCTGCACTCACAGGAAAGTGGCTGGCCAGGAACTTCCAGTCTTGTTGTCCGAACTGCCTTACCAGGGTCCTCAGCTGCTCATCCTGCCAACGCCAGAAAGAGAAGGCTCAGCTTGTACACGTGCAGAAAGCAGCCGTTCATGATGGAGGCAGCCCAAAGGCCAGTCATGTAGGGAGTGCCAACGCTGTGCCAGGTATACAGACACAGCAACAGGCAGCAACAGAGCTGCCTGACCTTGTGGGAATTACACTCCAGAGGGAGCTAATCAAAGGCTCTCACAAACAAAAGTAAAGCCACCCTGTGGCTGGCTCGGGGCCAATGGACAGGTACAGGGTGACTGCCTTTTGAGGGAGACCAAGGGACAGGCTCAAAGGAAGTCTAATGCAGATAGGATGCAGGAAGCAAGTGAGAGGGGCATGCAAAATGATTCTGGGGGGCACAACAGGGGCCGGACCCACACGAGATCGATTTGAGCCTCTGTGTCACACAAAGCCACTGATGTATTTGAGCAGTCTGATGTGCTTATTATGAAGTTTACCTCGGCAGCTTCAGGGAAAGGGGTTGTAAGAGGGCAGAATGGAGGAAGGGAGGCCATTAGAGGCCCCCAGGCCAGAGATGACAGAAATGCAGCACTAGAGATGGGGAATCTTGGGCAGAACCACAGGTAGTTAGAAGGCAGACAGTAGATGTTAAAATAGTTTCCTGAAAATACACTACTGACTCTCCCAACATGAAATCTCAGGATCATGATGATGCATGAGAAAAGCCAGATATAAGAGAGTACACACCGCATGATTCTATGCATATGACATTTTGGAAAATGTCAACTAATATAAAGGTAGTCAGTGGTTGTCTGAGATCAGAGGGGAGCAAGGAATGTTTAGAAGTTAATGGAAACGTCCTATAATGTGATGGTGCAGGCAGTTTCACAGTAATACATCTGTTGAAATTCACTGAATTGTACCTTAAATGGTTGCAGTTCAGTATGGAAAGTATTCCTCAAATTATTTTTTGTATTTTATACACATATGTATAAAGAAAATATGGTGTAGGGGCGCCTGGATGGCTCAGTCGGCTGAGTGTACAACTTCAGCTCAGGTCATGATCTCGCAGTCCGTGAGTTCGAGCCCTGTGTCCAGCCCTGTGCTGACGCTCAGAGCCTGGAGCCTGCTTTGGATTCTATGTCTCCCTCTCTCTCTGCCCCTCCCCCACTCATGCTCTGTCTCTCTCATTCTCAAAAATGAATAAATGTTAAAAAAAAATTTAAAACAAAAAAAGGAAAATATGGTGTATATCCATACAGTGGAATGTTATTCAACCTTAAAACATAAGGAAATTCTGTTAGAAGCTACAACAGAGATGAACGAGGAGGACACAGGTGAAATTAGCCAGTCAGAAAAGGACAAATACTATATGATTCCACTCATGTGAAGTATCTAAAGTAATCAATTCTTGGGGCACCTGGGTGGCTCAGTCGCTTAAGCGTCCAACTTCGGCTCAGGGCAAGATCTCACAGCTTGCAGGTTCAAGCCCCGTGTCAGGCTCTGTGCTGACAGCTCAGAGCCTGAAGCCTGCTTCAGATTCGGTGTCTCCCTCTCTCTCTCTCTGCCCCTCCCCTGATCCCTCCCTCTCTCTCTCTCTCAAAAATAAATAAACACTAAAAAAATATATATTTAAAGTAATCAAAATTGGGGTGCCTAGCTGGATCAGTTGGAGGACCATGCAATTCTTGATATCAGGGTCATAAGTTCAAGCCCCACACTGGGTATAGAGATCACTTAAATAAATAAATATTTTAAGTAAATAAAATAAGTCAAAATCATAGAAACAAAAAGTAGAAAAATGGTTGCCAAGAGTTGGGGAAAGGGTGAAAGGAATTTGTGTTCAATGGGTATAGAAATTCAATTTTGCGGGGCGCCTGGGTGGCTCAGTCGGTTGAGCGTCTGGCTTCGGCTCAGGTCATGATCTCACAGTTTGTGGGTTTGAGCCCCGCATCGGGCTCTGTGCTGACAGCTTAGAGCCTGGAGCCTGCTTCTGATTCTGCGTCTCCCTCTCTCTCTGCTCCTCCCCTGCTCATGCTCTCTCTCTCTCCTTCAAAAATAAATAAAAACATTAAAAAAATTTAAAAAAAAAAAAGAAGAAGTGGGGCGCCTGGGTGGCGCAGTCGGTTGGGCATCCGACTTCAGCCAGGTCACGATCTCGCGGTCCGTGAGTTCGAGCCCCGCGTCGGGCTCTGGGCTGATGGCTCAGAGCCTGGAGCCTATTTCCGATTCTGTGTCTCCCTCTCTCTCTGCCCCTCGCCCGTTCATGCTCTGTCTCTCTCTGTCCCAAAAATAAATAAACGTTGAAAAAAAAAAAAAAAAAAGAAGAAATTCAATTTTGCAAGATAAAGAAGTTCTAAAGATCTGTTGCACAATGGGAATATATTTAACACTACTGACCTGTATACTTAAAAATGGCTACGATGATAAAGTTAACGTCCCATGTTTAACACACACATACTCCTGGACAGAAAAAAAAAAGCCACTAGAGAAATCCAGACCCTCAAGTGCAATCCAGCACCACCTGGGCAAAGTCCCCAAAAATCCTGTAGCTGAGCCAGCCCCAAACACCCTGCCCTCCTCTGCCACCCGGCCTGGTCAGGCCAACACTCCCCTTCTTCCCATGTCCTCATATCCATCTCTAGCACTGCTGTCCCGACAACTGGCAAGGACACTTTGCTGTTTCACCTCCATCTCCTCCCGGATCCAGGGACCTCCTCCCACTATCACTTCCATCCTACTGTCCTAGTGTCTCCACAGCTGGGCACCAGTCTCCAGGCCCCAGATTGCCCCCCCAATCTCTTATCCATCCTACACACAGATTAGTTCCCCTTAAGCCCAGCTATGTTCAGGTCACTCCTCTGCTTTAAAAACCTTCAATGGCTCCACCCTGCTAGCTCAACAATCCTACACACTGAGCCTGACATTCAAGGCCTTTCAGGATTTGGCCTCAGTCAATCTTTTCGTCCTTATCTTTCATCCATTCAATCCATTCCATTCAAGGACTCTTCCCTTTAGCCAAACCAGGGCCCCTCTTCTTGCCTCTCTCCACCTATAGCCCATTTCCTATTCTTACATACCCATCGCTTTGCACTCTTCCCTGACTGGATTTCCAAATCCTTATCCATGAAACTTTCCCTGAGCTCTTCGGGCAACATTAACCTCTCCTAAAGGTATTTCAACAATTACCCCTCCTACGTGCTAGGAGCCTTAGCACGGGAAGGAGAGATACAACGGTGAGCACACACTGATCCTGCCAGCACCAGGGATCGCCAAAGCACATCCACAGGCCCATGCAGTCTTCTCTCTCCACCTCAAGCGGAGAGCGGTTCTGGGCTGGGGGCCCCAATTTATTTGTTCTTCTAGGCCTACAAGAGCTGAATATAGCTCCTGACCCACAGTGGGATGAACAGAAAAGGCTGGCTTAGCGCTCCTCTGAAGAAACATGATTTTAAAAGGTTTTACAACTCATACACAAAGCTGGGGAAGAGTGGGGAGCCCTAAATTAAACATACCTAGGAAAAAGGAGGCAGAATAAAAAGATAAGGCCAGCAGGAGTCTAGGATGGAACAGGAGACTAGACCTTAGAAAAGGTCTGGCAGTTTCTATGAAACTAAACCTATATCTACCCCAGGACCATACTTAAGTTATCTCCTCTAAAGAAATGAAAATACAATCCTCAAAAAAGATTTAGGCAAGAATCCTCCCAGGAGCTCTATCCACAATAGCCAAAAACTGGAACCAGCCCAAATGCCCATCAACAAGTGAAACATATTGTGGTAGACCCATACAGTGGAATGCTATTCAGTAACAAAAACGAAAAAATTGCTGAATCAAGCAACTATTTTGTTAAGCAAAAGAAGCCAGATAGAAAAGAATACAGCCTTATGATTTCACTTATAGGACATTCAAGAACAGGCAAAACAACTCAAACTAAGAGACATCACATTAGCCATTGCCTGGAGCCAGGGAAGATGGACCTCAAAGGGGACTTTCTGGGATAATGGAGGTGGTGCTTACTTATATAAGTAAGTACTTACTTATACATACTTGTCAGAACTGCTGAACTATTCACCATTAAAAGGTGCATTCGATTATATATAAATTATACTTCTGGGAAGCTGATTAAAAAGAGAATCAATTCAGAGCTGGATGTCTGAAGACAATTTTCAAAAATAATAAAGAGGAGGTTGCAGATTTAGCAGTTAAAGGACAAGAAGCACAATTAACGCCCATGATGCAGTACAGGCCGGCTTCCAAGAGAAAGAACAGCAACTGCTGGCCCTGAGGTCTGAGAGACATTCTCCCGAGAGTCCTCCATGTGGAGGGCTGAGAAGAGGCATTGTGGAGAACCAGAGGACCCCTCCACCTCTTCCGCTGGCTCTTCATCATACCCAACGGGGCATCAGGCAGACATACCCCAGGCTCAGTTCTCTGACCAGCCCCTCAGCTGCCATCAGCCTCCCTCCCTAAAATGTCCCTCAGTGTCACTCACCTCCTCGTGGGTCCATTTGACCTTGCACTTGCTGTCCCTCTGCTCTGGCACGTCTGAATCTGTATCCTGGTAGTGCAGCTCATCCAGCTCCTCGCTGCAGGGAGAGCAAGCTAAGGGTCAAGGCCATGTGTCACACTGCTGTGTGATGGATGGACAGTGATCTCTAGGTAAAGGCTTGGGGGAGGCAGCCTTTTAGGCTCTACTTTTGATATGTCCACCTCCTCTTTTTTTAATTCTTTAATGAATTAGCGTTATGGGCAATTTTTATTTTCTTCTTTATTTTTCTATTTTCACAAACACCCTAATGATTTAAAAAGCTTCAAGAAAAAAAGATTTCACCAAGAATATTGTAATATTTGAAACCAGACACCCATTTAATATTTTCTTTTGCACAGGGGCACCTGGGTGGCTCAGTCGGTTAAGTGTCCGACTTCAGCTCAAGTCATGATCTCACAGTTTGTGAGTTCGAGCCCCACGTAGGGCGCTGTGCTTACAGCTCAGAGCCTGGAACCTGCTTCGGATTCTGTGTCTCCCTCTCTCTCTGTCCCTCCCCTGCTCACACTCCGTGTCTCCCTCTCTCAAAAATAAACATTTGGGGTGCCTGGGTGGCTCAGTCGGTTGAGTGTCCGGCTTTGGCTTGGGTCATGATCTCATGGTTCGTGAGTTCGAGCCCCGCATGGGGCTCTGTGCTGACAGCTCAGAGCCTGGAGCCTGCTTCGGATTCTGTGCCTCCCTCTCTCTCTGCCCCTCCCCCGCTCATGCTCTGTCTCTTCTCTCTCAAAACTAAATAAACATTTAAAAAAATTTTAAACATTAAACATTAAAAAAAATTTTTTAATATTTTCTTTTGGACAGAACTTTTTAAAATTTTATGGATTATTTTAAGGATTAAATCCAATGATATATGCAATCACCAAGTACCAGGATTTCAAGAAATATTGGTTATCTGAGAATAACATTTTAAATACATATCCTCAGTGACTATGTCCATTTTCCAATCCTTGCCTACACACAGGCATGGTTTATGGAAAAGAAAATCAAAGTACAAGCAACCTGGACTTCTGGATGTTCTTATGTTCTAAGAGGTAGTTTTTCAAGTTCCTCTAAAGTCTTCATATTTATCTGGTTTAATGATTACAAAAGTGGAAATCACACTATCCACCTCCAGGAATGTTGGTGCTGGGGGTGAAGGCAGGGTAAGGTTAGTAAGCTCCCAACTCCGGTCAGTGGGACTGCCTCAGGTCATCTGTTAGGCACATTCCTAAGTCAGGTGTCTGTAGGTGGGAAAAGCCATTTCCAAACAAGCAAGACAGCACAAGCCTTGTTCCAAAAGGACAAGGACTTCCTTGCATGTCCATCTTCCTTCCCCTTCTAGGAAGAGCTCAGCATCTTCCTAGAGTCACTCTTGTGCTCCCACACCCTGGAAATCCTCCTGTCTCAGAATGAGACTCCCTTTGGGGGTTGCCACCAAAGACCTTAAGAAATGTTTGCTAAGGGAATGACCAGGTCCTCGAATTAATAACTAAACATGAAGTCTACTCGTTGACAAGAAATGTTAAAGTAAATCTTTTCAAAGTAGAAAAAGAAGGAATGGACAATGTCTAAACCCAGGAATACATCGGTCACAGAAGGAGCTAGAATTGAACCTTGTCCGGTCTTCCCTGACCCCATTTATGGTGTCTTCCTCCAACACAAAGTAGGAGGCAAAAACTCCACAAGATACTAACAGAATAAAGCTGCCTTTAAAATCAACTGCATCCAGACTTCTAACAGAAACCATCTTTGGTTCCCCAGCACCCAGCTTCTAATAGCAGCTCAGTAAACGTTCCCTCAAGGATGAAACGTGTGGACACTCCCTGGTGCTCCAATACTTTAATGGGGACAAGCAACTCAGCTGGGAGAATTCTGTGAGATAGTATACAAAATTTGCTTCTATCATCAACATGAAGCTAACGGACTACTTCACTAGCATTCCCAGTATCTCCATTTAACAGATGTGGAAATCAAGGCTGATGGGGATTATGCCACTTGCCAAGTCCACGGAGCCAGACTGCACACCTGCATCTTCAAGCCCTCACCCTGCAATGCCAGCTGAAAAAGCAGACACCAAGCCGGTGGTGGCAACCACCTGTAGGTCCAACACACCCTTTCTATGCCCTTCAATGTTCTGGGCTCTGCTCCAGGCCAGGTGAGTCAGAAGCTGAGCAGGAAGTGGGGGCACTGGTGCAGAGGAGAGTTACATCAATCGGCCAAGAATCGAACTGAGGGGCTGTGGGGTGCCAGGACGCAGAAATCACCCCTCACATGGGACAGGAGTCCTCCACTGAGCCCTAAGGGAGCAGTGGCAGAGGACCTGGGGGTTTTCTGGGGCTTCGGTCATTCCCTGGAGTAACAGTTCCAGCACCACCTATCAGGACAGGGTCCCACAGGTGCCTGACCAGAAAACTCCTGGGAACTGGAGCTGCCCTGGGAAATGGTGGCCTGAGAGACAGAACCCGTGCCGGCACCCTCACCACTGCCCAGGGATCAGAGGCTTCCTCGCTGAGAGGAACTCTGGGGAAGGTCAGCAGTGAGTGTTTCTCAAGTCTACACCCTCCTCGGGAGGGGGCAAACACCATGGGAAGAGGGGGTTAAGGTCAAGGGGGCTGCGCCATTCCAGGGAGGGAACAGGGCAGGCAGGCCCCCTTTGTCCTCGGACTTCCCAGACTGATGAAAAGCCCAGAAGTCAGGCCCCAGGCACACAGGTGTAGACAGAGACCTGGAACCCACACACGAGGTTCCAGGCCCCGCGCTGCCACTTATTCTCTGGGGGAATAAGTAAAATGGAGACCGCAGTTCCTGCTTGGCCCCAGAGCGGTCGTGATACGCACCGGTCTCTCTTCCCCTCACCTTCTACCCCAGCTGCTCCAAACTCCTCATGTGGAAAAGGAGCACAGATCTCTGAAACTAAACCGAGCTCCAGCTCGACACCCAGGTTGGGACCGGCGGGAGTGGGGGACACACAAGAGTCCCCTCCCCCCGGCCCCCTTCTCAGGCCGGAGAGAGAGTTGGGGGTGCTCTGTACTTCCCCTAATGTTAAGAAACGCCCTCCGCCAGAAACGAATCCAAATAGGCTTGAACCAAAAGTCCTCCAGGCTTGGGCTTCCCCCTCTCTGCGACTTGGAGGGAGAAACACATTCCCACCCCAGGGGTCGCCTCCCTCCCCGATAAAGGCCCTAGCAGCTGACACCGCCGTCCCACCCCCACCCCGCAATTAGGCGGGAGACAAAATGACATCATGCAGGGCTTGGCCCGGGTCCCGGGAGCCCCGCCCGCCCCGGCTCCGAGGCCCAGCACGCCCGGGGAGCAGAGCGAGGGGCCCCCAAGAGCCCCCCGGCTTCCCGCGGGCCCCCCTGCCTCGGGCTACCGGGTACGCGGCAATTCCCGGGGAAGCCCCGCCCCGCCCGGAGGGGCCACAGCGAGGGTGGGGGGTGGGGGCAAGAGTCGGGGTGGAAGGGAAGGTGGGGGGAGCCCTCTGCCGCCCGGCTCCGCTCACCCGCGCGTCCGCCGAGACATCCCCCCGGCCCGGGCCGCGCCGCGCTCGCCCGCCCGCCGGCTGAGCCCGGAGCGGGAGCCGGGCCGGGGTCAGGCGCGGCTGTTCGGGCCGCTCCGAGCCCCCGGGCCGTGCTGGGAGCCGTCAGCCTGTACGCAGGTCCCGCCGCCGCTCGCAGGCACTTCGGCCGCCGCCGGCGCGCACAGAAGCACTTTTCTATCTCCCGCCAAGCGCGTCGGCGCCGCCCGGGCCTGGCGCGCGGGCGGGCGGCGTGCGCGGGGCGGAGTCTGAGGGCTGCGCGGGGGTGGAACCGGAGGGGCGGGCACAGGGGCGGGGCCTGTGGACAGGGGAGCGCCGCACCCTCCCAGAGCTCTGAAGCCTCAAGGCCCGGAGCGCGGGTCGGGGAGTGTCCCGCGAGCGTCGGGGTGGGGCCGGGAAGGCCGGGTTTGAGTGCCGCGGGTCTTGGGATTTGCGGTCCCGAACCGGCCGCCATTTGACTGAGGCCGGACCCAGGCCAAATGTGGTGGGTCCCGGGCGGCCCAGAAGTTGCCCATCCAGGAGACTGAGGAAAAGTAGTGAGGCATAAGGATGGGAGAGTCAGGCTAGGGAAACAGCCTGTGCAAAACCCTAAGCGCTACTCCCAGGGCGCTCCTCCGTCCCCTCACCCCTACCTAGGCAGGGTCTGTGCCTTCGAATTGTCTCCCTGCTTCCTCTCCAGCCTCGAATTCGATGGCTCTCGCTCGGTCCAACTCCCGGCAGTCTGAGTGAGCTTCCTAAAATGCAAAATCGATCTTTCCTCTCCGGAACAGAAAACCTCTCTCCCCTCCCTCAGGGTAAAATATTCCCTAATCAGGTTTATAGGATTCTGCCAAATCACCACCCTGCCCCTAGTCAAAGGAAAACTAGCTAGCCTCCTGGCCTTTTGCCTTTGCGTGGGGCCATTGTCTGGCCGGGAACACTTCCCGCGGCTCGCACCGAATTCCAATCTATGCTTTGGGTTCCCTGCCCACCATCTGCTCGTCGACTAGTGCATTTTTCCCTCCGAACTATGCGCACGCTGAGGTCCAAGTGGCCTCTCAATTCACCGCAGTATCCCCAGGGCCCAGAATTGTACAAGTGCTTAAACTACTAGAGGCTTAGCAAGGATTTTCCATTTTAAGTTGCCATTTATGCCAAGTACCTCCCAAGAGGCACGTCACACCGGGCTCCCTGGGAGGAATGCTGAGAGCAAGGTAAATGAACTATGCGACGGGAGACTGGGGAAATCTGGCTGAACCCCAGCTCTTAGCTCCTGCTATGTCTCAGATTCCTCTTCCTGAAATCTGAGGAAAAGGCCACCTTACTGGGCACCTGAGGCCAAACTAGCCAGCTGCTGCAAACTTCATTTACCACAGCAGAAGGAACACTGACATCTTAAGTACCAGAAGCTTCCACATCAATTAATTCAGGTCTTCCCCCACCCACTTCCTTCATAAAGTAATTCATGCGGACATCCCCTCTTCATTGCTAGCGAATGATATTTAAGAGTGCAGGCTCTGAAGCCAGACTTCCCGGGGTTTGATTCCCAGCCCCATCATTTACTAGTTGTGTGATCTTAGGCAAATTACTTAACTCCTTTATGCCTGTTTTCTCATATGTAATAATTAGATTTATCAAAAACTTAGCTTTTACAATGTGCCAGCCACTGTTCTGTATGCTTTATAAATTTTAATTCATTTAATCCTCATAACAATGCTATGAGATAGTATTAGAATGATCCTCTTTTGGCAGATGGGGAAACTGAAACACGGCTGTCCCCCTCACCCCCATGCTATTGGTAAACGGCAAAGCAGGGATTCAAACTTGGGTTATCTAGTCTAGAGTCTATGCTCTTTTTTTTCCCCAATGTTTATTTATTTATTTTGAGAGAGAGAGCAGGAGAGGGGGAGAGAGAGAGGGAGACAGAGAATCCCAAGCAGATGCCTCACTGCCAGTGCAGAGCCCAACCCGGAGCTCAGTCCCACAGAACTGCAAGATTGTGACCTGAGCCAAAACAAAGAGTCAGACACTTAACCCACTGAGCCACCCAGGCGTCCCTAGAGTCTATGCTTTTAATCACCACACCGGTACCTACTTTGTAGGAAGGTTGTAGGACTAAACAAATTAATATGTACAAACCACTGAGAATAATCCTTGGCCCTTAGTAAATATTACTTTACTTTTAGTTTTTGTTATTGTTATTGTGATGGTGATGATGATGATGGTGATGATGATGATGACTCTTCAGCTGCCCTCATGCTTGTTCTTTGAAGTCCAGGAAGCTGCTTTGCACACGTTCTCACACGGATTACTAGTTGTGTTTCAGGAGAAAGAGAACCTGGCAGCTCAGGCAAGGTATTTGTCCAAGGCAAGAGACAGGGAGCAGCTGGAGAGCCCACGAGGAACCTGGAACTGGGGCTGACCTGACCAATACACTAGAGCCTAAGAAGCCTAGGGTCAGTGCAGTGAGTCAGGGAGCAGGGAGATCACCCTGGTGCGGGATGGAATCTGGTAATCTCCATAACTGTTTCCTCCAGTTACCATCATATCAACAGATACCCTCTGGAGACAGGACTCCAAGTATACTAAGTACAGCCACACCTGGGAGTGGTCCCTGGGGCCAGGATTGATTACACACTGCTGTCTGGGAAAACTTTCCTGGACATGCCCATCTTGGACAGGGAAGCTGCAGTCATTTGGTTATTCCACAATATTCCCCACCCCAAGCTCCAAACTCAGGGCCTGCCTCGGTCTTGGGAACACAGAATGAAATCTACTTATTAAATGCTCGGGGCCCAGCACCAGGCTGGACACAAAACAAACAGATTGAAGACAGGTAAATGATAAGTAGGATCACATGGCCCTTCTGCCTGGCTTCCTCTCCACCTACAGAACACCTTCCTTAACATCATTCTCCTATCATACTTCCTGCGCCCACAATTTCATTGTTCTCTCAAGAGCCTGGACAGTTCCACATTCACATTTTTAGCTTCAGATCTCTACCATAATGTTTGGCTCCTAGTAGGTACTCACAGAAGGGATTTTACACTTTTTTAAATTGAATGAATGAAATATAACACTAATATTTGGGCTAGAGGATTAGTAAGGCATAGACCAAAACTGAGAGGACGTGCCACACCAGAGTCTGAATTGTATTTAGTAAGATATGGGACATCAAGAGATTTTGAAACAAAGGCAAGTTTTTCAGATACTCTTGCCCCACGCTCAAGGGTCTCAGTGTAGAGGACAGTCATGGTAGCAGGTAAGTGGTGAAGGGTGAAGACAGACCTGAGAGGCCAGCACCAGGACTGGAAATGGCACAGTTACTACAAAAGGGTGGATTCCCCAATGCAGGGAAAGCAATTCAATTACCTGCTGCAAGGAATCTGACCTCTACAGAAAAATTTTCCCACTCACTTCTCAAAAGATTGAGATTTTATGAGTAACTATTTGTAAAGCACCTATCTGTGAGTTCCAGGAAAAAAAAAAGGCAAAATATTCAAGTTAGAAAAGTTGCCATAATCATACTGCTAGAGGGCTCGTAGCTTGACATAAAGCACCCATAATTTGAAATGTAAATATAATGGATACTGTTTGTGAAAATACACTGAAATGATTGAGACTGGGCTGCAGGCAGGGGCTAGTCATTGTGAGGTAATCTAACCATCCATACTCTCCAGAAACTCATCAGCTAATAGGATAGACAATGAGTAAACAGAAAAGTAGAACTGTAAGGGTGAAGATAAACTTCAGGGGCTGTGGGTGCCACCCAAAAGGGTCACTGAAGGCTCTTCAGACCTTGGTGGTTTAGGAATTTGCAAGGTAGCTAATGTGGGGAATAGCACTTCAGGCAGAGGGAGCAGCCAGTGCATGCCAGGGAGAAGAAATATGAAAAAGTACTCAGGGATTGGCCAGAGTTGAAGTCATTTTTGACTCTTCTCTCACATTACTTATCTGATTCATTTGCAAATCCTATTGGCTCTACCCTCAAACTCTACCTTCAAAATATATGGGAAATGCGAATTAAAACCACCCAGCCATATGGAGACAAGAAAAAAGAGTGCGTATGTCCACACAGAGATTTTTACATAGCTTTGTTTGCAACAGCCCCAAACTGGAAACAACCCAAATGTCCATCAACAGATGACTGGGTAAACAAATAATAGATATAAAATAAATATATCCAGGGGTGCCTGGGTGGCTCAGTCGGGTAAGTGTCCAACTTCAGCTCAGGTCATGATCTCATGGTTCGTGGGTTCGAGCCCCGCATCAGGCTCTGTGCTGACAGCTCGGAGCCTGGAGCCTGCTTTGGATTCTGTGTCTCCCTCTCTCTCTGCCCCGACCCCACTTATGTTCTATCAAAAAAAATAAATAAACGTTAAAATAAATATATCCATACAGTAAAATGCTATCCAATAATAAAAAGGAATTATTGATACAATATGAATCTCAAAAATAATTATGCTGAAAAAGCCAAAAAGTGGATATTGTATATCATTTACATACAACTGTAGAAATTGCATAACAGAACCAATCAAAGTGACCATGGTTGCAGAGAAGGGATTACAAAGGGACAGAAGGAATTTGGGGCAGTGACTGATATGTTCCATTTGCATAACTCTAGGGGTGCCTATTCAATCACTGGGAGAAGTGTGGGGTCACTGACCACAGAACAAGGGAAACAACTCTGCTGGGTTTGTCCAGATCATGCCGGCCCCTGCTGTGTCCTGATTTTCACAACTGCACAGAATGAGAATTTGGTCTTTTAGAAACCATTTAACCCAAACTTCTGGCGTTCTTGTAAGGAAGAGGAGACTCCGATACAGCTGCCAGGGCCCTGGGCTGCTTTATACACAATGTTCAGCCTACAGCCCCGACCTCTACCCTGGGCTTTCTGGGCATCAGCTTTCGCAAACTGAGTTCTTTCTTTTGCAATGTGTCCACTTGTCCAGCAACCAAGCAGGGAAGGATTCACAGGTTAGGGAGTTCCGGCACAAAGTCAGGGATGGAACCGTCGAGGGACACCAAAGCCTCCTCTGGCGGCGGTGGAAACCACTTCCACAGCCTGGCCATGCCCCGCGGCCACCCATGGCCCAGGGCCGCATCACCACCCACACCTGGGAAGATGAAAGGAAAATCGGGTTTTGAAGTCCACGTGGCAGTCTGTCGCCGCCCGCTGTGCTCCGGAGGGAGTGACGTGACCTGTTTCGAATCGCCCCTCTGGTAAACGGGGCTACACGAAGGCCCGAGCGGTCGGACTGCCGGGCGCGCGTTCTGTCTCAGGCGCGGCGCGAAGCATCGCGGGAGTCGCGCCTCCTGACGTCACTCGGGGGCGCCTGCGCTCGGGGTCCGCTGGGAGCCGGGCTGCGAGGTGTGGAGCCCTGACAGCTTTGCCTCTTCCGGCTGCTGCCTGGCGCGTGATCCCTCGAAGCTGTAGTAGCTGGGAGGCTTCTCCCGACGCCTGCCATTTCGGGTCGTGCGGAGGACGGGTGAAAAAAAGGACCAGGGGTTATGGAGGTGGTCGGCTCCGACCTCGTGGCGGTCACGGGAATTGGCGTCCAGTGGTCCCTCGGGCCCAGAACCCTGTTGACCGCTCTGCCTCCACCCGGCCCTGACTCCCCGTGTATTTCAGCAACCCGGCACAGGCTCCTGACACTGCAGTTTCCTTCATGCTACCATTGCGCGTAACCATTTGCGACTCTACGAAGTTAATTTCTCTCCCCAGTTAGATTGTGAGCTGCATAGCAGAACGCTAGTGTAAACGGTGGTAGGCTTCATGGTAAAATTTGGTATACGCAAAATTTCTTATTCTTTTTAAAGTAAATATTTCTTGGGGCACCTGGGTGGCTCAGTCGGTTGAGTGTCAGACTTTAGCACAGGTCATGGTCTCGCACTTCGTGAGTTCGAGCCCCATATCGGGCTCTGTGCTAATGAATAGCTCAGAGCCTGGAGACTGGTTCGGATTCTGTGCCTCCCCCTCTCTCCCCCTCCCCTCCCCTGCTCATGCTCTGTCTCTTTTTGTCTCTCAAAAATAAATAAATGTTAAAAAATTTTTTTAAAATAAATATTTCTGTCTCTTGAAGGCAGGGGAAGAAATTGATGACATTAGTTGCAGAATAGGGAACTGAATGGCTGAGGAGGTTGAAATTCTTTCTCTTCAAAATCCTCCAGTTCCATGCATAGGTATTACCTAATTTTTTAAATTAAGTTTCATTAGGGCACACGTAACACTCTAGAACCTTTTAGGGAACAGTTTGAATAAAACCTCTCATATTTGGTTTTATAAATAAATAAGTTAGCAAAAGCCAGACTGTAGGTAGATCTGTGAATAAGATACTCCAAATTTTCCTTCCTGCTCTTGGGGAGAGGAGAGACCTTTGTCCCCAACATGTTATCTCCCCTTTCTCATTATATCTCCTCTTCTTTTGACACTCAAGTTTCTCTGAGCAGAGATGTATTTGAGTTCAACAAATAAGATCTCCAACAGTTATTTTTATGCTGTTACCCACTAAGACTGATACTATCACTTTTTGTTGTTTTTGTGTTTGCATTTTTTTAAGGAGTTTTTAAACGTTTATTTTTGTGCATGCATGAGAGAGAGAGAGAGAAAGAGAGGGAGGGAGACGGACAGAGGATCTGAAGCAGGCTCTCTGTCAGCACAGACATGGGGCTCAAACTGACAAACCGCGAGATCATGACCTGAGCAAATGAGCCACCCAAGTGCCCCAGTTTGCGTGTATGTTTTAAGAGTGAAGTTGAAATACTTGTTCAGTTCCATTAACTTTTTCATTTCGGGAGGCTTGCATACCAGAAGTTCGAGAATATAGGTGAACAGCAACTGGGATAAAAGCATTCTTGTAGCTCATGTTTGAATTTAAAAGCACCCCTGCTCACTACCTTAACCAGTGGATTGAACTTAATTTCCCTAATAGAGGACTGTGATATACACAGCATCAGCTATGAGCTATTCTTGCCAAAAATGTTTAATTCAAAGATAGTCAAGCCTTTAAACTTAACTTCCACTTTGCAGTAAAGGAGATAATGGGACAATAGACACCATCAGAAAAATCCAGAATGTGGGACATATAATTTAGTCTCCTCAAAAAAATCACTATCATTAAAAAAAAAGAAGAAGGAGGAAGAGGGGGTGGGGGGGGGGAGGAGGAGGAGGAGGAGGAGGAAGGGAAGGAGGAGGAGGGAAAGAAACACAGGGAACTGTGTTTTGGACTTAAAACAGATCAGAGACAATCAAATCCAATGTGTGAAACTTGACTGGATTCTGGCTTGAAAAAACATCTATAAAACATTTTGGGGACAACTGGGGAACATCTGACTAAGCATGAAATATCAGAAATGATAATGGTATACTGTAGTTATATAATGAAGTATATAATGTCTGAAGTTTAATATTAAGCATTCAGAAAAATATACACACATATATAAAGTATATATGGTAATGTGTTAATTTTTAAAAGGTGGTAGGTATTGGTGTTTACTATTCTTTCCACTTTTCTAGATGTTTCAAATTTTTCAAAAAGTTGGGAAAAAACATACATCCTTGCCACAAGGGAAAAATCCACATGACCCATGACAGGACAGGCCTTGCCCCCTCCAAGGCACCTTTTCAAGTCCATGTAATGGGAACAGCTCTAGGTTAGTAGGCAGGCTGTCAGTGCTCCTCTGCCCCTAGGTCTCTCTAGGCCTCTGTGTCCCTTTTGGGAAGTAAAGTTGGATTAAATTCAGATAGATCCAAAAAGTTCTTGCTAAAATTGTAGGTATATGTTCTAATCATCTATTTCTACATAACAAACTATTCAAAATTAGTAGCTTAAACTGTGATTTTATAATGTTTGGGGATTCTGTGGATCAGGAATTGAGAAAGGTACAGGGACAGCTTGTCTGCTCCATGATGTCTGCCGCCTCAGCTCAGACAACTCAAAGGCTAGGGATGACTTGATTCTGGAGACAGGAATCACTTTGGAGGCATCTTCACTCACATGTTTAGCAGGTGATACTGGTATAGGTTGGGACCTCTAGCTGTTGGCCAGGACACCTATATGTGGCCCATCCACATAGCCTATCCAAGTGGCCTCAGACTTCTTCCATTGTTGGCTTGTAGCTCTAAAGGTGAGTGTCCCAAGAGAACTAGGCAGAAGCTGTATAGCCTTTTATGACCTAGCTTCACAAGTCAGTGTCACTTCCACCATAGTGCCTAATTCAGAGGGAGGGAACATGGACCTCATCTCTCAATTGCAGGAGCATTAAACCCACAGTGTAAGAGAAGAGGATATGGGCTGGGAGACAATAGTTGAGTACATTTATGAAATGTATTCCAAATACATTGCCACAACACTCCAGTTGTTCTATGGCTACTTTTCTCTCAGCTGGCCTCCAGATTCTACCCTCTGAGCAAAGTGGTCTCCTCCTTCCCCAAGACTCTGCTCTGACTTGGCTACTCTGAATAAGCCCTGCACTAGGGCTCCAGTGTGTGAGAGAATGGAAGCCTGTGAACAGAGCTTTAACATGAATAAATAATTTGAAATTCAGGATGTGAGCCTTTATTTCCAAGGCTCTGAATTTCTAAAAATGTTAATTCCTTGGTAGACTGTTCTCATGACTTCAATTATCAACTCCATATGAACAATAGCGATATCTTTTCTAAACCTCGGATTTCTAGCTATTTACTGGTTATTTCCACTGCTATGAATTGCCATCATCTCAACTGGATTCATATGCTCCAAAGCAGCTCACTTCTCAGAATCTCCATCTTCCAATAGCTCCACCACTTCCCAGGATATCAGGCTCAAAATCTTGCCAATCTGACCTTCCAACCATCAGACCAAATCTATTTCAAAATGCCACCGTTCTTACAACAGCACTTGAGTTCATCCGCATTACTTCCTCTTGGGGTTATATCACACTCTCCGTAAATGGCCTTCCTTCCACAGTTCCCATCTTTATAGAACCCACCAGCTAAACTGTTCCCATTGCAACACATTCCTTACACACTGGTAGTGGCTCTGCAATCTTCTATCTGGCTTTGAGGGTCCACCAATGCAGGTCCCCAGTGTATCCAGTACCCAGCTGTCCCATTCAAGCACGTACAGTCTTTCCCATTGTCCTTGGGACAGATGATCACATCATCATAACCGAAAATGACAATTCAGTGCTTCAGGAGCTCAGAGGAGGGTGGTAAAGTGTGAATGGAGACAACAGCCTCCAAATGGTTGTGGCCTGGGGGTAGCTGAGAAAGGAAGGGGTGAGTGATCTATGTAAGGAAGGTATCTATCTACTATTTCATCTTTTTCATTAAGCACATTTGGCGAACAGGTCATGTGGGTTAAGTTTGTTTTATATCCTTGAGGTAGTCCAAAAGCTGAATAATATTCATAATATTGACATTTATGCTTTTGATAAACGAGACTCAAATTCAGAACTACAGTTGGAAGAAAAGACTTCAATGAAAGACTTTCATAAATTATAAAAGTACAGATTCAGTAGGTTTAATCTTAAAAATGGAATGTATCTTACATAAGGATCTTGTTAGAAACACTATACCTATCTGGGCACTACAGAAGACGCACAGACCTTCCACAACTCATGGAAGAAAGAGTGTATAGACAATGTTGATAAGGAATTGAGAAACAATTCAAAAATAGTTTACAAAGGAATCAGGAGGCAGAAGATGCTTCAAGAGGCATGGTCCTCAGAAATTGTTCTGGAAGGCTGGTTCACTTGTATCAATGTCATGTTCCTGAATGAAGAAATAAGACACAGAATTTTAGTATTTCAGTACAAAGCATGAAATGGGAAGTCTGGTGTTTTATACTTTGATTAAGATTCTGAACCATCATTAATTGGGACATATAGTAATCTCTGGCTTTAAGGCTGAATCCAGCTGGAGGATCAAGTTTTCACTATCAGGACAGGGCTTTTGACTACTGCCCGCCACCCACCGCAATGAGGGGGAGCAAATACAGTTGAAGGCACCAAGGCAAATACCACACCAGACTTCTTATCTTGGCCTTAGGGGTCTGTCTCTGCCTTGTCAGCAGGGTGAGTACTGCTGAGAACCTACCTGAGCAAAATTCCACATTTCAGTGCTCTGCAGTTATATCAACTCACTTCTGTGCTCCTCACGGCATTACATCAGAGCGCTGTTAATTGCCCCTATGTATTCCAGTCTCCCCCACTGCATGTGGCTCAGGAAGAGATAGCAAAGGCCACTTTCGTCTTGTTTACTACCACAGCCCCAACATCTAGCATTATGAGTACCCAGGAGAGTCAGTCCCTGCCAGTAGATTCCAACCATTCCACTCAGCACATACAATCCTAAGTATGTATATATTTATAGCCCTTCCCCCCAACCCCATTTACCATATCCTGAATGTCTTCCCAAGTCCTTAAACATTCTTCTAAACATTTTTAATCTTAGGGATGCACCCTTGGTACTTAACTAGCTCCATACTGATGAAGATTTTTCTTCTGTTAAAACAGTGCTACACGGAGCATCCTGGTTGGCAAATCTACACATTCAGGATTATATTACTAAGACAAATTCTGAGGATTAGAATTGCTGTGTCAAAGGTACATACATTTTGAGGACTTTTGAGCAATATAAAAAAGCTCTCCAGAAAAGTGGGACAAATTTATTCTCCCATTGCTAGAATAGGTAGTATATAAATGCCCATTTCCAACGGTGGTTGAACATTTAATTTTAGAAATCTCATCAAGGGATAGACAAAATGAAGGCCAGGCATAATTTTAAAGCCCTTGATCCTCAGTCCAGAGAAAGATGATTTCCATCATGAGGTGCTGACCTCATGGCCTGCTTCTGTATCCTGTGCTCAGGTCTCTCTAGCAACATTGACATCACTGCTATGCCTCAAAAAAGCCAGGCCAAGCCCAGCCTTCAGGACTTTGTACAGGTCTCCCTCTGCCAGGGACACTCGTCTCCCAGCTGTCTGCATGGCAAAATCCTCAACACTTTCAGGCCTTTGCTCCAATATCACCTTTGTAGTGAGACCTACCCTGACCACCCTATTTAATACTGCCACATTCAGCACGCTTGATCCCTGCTCTACTTTTTCTATGCCATCACCTTCTAGCATACCATGTGATTTACTTATCTATTATGTTTATTGTCTTCTGTCAAGCTTCAGCTAGAACATAAGTGCAGGGATCATTGTCTGTTTTGTTTACCTAGTAGATACTTAATAAATACTTGCAGAATGAATGAATGGCATAAAATACGAGAAGTCCAGTTTATGGAAGATACCACCACTCAAAAAGCTTCCACTTCAGTGGGCTTTCTAGGCTCTACCTGATTCAACTTCTTGAACTCCACTACTTGGAAGAAGATGTGCTCAAGGATATGTTTGGCATCTTGTTGGTCCTTTGGTAGTTTACTGGTTACTCCAAGAATATCACCACACTTCCTGACGTAGAATTCCAGGTCTTCTTCAGTACCTAAGCACAGTTGGAGCAGTCAGATTAACCCTTATTTCCTGTCCTTTCCAAAGTACAGACTTACTGTGGTATAGGTGTCCCCTTGTCAGGTTCCTATACCTCTCAAGACTTTTCCTAGGGTAATGTGACCACAGGACCTATACAGTAACAAACTAAAGAGATCTCTGATGTGCTGCTTTTATAAATCAGGACAAAAGTGTGACACTCCTAATTAGAATAAAGCTGGGGGCGCCTGGGTGGCTCAGTCAGTTAAGCATCATCCGACTCTTGATTTCAGCTCAGGTCATGGTCTTGCAGTTAGTGAGTTCGAGCATCGGGCTCCATGCTGACAATGTGGAGCCTGCTTGGTATTCTCTCTCCCTCTCCCTCTCTCTTTCTCTCAAAATTAAATAAATACACTTTAGAATAAAGCTGGAATGGCTCTGGCTCTCCTATTCCCAGATCCAGCATTCCTACATTACAAAGAATAGGAGGAACTAGAGGGAAATCAAATTACCATTCTCTGAATGTAGCAAGGACCATTATGAGAAGGGCATATGGGTATTTTAAATAGCATTTATTATAGCAATATTATAGAAAAGGAAATGAAAGAAGAAAAAAATCACTCATAATTCCACCAATAACATATCTCTGTGCAGCCATCCCCAGCAGCCCTATATCAAGGATGGACAGCCATTACAGCCCTTCTTACACTATACTGTAATTCCTTTCTGTTTTCCCCTTCTGATGTGCATTTTTTAAAGCTATGATAGAAATGTAAGTTTTTTATTAAAATATTCAAACCATAGGGGCGCCTCGGTGGCTCAGTCAGTTAAGCATCTGACTCTTGATTTCAGCCCAGGTCATGATCTCATGGTCAGTCGTGAAATCAAGCCCCACGTCAGGCTCCACACTGGGCATGGAGTCTGCTTGAGATTCTCTCTCTCCCTTTCCCTCTGCCCCTCCCCTACTCGTGCATGCACACACACTCTCTCTCTCTCTCTCAAAAAAAAAAAAAAAAAAAAAAAAAAAATCAAACCATACAGCTGCAAAACTCTCTTGCCCCAACTCTATCTCCACTGATACCACCTAAGGTAATTATTGCCATGTATGCCTACATATTTACATATGTGTAAAAAATAGGATCAAACTATAATAGTTCTGTAAGTTGCTTTCATTATTTAACGATGTCTCATGGACATCTTATGTCAAAGCTTATGCTCTGTATCTTTCCTTTAACAGACGTATAATATTTCGTTATTTTTTAAACCAAACCCTCTACTGATGGGCCATTAGACTGTTGGCAATTTTTTAATGCTACAATTAATATCTCTATAGCTATAATTTTTGTTTCACATTTCTACAAGGGTTTGGATAAACTGGATAAATTAGAAACAGAAATGCTGGGTCAAACCATCTGACCCTTCACAGGTGTGTTATTCCTACTGCACCAATCACTACATCTTGCTAATTTTTGATTGTTCAGCACTTACCACAAGGCTTGACAAAGAAGAGAGATGCAGTTAAGGTGTTCTACACTGAACTGTTTTTATTTTTGCAGTCTCCTTCCTGGTCCTTGGGTACATATAGATGTTGTTCATAGTTAGGATCCTAGTGAACATGGAATTTTATATCCTGCCCTTCCTCATTTAGGATTCTCACTTAAGTTCTATCAGTGTCACTCCCTGGCCCCTGGAAACCTCTTTTATAATGACATGTCATCCCATCAAATAAATGTGACACAATTTACTATCATTCCCCTGCTAGTGTACCCTAAGCCTATTCCCAATGGGCAAATAATTTTTATTCCTAATTTAAAAAATAAATAACATAGTAATCATCTATATGCCTTCACATATCTCCTTAGATTAGATTCTCAGGAGTGGGGTCACTGCCTCAAAATGGATGGTTAATTTTATGCCTCTGAGCACCTGTGTGCAGGCCCATTTGCTATGCATGTCAGGGGAGCACTGGGCCAAGAGTCAGGAGAACCACTCACCTCATAGGCATGAGGCTTGGGGCCTCACCTCCTCATCCACATGTCAAGGTGGGTACACATAACTCTCCCAGGATCCCTTCCAATCTGAAGTCTCTATAATTCTTCTGGCCTTGAATGAATTTTCTTAGTTAACGGCTCGTATGACCAATGACCTAGACTTGCTAAGTGGCAGCCAGGGTCAGAATGCATCCTATGGTTACTCAATAAGTCAGAACTAAAGACCTATAGGGGTTAAAGCTGAGACCTTGGCTTCTGCTTTGCATCATGTTCTAACTCACTGAGCAAACTGGCCTGAGAGAAACAACCAACATCATTTACATGAAATAAACAGAAACTCTCATTTTACACTGCCATTCATATTTTGTTCTCCCTGAACAAACTCTAGCTTTCTCTCATGGCAAATCTCAGAAGTTCACAACTACATAAAACTTACAAAAGAAAACAACAACAAAAAAAAACCTGGCCAAACTTACACTTATTGGTAATCTGAGCGAGGCGGGCCTTCTCCGAAGAGAATGTCTCATCCAAGTCAAACAGCTCCAGTGGGGGAGGTGGTAACTCCCTGAAGCTGGGAGGGAAAACCTGAAAGGAAATCAGGTCTTTCATGAAAGAAGGCATGCAAAGCCACAACTGACAGTGATAAGGATGGAAGGAAATGAGAAGCCAATTCAGCCCTTCCCTGGGATGAACCACCCAAATGCCTGTCACCTCCTCCTGCCCTAACCCGTTAGACCATATCAAGCAAGAGGACTAGTGCACTGTAAGCAATCAAACAGAACCAGCTCTAAAACAGCACTAAACTGATCAAACTGACACACCAGTGCCCACTAACTTGTGCAAGGACAAAAGCTTGGGGATAATTATGCTTATTTGTGTTGAACATCTGATTGGACAACTTGTTTCTCATTTAACTATGAGTTCATTAGGGGCAGAAATTGGGGAAGCAGATGTAGATCCATGTAGAAAGTGTATTCCAGAATGTGGTGGGATAAGAGAGTTTTGAAGGTAAGTTGACTTAATGCTGGACTGGAATGTTGAAAGTGACCTGTGCACACGTGACTACCCCCTGGGCTACAGACTGTGCTATGAATCTGAGGGCCTGTTGCCTAGAAAGCTGCAGTACAAAGCATTTCCTCCTTTCCACCCAGGATTTCTCCTATATGCCCACCAAGTACACAGATGGGAAATGCTTAACGACCAGAAAAGTCCACGCCCTTGATTTCTCAGTTGGGAGCTACACCCAGTGGAAGTCCCTAAGGAGTACTAATAGGTTTGGTCTCTGCATGTTTAGAGCCAGAGAAACACAACTTCCTGAGAAGTACCACATGCATTGGGTGTACAACTACACATGGTTGGGAGAAGGACCCATGTGATGGCCCAGCTGGAAAGTAAGGACAAACAGTAGGGTTCTGTAGCAGGATCCCCCATGCACACCTACTCACCGCTGGCTGAAGGGCTGGCAGTGGGGTCTCAAACTGAGGTTGGATGAGCTGGAGAGGTTCATGTTTCACATTTAGCTGTTCATGGGCCCTGTGTTAGCAAGAAGACAAAAAAAGCAGGAATCAGGATGAGACACTGTGGCAAAGCACATCTAACTGACCACACTGTGCTGTTCTCCATCAAATCACATGGTTCAACACTTTCACAGAAAAGCACACAAAATGTGTTAGTATATGTAATGTAACAATCCTTTCACGAATATTCCCTACTGTATCACACGGCACAACTATACTGTGAACTGAAGGGGAAAGTTTTTTCAAGTTTCATATCAGGCTTCTCCTAGACAGGCTTTTTATTTTTACCCAGTGGACACTATAAATGTGGTAACTCTGTTTCCTTATTTTTTTTCACCACCAAGAGACAGGAGTCAAATCTGAAGTCTGCTTCTTGCAACTGAACAGATCTGTACAATATATACTTCTGTGTGCTCACTCAGCAAGTATTTACTGAATATGTACTGTGCACCAGGCGGTTTTATACACCAGGAGAACAGCAACGGTGAAGACAAGAGACCAAGGCAGCCCTCGTGAACTTACATTCTACTAGAGGAGAGACACACAATAAACAAGACCTTAGATGACTACCAATACGTAGTAAGAAGAAAAGCAAACCAGGACAGAGGGATAAAGACAGGGAAGAGGCAGGGGGTATAGCCCTGAGTGAAGAAGTGAGAGAAGTGAGAAAAGCCCTGAGTGAAGTGAGGGAGGAAGTCATGCACTTACTTTCAAAAGTATCCCAGGCAGAGGCAAGAGCAAGGAGAACAGGAATAAGGGTGCTAGATATTTTCACAGAACCTCAGGGCAGCCAGAGTGGCTACAGCAGAGGGAGAACGCCAGTGATGAGTTTACAGAGTCAAGTGCTGACCTTACCCCTGTGTTTCTTTTTGATTATGGCTTCCCCTCTGCCTCCATTCTCTCAAACATTCCTTTTATCCTTCTGCACCGTAATAATTTTGTAAGCTGGCTGAACTCCTCTGGAAATGAGGCAAATTAAAATATACTCACCTAATTTAAACTATGAACACATTTGTGACCTTTTAAAATTAAGCTAAATAAGCAAATGTCAATGGGTGTGAACAAAGTTCATGCCTGCTTCTATGGACAAGTGATTTTAGAAAGGAAAGAGGTCTGTGACTTCAGAAAGGCACTTAGCTGAGCTGACTGCTATCACTGCCTCCACCATTCCCAGGTGCCTGGGGAGAAGAAGCTTTCCTGGCAATGCAGAAGATCCCTAGGGAGGGAACAGGAATAACTTTCACTGAGTACCGACTGCAAAACAACCCTGGTCAGTGGGTATAATCTCTTATAGAAAAAAAAGCAGAAGTATAGAGATAAAGAAGCTTCCCAAGGTCACATGGGTAAGCAGTGACAAAGGCAAGATCAGAACTCAGAGCTGGCCAATCCCTGCCAACCCAAAGCCCCATGACTCGGTCTATACTGAAGGCAGAATGTCATTAGGGGCAATGTTTAAGCTAAAGGTCCCACCACTGGCACACGAAGAACCCTGCTGCCATGATTTTCTGGCCTTGGCCATCCCAGCCATGATTTTTTGCTCTCTGTCTGCAGATGGAGCTGGCTACACTGAAGCCCTGTGTGAATAATAAAACAAACGCCAGTGCATCTTCTCTTTCTTGCTCAGCTCGCAACTCGCCCAAATCTTCCTCCACCTACGAGTCACCGTGCGCTTGATGGGAGTGGGGGATGCATGGAGAAACTAATCTTAAAACCAAGAAAACCTAATTCAGAAAGCTGCCTGTGGGGTGGGGGTGCTGGGCGGGGGGGATAAGGGGAGGAACAAATGCCAATGCTAAATAGAAACCTATGAAATGGGGCTGAGTTATCTATTTCCAGAACACCCTGGCCTGACCTCTGGCACTGTGTTTTCACCACTCTATGTCTCAGTCCCCAACCCATCAGTCCATGAACTCAGAAGGCAGGGACTCCATGCTCTTTGTCTCTACCTCACCCCCACAGGCATCAGTAAATACCAGATGGACAAATGAAGTTACTTCAGAGCAACATCATTCAGATGTTTAAATATTTAAAGGCTAATCGAATTTTTACTTAGAAAAGAGGAATTGTATTCAAAAGATGTTACTAGCAAATATAAATTCCTAAGAGCACCATATAGAAACTGGCCCGTAACTACTGTCCTTTGCTTTGGTATAAAAGACAAATTCCATTAAAAGAGCTATCTAAGCTCCAAAATATCTACTACTTGACTCTGATGGCACTAAAATAATGGTTCCAATCAATCCCACATTCAGCACAGTCACAACACCCTGATGTAAAGCACATCAGAAGATGACAGAAAGCAAAGGCAGAAACTGGGTGGACTGTAACTCACAAGTGGGGCAGCCTGCTGTGCCTTTTGTTATTCTGAGAAAAGTTCCAACCACAGAGGAGGAGGAGCCCTGGGCCCATCTCCAGGCCATCTGGTTTCCCAGTTTCCCAGTTCTTTCCTACTCCCTGCCCCACACCCTTCCAGGGACTCTCCTGCTGCCCGCACTCCCTTGCCCCTCCAACTCCTTCTCCCCAGCTTGCCAAAGGCCCTCCTCTTCTCCTCCTCAAAAGCAAGGGTAGCTGTGAGGCCCTGTCTCCAGCCCAATTCCCACTCCAGTGCTGTCCTTGAGAGTACCTAGCCCTTCCCCCACTTTTCTAATCACCTTCTCTAGGCCTCTTCAACATCTACACTGGTGGTTCCACCTGCATTCTTCACAGGGCAACCTCTCAGCCACATCAGATGGAGGCGCCTGGAGCAGAACTCCTCTCTCTCCTCTCCCCGCATCCTGAGAGCCAGTCCACAGCACTGCCAGGTGCCCAGATCCCTGAGGGAGAAACCACTATCTCTGACCTTGCCATCACAGCCTTCCATGGCCTGTGGCCTAGGATTCTTTCTTCCCAAACATCTCTTGAAACCACAGCTACTGCTCCCACCAGTGTCGCCCCTCAACCCTCCAATCTACTGTCAACAGTCGCCTAGCTGGTTTCTTCTACTTTTTTTCCCCCGATCAATTGTATAAACTGCCGCAAGGCATTGTTTTACCTGGTTTTAGAAAAAAGATTCAATCCTGTCCCTCCTCTAGAGGTCTTTACTAGCATCCCATTCACAAATTAGGCCCTTGCCGAGCCTCAGGCTGTCTGCCTTGGCTTCTTATTTCTGTGATGCTCAGGCAGGTCTCCTCAAGTGCCAGTGCTGGAGAACACAGAACAGATTGTTGCAGGGGACTTCAGAGGACCAAGCTTTCAACTATTACTAAGTTGGCCTCATTTGAAGTCAAGGCTAAATGCAGTTCAAAGAGCAGTTAGAAATAAACTTCCTTGCCTGGACACAGCTACACATGTGAACATGTGGGCTTTGCACAGAAGCTACATCATTGCCCACCTCTCTCTCTGAACATCCCTGCCATCTCCTGAAGCCTCTTCACCCCTTACGGGGGAGCACCCAGTACAGTGCCAAGCAGACACAAGGCCCCCTAAATTGTTTGTTGAAAGAATCAATGCCTGGCTAAGAGGGCCCCTCTTTCATAAAGGCTTCCCTGCTCACCCCCTTAAGAGTCAAATTCTCACTCTTCATTATGCCCATGTTTAGCATTAATACAATGACCTTGCACCACAGCCTCTGTCTGTCTCCTCCATTAAACCATGAACTGTGGACACAGTGCCTGGCACAGGAGGTGGTCAGTAAGTATCTGGGGAACCTGAACATAAATACAGCAGTAGGAAGTTAGACACTCATCGGTAGTTTACACCCTCAGCCTTTGGTTTATCCAGATGTAAACCCCATGCCTGGCCAAAGAGGCTGAAAAATGTTGCCCTCAGTCCCTGTCTCTGTCATTAGGAATGGACAATAACAACAAGCAGGCAACAGAGCAGGCAATGAAACAAGGGAAAGCCCCAGTCTAAAAGCCATTCAGGCTCCCACCTTGGGAGAAGACCTTACCCTCCCTAAACCTGTTTCCTCAGCTGGAAATGCAGCAGGTAATTCAGAGGCAATTCAAAGTATGAAGTGAAGTAATAACATGCAGTGCCTGCAGGGCACCTTGCCTAACCAACTCACTTTACTTGGGGTTCCTGGGGGCATGAGACCCTCTTTGCGGAAACCAGGAAAGTCCCAAGCAAACCAGGACAAGCTGGTTGCCCCAAATGCCTGATACAGAGCCTGGGACACAACAGGAGACTAATAACTGCAACCCCCACCCCAATTTTCTCAGCTATCTTTGTCGATCTCATCAGAGATCTGAGAACATGTTTTGCATACCACATATGCCATGACCCTATCTCCCGTCCCAAGGCTCATGTTTTCAAACCAAACACTCAAGAATGAAGTGCAGTGCAGCTGAGAGCTACAGGTACTGACTTGATGACCTTGGGGAGGGAGGTGGTATCCAGCTGGTAAATGGACAGATCGAAGAGGGTGGTAAAGTCTCTTGGGTTCTCATCGCCCTCCTGGAGACACACTCGAAGCCGCTCTGACAGGGTGGCTGTGTCGGGCAGCATCATGTAGTCAGAAATCTGAAAGCCACAAGAGGGTTCATCACACAGCACGGCAGGAGTAAGAATTTCATCTGTCTAACTCTGCAATAGTTCTGCTCTTGCCAAGAGATTTCACTGTCTCTGGTCACTAACAACTAAACCTTAAATAAGACATTTCATGTGGAAAGAGGAATAAAAGTCACTTGGCTAAACCCCAACGCTGGTTAAATCCAACTCTGTAATTCCTCATGCAGTACTGAACACAGCTGGATAAACAACCATGCCGACTGGCCTCCTTTTGATTTCGTGACCACTGATCTCAAGTGCTCAGCAATCAGCTGCATTTGCCTAGTTCATTCACTTCCCGTTGTCCTAGGCAATACCTTCCTTTTGTTACTTCATCCATCTCAAACAATTTTACCTTTCTTAATTTTAGCTGAAGACCTTATTTTCTATTTCAGTTGAGAAAACAGAAGCAATCATAAAAGACAGTCCACAAGCTCCCACTACAGCTATCCACCCACCAGCATCTAGGCCTTATACTCGGCTTCCTCTCCTGTTATATGTATGAACCACCTGTGACCCCGGCACAGATGACCCTCCCACTTGGACACTAGATCCCAGCCCTTCTCACCTAACCAAGGACATGCCTCCAGCACTGCTGAGAGCCCTAAATGATGACACATGCTGTGTGCTGGTAACTGTAAAAGACCAGGAAAACCTAAATGTCCATCAATAGGAGACTGGTTAAACATACTACAGTACAAACATTAGAAAATAGTCTTAAAGAAACAAAATGAACAAAAATAGAAAGAAAGCTCTTTATATATAAATAAGGAAACATCTCTAAGACATATTGCCAATTTTAAAAACTAAGGTGGTGAATACACACAGTGTATATAGTACCATTTGTGTAAAACAAAAAGGAAGGAGATACACACACATACTTGTTTGCTTATAGATATATAAAACATCTCTGGAAGAATATACAAGGAACAGTTGAGATTGTTGTCACTGGGGAGGGGGACAAAGTGGTTCAGCAAAAACAGGAGGGAAACTGTTCATTGCGTATGCTTTTGAATTCCCAACTGTGAATGCATTACCTACCTAAAAAGTACATTTAACTTTAAATAAAGGCGTGCTGACAACAATAAGTTGACTCCTAATTGCCCTCTGAAGTCCCCTGCAACAATGTATTCCACATTTTCCAGTGCTAGAACTTGAGGAAACACACTTAAGCATTACAGAAATAAGCCTATACAAACAGGCTCGTTTTTCTCTATATCCCAAGAGATGTATGTCCCAAGAGATATGTCTGTGTTAGAGGTTTCAACCCGGTAACAGAATGGGGGTTGAAGGTGAGAGCAATAACAAAGGCCCTGACTGTGTCAGGACACGCACAGCAGGAACATCAGTAAGGGCCAAGCATCCCAAAGGTCCTGAGGATGGTTCACATCTTTGCACAGAGACTTGCTACCAAATCCTAGTTCAGAAAACCATCAAGACCTTAGATGTCCAGGGGCGCCTGGGTGGCGCAGTCGGTTAAGCGTCCGACTTCAGCCAGGTCACGATCTCACGCTCCGTGAGTTCGAGCCCCGCGTCAGGCTCTGGGCTGATGGCTCGGAGCCTGGAGCCTGTTTCCGATTCTGTGTCTCCCTCTCTCTCTGCCCCTCCCCCGTTCATGCTGTGTCTCTCTCTGTCCCAAAAATAAACGTTGAAAAAAAAAAAAAATTAAAAAAAAAAGACCTTAGATGTCCAGACAGAAACATAAGAGTGTTCCCAAGACCACTGGTTTTCATGACTTCCTAGCAGATTTAGAGATTAAAACTTGTCATGTAAATCCTCTTAGCTCTTTACTCAGCTACCATTTCATTAAGTAACATTTGAAACTGAGCTGGGTTTGAAACCTATTCCAACATAAGATTTCATCTGAAATCATATGAAGTTTGGATTTTCAGAATTTCTTACTTTGCAGCATTACTGGGCCCAGCATTTTACTTGCCAAAGCCTTACAATGCAAAGGACATTTGCACCAGGTCTCATATGCATAACATACAGGAGACTGCATGATTTTAGAGAAAGGCCTCAACGACCCCATCTTCCTCTGGCTCCCTATTGACACTTCCCTTCTGAACCAGTCCAGTGTCACGTGCGGTAGACAGTCAACAACAGAGCAGCAGAAAAGCACAGGCTCCAGAATCAGCCTGACATGCGCATTAGTTATGGCTGGCCAGGTATCAATCTCAGCAGGGACCTTGAAGAATGTACTTACTTCCATTTCCTCAGCTAGAAAACAGGAATGGCAGAAACTTAGTAAGAGCAGGTGGCCACAAAGACCAGGAGCAGACACAGCATCTCGTAGTGCTGCTTCCCTCGGCCCCCAATGCCCTAACTAGGACTGGCAGCTGCCAAAGATGCCATCCACTCAAGAGTTGGGTCCTGTGAGATCTGAAAAGTGAATTCCTGACTGTACCCCAATTGTTTTATTTGGGAGGCTTATATCACTTTTCGGGAGGAATTTAAGCAAAACATCCATATACTTCATGTTTCCGTATGAGGGAATGTTTTAGACACGGGGCTCTTCTGTTTCCTAACCCAAGTCGGTTTTGGGGAGGCCACACCCTCAGCTGAGGGAGGAAGCAGGCAGCAGTCCACCATTTCTGACCATATTCTTACCCACTCCCTGCTATCCGCAGCCAGGAAATCACTTTCCTGACACTTCAGAGTTTAAGAAACAGAGACACAATTGTAGAGCAAGTAGACTTTGGGTTTTTGTTTTTTGTTTTAATTTTTTTAAATAAACATTTTTGGGGTTTTTATTTATTTTGAGAGAGAAAGAAAACACTCACGCACGCGTGGGAGCGAGGGGCAGAGAGAGGGAGAAAGAGAATCCCAAGCAGGCTCCACACTGTCAGCACAGAGCCCAACACAGGGCTCGATCTCACAAACTATGAGATCATGACCTAAACCAAAATCTAGAGTCGGATGCTTAACTGACTAAGTCATCCAGGCGCTCCAGAACAAGCAGACTTTGAATCGAGACCTGGGTTTCAGTTCTGGCTCTGCAAGTGTTTGCTCTTGGGGCATACTGCAATCTTGCAGAATTTCCATTTCCTCATCTCTAAGATGAGAATAAGACCATCTCCTTCCCAGGGCTGTTGTAAGGATTATATAAGATGATTTATGTGGAAGTATATGATACACAGTGCTTGTATATAATAAATACAAGGGTTTAAGAAAGCCTGACAGCTGCATAGCACTTCCTACACCTTTTAATTTAATAAGTAAGTATACATCTATTAATTGAGGTCTCACAATTATCCTGTGAGACAGAGAGTACAGATATTGGTGTGTCTGTGAGAGATGAGAAAACCAGGACAAGAAAGGGTTAGAAATAGCCTGCTTAATGGGGCGCCTGGGTGGCTCAGTCAGTTGAGCGTCCAACTTCGGCTCAGGTCATGGTCTCGCAGTTTGTGAGTTTGAGCCCTGTGTCGGGCTCTGTGCTGACAGCTTGGAGTCTGGAGCCTGCTTCGGATTCTGTGTCTCTCCATCTCTTGGCCCCTCCCCTGCTCATGCTCTGTGTCTCTCTGTCTCTTAATAATAAATAAATGTTAAAAAAATAAATAAAATAAATCAAAAAAGAAAGAAATAGCCTGCTTAAGGTCTGATGGCCAGAATGGAGCAGGACAGAAAAGCAGGTTTCTGGCCCCTATTTCCACGCTGGTCTCACTCTTCATCATCTGATAAATAGTATCCTAAAGGTTTTAGGACTGTTGTTCCTAAAGGCACCAAAATTATAGTTTAAAATTTAAATTCAGATGATGTTTATTCATAAAAAGTTATTTTTATATCCTTCGTATTTCTGAAAGAAGTATTTCTCTACAAATAATGATCTTGAAAGCTTGGCATATACATATAAAGAGGTTCCCATCTCAATTAATTCTATAATTCACTGATCATTTTTTTATAATGTGGTTTTCATCACCCCAGAAAGCATCACTTCTTTCCATCTGTCTTACAGATAAAGTAAGAGATACATAATCCTTTGGAGCTGGTGCTGGCAGGCTGGACCCATTTGTTCACTTAGAAGGGTTTTTTTTGTTTTTTTTTTTTCTTTAAGTAAGTTCCACGCCAAATGTGAGGCTCGGACTCATGACCTGGAGATCAATAGTCGGATGCTCTTCTGACCGAGCCAGCCAGGTGCCACTCACTTGGAAGTTTTTTAATGATTCACAGACCCCTACCTCTGGGTCCTCAGCATCAATCTGGTTTAAGTGGATGTCTCCTGTCGTGAGCCACTGGAAAACAACATCCTGGATTTAAAAAACAAACACAGAGTTACACTTGGTTATTTGAGAAAACCAAAGTGGGACTAGATAACTACATCAATTAAGAAAAAATGATAAAGGGAAAAAGACTTTACAGCAGTGATTCAAAAAAAAAAGAGTAACCACCATTCCCTTGGGAAATCATACGAATTCAAAGTTTTCCTCAATCTAATGTCACTTTTACTACTGGAAAGTGATTATTTGTCTTAGGGCACTTTCACCTCTAACCACAGGCCAACATTTATTAAAACTTGCTCATGATCAATCCCAAAACAACTCCTGTTTAAATGTGCCCATGACAGGGGCACCTGGCCAGCTCAGTCAGAAGAGCATGCAACTCTAGATCTTGGGGTCATGAGTTCGAGTCCCACGTTGGGTATAAAGATTACTTAAAAAAATAAATTAAAAACTGGGACGCCTCGGTGGCCCAATCAATTGAGCATCCAACTTCAGCTCAGGTCATGATCTCACAGTTTGTGGGTTCAAGCCCCATGTTGGGCTCTCTGCTATCAGTGCAGAACCTGTTTTGGATCCTCTGTTCCTCTCTCTCTCTGGCCTTCCCACAATCATATACTCTCTCTCAAAAATAAATAAACATTTAAAAACAAATAAATAAGGGGCACCTGGGTGGTTCAGTCGGTTGAGCGTCTGACTTTGGCTCAGGTCATGATCTCACAGTTTGTGAGTTTGAGCCCCATATCGGGCTCACTGCTGTCAGCCTGTCAGCACAGAGCCCTCTTTGGATCCTCTGTCCCCTTCTCTCTGCCCCTCCTCCGCTTGTGCTCTCCCCCCCACCAAATTATTTAAATAAATAAATAAATCACTTTAGAAAATAATTTTAAAATTATTTAAAAAAATAAATGTGCTATAAAGTAGACTGTATCGGGGCGCCTGGGTGGCTCAGTGCACTGGGCATCTGACTCTTGATTTCAGCTCAAGTCATGGTCTCACAGGGGATCTCATGGGGTCTTAGCTGGGATTGAGCTCCACGTTGGGCTCCATGCTGATGGTGCAGAGCCTGCTTGGCATTCTCTCTCTCCGCCCCTTTCCCACTCATTTTCTCTCTCTCTCACTCTCTCAAAATAAACAAACTTAAAAAAAAAAAAAGAAAGTGGACTATATCTAGATACCCCTGAAATGTGTCTAGAGACACTAGAATTTCATGTAGATTCCACAGAAACAAGATCTTAATCAATCTCTCAATCCAGTAACAGTCCTTAAAGCTGAAGGAATTTGTTCCATTAATGAAAAAGTTCAGGGGACCTCCTTCCTCTAGCAAGTGAGTCACCAGAATCACACCAATGTCCAGCTCTGGCACCCACCGTCTGTCACTCTTCACAGGACATGTTTCCACCACACAAAGCTGACAAACAACTGCAATGCCTTTACCTCATTCCCCACATCAACCAGTGACCAGTCCTGTCATAACCCCTCCTGACACCGCTCCTGCCAGCCGGCCCTTCCCCTCATTCTCGACTTCCCTACCTTCACTCATGTCAGCGTCCCTTGCTGCCTGGCTGACTCTATCAACCTCATAACTGACTCCACCTCCTCTCTCTCACCTGCCACATGCCTGACAGAAGAGTTTTTCTGAAACACAGATCTGACCGTGCTCAAGGCTGCTGGACACTCTACATGGGCTCTCCACAGCTTTCTGCAGAAAGTTCAAGTTCCTGGGCTTTACGTGTGAGGCCCTGGTTGAGCTTACTCCTCACCTCCAGGGTTGGCTCCCACCCCAATTTGGCATGCTTGAAAACATTCACCATATCCTTCCCTTCTCTTTTCTTTCTTTTTTTTTTTTTTTAATTTTTTTTTTTAACATTTATTTATTTTTGAGACAGAGAGAGACAGAGCATGAATGTGGGAGGGGCAGAGAGACAG
The DNA here is from genome assembly GCF_028749965.1 of Puma concolor. Lineage (NCBI taxonomy): Eukaryota > Metazoa > Chordata > Mammalia > Carnivora > Felidae > Puma > Puma concolor. The sequence continues at coordinate 124,520,804 of NC_141669.1, read as the reverse complement.
GAGACAAAGAATCGGAAGCAGGCTCCAGGCTCTGAGCTGTCAGCCCAGAGCCCGACGCGGGGCTCAAACTCACGGACCGCGAGATCGTGACCTGAGCCGAAGTCGGATGCTCAACCAACTGAGCCACCCAGGCGCCCCTCTTTTCTTTTTTTAAAGAGGGAGACAGAGAACACCTGTGAGGGAGGGAGAAGGGTGAGAGAGAAAGAATCCTAAGCCCCATGCTCAGAGGGGAGCCCAATGTGGGGCTTGATCCCATGACCCTGGGATCATGACCCAAGCCGAAATCACTCAACTGACTGAGCTACCCAGATGCTCTTTACCTCATCCTTCTAAACATATGTCTCTGTCTCTCATGCTCTCTCTCAATGTACTATAAACTTTTTCAAAGCAGTGACTATGCCTGACTCAACTTTGTATCCTTAGTGTTAGGAACTGAGCTGAAGAGCTGTTCTCTATTTTGTTACTATCTTTTTTTTTTTAAGTTTATTTATTTCTTTTTAGTAATCTCTGCACCCACTGTGGGGCTCGAACTCACGACCCCAAGATCAGGAGTTCCATGTTCTTCTGACGGAACCAGCCAGGCACCCCTGAAGAGCTGGTTTTACATGAATAGATGAACTTAGCAGTATTTTTTTTAATGACATGAAAATCATACACATTATACATTAATGTGATGAGAGAGAAGAGCTTACCATGATTTTGCTGTTTTCTTCTTTATCCAAATATTGGTCACTGAACATGTGACAGGAGCCAAGAACTGCCAGCTTCCCCCCCTGGTTCTGTTGATGACAAAGTAGTGTCACATAGATCGTGAAATGCACCCCAAGCATCCTGGTCTCCAACAACTCATCATCAGAATCATGTGAGCAACTGTCTTATATACTAAGTGCCAATTCATATCAGGATTTTAATGGTCTAAAAATATCAACTATGACCACAACTACATTCCCACATGCTTCTCATTTTAGACACTTCCATATCCTTCTATTTGACTTTAACAAAAAAGCAATGTGAACTGGTTCTACAGTATTTTCCCAGTTAACTTGTAAACGAAGATTAGAATTTTAAAGGAAAAAAATATCCAAAAGCAACCTGTAAAGATTTAAAGATATTTTAGAGTACCAAAAGACAGTGTTTAAGATCCAAACAGAACACTAATCCACGAGCAAGAAATATTCATAAAAGAAAGAATCGGTTAATAAGAAAACACTTTAATTAGTGATTTAAAAAAAATCAAAACAAAATACTTTTGCCGATCAGATTAATAAATATGAAAAAGATGGCTATCAACAGCGTTGGTCAAGTCTCAGTGAAATAAGTTCTTTCACACATTACTGCTGAAACTGTCAAAATATGCAACACAGCAGGTAAGACTCTCTGGACAATTTTACAGTCATAATCACAAAAAGTGAGAAATCCAGATGTTCACCACAGAAGAAGTGGTTAAGAATAACAGAACTCCTCCAGTGGTGAAGTTATAGTGACACAGGGTTTTCAGTGACATGGAAGAATGCTTTTGTCATAACATTAGGTTAAAAAAAAAACAGTATACCAGACACTGTACAGTCACCCTAGTGTAAAGCCCATGAAGCAAACCAGCAAACATAAGCCAAAGCAAAATGATCAAGACATCAGTTTTGTAGTGAGAGGCATTCTTTTTTTTTCTATCATGACTGTATTTTCAATTTGTCTACAATGAGCATAAATTACTTTTGTAATGGGAAAAACAGCGCAATGTTCAAACTGCAAAACGAATGCGGTTTTTCTAGCAGCATCAGGGAATTGGCACAGCTGTAAGGTACTATGAAAGAAGGACTCTCAAGAGATACAAATAGACAAATTCTATAAATAAAACAAAATTTGCAAAACGAACTGTGAGTTGTACCACATTAAAAGCAAATGTCTCATAGGAAAAATAACACTACTGCTATAACACAACCATTGAAAACACATCAGTTACTGAGAACACGAAGTGAATCTGGTGGAAACGCACAGAAAGAATGGGGGAGCGCCGAGTGAACTCTGCTGCGATTTGAACTGACATATGTAACTAAATACAGGAAGAGGAAAGGACTTTCCTTCTTACTACTACCCACAGTTAGGCCTAGAATTTTTCTTTAATATTATTTTTTTTCCCTACCTCATTTATTTCAAATAGATTACAGATCTTCCTTTAATCCTTTTATTCTGTCCGATGGAGATCCTATGGAGATCCTACCGTTGTCTTCAGCTTCCTTTTCCAGCTTTTGCCTATAATTTGTTCCAATTAAATAAGAGTATATCTACTCAAGGACTGATTTGGTCTTTTGATATTATTGAGTCTATCCTAGTAAAACACCTAGAAAAGATCATGACAAGCTCAAGAAGGCAATGGCCCTGGGCAAGGAGACAGCACTGCTCCCCCCCTTCCACTGGTTTATCTCACAAACTTAAAAGTGACAGGCAACATCCTCTCTGAAAGATTGTATTTATAAGACAGGACTAAACACCTGTTAGGAAAACAGGCTTTAAATAGTTAGGCAATGGGCAGATGATAATCTCATGAGTTCAAGAAGAATCACCACAGTTAGCATAGAACTCTGTATCTAATAGATGCTTCATAAAAATCCACTAATTAAGCCAGGTAGAATCTCTGTGTTAAAAAATAAAAAAATAATTATAGTTCTGGTATTACACTACCAGAGGCCCCTTAAGACAGTGTCTCATTACTTTTGTGCCTACTAAGTGACAGTTTATGTAGACCAATTATTTCCACATCTTAAATCATTTAATACTTTAATTTTAAAGAAATATTTCCAGTTTTTTGGGAGAGAATAACAACCATAATAACTATTTTGAATTTTGTCTAAATATCACTTTCAAACACAGCATAGATATTTATTTACTTTCTAATAAAATGAGGTCAGAGCTTTTAAATATGGCAGGGAAAAATACCTAAATCCCACAAAGAAAAATAGGATATGAGGAACTAAAGAAAAACTGGGAGGTCAGCTGGTGATTGGTAGACAAATAAAGGTGAATTCAGCAAAACATGAATTAAAAGGCAGTGGTGGGGCACCTGGGTGGCTCGGTTGAATGTCTGACTTCGGCTCAGGTCATGATTTCATGGCTTGTGGGTTCAAGCCCCCCATTGGGCTCTGTGCTGACAGCTCGGAGCCTGGAGCCTGCTTCAGATTCTGTGTCTCCGTCTCTCTCTGCCCCTCCCCCACTCATGTTCTGTCTCTCTGTTTCTCAAAAATAAATATTTAAAAAAAATTTTTTTAAGGCAGTGGATAAGTGGGGTCGCAATGAGAGGGGCTATGTCCTCTGGGACTACATGCTCCCACATTTTGTGGGGTCTCCAGGATGACAACTGAGCAACTAGTCTTCTGACATGTTGCTCTGGGACAAACTAAAATAAAGGCAGCACAATTCTGTGTGTTTTGGTATAGTTTGTTAACTCAACCTTTCCCTGAATGGGTCCTCTTACACTCAGAATGACAGCCTGTAGTTACAGACGGTTATAATATAGACAGCCTCATGCTACAGTGGAATAGCTGTGGATTTAGAATGATAAGAGTTGGGTTTAAGTCTTGACTCCATCGATTATTGGACGATCTGCTACTTCCCCATAAGGAAAGTATAGTTAATTGAAGTACTACCTCACAGGGCTGTTGTAAAGACCAATGAGAAAATACATGAAACCCCTCTGGAAATAGTAGTTTTTATTATTTCAATAATAAAAATAACATATCCACCCATATCTAAGAAAGGCTGTACCTTCGAGTGATAGAAAGCCAGAATGGGTCTGTTCAGCGGGAAACAGACAGAGCCTGTGGACAGAACAGCCACTGCTGGTTTCATGACACTCAACGTGGCACCAAAAGGATAGACAAAGGTGAGAGCCCTGTAAGAAATGAAAGAAATCATCAAAATTTAAAAAAAAATGAATAAAATTTTTTTGAAGATAATCTCAGTGCTTCTTGAACAATTCAAAATCAAACATAAAATTAAAAAAAAACACGCAAAAAAAATTTTCTCTAAGCTTTAGTTTGTTAACTCAAAAACTGGTATATCTCTAGCTACTGGTTTAATAAAGTATTTAAAAATATATCAATGTAAATTAACAACTTCTAATTGTATGTCTAAATGACTGTAACTAGAAGAACTAAAGAAATCCCTATGGAGGAGGAGGAGGAAGAGGAGTCTCATCTAAGAGCTGAACTAGAGCTATACATGAGCTTGCTCTGTGTGACAATGTCTTCCAGGTAAACATTTTCCTCTTCCTTAGAGATCTGACTGGTGTTATCTCCAGGAATGAGTGGCTGTCATTAGAAGGCTGTGTTACCAGTGAGTACTTATGTGAATAAAGACCTGCTACACAGACCTGCCTTGGAGTCGTTCCCCTACTGTGTCCTAACAAGACTTAAGAGTATCTAGAGTGAATCAGTCTGACTTGAGGCAATGTACTCCTAGAAAGGGTATAGGATGGTGGAGGAGGGGGGGAGGGGAGGGTAAGGGTGGGATGCAGACCCTGCAGTATGGACAACCCCTGCAGGAGGGGTTAAGGTTTTACTGAAAGTAAGATGGAGCTCTGTAAAGATAGTTATTTGAAGGAAGTGCTCTCAGAATGGAGAGCAACAGGAATCTTATAATAAAGCATAAAGTTAGAAATCGGCAGGGGGTGGGGGGAAGCACCCATGAAGAGCTCCCTATAAAGATAACGTTAATTTTCCTTTCTCTTAGACCAAGCTAAAAGAATTTTCTTTTTAGCTTAAGTTCACAATGATTTCCTGCTAGTGTTAAGTCTTCCCCTCCCTTCAGTCAAGTCTCACCTATCCCTCTGACTTCTGCGTCATATTGTGGGTGAGAAGTGGCACCTGCCCCACATTCTCCATTCTCCCCTTTTCATCCCTACCCAAGCAGTAGCCCAGGGAAGGGGACCATAGGCCATGAATCCTAGGCCAGAAGCAGAAATAAATGAACAGTTGCCGGGGCGCCTGGGTGGCTCAGTCGGTTAAGCGTCCGACTTCGGCTCAGGTCATGATCTCGTGGTCCGTGAGTTCGAGCCCCGCGTCGGGCTCTGGGCTGATGGCCCAGAGCCTGGAGCCTGCTTCCGATTCTGTGTCTCCCTCTCTCTCTGTCCCTCCTCCACTCATGCTCTGTCTCTCTATGTCTCAAAAATAAATAAACGTTAAAAAAAAATTTTTTTAAATGAATAGTTGCCATGCAGGAAGAAAAGGGATGTGGGGAAAATGGTTACATGGATGTCGGTGCATATCCTTGCCCCACACTTTCCCCAAACGCACTCTAAGGAGATGATTCTCAAGGAGGAAGGGAGAACGGACACTTGAGTCATATGATGAAAACTGTCAGCTATTATTTATACTCCTCTATTTCTTTTATTATTACTAAGAAATCAATCAGACTGACATTTTGATAAGACTTTGAGCATAAGGCTATACACCCATGCAAAAAACAAAAACAGGACTTTTCCAAACCACACACGAATGAGTAAGATTAGCAGACTGAATAACTGGGAAAGTGTATTCCCAACTTTAAATGTAAGGCCTTAGGGCCTTATATGTAGAGGTCCTAAGGTGGGAATGAACGTCGTGTATTTAAGGAATTGAAACAAAGCCAGTGAGGCTACGGCTGAGAGAAGGGAAAAGGGACATGATAGAATATGGGCAAAATGAGAACCTGAGACTCCAATAGGTCAAGATATCTCCAAACATAAAGCACAACTAGTTCTCCACATTTCAAAGCCTGCCCAGAAAGTGCTGCTTCCAGGATGACCCAGAAAATAACCAACAAGCCCTCTGCCCTTCACAACTACTGAGGACATAATAATGCAACAGCAGGTAAGATACTATGTCATGTGCCTTACCAAGCACTTCTACAAGTATGGCCTCACTGGATTTTCCCAACAACTTTGTAAGATTCATGTTGTCTCCATTACACAGACATGGGAACAGAAGCTAAGAGTAACGTGCTTGGGTCACCTTGCAAGTAAGACACAAAAATAAAAATTTCTACCTCCAAGTCCAAGTGCTTTTACCTACACCAACTGGATAAGCTGACACAAAGCTTAAGAATTAGATTATGATCGGGACACCTGGGTGGCTCAGTCAGTTGAGCATCTGACTTTGGCTTAGGTCATGATCTCACAGTTTGTGAGTTTGAGCCCCGCATCGGGGCTAGCTGTTGTCAGTCTGTCAATGCAGAGCCCACTTCAGATCTTCTGTCTCCCCCTCTCTCTCTGCCCCTCCCCTGCACAGTGAAGGAAACAATCAGCAAAACTAAAAGCCAATGGAATGGGAGAAGATATTTGCAAACGACATATCAGATAAAAGGTTACTATCCAAAATCTATAAACTCAACACCCAAAAAACAAATAATCCAGTAGAGAAATGGGCAAAAGACATGAATAGACACTTTTCCAATGAAGACATCCAGATGGCTAACAGACACATGAAAAGATGCTCAACATTACTCATCATCAGGGAAATACAAATCAAAACCACAATGAGAGACCACTTCACACCTGTCAGAATGGCTAACATTAACAAGTCAGGCAACAACAGATGTTGGCGAGGATGTGGAGAAAGAGGATCTCTTTTGCACTGCTGGTGGGAATGCAAACTGGTGCAGCCACTCTGGAAAACAGTATGCAGGTTCCTCAAAAAATTAAAAATAGAACTACCCTACAACCCAGCAATTGCACTACTAGGTATTTTTCCAAAGTATACAGGCGTGCTGTTTCGAAGGGACACATGCACCACAATGTTTATAGTAGCACTACTGACAATAGCCAAAGTACAGAAAGAGCCCAAATGTCTGTCGGCTGATGAATGCATAAAGATATGGTAAGTATATACAATGGAATATTACTCGACAATATAAAAGAATGAGATCTTGCCATTTGCAACAACATGGATGGAACCAGAGTGCATTACGCTAAGTGAAATTGGTCAGTCAGAGAAAGACAAATATCATATGACTTAACTCATATGTGGAATTTAAGACACAAAACAGATGAACATAGGGGCGCCTGGGTGGCTCAGTCGATTAAGTGTCTGACTTCAGCTCAGGTCATGATCTCACGGTTCGTGAGTTTGAGCCCCATGTTGGGCTCTGTGCTGACAGCTCAGAGCCTGGAGCCTGCTTCAGATTCTGTATCTCCCTCTCTGTCTGCCCCCCTCCCACTCATGCTCTGTCTCTCTCACTCTCAAAAATAAATAAACATTTAAAAAAAAATTTAAAAAAGAAAAAAAACACATGAGCATAAAGGAAGGGAAGCAAAAATAATATAAAAACAGGGAGGGCGACAAAACATAAGAGACTCTTAAATACAGAGAACAAACGGAGGGTTGGTTGCTAGAGGGATTTTGGGTGGGGGGACAGGCTAAATGGGCAAGGGGCATTAAGGAGGATACTTGTTAGGATGAGCACTGGGTGTTATATGTAGGTGATGAATTACTGGATTCTACTCCTGAATTTATTGTACTATATGTTAACTAACTTGGACACAAATTTAAAAAAATTAGATTATGGTTCTTGAATATCAATAATATTAACTCTATGATATATATTGCCATACGTTTTTCCCCTTTACGACTTTACCTTGGTTTTATCCTAAGAAAGATCTTCCCTACTCTAAGATTATAAAATATTCACCCATACTTTTTTCTTAGTACTTTTATGGTTTTATATTTTTAACATTTAAAATTTTAATCCATCTGAAATATATGAGTGTGTTGTGAAAATGGAAATATTTTGTCAAATGGTTACCCACAATTGTGCTATCCATTCTCCAATAGTTTGTAACGTCACTTTACTATAAACTAATAATTCCCACCTCTCATATATATTGAGTCTGATTCTAATTTATTTATTTTTCACTATTTCTGTGTTAGTACCACATTATTTTAATCACTAGAGTTTTATAATATGCTTTAACTCCATAAAATGTTCAAGTCCTATGGGGTGAAATACCTCAAAATAGAAAGGTAAACTGGAAAAAATATCTGCAACACAGGGAAGTCTTATAAATGCATAAGAAAAGACAAACCATCACAATAAAAATGGGCATAAAGTAGTGAAGAGGAAATTCACAGAAGAAATGCAATCAGCCAAAAGATTTTAAAGGTCATCCTACTCAGTAATAATCAAAGAAATGCAAATTAAAAGAAAGAGATATCGCCTTCACTAGAATACTGCAAGCTGGCAAGAGAGGAAAAAGGAGCACGTTCATAGGGACAATAAGTGCTATAAACTACCTGGAGGGCAATTTACCAAAGTATCACATTTGGCAATGCATCAATTGGAAAACGCTTGACCCAGAGATTCTAAAGCTATGAATCTAGCCTTACTAAAATATCTGTATAAGTGCACAAAAATTGTACATACAAAGACATTCACCAAGTGCTTCATTTATAGTAACAAGTATAAAATTCTGTTTGTAATATCAACATGGAGCAGAAGTTCAGAGTATAGGCCATGGAGCAGAAGTTTAAAACTAAGTTCTGACACTTATTAGTCAAGTGAGCTTGGGCAATTAACCTCTCTGGTATCTCGTCTATAATCTTAGTGTGTTGTGATGATTAGAAAGAGGTAAAAATTCCTGTCACAGAGTAAGTGTTCAATATGTGTTAGGTTTAACTATTAAAACAAAATATCACCAGGGCTCCGGACTGGCTCAGTCAAAAGACCATGAAACTCTTGATCTTAGGGTCATGAGTTCAAGCCCCACGTTGGGGTAGAGATTAAGTAAAAACTTTAAAATAAATAAATGAATACATAAATACATAAAGCAAAATGTCATAAATGACCTAAATGTTCAGTAATAGGAGATTGGTTAGATAACTTAGAATAACTCAAATTTAATCTAGTCATTAAAAGGATATGGTACCTATCTGTATTTTTATATATGAAAAAAATCTAGAAATCTAAATACCATAGTATTAAGAATAATTGTCTTGGGGCGCCTGGGTGGCTCAGTCGGTTGAGCGTCCGACTTCAGCTCAGGTCACGATCTCGCAGTTTGTGAGTTCGAGCCCCGCATCGGGCTCTGTGCTGACAGCTCGGAGCCTGGTGCCTGCTTCGGATTCTGTGTCTCCCTCTCTCTGCCCCTCCCCCACCCACACTCTGTCTCTCTCTCCTTCAAAAATAAATAAACATTAAAAAAAATTAAAAAAAAAGAATAATTATCTTTGGGGAAAGGAGCATACATTTACAAAGTGGAGGGCTTCTATTTTCTTCCTTTGAACTATTCACATTGGTTTTTTTGGTAAGAATGACTTTTGTAATCAGAAATGAAAACTCTTCACTTGAAAAAGAAAACTCTTTAAAATGATAAATACATCCTCTTTAGGTAGCCTCAGAAAACACACTCACTGGGCATTGTTTCCACTGCTCTCCTCGTCAATGATTCCAGGCACAGCCTTCCCTGCAGCTCGGCTGATTTCCCTTGAAGAAAAAAAATCTAGTGAACAAAAAATTTTTAGAATTTCACACCCTATTCATTAATAATAAGTATGAATGAACTGCAAGCATTTTTCAGACTTGTTCAAAATGTAATTCTTGAAACTTAAATAAAGGTACATTTATACACCTACACCACTTTGTGTAGCTTGCAAAAGTTAACATTAAAATATGAGAATCAGTTCTTTCTTGACTCCTGAGGGAAGGATCAATATACTAGACCACATTCTAGACTAGACCCACATTCTAGTCCTATATTCTAGACTCCATATCATCAGACTCAGCAGAGTGCCTGGCATGTAGCGAATTCAAGCGTGGAATGAAAATTTTTGAATATAGGGAAAAGCTCACAGAGGCCACCTGATGGTGTTCCTCTCATGCATTCATCTCCCACTTCGCCAAATCCCCTAATTTATCCTCTAAGATCCAGTAAATCAGAAAAAAAATTAACTTCATCCCAGGCTCCAGGGGTAGAGAATATGACCTCACCATACCATCAGGGTATTCTATGTCTCCTGCCACAGTGACCAGTTCAGGATGGGCATTTGGCCTAGGCCAGCTCCACCAGAGCAAATTACAGGACTACTCTTGCTGGGAACGCTGTGACCAAGACAGGCTCTCATGATGTGGCGTGCGGATATAAATTTGGGAACTGCTAAAACTATTGAGCCCACACACAAAGGAGAGCAACGCCAAGAGAACTGGAGAGCAATGGACCTGGAGCCCGACAACATCATGAATTTTCAATCCACACCCTAACCCTGCCCTATTTCTGGGCTTTTCAATGACATGAATCAGTAAAGTCTCTTTATTGTTTAATCCCATTTGAATAGGGTTTTCTGTGCTTATAGCTGAATGCATTCTAACTGACAAAAAGGTGAATGTGCAATAAGGTTTCAAAAGATGGGAGGAATATAACTTGAGGAATGAGAAGTAATATAATAAAATAAGTTACAATATGGTGAAATAAAACAAAAAGGCAAGAAAGAAGGGCCAGCGAAAAGAATGTGTGAGAAGAGAGGAGAGAAGATAGGAATTATTTGTAAAAACATTTCTGCTTTCAACATGCTTACCTATTCAAGACTCCATTGGAAACCAGAGCTTCTTTAGGATGGAAATACTTATAATATACATTTCTAACCACAGCATCTTTAAAGGGCAAAGAGAGGAAGTTGCACCTTAATTAGAAATAGGGTTGATATTAGATGAATACAAACTTGACCTGTAAGAAACCCTGGAACTCTGTTGCAATTCCTTCCACTTTATAAATGGAAAAAGCCTAGCCCCAGAAGGCTGAGACCGCCACTGAGATCAGAATGCCGGACCATGCACCCTCAGCCCAGGGCTCTTCCCATTGTACTATTAGGTCCAGAGGACTACAGTATGTATAATAAATAGGAAATGGCTACCTCTACTAAAATGATAATAATTACCATTATTAATCATGATTCCATATTCTTCCAGGAGAAAGTTAATATTGGTGTCGTATCTGGATTCCCCACCCTCTCCTAGCATCACAAAGATATCACCACCACCATCAAGGTATTTCTTCAGGACTTCAAACTACATAAAAGAAAAAAAAAATCTATGAATATACCCCAAAGACTTCTGTCCAAAGTACTATGAAGAAAAATAAATAAATCTATGAGGCACTTAAATATAAACATCTGTAAGATATATAAAATGTACTCTCTATGTAGGATTTCAAGCTTGTTTTTAAGTACAAAGTCCCAAAATACTCAAACTGAATTGACATTTTCCACACTGACTATCTGGAAAGCAAACTCAAAGTGGAAAGTATTAGCTAAAAGAAGCTCACAGGTCATTGAGCAGCATCCCCGGTCTCAATCTACCAGATGCCAATTGCACCTACCCTCTCCTGCCAACAACCAACGATGTCTTCAGACATGGCCAAATGTCCCCTGGGGCCAGGGGAGAGTGTGTAGAAAAAAATCACCCCTGGTTGAACACTATCGCTCCAGACCATACCTTCCCCTGCCAGCCAAGGACTCAGGATGAGAGTACTGTACACCACCCCCAGGGAGCAATTCTGGTCAAGTCACTGACTGATCAAGCCCTAGTGAGAAACGCATGGCATCTGCTTATCTTCTAGGAAGCTCTCTCTTGTTTTCACAAAGCTAGAGAAGGGAGAAAAATCTAGGGCTGACCTTGCTGACCCAGCCTGAGAAAACCTGGGGTGAGTGGTCTAGACCAATAGTCCCTCAACTTTCCTCAAGCACCCCAACAGCAAATAATGTGAAAGTAAAGTATGTATATTTATATAACCATAGAACATACTCCCAAAAAGGAAAAATGTGAAGGATAATAAAGATATGACAAATATCATTTCCCCTGGCACCTCAGTGATTGATCACACACATCCCACTTTGGAAACCACTGGCCCAGCCCAGCTTTACTACAGACAAACCTTTGTACTCTTGCACACTCCCTGGATTTCCTTCTCTCTCCCAGCCCCCCAAATATAGAAGACATAGTGCAACAGTTAACATCACCAAGGGGGCTTGCTCCCAAATGAGACATAATTTCACAGATCCTGAACTCTGCACAAGACTGTGCCCTTCATGGGGATCCTACATACCTATTTAGCCTTTGTTTCAAAATGTGGAATATCAAGAGGTGCTCTAGTGTATGTATGCTCAAGCAGTAACAAACTGATATTCTTCTAGTGTTTATACACACCAAAACATTGACAATTTGAAGTACACATGTTCTTTTATAACTCATTTTTTTTAACTACATTACAGTTGAGACACTTTTTTCAATGGTGGTGGGTTATATTACCTGGGCTTTTCAATTCAGAATAATAAAGGTGTATGTAAGTGATGAGTCACTGAATTCTACTCCTGAAACCAATGTTGCATTGCATGTTAACTAAAATTTAAAAATAAAATAAAATAAAAAAGTTAAAAGTGCTTCTGCCTTTCCTTCCTACCTCGCTCCACCTCTAAAGTGAAGGCAAGGTGCCAGGAACTGGTCTGGTGTGAGAACATTTTATTAGGCTAAATATGCCTCTCAAGGGATTCTATCATTTGGAAGCCACTGCCTTCCATCTCTAAGAGCTCGAAGTAAGGTTTGACCTAGTGCCTGTTCCCTCTTGGGGAAAGGACCAGGTACCTATCTCTGACCCTCTTTCCAGATGCCCTGGCTTTCCTGACACTGCCTGCTCCTCAGCAAAACCTCCTCACGTCTCTTTGTCTTCACTAGTTGGAGAAGGGAAGTTGGGGGGGGGGGGGGGAGTAGAGGAGGAGGAGAAGGGAGGTAGTGTGTAGCGTGAGGCCACTCCAAATCAACGGGGAATATGGAATATAGTATTCCTTTGCAGGCCACTGCACACTGTGTGTACATTTCCCTCAGGCTCTCACTGGGTGGGGGCAGCTGGCCACCTCCATGTTCCTAATAGGAATTCCTGTTCCTTCTCTCAATGAACCTGATCAGTTATGTCTCTTCTCAGGTGACAAGGTGGCCTTGCAGTTGGGTCAACAAACAAAAGAACAGAAATGCTTCCCTGTAGACCTCCTCCCTATGTCCCCATCCAAAGTCAGAGCAGAAGACTGGACCACACCGGTGCCACCCTGCCACCACCTCCCTGCTCCCCACAACCCTCCCTGAGCACCAAAGCACTTTCACATCTCTGTGAGAAAGGCTCTTGCTGTGTTCTGGGGTTTCTGTTTAGTTGTGGTAAAATACACATAACGTAAAATTTACCATCTTAATTATTAAGTAGTGTTAAGTAGTGTTAAGCACATTCACATTATTTGCAACCGTCACCACAATCCATCCCTAAAACTCTTTTCATCTTGCAAAACCGAAGCTCAATACCCATTAAACAACTCCCCATTTCCCCCTCCTCGAACACTGGCTACCTCGATTTTTTTTTCTTTTAGTTTATTTATTTAAATTCAAGTTAGTTAACATACACTGTAGTACTGGTTTCAGAAGTAGAACCCAGTGATTCATCATTTACATATAACACCCAGTGCTCATCCCAGCAAGTGGCCTCCTTAAAGCCCATCACCCATTTAGCTCACCTCCCCACCCACCTCCCTCCAACAACCCTCACAGTTTGTTCTCTATCCTTAAGAGTCTCTTATGGTTTGTTTCTCTCTCTGTTTTTACCTTATTTTTCCTTCCCTTCCCCTACGTTCATGTTTTGTTTCTTAAATTCCACATATGAGTGAAATCATAGGATATTTGTCTTTCTCTGACTTATTTCCCTTAGCATAATACACTCTAGTTCTATAGAGACTGAAGATGACAGAAATGGAAAAAACATTCCATGTACATGGATTGGAAGAACAAATACTGTTAAGATGTCTATACTACCCAAAGCAATGTACACATTCAATGCAATCTCTATCAAAATACCACAATTCTAACTTTATATGAATTTGACTACTCTAGGTATGTCGTATAAATGGCATCATACAGTACTGGTCTTTTTGTAACTGGCTTATTTCATTTAGCCTAACATCCTCAATATTCACCCATGGTGTAGCATGTATCAGAATTGCCTCTCTTTTTAAGGCTGAATAGTAATTTATCACATGTATGCCACATTTTGTTTATCCATTCATCTGTTGGTAGACTTAGGTTGCTTCTGCCTGTTGGCTATTGTGAACAATGCTGCTTTAGACATGAATGCACAAATAGCTCTTTGAGATTCTGCTTTCAATTTTTTTGGATATATATCTAGAAGTAGGATTGCTGGATCATATGATAATTCTATTTTTAATTGTTGAGGCACTGCCATGCTGTTTTCCATAATGGCTGTGCCATTTTACCTTTTCATCAACAGTGCACATGGGTTCCAATTTCTCTACATTTTTACCAATACTTGTGTTCTGGGTTTTATGTTTGTCTACTCTATGAAATAGAATTAAAAACAGCTTAAATTTAAAAGGAATTTTCCTATTTTCAAATGTGGCAAACAAGTATGGCTAGTATTTAATTAGCCTCAACTATGTGTCTGGCACTTTATATGCATTATCTCAGTTAATGATCACAACAACTCCACGATGAAAAAAGAGATGAAAGTGATTACCTTAAGGTGATACAGTGTATGGTGAAGTGGGATTCATATCCGGAATTTCAGAGCTCATGTGCCAACCATCTCATTGTATTTCTTCTTTTTGGATATTACTTACCTCAGCTGCAGTAAATTTTTCCCTTGGCCCAGCTGTAATCCACAGTTTCACCCCAATTAGCTTCTCAGATGTGATTTCATCTTTTAAACTAGAAATAGGATTTTTAAAGTATTAGATCCATAATTTAAAGCAATTTATGAATTACTCTAGCCTCTAGAATGTATGGAACCAGAGGCCACAGAGGCCCAGAGATGAAGGGATTTAGAGGTATCAGGTACAGCCTCTCTCCCAAAGTGAGAATCCCCTCTACAGGCTTGTCTGAGATCAGCCTCTCCTCAAATACTTCCCCTAGGCCAAGATGCCCAAATTAAACATACAAGAGTATAAAGAGTCCTCCAACTACCAATTCAATCAACTCTACATTAGTTTGTAGAATTACATAGCCTTACCCATTAAGAAAAACCATTTACACACACAACAAAGGCAGAGAGGAATTCTCATCTTTCCTTTCCCTAAACTGAAGTATTGCCCGAAGTTAAAATATGGAGAAAGCCTCTAACCTCTTAAAAAGTTGTGTATGTATAATTAGAATAATTATTTGATTTGTGATTTGGGGGACAACTTAATATACTAATTGCCAACTTTAAAAAAATATGTTTTTATAATAATTTATTTACTTTTTTTTTTTGAGAGGCAGCGAGCAAGCAGAGGAGAGGGGCAGAGGGAGAGAGAGAATCTCAAGTAGATTCCACGCTCAGTGAGGGGCCCAACGTAGGGCTCAATCCCATGACCCTGGGGTCATGACTGGAGTCGAAATCAGGAGTTGGACGCTCAACCAACTGAGCCACCCAGGCGCCTCTATAATCAATTTATTTACTTCTGAATGTTCTTCATATTGAATTTCTCCTGCCAAAACAACCTCTTACATAAGAAAGTAAAGACTTTCCAATATTACCAGCAGGCTATTGTCATTACTTAGAAAGGAAAACAATATATATGGTCACCTCTGAATCTTCCAATTACTCCGAAGTCTTTTCTGCATGGATTTATAGCCATTGTTGGTGGTAAATACTTCTTTTTTGTACGCATTGAAAAGAATGGTGCTCCGAAGCTCTTTCTCCATGGTTACCTTATGGAAAAAAGAAGAGATCAGAAAAAATGAAACAATAAACAATATTCCAAAAGACCATAAATGGAAAAAATAGTCTTCTTCTAATTTATCAAGAGAGGAAATACAGCTGCAACCTAGTTATCAAATCCCTACAATTCTCAAAGATTGAGAGTGAAATGCATACTCACAGCCGCAGAAATCTGAGGCTATCTCTGGCTTTTGCTTCCTGTCTCTGGCCCTGGCCTTCCCACCAGCCTATTCTCAGGACCCTGCCCTGCCATCACCCTACCTTTATGCCCTGAGACCATGATGCCCACCTGATTTCTGACTGCTAACTACTGTTAAGTGTGGGGTATAGCCCTTCAGATTCTTTATTTTTTTAATGTTTATTTATTTATTTTGAGAGAAAAAGAGAGCATGAGGGAGGGAGGGGCAGAGAGAAAGGGAGAGAGAATCCCAAACAGGCTCCAAACTGCAGGGCCCCATGTGGGGCTTGAATTCACTAACCATGAGATCATGATCTGTGCTGAAATCAAGAGCTGGACGCTTAACTGACTGAACCACCCACGCGCCCCTGGTTTAATATTTTTCTAACTGACATTAATTACTTTCATAGATTTACCTGTCTTTAGACTTAGCTTCTAGTAGCTTTTTTGGTTTGGCTTGGCGGAATTTTGGAAGCCAAACAGAGGTTTTAAATTTTTTGGAGTCAATAGTATTTATCTTTTTCTTTCTAGCTTTTGGATTACATGACATATTTAGAAAAAATTTTTTTTTGCTGTGCTAAGTTTACAAATACAATGCTTTCTTCCAGTACTTTGTTATGTGTTTAAGTTAAATTTGGTCTGTTTGGAATTTATTTGGGTGATCAAAATAAGCTTCATTACTGTTTTTTTTTTTTTAATTACAATAAAGCTGCCTGACATCAAACCATCTTCTTAATGCTGATTTGAAATATCCCTTGACTACATAATAAATCTCTAGAAGTATTTGTATTTGGATCTATTCTGAATTCCATTATTTTCTATCTGCATGTAAGTTCCTGCTCATTTCTATACTATTTTAATTATTATAACTTTATAATGTTATAATATCTGGTGGTGCTGGAGAACTAATCCTCACTAACTTTTTAGAATTTTCCTGGCTAGTCTCATATTTTTTCTTCCAATTGAACTTTAAAATCATTTTGTAAGCTCAACAAAAACAAACCTCATGATTACAGCACCACTATCTTTCCATGTTCCAACCATCCTTGTACACTATTGTTTTCCCAATGTGTACATACAATACCCTATCCAGCCTTTCTCAGTTAACTAAAAGTCTCCATGGTTAGGATAGTGGCTGCATGATCTAGTGCATGATTATGCCCTAATGAACTCCACCACTGCTTTCATGAACATCTTTTCAATTATTTCGCCTTCACAAACCCTATTGGAATTTATACACGTCTGTCTTTGCCGTTATTTTTGCTGTAGGACAAATTCCCAACAATTTCCTAGGATTCCTAGGAAAACGGGGTGAGACAATGCTCTCTGATACTCAGCAAGAGAACTAAACAGCACAGCCACAGGCAACGGAGATTCGAATGCAGTCCGAAGTTCGGAATCCGGGCCTGTATCTGCGGCCTCAGTTTACTTTATCTCATAAGACCTCGATTTTCCACAAGACTGGTCCAGAGGCCCCAGGAACAGGCCGGCGAGGCCCCCGCCAGCTCCCAGGACGCTACAACGGCCATGCCGGCCCATCACAGTCGGAGCCCTTCTTACCTGAGGCCCAGTGACCACCATCTTCACCTGACACCGCCCAGCATCCTGCGGCCAGGTATCCAAGGCCGCTTAGCAACGGCGTAGGCGAGGCAGCGCGCTGGGGAGGCGTGCACTGCGGCGTGGACCTACCTCCGCAGCAACGTGATGACGACAGAACGGAAGACGCCATTTCGCCTTGAGCGTCACGGGGCTGGAGGTCAGGGGGCGGAGCTAATATGGGACTGTACCATTACATTGGTTGAGGGGTAAACCCAAACAGAACGTGAATTAACTTTAGGCCAAAAATAAACCCATCTCGTTTCGTACTTTAATATCAAGTATTATTGGAGACTGATATAAGTAGTAGGACCCTGGGGCCCAAACTTCGCTCCACCCTGAGGGAGGAAAGTGAAGGCTTCCGGCGGTGGCGGGTGGGAAATGCCCCATCCTCAACTCCCAAGAGCGCAGGCGCACAGCTCCGGGGCGAATCCGGGCGGAGAGTGGAGGACGAAGTCTAGCTGTCGGAAACGCCAGATGAGAGGTTCTTATGCGTGCTGTGGAAGGGTTTCGGCGACTTGGCACCTCGGGAAGCCTTCCCCGCGAGAGATGGACAAGTTTAGTGGTGCGAATGGTCACTCGAGATAGTTCTTCCTCTTTAGTTAGCCCCGCATCTCTGAGCGCCAAAGTGCTAGGCCCAGGATATGACGGTGAACTCGCCCTCTAGGCCTTCCCAGACGGGGAGTTGGACCTTGGCCAGATCCGACCAAACAGTGAAAATATAAACTGCACTAAGGGAGCTGTGAGGGACCAGAGCTGATCTGAAAGGCGGTCCGGATGAGCGGAGTAATATTGATAAGGCATGGGCTGGAGAAGGAACTGCTACACCAAAGAGCCATCGCCATCAAAATGAAAAACCAGGCACTAGTAACCACCAACAGGCCACAGTTTGTTCCAGGGGAGCCCTTGCCTACCCTGAGAGTGTGTGGACTGTGTGCAGTGCCGCCGCCTCACCGGCGCAAACGAGCAGAGACACACCACGGTTTTGGTTCACATTTACGTTTGTTACAATCTTCAGTTAAGTACAGAGCAGTAGGAGTCTTAGGAGCTTGAAACACACAACTCTTGTTGCCTTTACACAACTACTGCCACTGCAAAGTTAAAAAGTGAAGAGGATGGTTGAGAATTCTCTTCGTGGAGATGCTGTATTTTGGTGTGAAATTAATACAAATGGAAGTGAGGGGAGCCTGGGTGGCTCAGTTGGTTAAGCATCTGACTCTTGATTTTGGCTCAGATCATTATCTCATGCATGGTTCCTAAGTTCAAGCCCCACGTGGAGCTCTGTGCTGGCAGCCTGGAGCCTGCTTGGGATTCTCT
Organism: Puma concolor; assembly: GCF_028749965.1. Taxonomy (NCBI): domain Eukaryota; kingdom Metazoa; phylum Chordata; class Mammalia; order Carnivora; family Felidae; genus Puma; species Puma concolor. Next base: position 124,502,004 of record NC_141669.1, on the reverse strand, counting down.
CTCACCCTATCTCTCTGCCCCTCCCCTGCTTGTGCGTGCATGCTCTCTCTCAAATAAGTACACATTAAAAAAAAGAAGTGATATATTCTACTAGAAAGGGTACATAGGGTGTGCCACTCGACAGTTTGGACAGGTCTGGAGTTCTTCTGCCTGATGTGCAGTCAGTGTTTCCTATAAAACCAAAGGAGTACCTGCTCAGAGCATTTCTCCCACTGATGGAGGCTGTAGAAGAGCGTGGGTTTTAAAAGCAGCAGCCACCAAGTTCAGTTCCTGGCTGTGCCTTGTACCAGCTGGGTGACCTTGGGCAAGTTGCTTAATCTCTCAGAGTGAATATTTATCTGAAAAGTGAGGTTAATAATTTCTAAATGCTGGTTTCTTGTGAGGATTGTAGATAATGCATGTAAAGATCAGAATGTGCTCAAAAAACATAGGAAAAGCATGATCAATATCATAGTTTGTCTACATTTTTATTTTCTGTCTTGGTGAAAATTTTGTGATTTTACAGTCTTAGAACACATGGAACCATTATGTGTTTCACAACCCATAGTGGGTTGTATACTTGTGACAGTACTATCATGTTTCCAACAATTACACTCTGTTGCTTTTTGCTTTGGGAAGTTGGGGAAATTTTGGCCACTCCCACCACATCTTGTTCCACACACTTCTCAAATAACAGACACTGCTATGATGGAAATCAAATCAGAGTGTTTCAAAGTTCTCAGCACATGCCAAAGGGTAATGGTAACTCTTCCTGACCCAGCTTAGATCTCCAGTAGGTCTGTGTTAGTGTCGTAGGTGTGTTTTCCATGATCTTCCAGCTTCATCCCCCATTATTCCTGGGGCAGGGAGCTGGGCAAACACAAATGGAAGAGCAAGAGTGAGAGTAACAGGAAAAGACAATAAAACTGCCAGCACACACTGATGTCAAAGTTGTCTCCTTGTCCACAAGCCAAAAACCTAGTAGGCCTACCCTGAAACAGCCGATGAAACACAGGTTTGGGAGCGGGGGCAGGGAAGACTACTTTGCCACTGAAGTAAGGCAGCATGATCCATCCTACTCACTTTTGTGAGTACTGTTGCCGTAGCTACCACATAAAAGCTTCTAGTCCCTCCCTTGAGTCAAACTCTGGCACAGGTGCATCCCTGGGCCACATGCCTGGCCCCAGCAGCAGAGGAGGCTGGGACAGTCAGTATCTAGCATTTTCAGCTACTGTAAGTAGAGGTAATTATTGCCCCCCCCCCCACAAAGGCTTATTAGCTAGGACATTCCCTGAATATAGGAAAGGGTTCAGATGCCAGGCAGACAAACCTAATAATAAATATCCAATACCATCCACAACAAAGAAAGATACCATCAAAAGAGAAAAATAAGAGCATGTTGGGTGATCGCCTATAGGCTTACTACATTTCTGTCACTTTACACATTGAGTTAAAGATCCAAACACCAAGAGGTCCTTTGGTAGAGAGATCCTGGTTGCCTACTGAACATTTCTCCCTTCTCCTGTAGTATCAGAGCCCTATGTTCTTAGGGGTAGTAATGTACCCAGCTAATAAACCACATATCCCAGCCTCCATTACAAGTAGGAGTGGGTGACTAATGAGCCGAAGCCATTGGTTGGGGCTTCTGGGGAAGCTCCCTAAAGGTGCTGTTTTGCTCTTCACTCCTTGCCTCCTTTTTCCCTGCCCAGGACACAGAAGCAGTGGCTAGAGCTCCAGTAACCACTTTGTATCAATGCAGCAATCCTGATACTGGAAGCCAATTGCCAAGGATGGCAGAGAAGAGATACAGAAAGCCTCTTAGTATCTGATGACCTGTGGAACCAACAGCCTTGGACTACCTAACAACATTCCTCATTCATATGCTGGAAACATATATGTAACCTTATTTAAGCCATTGTTACTTTGAGTCTCTGTTACTAGCAGCTGAAGGTAAGGAAGGCAAGTCCTTAGGGATACCAGCTGTCTTCAGTGGTTACACGAGTGCTTCTCTTCTAGTAGTCCAAGATGGCATCATCCTCTGGTGCATAGGAAAATCCCAGGAATGCACTTGAGGCCCCAGAGCTGCTGGCCACAGTGTCGGGAGTGCAGCCAATGGACTTTGACACAACTTCCTGGGTGAACTCTGGGTCAAAGTGTTTCAAGTCAGCAGGTCCTGCCTGTGAATATAAACCAATGGTGAGATGGGAACACTAGGGTCAGAGCCGCCAAAGGAACCCACGAGCCCTGAGAGCGATGTTAGGCCTCCCCTCTGAATGCCTTGCGGACACCTATCTTTAGCTATCACTTACCCATGTGTTTACATTAATTATTTTATTCCACATGGTCCACTAACCACATATCAATTCCTCTAACCTCCTGGCACCCTGCCTGCTTCACATCAACCCTCAGACAAGTCTAGTCAACATACACTTACTGACTGTCTATCAGCCACTATTCATGGCACTGGGGACACAGAGGAACAAAATAGAGTGGGCCCCGGCTCTCATGGAGCCTATATGATGCAGAGGGTAGGAGGATTGATAATAAGCATGTACACAAATAGACAAATAGACAACCTGGGTTGTTGACAGGCCTTATGAAGAAGATAGAATAGGGTAATATGGTAGAGAGTGACTGGCTGCTTTCACCGTTTTGGAGGAAGACCTGTGTATGAGATTGTAGAAATGGTCACAAATCCTGCATTTGCCATCCAGAGGTAGAGTCCATCTCTCCATACTTATAATATGGGTTAGCCATGTAACTTGTTTGGGGCAATCTGTTACCAGATGTGGTTCAAGCAATGGTTTGAAAGATGCACATTGGGAGTTGTTCTCTCTTGCAGCACTTGGAACCCTGGGCCACCTCCTGAACAAGCCCAGACCAGGCTGCTGGACTACGAGAGGCCTTAGAAGGAGAACCCAATCTCCCCAGCTGCTGGCCAACTCCCAGGCATTTGAGTGAGGCACCTCTAAACCACTGACATGAGAGAGCGCAGCAGAGACTAGCTGGCCTGGCCCAGGCCAAAAAAACTCACCCAACCAACCCAGCGAATTGGGGCAAAATACAAAATTGTTGTTTTAAGTCACGTAGTTTGGGGGTGACTTGTTATGCAGCATGAGCTAACCAAATTAGTCTCTTTCTGAAGAAGGCACAGTCTGTGGAGAATGCTAGGCCACCTGGGTTTTCCGAAGTAAGCAGGTGAACAGGTGGAAGGGTGTACGTATGTGCTTGAGTGTGCAAGCCTTAGGTTGCAGAACCAAATAGACCATGATTTCCAGCTTCTTTAAAAGGCGACCAGGCACAGCGGTCTCAGTTCAGGGCTGAGAGTTCCAAGACCAGAGTGTAGATCCTGGCCCTGGCTCTTGTTAGCTGTGTGGTCCTAGACAAGACAGACATTATCTGGTTTCTACAAATGATATCGATGCTAAAGATACTTATCCAAGTCCTCACAGAGGTGGGTAGGTGGCAGAACCAGGAATCCACACCCAGCGTGTCTTACTTTAAAGTCTATTCACTGCATTCTGTTACCTCCCTGTCTAGTATTTTTTATACTGGTCTCTCTCCAGGGTGTATTTTCAATATTATCCTCTGGGTCTTTTTTACATTCCCAGATAAAGAAATTTTTCAGGTACCTGGACTGAGCGTAACCTATCTGACAACCACTGTCAAGAATCTGGAGCTCAAAGATACGTTCGTGAGTGGGTAATTGACAAAAGGCCAGGTGTAAATAGCGAGTTCACACTGCAGTGTTGACATGCAAACTACATGGATGGAAAGGGCTTGACCCTATTGGACACCGCAGGTGGCTGAGAGACCCTCCAATGTCCGCTTCGAATGAGGCTGCTTTCATGCATACTACCACTGCTAATTAACATTCAAACACTAACTGCATTCACTATAAATCAAAGAAATATAAGTTAAAACAATATGAGATACCATTTTTTACTTAACAAATTTGCGAAGTTAAAAACAATGAACTGCACATGTTGCAGAGACAGACAAGAATTCTCCAGCAGACGCTGCTGGCAGGAAGCTGATTCTCCTCCCCACCACACAGTTAAAGCAGTAGGAATCAAGAGCCTAAACAGTTATGAATCAAGAACCAAAGGGCTCCTGGCTGGCTCAGTCTGTGGAGTGTTGACTCTTGATCTTGGGGTTGTAAGTTCAAGCCCCATGTTGGATGTAGAGATTACTTTAAAAAAAAAAAAAAAAAAAAGGAGCCTAAAAGTGTTCACATACTTTGACCTGGCAATTCCCCATCTGGAATCCATCTTAAGGGAATAATCAGAACTCTGAGCAAAGATACATGCTTAAAGAGGCACCTGCATGGCTCAGTGAGTTAAGCATCTGACTTCGGCTCAGGTCATGATCTCATGGTTCGTGGGTTCGAGCCCTGCATCGGGCTCTGTGCTGACAGCTCAGAGCCTGGAGCCTGTTTTGGATTCTGCCCCAATGCAATGTTTTGGATTCTCCCTCTCTCTCTGCCCCTCCCCCACTCGTGCTCTGTCTCTCTCTCTCTCTCTCAAAAATAAATATTAAAAAAATTTTTTTAAAGACACACACTTAAAGGTATTCATCAGTACATTATGATAAAGAAAGAATGGTAGTAACATAAAGCTCACCATTAGGAGCATGGTTGAATAGATTATGTTACTTACCAACATAGGGTTTAAATATTATGTAGCCATTTAAAATGATACTTACAAAAGTTTTACATGATTTGGGGAAATAATGACATAGTTTTTAGCAGAAAAGAAAAAGTAAGGGGAGAAGATACCTCTATGTATAAAGTAGGACCTGTGTAAGAAACACAGAAAAAGATCGTAGGGAACACGTCAGCAGTAGTTTCTCTCGGGCAGTGAGATAATAAGCTTTTCCTCCCTGTTGCCTTAAACTCTGTTTTATATATTTGCTACAATAAATACATGTTGTTTTTATTATCAGGAGAAAAAAGTTTAAAGACAGAAAAAGACATTTTTATAGGGCTTGGTTCTGTCTGGGTGTGACAGACCACTTTCTTTCTTTCTTTCTTTTTGAGGTTTAAAAAATGTTTTATTTATTTATTTTGAGAGTGGGGGAGGGGCGGGGGAGAGGGAGAAATCCAAGCAGGCTCCACGCTGTCAGCGCGGAGCCCAACACAGGGCTCAATCTCACGACGGTGAGATCATGACCTGAGCTATCAAGAGTCAGATGCTTAATGGACTGAGCCACCCAGGCGCCCTGAGATTTTATTTTTAAGTAATCTCTACACCCAGCATGGGGCTTGAACCTACAACCCTGAGATCAAGAGTCACACTCTCTTCTACTGAGCCAGTCAGGTGCCCCCAGAGAGTGCTTTAAACAGCAATGAGGGTTATTGGTGTTGAAAATGAAGGAAGGGCTGCGTGGCTCATCGCACAGAGCTGGGCTGGAAGTCGGGACTTCTGAGTTTTGGAACCAGTTCTGCCTCTAATTCACCATGTGGTCTCAGACATATCATTGAGCCTCTCGGGCCCTTGGTTTTACCACCTGTAGAAAGAGGGTTGGTCCAGATACGCTCCAAGCTCCCATTAGCCCTGGGAATCCAGAATCTGGAACAGGGTGACCTCTTACCACATTTGGGTTGAAGGGTGGAGTCAGCCTCTTGTGGTACAGGTCATCCCAGTTTATGGGGCTGAAGAATACATGGTTCTTTATCTCAAGCTGCAGGAAGAAGGTGCTGATCAGTGTTGCCCATAGCACCCCTCTCCACCACCCACCCCCATGTCCCAGATCTCCAACTCTGCTGGCAGCTGGCTGTCAAGCCATAAAACCTTTATTGGGAAAGTAACCTGCACTTCAGGCTGGTTTCCTGGGACAGAGGGGTGTTTTGTAGCCAGACCTCTTCTCTCATCTAGAACCCAAACCCTTCTCCCCCAGAGCATTTGTTTATTCGCAATTATTTACTGAACACCTACTCTGTGCCAGCCAGCACCATGGTATGCTTTGGAGGTATGTCCATGAGTAAGATAGCAGGACCTGCCCTTGGGGTTCCCAGGGGCTCTTGCAACCCCACCCACCTGCCTCAGTGCATCTTGATTCTTCTAGAATACAAACCAAAGGAAAAGATTACATCAAGTCAGTAAGGAAGGTAAAGGAAGTAAAGCCCCAAGAAAAGCTACAGTTTCCTGGAGACCCAGAATTTAAGACTCAGCCTTGGGCATGAATCACTATTTCTTTCCTAGTCTAAGCCAATGTCAGCATCAAGTGCCTCCTATCCCAGCAGGACCCTCTCTCGATCTGTGTTTTGCAAGGAATGATTCTCCAGCTCCCTACATCACACCCTCCCCACCCTGTGGACTTGTTAAAAAGCCAGATCCATGATATACTGAGTACCCAAGAAACAGATAACACTGGTTGCCTTTAAACTAAGGAACTGAGTCACTAGAGGAACTTTTTCTGAATATCCTTTGAATTATGATCTATGTGAATATACACCTTATTTGAAAAATCATACATATTTTTTAAGATGCAAATTTCCACCTGGAAGAAGGGGAACAGGAACAGTGTTCATCAAAGTCTCCCTGGCTTTAAGGATGGCTGGCCAGGGATGGGTAGACAAATGCCCTAAAGATTGTTACGCTTCACAGCATCTGGCATGTGGGGTACAAATGCTTAAAAAGCACTTACTATGTGCCAGGCACTGGCCTAAGTGCTTTGTATATATTAATTCACGTGATCTTTGTAGAAGGTATGAGCTAGTTGCCATTATTGCCAGTGGGGAAACTGAGGCTTAAAAAGAGAAGTTTGCCCAAGGCTCTACAACCAGTAAGGACTAGTAAGGTGGAGGAGGGATCTGAACCCAGGCAGTCTGTCTCATAGTCTGTGCATCGCAACCACTCTGCCAGAAAAAGAAAGCAAACTTCCAGGGAGAAATGCACTGTGGTCTTCCTCTTATAAATTCAAACGGTCTTTGGTTGACTGGAGAATGTAAGATTATTTTTTAAGTGCTACTTTAATGAAAAAAAAATCATGAACTCATTGCAGGAATGGACAAACTATTCATCTCTATATCCTGAGTGCCCAGCCTGGCACTGGCACAAAACAAGTCCAGTCCTCTCTCTGCACAGAAGCCAGAGGAATTTCTTAAAACTGAAATTGGGGCTTACCACACCCCTATTCAAAATCCCCTAAAGTGTACTATGCTTCTTGTTTCTGCCACAGGACCTTTGCACATGCTGTGCCCTGTGTCTGGGATGCCTCCTCTCAGCTCTCTGCATGAGTGGTTCCTCTCATCCTTCAAGTCTCAACTTAATTGTTACCTCCTCAGAGTGGACCTCCCTCACCATGCCAGTGTGAATTTACTCCCTCTCATTATCGTCTATCTTGCTTCATTTACTTCCTGGTACTTGTCACACTCCACAATAATTATACACCATGATGTTTGTTGTCTGCCTCCCCCCCCCACCCCAACTTAATAAAGCCAAGGACCCAGCCCATTGAATCCCTAGCACCTAGCTTGATGTCTGGTGCATAGTAGGTGCTCAGTAAACATTGGCTGAATAAAAGAACCAAACTAAAGGAAGTAATTAAGCAGCAGCAGCTGTGAATTTCCAGAGGAAGGAGTTAGCAGTGCCTGGTTTTAGAGGGCAGCTGGATGCACACCGCTGTGCTTCTCAGCCGCTTCTGCAGGATGCTGAGTGCCCTGTCAGGGGCCAGTGGTCCACTGGCAGTTCACCTACAAAGTCTGATTTGGAGCCCAGCCGCTGCCTCTGGTCCTTGTGGAGAAGGCCTTGCAGGAGGTCGCAGGCGGCCACCGTCTGGCCCCCTGGGATCTGTAGCGGCTGGTACAGAATATTCTCATACATCTGGGACACGTCTTGGCTGTAGAAGGGTGGCTGGTGAGAGAGAGAGAGAAGCTGGAGGCTCATCCACGCCAAAGCGGGAGGAAGGTCTCAGGGAGTGTTGGGGCAAAGCCAGGTAATGGAAAGATTTAGCCAGACTGCGTGTTGTGCAATGGCTCACATGGCAGATCGGAGAGAGACAGAGACCTCTGGGCTTCTGGCTGCTGGGAAGGCTGAGAAGGGACCTCCCGGGAGCCTGCCCCATCCCACCTCTCTTACCCCCGCTTGTGCACCAACTCTGCACTTTGCAAAGTTAACACTTCCCCCCTTGTCATTCCGGCCCACCCCTCACAGCCATCTCTGAAGGCAAGCAGTAATTTGTTGATGAGAACACAAGGCTCAGAGAGATCAAGCCACATGGCCAGGAAAAGAGCCAGCCCCAAAATGTGCCCAGAGCCCACTCTTTCCTGGTGCTCTCCACCCCCACCTCCTCCACTGGCTCTTCTTTGTCCTGACTCCACAGAGCCTGCTCTTTCACATCCCCTGAGCTCTGTTGACAAAGCCGCCCCGAGCAATGCCTGCGCTGGGGTGAGTCTACCCAAGCCTCCAACTAAGCAGGCAGCTTAGGATGGGGCCCAGGGCTGGCTCCACAAACGACCATCCTTGGGATCTTTCTGGGCCTGTTTCCCTCTCTGTACATAAGAACAGCTCCATTTCCTATAGTGGCAGCCTCCAAAGGCTGTTTCAAGGTGCCAAAGTGTGTGTGTTGTAAAGCGCTGAACTAACATTACTGAAAAATGTACATAATCCTCACATCATCTTTTTTAGCTTGGAGTAGAGAGCGAGCGCTCTTTTGGTTCCTTGAGGAGCCTGAATGGCCACACAAGGCAGAGATCCACCCCCAAGGGACCAAGCCACAGGTCCCTTGCAGATGTTTACACCCTACTCACCAGGCCTTGCAGCATCTCGTAGAGAACGGCCCCCAAGCACCACCAGTCCACCGCCCGGTCATAAGGCTCTTTACGGAGCACTTCTGGAGCCAAGTACTATTGAGAAGAAACATACGTTATCTAAAGACACTCGGACTCAGTCTCCCCATTTGTTTTATTTTTATTTAAAAAAAATTTTTATTTTTTATATGTTTATTTCTTTTTGAGAGAGAGAGAGAGAGAGAGAGAGAGAGAGAGAGAGAGAGAGAGAGAGAAATGCAGCACAAGCAGGGGAAGGGCAGAGAGAGGGGGAGACAGAATCCAAAGCAGGCTCCAGGCTCTCAGCGGTCAGCACAGAGCCTGATGTGGGCCTCGAACTCACGAGCCATGAGATCACTACCTGAGCTGAAGTAGGATGCTTAACCCCCTGAGCCACTCAGGGGCCCCTCAGTCTCCCCATTTGTAAACAAGGCACTGGGAAGAAAAGATCACCAAGGGTTGCTCCTGCTGTGATATTCACCTGGCTGTGTGCATATGTTCATTCAGCATCCATTTGTCAAAGGCTTACTCTGTGTATGACCCTTTGCCAACGTGCTGGGGACATAGGGAAGATCAGGCAGGACTGCCTTGTACAGTTGTATATGTTGTGCACCATACAAAAGTACTAGCCAAAAGGAGACAGGGGGATGCAAGCCTGGCTGTGATCAACTCACCAAGCCATAACCCTAGTATAGGGCTATATCTGGCAACTTTATTAATATTTAATGGGGTAACTTTTTCTAGTGAATCTGCCCAAGGGGGTGCCTTTATCTAATTTGCACAAAGCATCCAATCGGTGTCCTGGGAATAGGAAAGCCCTGTGAGTACTCACAGTGCATTGGGGAGACTAATGGTAAAGTGTTAGTAAACATGGCACGTGCTTGTACTGGAAACCGTAGTAACAGAGAGATGGATAGGAATCGGGAAAGAAAAGGTGACACTTGAGTTCATATTGACAGATGAATGTATGTCACAGAGCTGTGCCTTCCAATGAGAAGAGGACCTGAGGCATGACAGTGTTTTCTGCCAAACCCAAGGGCTTGGCGACCTCTTAGCCTGACATCTCTGCCGTGAGGAAAGGGACAGCAACAGACAAAGCCATTTTGAGAGACTGTGTGGGTCTGGGAAGGGCAGGAAGTTACACAGACCTGAGCCCTATATAGGGCTCATTTAACCTACTAGAACCTTGATTTCCTCCTCCATAAAATGGGGTTCCAGGATCTCTCTTTTAAGGTTATGTGCTAATCTGTGTGGAATATGGTACATGTGTAGGCCTTAAACAGTGGTCACAACTATCGTTACTCTTGTCTATGCTTTCTGGCATCACAGCAGGGGCTGAGTTATGGAAGAGATGACATGTTGGGGCCACATGTCTCCTGCACAAGCCAGGGTGTCATATGCCCTGCTCCTCGCAGCTGACAATGTCCAAGGAAGGGATGGCTGGGCTGTCAGGCTTTGGGACACCAGCTCTGTCCAGAAGACATCCTGCCATATACAAACACAGACAATGGCTCCTGCTCGGAGTAGTTACCTGTCCATCAGCTGTCCCAAAACTAAATGGAGGAAGCCCAGCTGAGATCTGAGATCCAGATTTTCAAGCATATGGAGAACAATAGAGCCGCTGAAGTCTTGTCGCATGTCCCGTCAGGAGGAGCTTCTGCCCTGCGGCCTCTGCCTTCTAGCCCCCACCCAGATATCTGTCAACTGGGAAGTCCTTTGCATCCCAGGTCCAAGGGTGGGAGTTCAAGGAAAGATTTTAACCCCAAGGCTACAGGGAGGTCTTGGCAGGACAGATACACATGTAGGAGCTACTGCTGAGACCCACAAATTTGAGCCCTCCAGGTTCTTGGTGGCTGGCAGAGGGAGACAGACCAGTGTTTTACACTCCCAAGTCCTGATCTTAACTGTCAGGCCAAGCCCTCCTACTCCACACGGCCCTCACCCTGTGGGGCAGTGCTGTCCCATACGGCAGCCACTTATTACATGTGGCTCCCGAACACTTGAAATGAGGCTGATTTTAGCTGAGGTGGACTGAAAGTGTAAAATATGCTCTGGATTTCAAAGACTTAGTTAGAAAAAAGGAATAAATTATCTCAACAATTTTATATTGATTGTATGTTAAAATGACAATATTTTGTATATATTGGTTTAATGAAAACGTACTACTAAAATGCATTCCACCTGTTTCGTTTTACTTTTTATTTTTTTTAAATGTTTATTTTTTTTTTAGAGAGAGAGAGGGTGTGAGAGCACACACAAGTGGGGAAGGGGCAAAGAGAGAGGGAGGGAGAGAATCCCAAGGAGGCTCCATGCTGTCAGCACAGAGCCCGATGCAGAGCTCAATACCATGAACTGTGAGATCATGACCTGAGCCGCGATCAAGAGTTGGACACTTAACTGACTGAGCCACCCACGTGACCTTCTTTTTACTTTTTTAATGTGGCTACTGGAAAACTTTACATTGACTATATGGTTTGCATGGCTATTTCTATTTCTATAGGTCTGCATTGCTACAGAGCTTCACCACCTGCTGGCCGGGGCCCAGCAGCCCCCTGAGCTAGTGCTGCCGTTACACAGATGAGGAAACCAAGGCAGAGTGCACAGCCAGATCAGGGCAAGGGCTTGGGTGAAAGGCGTGAGCATTCTTCCGCCCCTGCCCAGTGTAACCTGTTGGTTCTAAGCAGGAGTTGAGGCTCAACCACTTATGACTTGACCTCTGACCTCCCCTACAAGGTTTGGCTTACCTCGGGGGTGCCACAGAATGTGGATGTGGTCTCCTCGGGCTCTACACCCTCCTTGCAGAGGCCAAAATCCGTCAGTACCACATGTCCCTGCAGGGGAAGGGGGGCAGGGGCAGGAGAGTGGTCTAAGCTCAAGGTATGGTCAGGCCTAACCCCAAAGCCCAGGTAGTATACCCCAGGCCAGCAGCTACGGAGACTTATGCCTCTGGCACTGGCTATATGTTCCACTGGATGCCAGGAGCAATACAAGGGGCAAGGTGGGGAGATAGCATTCCACTGTCTGCTCCCAGTTTATCACAGACTCAGCCGTGCTCTACAACAATGGCAGCCCCATGAATGTCCTTGCTGGAGGGGTCTGGTGGTGGCAGCTGCCCTGACAGAGGGCTGGAGACTCAGAAAGCAACTGGGCAGCTGGGCAGGAGAGTGGCTAGTGGATGGTGTGGAGACAGTGGGTAGCGTGGGACTCTGCTCAGATCCCGTCTTTAGGGACTGTCATGCCCATCCCCTCCCCCCGCCCCCCGACTGGTGGGACACTGCCTTCTCTCAAAGTTATGCCCCTCCCAAGGGGCAATCCACACCCAATGACAGGTCAATGCAGGGATACAAAAGCCCAGCCTCCTCGCCTCAATTTGGAACAGTTCCAAAGAGTTGTCCCAGCTGGGGCCCTCGCCACCCCTGTAATATCACCTGAGGCCTCCTCATCTGCAACCACAATGCAGGTGGGCTTCCACCTCTATCCAATCTTGCCTCCTCACCCCCTTAAAACCAAATCTCTTAGAGCATTCCCCAGTAACCATCTGCATTCAACACTCCATCTGTTTCCAGGGAACCCAGTCTAGGACATGGAGAGACTACAAAATCCAAGAGCCTCCACTTGGCTCCACCCTTGCTCGTACAGACCTCATATACACACACATGCACATGCGATGTGCACTTACATGCGTATGCACGCACATGGATACACATGCACACATACTTGAATGCATCCCTACCCATATGCACGCACGTACAATGCATGCATGCACACTTGTAAGCACATAGCACACATGTGCACCTATGCACACACACATACACCAACCTGGCAGTCCAAGAGAATGTTCTCTGGTTTCAGGTCCCTACAGAAAACAAGAGGAAAGAGCACTGTAATGTCTCAACCACTTAGTGAGGAGAGTTGGGACTCTAGAGTCCTGGTGGGAGGACTATTCACGGAGGCTCTCAAACATGTAGAGGGGGAGACCAAGGAGAATGGGCACTTGATCCTAGAAAGGAGGATCCCTACTCCCACTGCTGAACCACCCTCCTCAGACAGAGGACCAAGTTCACTGGCGTTTCATCGGGACCTAGGGGTCCACACAACCCCTGTCATTTGCAGCAGACAGCCCAGGCCTGGCTCTGAGCCACAGGCAGGCCTCACCTGTAAATGATGTTGAGGGAGTGCAGGTAGCCAATGGCGCTGGCCACCTCAGCGGCGTAGAACCGGGCCCGGGGCTCCAGGAACCGGCGCTCCCGCTGCAGGTGGAAGAAGAGCTGGAGGGGGAGGAGGTGCATGAGAAGTCCTCTAGGTGGGGGGCTCCAGCTCCTAGAGTGCAGGGTGGGGGGCAGCTGGCCAAGTCACCCCCTCTGTGAGCTGCAATGTACTCATATGAAAAAGAGCATGCTGGCCCCCACCCCATACCGTAGTTGTGTGTGTCCAAAGGGTCAGCAGGAGAGACTAATTCACATGGATTGACAGGTACTGGGTTCCAGGCTCCAAGCCAGACCCCTTCACAACTCTTATCTCATTTAATCCTCATGACTACCTTCCAGGTATCAAATATGATGCCAGTTTCACCAAAGAGGAAAGTGGGAGGGGCCAGGTGACTTGTCCAAGGTCATGTAGCTCATAACTGACAGAGCTGCCATTTGAACCTGGGTCATTCAAAGATGTGTTTTTCCTCCCACCTGGGCAGTAAGATTATTATAGCTGTCAAACTGAGCCCAGCCTATATCTGTCCATGGGCCAATTGCTTTGGTCTGTTTTGCTGGCCTAGAAAGGCCTTAGCTGCACCAGGGGACTTAGGGATGCAAAGCAAAAACTCTCCTCTTTGGTATCAGGCCAAAAGTCATGAGGTCACACAGACAACATCTGGGGCCACTTGCTCAGAGAGACAGAGTGAAGTCCAGGATGGAGCCCAGTTTATCCCAGCTGTGCTTCTGGGTGACCGGGTGACCTCAGGTCTCAATTTACCACAGGGACCACCCCCACCCAGTGGCCTGTGGTATAAAATGGGGACACTGGAAATCTTGACCACAGAGTTCCACTAACACTGACTTTGCCCAGGTGCCCTGAAGAGTGTCTAGGCAGCTTTGCGTGGGGCAGTCAAGAAATGCTCATGGCTGGGAGCCAGACAGACTTGCATTCAAATCCTGGCTCTGCTAGGTACAGCAGGCTGGGTGGCCTTGAGCAAGTGAGTTACCTCCCAAGCCTCGGTTTCTTCAGCTACAAAATGGGTCTGTTGTAAGGATGAGGTGAGATCATTCCAGAACCTGATACACAATGGGCATGTCAGAGCCAGCCCAGGGGAGGCTCCCTGTGGGCCCACCCACCTCTCCCCCGTTGACATAGTCGAGCACAAAGTAGAGCTTCTCGGGCGTCTGGAAGGAGTAGCGTAGGCCCACAAGGAAGGGGTGCTGCACGCTCTTCAGAAGCACGCTGCGCTCCGCCATGATGTGGTTCTGCTGTGGGGTCATAGACAGGGGCCCATGTCACAACCCAGCACAACCCCTACCCTGGCACCGCCCACACGGCCTCACTGGTGGGGGTTGCTGGGCCCAGGGCCTTCTCATGCCCCTGCTCAAATAACGGCTGTGGTTCCTTATTCCCCTCAGAGCCAGGCTCCTTGCTTACTAGCCAGGATTCTAAACGGATCAGCCTCATTCCCAGCCACAGCACGTAGGTACAGCTCCAGCCCCAGGGGTCAGAAACCCCTGCTGCCCTCCTTTGGGTGATAAGGAAAGTGTGTATGATTACTACATTCATGCTTTTGTTCATGCTGTTTTCCCTGCCTGGACGTCCTCTTTTCAGACCATCAGAATCCTACGTTCAAGGCCAGCTGCCAGGCCACCTCCTTCGCAAAGACCTCCCCCATCTGCCCTCTTGATGTCCTTGTTATCATTAATTCCCTCGCCCAAGTCCTCTGATTGATATTCAAGCCTCTCTCAGGGCCTGTTCTATCCCCCTCATGGGGTTGGCATTAAAGAGACTCAAGTCAGCTGAAGCATCTAGAACTCCGGGATGGCTGTGGCTTTGAGGGGCCTTTGGAGGGTATCAAGTGTGCCCCCGACACTGCACAGATAGGGAGACTGGCACCTAGACAGGGCGGAGGACTGCCACAGAGCCCCGAATTCCCCAGGCAAAGGCAGAGGGCTGGGACCTTCCTTCTGAAGGTCCTATGGGTGAGTCGATTGGCTTGCCCTCCTTGAGAAAGGTCAGTGCCCTCAGCACCACCTGGCTGCCCCCTGCAATGACCACCGCTGCACCCAGCTCCATGGGTCCTTCAGAGTTGGCACCCAAGAGCTTGGGAAACCACCTTAGCCTGGGAACAAGAAGCAGGAGGGGAAATGCCCGTGTGCAAGCTTGGATACCTCTTTCTTCTGTAAGATGGACTTTTTCTGCAGCACCTTCACTGCGTAGAACATCCCGTCAGACTTGCGCTTGGCCAGTAGCACCTGAGCAGAAGCACAAATGCAAGGCCCCACAGGGGACCTACTCCTCTGAACTTCTTATTTCTCAGGAGCCCCCAGTTCTGGGCCCACGTCCATGATTCTGCAGGCTGTGAGCTCCCTCTTTGCACATGCAAGTGACAGGCAGAGGGTGGAGGAGGCCGGGGAAGGGAAGACCCAGGCCTCCCAGCCTCACTGTGTCACTCACCTTGCCGTAGCTCCCTTTGCCAATGACTTTCAGGAAGTCAAAGTCGGTGGGCCGGGCACTGGGGGAGGGGAAAAGAACACGGGTCAGTGTTTGTGAATTTGGGAAACCTGGCTCCTGAGATCGTATCCAGGCTTCTTTTTAACTTTGAAGCTGGGGAACAGAGGGCGCTTTTCAAGAGCCAAGCCTCCTCACCACTGAAGCATGCCATGATCTCCCAGCCAAGAGGGCTTCGAGGACAGGCCCCTGCCCCTGGGGATCCAGTGAAGCAACCAACAGGCAAGTTGGGGAGAAAACCAGACACAACTGTATAGAAGACAAGGGATCTGGCCCCCAAAGCCCGAGAAGGACCTGAAGGGTGGGGAGCTGCTAACAATGCAGACTTTGGGGTGCATTTCAGGCACAGGGCTCATCATGAGCAAAGGCTAGGGAAGTAGTGGGAGATAAAGCAGGGGGACAGTCCTGGGTCCCAGATGGCAGAGGGTCTTGGCAATAGACCAGAGAACTTGGATTTTATTCTCAAGGAGAAGGGAGCCAGGAACGAGGAGAGCCAAGGAGGAAGAAAGTTGCTTGAGAGACCAGAACTTACTTTGGGTTGGCTGAAGGCCCCAGGTTGACGTTCCCATTGGCCCTTGAGGGCTAAAGATATTTACAGAAAAGTTATTAAGATCATCAGGGACTGTGTTAGGATCCTCTGCACCTCCCGTTTCTCTGGCCTAGGCTCTGCTCCCTTCTCTACAGGCCTGCTTCCTTCCTTCTTTCCACTCGTCTACCAACCCATCCACCATCTCACCTGCTCCTCCTAACAGCCTTGGGAGGCTGCTGACTATTGTGCCAATTATGAGGGTGAGGAAACTGAGACCCTGAGAAAAGCCATCCAAGGACTTACAGGCAGCTCCACTGGCATTAGAATCCAGGGGTCCTCAGGGCCAATTGTGTATCCCATCTTCTTCTTGAATCTCTTGCCCAACTCTATCCCCTACTTGCCCTGCAAATTAGCCCATTTCCATGAGCTCACAGTGACCCCTGTCGGCCCCCCAGTCCTGCTCTGTGTTGGCCCACCAGGCTGGCCTGTGCGTCCTTAGGCTTCCTCCAGTGTGGGAAGAAGTGAGCCCCCTGGTGGTGGATGGGGGAACCAAGACTCACTCACCTGAGGACTGGGGCTGCCCGCCGGGCTAGAGTCCATTCTGTAACCGTGATCAGGTGGGTTCTGGGGGCACAAGGGGGACCAGGCATGAGAGAGCTGTTGTTGGGGAAGGAGCATGACCTGTCTAGAGTTTCAGGCGCCGCTGCGCTGTCCACCCCTCCCTGGCCCTGTGCACCTGCCATAGTCTGAGCATCTCCTACCTGAGGCCAGTGCCCCCTGCATGGGAAAAGAACTGAGGTGCCCTGGACCCAGCATCTCTAATCAAACGTCTCAAGAGAGAGCCAGGGAGAATGGCCCAGGGTATCCCTCCCAAGCTGAATCTTTTCAAGGGCTGGGGACAGCCAGGACAGTAAGATCCCTGTGAGCCAGGGCAGATCCAGAAGTCTAGGATGGCCAGGGCTGGAAGGACCCTTGCAGAGCATAAAGTCCCAACCCTTGCCCCCCTTTCACAGGTGGGGAACCTGAGGTCTAGAAAGGGGTTCGCCTGGGGCTACACAGTCTGTGAGCGGCAGGCTGGGCTCCCCAGGCTCCCAGACAGGCATGTTGTGACCCCAAATTCCTGTGGACACCCTGGGCTGGGATCTGTGTCATATTGACTATTATCTCCCTGCCACAAGGACTTCTACCTAATGCCCCTGGAATGCCAGCTGCCCTGGGGGCCTTGGGCCCGAGCCATGAAGAGACCCAAGCCTGGCTAGTGTCTGTTTGAAATCAAATAGTGAAGAGTGTGACCACCTGGTCTAGGCGGCTAGGAGCACAGTGTTTTCCTGCCCCCTGGCCTGCAGGGTGAAGGAGGCTGGTGTGCCCAGGCCCTGGCTCAGGATGCCCAGTGCCCCACAGACTCACCCCTGTTTGGAAGGCCAAGGCCAAGAACCCAGATGCTCATGGAGGCTGCCCGCTACTGTATATCCCAAGACCCCAGCCTTGACCCACTGTGGGGCCTGGGCTGCAGCTTAGCCTCTCTGGGTAGAAACCACCCATCTTTACAAGGCAGGATCCTACAGCAACCACCCCATGGCCTTCTTGGGAGCTGATGAGGTGACCACAGGGGAAAGGAGGGAATCGCCCAGCCCAGGCTGCTCCAAGAGGCCCAACCTTGTGGGGCCCTGAGAGAACAAGCCGGAGAACTGCCTGAGAAATGTAGCCTGGCTTCAGCCAGTGCCCCAGGGTTCGGGCTCCCCCAGGGGGCCCACCACACCGCCACACCCTGTCCTGGGCTGACCCTGTAGGCCCCTTTGCCAGGCCCTGGCCTCTCCAGCCCCACGTACCTGCACAGCCTGAGGAGAGGCCCTGGAGGGAACCAGCAGTTGGAGCCGGAGGACAGGCAGTGGACAAGAGAGCCTCTCTCTGTTCTCCCAACAAGGGCCGAAGTGTCTGTGCCTGGCGCCGGCCCTGCCCCAGCGCCCAGCTCAGAACTCCCAGCAGCAGCAGAGGGCTGTTGATGTCACATGGGATCCAGCAGTGCTTAAGATGAGACCAGAGACCTCTGTTCCCTCAGGGACATCGCCTCCCCCTGGAGGGTGGGTGGAAGGGGGTGGGCAACAGCTGTAGGAATGACCTGCTGATGCTTGGGGCTTTTTAGAATGCGTTTGTGTGGGGGTCAGGCTGTGTGTGTGGTGTGTGTGAGTGTGTGTACAGGTGTTTCGTGCATCGATGTGCTTCAGTGTGTCTGGTGTATCTGCGTGTCCCTGCACGTGAAGGCTTTTGTGTTAGTGTGTCTGAGTCTATGTGTAGAACTGCATGTGTTCTGCTTATTAGTGTGCATCAATGTGACCGTGTATTTAATCTTGTCAGTGTGTCTGTGCATCTGTAACTGTGTTCTCTGTGTGTGTATCGATGGGCTTCTGTGTAGTGAGTCAACATGTCGGTGTCAGTGTGTATCTTTATATATGTTGATGTGTTGTATGTATGTGTGTGAGTGTGAGTCTGTGTGTGTGTCTGCAGATGAGTATAGGTGTCAATGCATGTGTATGACTGCATGTGTAACCACATGTGTATTTATAGGTTATTGTGTGTCTGTTCATATTGGTGTATATTAGTGAGTGTGTGTGTGTGTGTGTGTGTGTGTGTGTGTGTGTGTGTGTGTTTGTGTAGGGGACTTGTCTGTAAGAAGACATGCTTCCTGGGGCCTACCCAGGCCTGGTGTAGACAGGCCATCATAAGGTTCCAGAGACCTCAATCATGGCAGCTGAGAGCTCTTTGCCTCCTGAGAATCTACAGATGTTTCAGAGCATAGGTATCTGGCTCAATGCAGCTGGCCTTGGTCTTTGACTGCCGAACACTTGGCCATTTGGGCCCTTCCTTGCTGGCTGCTTCAGGACTCTGGCCTACTGTCTCCAGGGCAGGACAGGTCAGCCCAGAGCTCTCCAGCTTTGTGAGCGATAGGAAGCAGGGTCCCAGTCAGCACCCTGGCTCATGAAGGCCTGGCTGCATGGTGCAGTCATTAGGTACTCGTGGGGTCCCTTCCTCTCCCCAGGAGATCCTGAGGGTTGTTCTGAGGAATGAAAGAGTTGACAGGGCCTGACCCAGACCCTGCCTTTCTGGAACTTTCTGTGTGGCAACCATATGCTACACTTAAGCCTCTGCAATTCACCACAGTGGAGGGATCCATAGGCTGGGGCTAAGAAGGTTGGACAGAAAGGGACCTGAGCCCAATGGCCTCGGCGGTTCTCTCTGGGCTCCGAAGAGCAGGGGACCTGAGGGTGGCAGCAAAGAAAGCCAGAGCGAACAATATCAGAGTCTTCCATCTTTCAACCACACAGAAATGTTGAACCAATACACAGATGGGCAGGATGTCATGTTGACAAAACACATACCCAGAACAAGGACACGTCTTCTCAGTGACAAGACACTGATGAGGCCTTTATTCAGCAGCACTGCTTTAGAACAGGAGAAGAATAGTGACCATAATCATAACTGAAATGCCCGGCTCAGAGCACGTCAGAAGACCCGCTGGCTGTAAAACTCCCTCTCTTGACCTTACGTCCCTCTCCAGACACAGTTCTGCTTCTCTGTTCTCCTTTCCAGTTAAATTCCTCGAAAGAGTTGTCTGGACTCAGTTTACACTCCTTCTTTTCTCTCTTGAACCCATTCCAAAGAGGCTTTAATCCCAGCACTCCACAAAAGCAGCGGGCCCATGACCCCCGCATTCCAGAGCCAGTGGTGGCACACCGGTCTTCCCACTTGGCTTTGGGATCGCCTGGTTTTCCTTCCACCTCACCTCTTTCTCCATCTCTTCTGCTGGATTTGTCTCCTCTTTTGCCACTGGCCTATCCCCATAGTCCCCAGATCTCTATCTATACTTGTTTCTGAGTCAATCACAACCAGTTTCATGGCTTTAAGTACCAGCTATACACTCCACAATTCCCAAACTTGTCTCCCTAGTTCCGACTCTCTCCTGCACTAAATCTGGGTTTATATCTCTAACTGCTCCCTCAGCAGCTCACTAGTTGGGTCCCTGGAGGCACCTCACTCGTAACACATCCAAAATGTGAGTCCTGGCTCACATCCCTTCCACTCGGCCCCACCCTGCCCCTCTGTCAGTCTTCCATCTACCACCTGCTCAAAAGTTCAAGCTGGCAACTTGGAGTTCAATCTAGAAATATGGCACCCTCACCCACCTCCAGTCCACCATGAATCCCCATGAGACTCTACCTTCAAATTAAATCCAGAAAGCACTGCTACTCACCAGTTCTGCTGCAACCTCCCTGTCTGAGCCACGGTCACCACTTGGCGTGGACTATTGCAATAGCTTCCCTACTGTCTCCTGACGTTTATCTTTACCCTCTACAATCTTTCTCCACCCAACTCCAGAGAGCCACTTAAAAAAAAAAAAAAAATCTAAGTGGATCACATGAGCTGGCTGCTCGAAAACTCTGGTTGCTTCTGGTCACACCTAGGATTAAAATCCAAAGTCTACCATGGTCTGCAAGATTCCGTGAGACCTAGCTCCTATCACCCTCTCCACCTTGGTTCCCATGCTCTCCCTGTCACTACACTCCAGCCTCTCTGGCTTTCTTGCTGTCACTCAAACACACAGAGTGCCCTCTGGCCTCCTGCCCCTGGCATTTACTTTCCACTCCATCTAGAATGCTTTTCCCCCAGACTTCTGCATGGCTAGACTTCCACTAATATCCCAGAGGCCTCTGCTCAAATGTCACCTCTCAGAGAGGCCTTTTCTGAGATTATGAGTGACTGAATACCCTGGTTTGTCTGGGACTAAGGGTTTCCTGGGATATGAGACTCTCAATGCTAAAGTTAGTACAGCTCTGGGGCAAACCAGGATGGCTGGTCACTGTACAACCCTACTCCCACCCACTCTTGATCCACTTTTTCTGCTTTGTCTTTTATTTTATAACACGTACCATGCTGACACCTTATCATCAACTCTTTGTTTTCCGTCTTAAACTAGAACATTGGCTCTATGAGGGCAAAGACCTTTCTTGTTCACTGTTGAATCCCCAGCACCTAGATAAGGACCAGCAATATGATCGGTGCTCAGTACGTATTTGACTAATGAATCAGGAACAAGCTGATAAGATCGATTATAGTACATGTATAAGGTGGAAAATTACCTAATTGAAAAATAATAGCTAAGGCTTTGTAAATCAAAACGGGAATATGTGTGTCATACAATGTCAAGCAAAAAAGGACTTTTCAAAATGATAGGTATATCACGGGTACCATCTTTATAAGAATGTGGGGCGCCTGGGTGGCTCAGCGGGTTGAGTGTCTGATTTTGGCTCAGGTCATGATCTCGTGGTTCATGGGTTTGAGCCTTGTGTTGGGCTTTGTGCTGACAGCTCAGAGCCTGGAGCCTACTTTGGATTCTGTGTCTCCCTCTCTCTCTTTCCCTCCCCTGCTTGTGTTCTGTCTGTCTGTCTGTCTCTCTCTCTCTCAAGAATAAATGAACATTAAAAAAATTAAAAAAAAAAAAAAGAAAAGAAAGACATGTATGCACAGATACATTTGTGCGTAGCCACCAAAAAAGGCTAGAGGGTTGTGACCCAAGGGGACAGTGGGTTAGGGTAATTTTTGTATTTGTACCTTTGTGTAAAATGTCTCAAGGTGTTGCTGTTCACTTAATATTCCGGCACTAAGGCCTGGGGAGAACTCTGACATGTGCACTTCCCACCACACTCCCATTGCCTTGACTGGTACTCACACCTGTGCAGCTCTCAGCCTATGGCTGCTATCACTCCTGCAGCATAGTCTTCTGATTGTCCGGCCAGAGGCTGGGCATCAATACCTTCTCCTGACTATTCAGACCTATAGAGACCCCTGGGAACTCCCAGGGTGTGGCCCAAGTCCCTCCCTGAGCCCCACAAGCCCGCCCCTTCCTTCTAAGTGCCCCAGCCTAGACTTGCATGCCTCTGTCCCACCAGCTCATGGACCTGCTCACTCGTCCTTGGGCCTGCTGGACACAGTGAGGGTGGGGGTCACACAGTTCCCTGTCCTTGGTGCACTGCTTTGACCGTTCTGGTCTTCTCAGCTAGCCCTTTGCATTCAGCCTCGTATGCTTTCCCCAAAAGTCTTGCCAGATCATCCCCTGGCCCCGATCCCATAAACTCTTGTCCCTTTCTTTGGGCCCACTGCTGTTATTACACTTGTCTTCATTCTGCTGGAATTTATTCATTTACATGCCCGTCTGCCCAGTGCATACCAATGACATACCAGTAACAATGCAACCAAGTGCCAGCTTGGTCTTACTTTGTTCCCACAGCATCAGGGGTTAGTAAACCATCATTATCCCTGTTTTGAGGAGGAGGAAACTGAGGCATGGAGAGTTGAAGTGGCTTGATCAAGACCCCTAGCTAGTAAAGGATCTAACTGGAATTTGAGCCTAAGTAGTCTGACTCCAAAGCCTGTGTCCTGGAATTTCAGGAAGAAGTTAGGAATTTAGAAGAGGAAGGCATGGAGTTAGAGGGAAGGAAGTGAGGGTATAAGGGATTAGTTAGGAAGAAAGGAAATCGGGTGGCCCAGGAGGCAGAGAGGTAGTTGAGAGGGAAGGAAGGAAAGGAGACAGGGGAGAAGAAGCTAGGAAGGAAGGAAATTAGGAGAGAAGAGAGGAAGGCAGGGACAGTTAGGAAAGAAAAAGGAAGGAAGGGAATTAGGAAAGACGGTGTTAGGAAGGAAAGGGAGGAAACTGGTAGCCAGAAAGGAAAGGAGCCAGGTACCTCGTGTGTCAGCTTGGCAGCCCAGCAGGCTGGCAGGCAGGGGTCCTGCTCATGCCTGAGCCTCTCACCTGAAAACTCTGGGTCCAAGCTCAGGTCCTGGGGAGCAGTCCTGGGCGCAGCTCTGCCCTCCTGTCTCTCGGCATGGTCCGTCTGACCTGAAACCCAGTCCTGACTTGCTGGACAACCTTCCCAGCCGGGAGCGACCTGTCACCCACTCGCTTGGCTCCCAAACCAGCGGGGAGCTGGCTGCAGGGCCTTTCGTTACTAATTAACTCTGGACCTGAATCAAGATGCCCAGCTGTACCCACTGGCTTCTAGACAGGCCCTGCCCCAGGGACCCTCTGAACTTTTAAGAGCTACTGTACAATTCAAGTTGTGTGACCTTGGGCGAGTGACTCCAGCTCCCTGAGCCTCATGTGGATTGATGAGGATCCTGTGTGTCCTGCCTCACAGGGAGGGTCTCTGAGGTCCCTTGCCACATGGTCACATTTGCGTTCTCTGAAATGGCCCCCAGGTTCAGCCCAAATGCTAGTCTCCCACATAACCTTCCCTGACTCCACCAGCTAAATCACATCCCCTTTCCCTTAGTGCCTGGAGGACTGGCCATTGAAAGGGCTTGTCTCACACAACTGTCCTCTCCACCCCTTCCTGGAAGGGGACCACCAGCCTCTGCAGTTAGCCTGTCCCCAGACACCTCTGGGGATGGACGGCTCATTCCGTCCTGAGCCAGCCTCATTGCCTGAAGACTCTGGCACACCCTCATGCTGAGCCAAAGTCTGCTGCCCAGAGCTCACCTGCTCTGGCACCGCTCGGGGAACCGTCCTGGGAAGAGAACTGCAGCCGAGCTGAGCCCCTGCTCCACTCTGCCCTTTGGAGACCTGAGGCTCAGGAACCAGGGCTCAGCCCTGCCCAGCTTGCATGGAAGGAAGGCTTTGTCCTGGTTCATCTGCAGCTGCCCAGACTGAGGGTTCTAACTCAGGGCAGGGGCAGGGCCTGGCCTGCTGCACAGGTGAGAAAAGTTCTCCCCGGTGAGCCCTCCTCAGTTGGCAACTCAGGGTCTGTCACGCAGCTTCCTCCATTGCCTTTTCATTAGCATGTCAGCAACTTCTAACTCACTCTAGCGCCTGAAGGCCCGGCTGCTCTGATGTGCCCTGGGGTGGCCCTGCGTGCCCTCGTCCCCACCGTCAGCAGCACACACAGCACCAAGCGTCCAGCCTCCGCCCAAACAGGGGCCGTGGCTTGCCCACGTGCCAGGAGCAAATCAGGGCCGAGCCCTGGGTCCTGCCCCCCTCCTGGGCGGCCCTGCTTCAGCTCCACCAGGCTTCTCCTCCCCCTGCATTCCCAAAGCTGGTTTTTAACAACCCCACACGATGGTTCTGCATAAACCGTTTTGAAAAATTCCAGCATGTAGAACATGGAATAAAGTGAAATCTTCTCCTCTAACCCATCTTTAATCTCATTTCCAAAGTAACTGCTGTAAACTAAAAGGTGACCATCCTTTTGGACCTTTGTCTACAACCTATATATCTTATACTAGTTTTCCCAGAAAAACAGGCCATACTATACATATGCATAGCAACTCACTTTTTCTCACACACATCTTTCCATGTCAACACATAAGAGATTTGGGGCACGTGGGTGGCTCAATCGGTTGAGTGTCTGACTTCGGCCCAGGTCATGATCTCACGGTCCGTGGGTTCGAGCCCCGTGTCGGGCTCTGTGCTGACAGCTCAGAGCCTGGAGCCTGCTTCCGATTCTGTGTCTCCCTCTCTCTCTGCCTCTCCCCCGCTCATGCTCTGTCTCTCTCTCTCTCTGTCAAAAATAAACATTAAAAAAATTTAAAAAAAGAGAGATTCAGTTGTTTTTTTAAAAAAACCCATCTGCCTCACATTGTATAATGTAGGATTAATTTCTGTATCCCTGTTCCCTATTTACCGTTTCTTTGCTGTTGGACATTTAAGCCGCTACCAATTT
Organism: Puma concolor; assembly: GCF_028749965.1. NCBI lineage: Eukaryota > Metazoa > Chordata > Mammalia > Carnivora > Felidae > Puma > Puma concolor. The sequence continues at coordinate 124,477,310 of NC_141669.1, read as the reverse complement.
CACAATAATTCTAACAAGGCCGTGGAGAACATGGATGTGTTAATGTCCTGTGGCCTTGCACTCCTGTTTCTGTCTGATAAACTGCCCGGGGGGAGGGCTGGGTTCATTTTGACCTATCTACCAAATTCGTGTAAAAAGCTGGGCCAACTGACATGGCTATCAGCAGTGCTTCCACTTGCCTTTCCCTCCCCGATGCTGCAGAAAATAGCCAGGCCGCTCCTGCAGCAAGGCCACCGCAGGGGTGCATCTCTTCTCTGTCCTCCTCCTCCTCCTTCCCCTGCCACCCTCCCTGTCCCCTCCTCTCCCTCTGGCTGGCCGGACTCTGTCGTTTGGGTATGAAGGCCAAAGACATGTTTTCAGGGATGAGAAGGGGAGCCAGAGACTGAACCAATGGGAACCCACGTCCATGGATATTCCCTCCACTTTGACGTTCCTCAGCCCACTTTTCTGTGCTTCCTCGGCCCCCACCCACACTCCTACCACTTCCTCCACCTGCACACACCCTTTGTCTCACCTGCAGGTTCATCCACAGGCAGAGGGGACAAGGGCCACGGGATTCATAGGGAAAAATCTGTCACTCACATGAGCTGGGCACAGGACCTTTGGGCCAGTGTTCACACATAGTCCTGAGAGGGGCCCCAGGTTTCTTTCTGAAAAAAAGATTTTAGAAACGGATGAATGTACAAAAGTTTAAAAAAATCAAATAGGACAGGCGCTTGGGTGGCACAGTCATTAAATATCTGACTTTGGCTCAGGTCATGATCTCACGGTTCTCGAGTTCAAGTCCCACATCAGGTGAGCTCAAGTCCCACATCAGGTGAGCACAAGCCCCGCTTCGGGTGAGCCCCACTTCTCTCTCTCTCTCTCTCTCTCTCTCTCACTCACTTTGTCTCTGCCCCTCGCTCTCTTGCACCCTCCCTTCTCCGCCATTCCCCCCAAATCAAATAGGACTATGAGGTGGATAATGAAAAGATCAGGTCCTTTCCCACTCCTCAACTTTTTAAAAAGCTGCTTCCTTGGGAATTGATCTCCATGTGTCTAAATAGCATGATTATCCTGATATTCCTCCTCCTTATGATTTTAAAAATTATCAAGTGGACTCCTTTCTACTACGGAACGAGAACCTTTAGATCTCACCCATCCAAACTCACGCTTCTGCGTTTCCTAAAGTTAATTAATACTACCTCCTTTGATGGTTTGAAATATCAAATACACACCAAACACACACACACACACACACACACACACTTCTCTCTTAAACTCTGTCTGATAGAGCTGAAAATATCCTCTTAATACAATAATACAGCAGTTTTGATGCATTTGTTTGTTTTGTTTTCATCCTTTCTGAACATTTTCATTCTTCTCTTCTCACCTGGACACTTGTTCAGTTGTCAACCTGGCCCTTCCTTCCCATCACTCTGGACATTCCCTTCATCTCTCTCCTTGTTGGATGTCCTACTTCGCGGACACCTATGTTTTCTGTCTTCCTTCCTTCCTTCCTTCCTTCCTTCCTTCCTTCCTTCCTTCCTTCCTTCCTTCCTTCTTCTTTCTGTTTTCTTTCTTTCCTAATTTTGAAATTGTGGGTAAATCTATACAACAAAATTTGCCACCTCAACCATCTTTAAGTGGACAGCTCAGTGACATTAGGTACATTCACACTGTGGTACAACCATCATCGTTATCTATTTACAAGACTTTTCCATCACCTCAGAGAGAAACTCTATGGCCAGTAAGCAATAACTGTCCACCCCCCTTTGCCCCAGTCCCTGGTAACCTCCAGTCTACTTTCTGTCTCCATGAACGTGCCTATGCTAGATATTTCTTGTTAAGTGGAATCATGCAGTATTTGTCCTTTTGTGCCTGGCTTATTCCACTTAGCATCATGTTTTCAAGGTTCATCCATGTTGTTTAATCCTTTTTAAAAAATGTTTATTTATTTATTTGAGAAGTGGGGGAGGGCAGAGAGGATGGGAGAGAGAGTCCCAAGCACGCTGCCAGCACGAAGTCCAATATGGGGCTTGATCTCATGAACCATGAGATCATGACCTGAGCCAAGATTAAGAGTCAAGACGCTTAACCGACTGAGCCACCCAGGTGCCCCTGGGTTTAATCCTTCTTTATGGTTGAGTAATACTCTGTAGTATGGATAGACCACATTTTGTCTACCCATCAATCTACCGGTGGACACTTGGGTCCTTTCCACCTCTTGGCTATTGTGAATAATGCTGCAGTGAACAGTGGCACACAAGTTCTCTTTTCAGATCTTTCAGGTGCATACCTGGAATTTCTGAGTAATGTGGTAATTCTATGTCTGGCTTTTTGAGGGACCAAACTCCTCCTCAAGCAGCCAACCTGTTTCCCACAGTGGCTGCACCATTTTACATTCCAGCCAGCAGCTTCTCCACCCTGCCAACAATGATTCTTTTCCATTTTTATGCTGACAGCCATCCTGGTGGGTGTGAAGTGGCAGCTTGTGTGGCTTTGATTGGCATTTCTCTAATGACAAATGATGTGGAGCATCTTATCATGTGTTTATTGGCCATTATGGTAGTCTTTGGAGAGATGTCTAGGCAAGCCTTCTGCCCGTTTTTTATTTGGGTTATTTGTCGTTTTGTTGTTTGGCTTTAGGAGTTCTCTGTACATTCTGGATATTGAACTCTTGTCAGATAGACAATTTACAAGTATTTCCTGCCATTCTATAGGTTGTCTTTTCACTTTCTTGATGAAGTCCTTTGATGCACCAAAGTCTTTCATTTTGATGAACTTCAACTTGTCTGTATTCTCTTTTGTTGCTTGTGCATTTGGTGTCATATCCAGAATTCACCTTCAGTTCCAAAGTCATAAAGATTTGCCTCCATGTTTTATTTTACCTCTACAGTTTTAGCTCTTATATTTAGGTCATTGACCCATTTGGGGTTCATTTTTTTTTTTTTAATTTTTTTTTCAACGTTTTTTTATTTATTTTTGGGACAGAGAGAGACAGAGCATGAACGGGGGAGGGGCAGAGAGAGAGGGAGACACAGAATCGGAAACAGGCTCCAGGCTCTGAGCCATCAGCCCAGAGCCCGACGCGGAGCTCGAACTCACGGACCGCGAGATCGTGACCTGGCTGAAGTCGGACGCTTAACCGACTGCGCCACCCAGGCGCCCCTGGGGTTCATTTTTTTATGTGGTATAAGGTAGGCATCTAACTGCATTTTTTCACAAGTGGAGATCCAGTTGTCTCAGTACCAGTTGATGAAGAGACTGTTCTTCCCCCACTGAATGGAATTCTAATAAAAAATCAACTAGCCATAGATGTATGGGTTAGTTTTTGAACTTTCAATTCTATTCAATTGGTCTTTACGTCTATCCTTATGCCAATATCACAGTTTTGATTATATTGGCAGCAAGTTTTGAATCAGAAGATCTGTGTCCTCCAACTTTGTCCGTTTTCAAGATTGTTTTGGCTTTTGAGATCCTCTTGCTATTCCATATGGATGTGAAGATCAGCTTTTCTATTCCTGAAAAAAGGCCATTGGCATTTCAATAGGTTTTGAGTCTATAGGTTACTTTGGGTAGTGTTCACATGTTAGCAGTATTAAGTCTTCCTACCCATGAACACAGATGTCTTTCCATGAATGTAGGTCTTTTTAAATTTCTTTCAGCAATGGTTTTGTAGCTTTTAGTATATAAACCTTTCACCTCCTTCTTTAAATTTGTTCCTAGGTATTTCATTTATTTAGATGCTGTTGTAAGTAGAGTTTCTTTCCTGTTTTCCTTTTTGTATTGTTTGTTGCAGGGGTATAGAAACACAAGTGATTTTGGCATGTGTTAATCTTATACCCTGTGATTTTGCTTAAATTAGCAGCTATGGCAGATCTCTTGTGGATTTTTTTTATATAAGATCATGTCATCCATGAATAGTTTTACTTATTCCATCCCAATTTGGGTGCCTTTTATTTATTTCTCTTATCTAATTGCTCTGTCTAGAACTTCCAGTATGAAAAGCAGTGGTGAAAAGTGGGCTTCCATGTCTGGTTCCAATCTTAGGGAGAAAGTCTCTTACCATTGAGGAGGATATTAGCTGTGGGGTTTTTTGTAGATGTCTTTTATCATGTTGAGAAACTTCCCCCTCTATTCCTAGCTTTCTGTTTTTCTTGTGAAACAGTGTTGGATTTTGGCAAATACCTTTTCTGCATCAATGGAGATGATTGTGTTTCCTCCCCCCTTCACTCTAGTAATGTGGTGTATACATAGACTGACTTTATTTTGAACTATCCTTGCATTTAAAAAAATGTTTATTTGAAAGAGAAAGAGAGAGAGAGAGAGAGAGAGAGAGAGAGAGAGTGCGTGCGCACACGAGTGGGGGAGGGGCAGACAGAAAGGGAGAGAGAATCCCAAGCAGGCTCCATGCTGTCAACTCAGAGCCTGACTCAGGGCTTGATCTCACAAAGTGTGAGCTGAAATCAGGAGTCGGATGCCTAACGGACAGGGCTACCCAGATGCCCTGAAATGCCTTTGCATTTTGGGGATCTTCCTCTTTTTTGATTTACTCTCTCATTTTAATGGAGCACATCCTCCAGTGGCTTTCTGAGGAAAGGTTCACAGGAGATAAAAGTTTGAAACGTATGTTTGAAAATGCTCTTTCTGCCTTCACATTTGATTGACAGCTCAGGTGGGTACAGAATTCTAGGGTGGAAGTAACTTTCCGTTGGAATTGTGGAAACATTGCTACACTCTCTTGCTTCCAGCATTGTTGTTGAGAGGTCAATGCTATTGATTCATGTTCCTTTGGATGAGACCTGTTTTATTCCCTCTGGAAGCTTTTAAAGCCTTTGTTGTCATTATTCTGATATTTCACAGTAATGTAGCTTAGTGTCATTCCTTTTCACCCACTGTTTCAGGCATTCAGTATAACCTTTCAACTTGGTAACTATAGTCTTGCAACTCTGTGAAATTTCCTTTTAGTAAAAGTTTTTTTTTTTAATATAATTTCTTTGTTCTCTTTTATTGGCATTCCTATAAGTTGTATATTGGACCTCCAGCTAGTCCTTTAATATTATTTCCCGTTTTTCATTTCCTTGTCTTCTTATTCCACTTCCTGGGCAACATCAACTTTATCTTTCAACCCATGTGTCGAATTCTCTCTGCAACCAATTTTAAATTTCCAAAAGTCCTTTCTTGTCTCTTAATGTTTCTTTTCCTTTTACAGCAGCCATGGCTGGTAGAGGACTAGCTTCTACAAGTGGAAGGATCAACTCTTCTACTATAATAGGGAGGAAAGAAGTAAGAATGGAAATGGATGGGAGGAGATTGGCAGATGAAGTGGCAGGAGGGTGGAGGTATTCCTCCTGATGACTTTCATTTTCTCTGTGATATAGATGATGAACACATGTATTGAGACAACAGGGAAGGTAATGGGGCAAGATGTTTGAAGAGTATTAACAGGTAAATCAAAGATAACCCCCACAAAAAACCAACTGTTTCCTGGGCAGCCTTGAGGGTCCACACAGAAGCCAGAGACCATCAGTCAACCATGGCACCAATCCCCTTAGTCAGATAAGCTCTTGGGAAAGGTGTGGAGAAGATGGGCTTTGGACAGTTCCATGGTTGGTACTCTAGCTAAGTAGTCTAGAAGAGCAGCAGGGCAAAGAAATTAAGGATAGTGACAAGAAAGGGGTTGATGTGATCAAACAGGGCATTTCTGCCACTTGCCCACCTGCTCAGTCTCTGGGAAACTTAACAGAGTCTAACCATTCAGCTTGAAATTTCCCCACCTGAAAGTATGATGTTATTTTAAAAACTGGAGGCTTCATTGAATTTTCTGCCCTTGACCATTTTTAAACTGTCAAGGATCAGGCCCTTTCCACACTATTCTTTGGGGGCTCCCATTGTTTACATTTCTCAGTGTAGACAAGTATATCCATTTATCTTTATCCTTTGTTTCCTATCTTTAAAATAGAATAAGGACTCCTAACAACAAAAAGAATACTTTATTCTCTTCAGTGATGGCACTATTGATATACATTTCATGTTTTCTGGATGTTTTACCATGAAAATACAAACAGACTCTGACTATATATCATCCAGATGTTCCAAGTTTATTTATGTTGTTTCAATACACTGACAAAACACCACAGTTTTAACTTCTTCTCTCTCAAGAGTCAAGAGTCATTTTATCTTAAACCAGAGGATTCTCTTAAAGAACACACATGCACGCACACGCACACGCACACACACACACACACACACACACACGGTAAGTACAAAAACAATTCCACCAAAGTGCATGTGAATGAAAGTGCAAACAGGCTTCATTTTCAAACTCTGGGATCATTCTCTCTGCTTCAGAAATTAAACAGAAAGGTCCTCAGCGCCCTAAGCCAGGGCTGGGCAAGGGCTGGTCGCGGCTGCTGGGGCCAAAGTGTAAGCGGTGTCTGCTGCTGGAGAGCAGGGCAGAGGCACATAGCATGGGCACTGGCACCAACCCTCTCCCTTCACTGGGCACCCAGGTCAAGGTGCGATGATCTTGTCTGGGGACAGGACAGGGGTGAAGGGGCAGTAGGGCAGATTTCTTTCCTTCTTTTTATTTTTTTATTTTTTTTTTTTCCCCAAAGAGTCTGACGTTGGTGCAGAAAGTGCCGAGGTCTCAAAGTTCAGAGCCTGGGGGTCCTTTTCTCAAGGCCCTAAGTCCACCTTGCCCTTCCCGTGGGCAAGCACTAGAAGTGTGGTTGGTAGATCCACATGGCAAAGCTGTCCCAGCCCTACTCGCTAGGACAGGTGAGGTCCCGCAGCACAGCTATGAGCACTTGCTGCCTCCTCTTCACACCACAAAGCCAGTGAGTTTCAAAGAGGAGCAAAGCCAAGGAGCTGGTGAGTTTTGCCACCACCCAAGCAACCAAGTCAGAGAGGCTCAGACTCGCTCCTCCTTACTTTTGGCCAAGGGGGCAATGCAACCTCCGTAAACCCGAGTGTCAGCCAGAGGCAGAGACTGCCCACTTTCCTCTCGGGAAGCCTGTGCTCAGAGCTGCCTCTCAGGGCCGAAGGGAAGGAACGTCCGAAGCCAGGTGGGAGTTCAGCTGGGTGGCTGAATGGCTGTGCTGGCAAAGCTGTGTGACCCCATGTAAGAGAGGGTCTCCTACTGGACTGTGGCAGGAAATCAACAGAGCTTTGAGTGTCCCACTTCTGTGGGGAAGATAAAGCTTCATATTTTAACAATAATAGCCCTTGACATTTTCCCAGCATCGAGCCTCATAGCTGCACCTGTCAAACACTCCCAAGGGTGCCCTAGGTGCACACACACCATGTGACTGAGGGAAGCGGCCTGGCTCTGCACCCCACGGGCCGATCGCAGCACCTGGGGTCACAGAAGCGTGGTTTGGTTGCTCCTCACCTCTGTGTAGGGACAGCTCCCGCCGGGCCCTCTGCCTCTGCCCCACCCCGGCTGGCCTGGCAGTGGCTCAGTGGAGGCTAGGCCCCCACTTGGACAGAAAGGTCTAAGTCCCAGAGCCCCAGCAGGCACCTGGCTGGCAGTGCAGGACAGACGGAGGGTGGTACGAAAGGTAGGGGCCACAGAGAATTCAAAGCTAGAGGAATTCGCCTTCCCAAGGCCCAAGTGCAAGTGGGCTTTGTAAGACTCCGCAAAAGCAAGACATTTAAGGGACAGGTCGAATGTGATGTCATGAGGTATGTGTGCTAGACATAGTGGCATATTCCCACAGCCTGAGGCTTGGCAGGTGTGGGGCCCTCACCCCATGGGCAATGTCTTGGCTGAGATGCATGGCTGCAGGGAAGGACGCTATGCCCAGCTTTGGGGACCATCATGCCTGCTGGAGCTTTCCCTCTGGCCAAAGACCCGAGCTTGTCTGACATACCCTTGAGCTGCCTCTTCCCCACACCTGATAGAGGAAGGGTATATGGGGAACATCCATGGAGCCTTGACCTTTTCTGCAGAGGTAAAACAGGCTCTAATCACCTATTCTGCTAGAAACAGGACTTGGCGTGGGCCACTAAAATGCTAGCCGATCCAGAACTGGGCATGCTTACAAAGGCATCTTGGCTTGGAATCCCCCACTTGTGGGTAAAAGGGAGAAAGGCAGCCAGAAACTCCCAGTGGGCCTATGAAAACATGCTTCTGAGGCTCACCCATCCAAGAGGGAAGAGCCAGTGGTCTGGGTGGGTGATGGCATGGGCCCTGCCCCGGAAAACCAGACAGCAGAGTGAGTAAAGATGTGTGTGGCAGGGTCACTTCTGGGTAGGAGCCAAGGAAAGAAAAGCATGGAGAGATGCCAAAGAGAAATGAGCCTCTGACGGGAGGCCTCCCATTCTACCAGATTGTCCTTAACGGCTAAGAAAAAGACCCTTTGGTGATAAAACAAGTCAGCTGGAGGTGTGGGGCTGCCATAGGCAGGGCACCTCCAATCTGCTCCATTGGTAACGCTCCTCCAGCCCGGTCACACTTTCACTGGTGTGCCTGGTGGCAGATGAGCCCCAGGACGCGGGAGCCAGGACTCCAAATTCCCCAGGGCTCCTCTGCTCCCACGTACCTTGTAGGAAGCAGCCCCGGAGAGAAGGAGGACCCCTGGTAAGATGTAGAGGGTGTTGGGAGTAGAGAGGGGGGGCGGGATATGAGGAACTCAAGTCAGGAAGGAAGCATCAGCTGCAGAGGGAGGCCCAGCTCAGGCTGGAGGAGAGCCCAGCCCTGAGCCACTCACTTTAAGGTGTCATCGGCGTTTTTGAACATGAGAATGGCGTTATAGATCTTCAAGGCTGGGCCCAGCTTGACGCTCATGATCTTCACAATGTCCGCCTGTGTCAGCAAAAGGAAGGCCTCGCCGTCAATCATCTGAGGGGTTGGGGGAGGGAGGTGGAAGGAAAGTGGGGAGAAGGTGGAGAGGGCCGCGGGGAAGGCAAGGCGTGAAGGAGAGGTGGGGTATCCATGGGGAGTGGGGAAGGGAGAAAGAGAATAGGGAGTAAAGGATATATGGGAGGAGGGACGGAGGACAGAGACGGGAAGAGGAAGGAAAAGGAGAAAGGAGAAGGGAAGGAGAAAGGAAAAAAGGAAGACAGCAATGGGGACAGAGAAGGAAAGAGAGATATCCACTGGTTTCCCCATGTTCACACACATACACTTTCTCTTTCTTTCTGTTGACTGGTCTGATTTCAATGTGTGTTTGCATAATATCTTCTCAGTCGTCACTGACAGTGGCCTCAAAACACTGGCTGCTTGCGGTCCCCCCATAAACCCACTGGTGAGTGTTAGTGCTGCTGACAGTAAACAGGCAGACACTGTGAGCGTGTCTGGGTGATGCAGTTATGAGGTACACAGTATTACCTATGAGCTATTATTCTTAAGAGGGGGGTTAGGAAGGCAGAGAGGAAGGGAGGTGATTTAATCTGAATCTGGGCAGACTTTCCTTAGGGCCGTCAGTGCCAACTGCCAGACTGGACAGGCTGACTACCCATAAGACCATCTGTCTGCTTTGCTCTCTAACTTCTCACTCATGAAATATCCCTCTCATGACTGGTCTGTGTCCCGGCTGGAGAGATTCTTGACCCGTGTGTCTGAATGCATCAGTCCAGCCAGACAAAGGCCACTCCCTGGAGTATGCGCCTCCTTGGGGAAGCTGATGCCGTGGACCAGGTCCTGGAAAAGATCATCCTCAGCCCTAACAAAGGTCCTGCTCCCCACTGAGACTCCATTTGTTGCTGGCAGTCCACCCTTTGCCCCCTTTGGCCATTGCTTTTGTATCACAGACCATGCTGAACTGAGAGATGAGGTAGATGCCCTGGGGAGAGAGATGAGGACCAAATTCTTGTGTGGTTCTGTGGCTAGCTGAACACATGCACTCAGAGAGCACTTAAGACTCTTGTCACCAAAGGAAGACCTCTGCAGGGTACCACATGGTTCTACTTCATTAAACACGTGTGGTGAAGGTGTGACTTAAAACACAGAAGGCTTAGTTATCAAACGACAAGTTGTATGAGACTGGAAAGGCTCATTAATATCAGAGATGACAGAATCAAGATTTAAAACAATGAGACTATGAAACCAACAAAATAACATTTAATAGGGATAAATGTAAAGTTTTACATTAGGTTAATTAAAAAAAAAAAAAAACCCAGTGGTACAAGTAACAAAGTGGAAGATGTGGTTAGACTACAATGGATAATTGATATAAAAGGCACCTGGGGACTTTCATGACCTCCAAACTGGTCTGATATGGCTGTAACAAAGCTCATGCAAACTTAAATGTTACTAAAATATATATATATATATACACATACATATGTATATATATATATATATATATAGTTCATATCTAGGGGAAAAGAAAACCACCCAAATATCCATTAACAGGAGAACTGTGGGCTACTCATAAAATGGAGCACTACTCAGCAATAAAAATGAACAAACCACCAGTATACACAATAACACGGATGGACCTCGAAAACATTACACTGAGTGAAAAGAGACAGACACCAAAGAATAGAAGCTGGACCCATTTATAAGAAGTTCAAGAACAGGTAACACTAACCTATGGTGCTAAAGATTACAACAGTGGTTGCCCATGAGGGCGGAGACTGACAAAGGGGTCATGAAAGAACGTTCTGGTATGATGGAAATGTTTTATATCTTGACTGAAGTACTGGGTTCCAGGTGTACACATTTCACAACACTTGTGGAATTGTACTTTTAAGATGCATGCATTTTCGTTCCATGTACATTTTTATCTCCATTAAAAAACAATGTAGGTATCAGTTTGTCAGTTATAACAAGTGCACCACTCTGAGTGGAGGTGATAACTGGGGAGGCTGTGCACATGTCAGGGATGGGGGTATATGGAAAATCTCTGTACGTTTCTCTCAATTTTGCTGTGAACCTAAAACTGCTCTATAAAATCCTTTTACACATAAAATCAAAAAACATCTAGGAGGGGGCAGAACACAGCCAGTGTGTTCTGTGCTGGTCACAAGGCATCTGAAACCAGGGTACAGCTGTGGACACATATGTGACAGTAAGATCACCAGCCTATGAGGCCACACCCCACATGGGGAGGAGTCTGGGGGCTCCACCACACAAGGACACTATGAAGAAACGGTTGACTGTGTTGGGTCTGGATAAAGAGAAGCTTCTAGGGGAAGAGGAGCAGACTTCTTTCTTCTGGGCACCTGACCTGGAGGGGCCGAGACTACATGCTGCTGGGTGAAGGGGGATGCATGTGTTCTTTGGAAAGAAGATCTAAACAAACTCCAAAGTCCCTTCTAGTTTCAAATTGTGTAAACTAGGAGAGTCACAGTAAAGATCTTTATTTAAGGACAACTATTAAAAGTCAGAACCACCATTGAGCCCCCACTGTATCAGGCACTCTTGTATAGTGATAGGATTTATATACTATTCTACAGCATGGTGGTGATATAGTTATACTAGACAGTCTGGTACAACGATCCGTTCACCATTTCCAACGCTCACAATGGCCCTGCAAGATTGTCGTTATACCTGCTCTACTTCCATCTTATAGATAAGAAGATGCGGACTCAGAGACAATAAAGAGCCCAAACCAGCAGAACTGGGATTCGCATCTACACTGTCTGCAAAGCTAGGGTTCTTTTATGTACAACTCATGGCTTCTTATCCTTGGTAAGCTTTTGGGTCTCGGTTTTAAGTATGTGTTAGGATCCTTGAAGTAAAAGGCAATACCTGTGCCATTCAAGACACACTTTAACTTACTGTCCCTGGTGAAGCCTAGGTTTGGAAAACAAGCTGGGCAGAGAGCAGAGAGGAGTGAATGGAGCCCTGTCTCCAGGAGGCATTTTCCTTCCTGAGGACGCTCTGAACACAGCGGGTTCACAAGCTGGGCCACGGCCTATACCCGATTTTTCCTAGAGGCATGGGCCACTGTGACCAGTCTCCCACAGGCCGGACAACAGAGGGCCCTCCCTAGCAGAGGGGGCAGTGCTGGTGAGGCCACCTGCTCCCTGCCGTCTCACTGAGTGACCCTTCTGTCCCCGCTCTGCACTTGTACCTCACCTCACCTCATCTTTGAAGAGTCGTGCCTGGTCCTCACAGCCAGTCAGGGTCTGAACGAAGCTGAAGACCTTGGAAACCAAAGAAGACGTGTTGCCAAGGGGCTGGGGGGGAGGGGGGAGGGGAGAGGCGGGCCCAGGTGGACTTGGTGCTCTCTGGGCTTCGACAGTGTTGCTTCTTCTTGTCAGCCCAAGAGGATCCTTGTGTCTCTGGTGCTGGGTGAGCAAGGAGAGGCCCAGGGGAAGCCGTCTCTCCTGCTGGACTCCACGTGAACCAGCAGCACGTCCCTCTCCCCACCCACCGGGGTAGGCCTGCTGGCCCACGTCTCGGCCCCTGCCAGGCACCAGGAGGGGCTGTGGACGGGAGGGATGAGCGGGAGGTAGTGTCAGGTGCAGTGCCTGCTCTGCCTGACAAGGGCCTTTCCTGAACCCTCCTTCCAGGGTGTGGTGTGGTGACAGCACCAAGTGGGGAAGAGGAGTGGGGAGGGGTCCTCGCTCTCACCTCGTCAATGGTCCACTTGGCAACTGCTGAGGCCGAGATGCCTGCCACTCCCGGCAGGAGCTTGCAGTGCTGCTCCCAGCACACCGACAGCGAGCGGTCAGGGCGGGCCGACAGGGCTGACGTGAAGAGGGACTGGTGCATGGCGTCGGGAGCTAGTGCTGAAGGCAGAGGCAGAGGCTGGCAGGCTGGCGCTGAGGACTAAGCTGGTCCCTGAGGCCCACTCCTACCCATGCCCCTAGGGAGGACCAGGGCCTCCTGAGAGTCTTGCACAGCCAACAGGGAGATCTGACTCCTCAGCCACTGCCCATTCCTCCTGGTGAAGCGAGCGCCTCGCGTTACAGACTCTCAGGAGTCGGCTGTTAGGACCCGCCCAGCCCTCTCTCTCCGGGGCCCCGGCAAGGAGGTGCTGTAGCACCCCTGACTGTTCTCTAGATACCTTGTAGCAGGATGGCCTCCAACATCCGAGAAGCTCAGCCCTGACAGCAGAAGCCTGTTCTGTTTGCCCTCTTTTCCTGCCTGACTCTGGCGGAGTCAGGGTGCTTCTGTCTGAGAACCCAGCCGCAAGCATCTGCCACTGCCTCCAGCTCCATTCTTCCCCCCACCCACTCCCCAGCCTGTTCCGGCACCTAGAAGGTGATCCCTGACCTGCTCACCAACTCCACCCTGCCTGTCACCCTGCTTTCTGACCTGCTCCTGTAGTCCTGGCTCTTGGCCTCCTGCCTCAGCTGCTGTATGATCTCATGACTGACGCTGTTTGGCCTCCTCCTTGACCAGGCCTGGAGCTCACCTGCCTGGACTTCGTCTACTCTTGGAGGCTCGGACACACCTGGCCCCCGCCTACCTTACCAGCCTCGACTGGCCTTGGGCCATGTGGCCACTGTCCCATGGGGCTTGCCCTGCCTCTCTCTGCCCACAGTCCAAGAGAGCTGCCTCCCTCCTGTTCACTGAGCTTTTAGTTCTAGACACACGGCTGCAGCTTGCCATTGCCGCCTCCCCAGGGGCCCTCCCCCAGCTCATCACAGACCGGCTTTCCCCGCCCCTTTGGCCCTTAGCTTCAGCCTTTCACCCTGACTCCTCTGCACCTCCAGTCACTCTTGGAGCCTCTGGGATCCTGTCACCAGCCCCACGGGCTGCTCTGTAGCTCGGCCTGCCTGCCTGCCTGCTGCCATGTCTGCTTATCAGACCCAAGCTCTGGGCCACACTCCACAAACAGCCCAGCCTTCCGCACCGTGAAGGACCTGCTGCTCCCCTGGCTCCACCTGCTCTCAGCACTTGCCTGCAGCACAGCCGGGATCTCTCCTGACAGTTACCACCACAAACACTTCATCTGCCCGGCCACAGCCTTGGCCTCCTGTTTCAAGTCCTCTTTCTGGTTCTCCAGGAACCAGGTGAGGGACAAGGCTGAGAGGCTGTAGGGAGCTTTGCTCCTAATCCTTCTTCCCTGGAGCCCAGGATGGGAACTTTCACAGGCAGTCAGGGTGTCTTATCTAACTGCAAGCCTTCTAGGGGCAGGTTCTTCTGTTTTTTTTGGCTTATAAACAGCAGAAATTTACTCCTCACAGTTCTGGAGGCTGGTTAGTCCAAGATCAAGGCACCAGCAGATACACTATACGGTGAAGGCCCAACCCTGGTTAACAGATGGCCGACTTTTCACTGTGTTGCCATATGGTGGAAGGAACAAGGGAAGGCTCTGGGGTCTCTTTTATAAGGGCACTAGCCGCATTTCTGAGGGCTCCACCCTCTTGGCCTGATCATTTCCTAGGCCCCACCTCCAAATATCATCACATTGGGGATTAGGTTTCAACATATGACTTTGTTGGGCGGACACAAACATTCATTCTATAGCATGATGATGATGATGATGATGATGATGAGGTAAGCCCTTCCTTGCCCTCTCTGGGCCACAGCCTCAGTCTCTGGAAAGATTTAGCTTCCCAAGTTCTCGGGATACTTTTGGAATGAACGCACAGGCACATGCCCTCTGGTGGCCAGAGCCAGACCCTGGAGGGGAAGCTGGCCAGATGTCCCCTGGGTGGGTAGAAGAGGTGCCCACTGCAGTCCCATCCTCAGAAGTCCTAACTCCGAGGGCCTGAAGGCTGGCCAAGCCCCTTCTCACTCAAGCCTTAAGCTGCAGGAAGTGCCGTCTGTTTCCACCAGGAGGAGACAGCATGGAATGGCAGCAAGAAGAGGTGAGCCAATAGACAAGGCTAATAATACCAGTACATAATTGTGCTAAGCCCTTTACCTGACCTTCTCTAAATGAGAAGCCTCCTACCAGCTTTTGAGGTGGGCATATTTTCAGCATTGCACAGATAAGCAAGCTGAGGCTCAGACAGGGGGTCCCTCCCCAAGGTCTCACAGCCCATAAATGGCTGCCCAAGTCCAGGGCTGTGCTCTTAACCACCATGCTACAGATCATCTGGGTTGCAGAGACTGTTCCTGAAGAACCGGAACACCTTAAGTCCTGCCCAGAAACTGCAATGAGCCAGGCTATCTCTCATGGTCTCTTCTAGCCTTAACACGGTGTGCATTCAACTCAAATAAGGCATGATCCCTAGAGCTCCTGCCGTGTATCAGGCTCTGTGCTGAATTAAAACAAAAAAAGTTTTTTAATGTTTGTTTATTTTTGAGAGACAGAGTGTGAGCGGGGGAGGGGCAGAGAGAGAGGGAGACACAGAATCTGAAGCAGGCTCCAGGCTGTCAGCACAGAGCCTGACATGGGGCTTGAACCCACGAACTGCAAGATCATGACCTGAGTCGAAGTTGGACGCTTAAGTGACTGAACCACCAGGCACCCCAGGCCCTGTCCTGAAGATGTAAGATGAATTTGTCACCCAACGGAAGGCTCAGTCACCTTGTCCCTCCCTTTGGAGCATGTTATGGGCTTAACCGTATTCCCCCAAATGCATATGTTGAAGCCCAACCCCCAGTACCTCTGAATGGGGCTGTGCAGTTAACCCTGAATAATGTGGGGGTTAGGGGCACCAACACCGCACGCAGTCAAAAATCCATGTGCAACTTTGACTCCCCCAAAACTTTACTACTAATAGCCTACAGCTGACTAGAAGCCTTACCAATGACATAAACGGTCAATTAACATATATTTTGTATGTCATATGTATTATATACTGTATTCTTACAACGAAGGTAGCTAGAGAAAAGAAAACATTATTCAGAAAATCATGAAAAACTACTTTTACAGGACTGTGTGCAGTTCAAGTCGCTGTTGTTCAAGGGCCAACTGTATTTGGAGATGGGTCTTTAAACAGGTGATTAAGTTAAAACAAGGCTGTTAGGGTGGGCTCTTCTCCAATCGGGGGTCCTTGAACACATGTAGAGAGACACTGGGAGGACACACGCATACAGGGCAGACCACGTGAGGACACACTCAGCAAGAGAGCGGCCACCTGCAAGCCAAGGAGCAAGGTCTCAGGAGAAACTAGCAGATACCTGATCTTGGACCTTTAGCCTCTGTAAGTTGAGAAAATAAATTTCTGTTGTGTAAGCTACCGAGTCTGTGACACTTGGTTGTGGCACCCAAGCTAAGGCGAAGGAGACCGAGAGGTGGACGGACATCTGGGTTAGGTGCTTCTTGCCTGTTACGCCAGCAGCACAGAGCAGGAGTCAGCTCTGAGTTTGAATGCCAGCTCTGCCCCTTATGAGCCGAATGACCTTGGGCAAGTGGCTTCAGCCTCTGAGCCTCCTCCTGTTCCTCTTCTCTCAGAAGAAGAGAATGCCGTCCACATTACAGGATGCCTGAGAGGGTCAGTGACAGTATACGTATGGCACCTGCAACAGTGCGTGGCCCGTAGTAGGGGCTCAGTAAACAGTACTGGTAACTACTATTATTTCAGGTACTTGACACTTGAAAGTATTACTCATGTCTTCAAATGAGACTGAGACTCAGAGATATGAAGCGATTTGCTTAAGGTCACACAGCTAGAAAGTGAACGCCATGGCCTCCCTCCCAGGAGGCCTAGAATCAAGGGGAACGGGGCTGGGGGGCATCCTCCTGCTGCACAGTGGAGAACCAGAGGCCCAAAGAGGCTCAGAGTCCCTTCTGCAGACCCACAGCAAGGCCATGGGAGAAGCGGGACTGGAACCCATGGTCACCCGTGTTCTTGCCGCTGCTCTATGCTCTGCAAGTGCCTGAGAGGAAGAGGAGGCCTCCCTTCCAGTTGCCCCCTCTAGGTCCCCCTAGTGACTCATCCCACCAATTACTAAGCACTCACTGTGAACACCTTGTGGAGGGCATGGGAATAGATGACCCAGGACTTACTTGGGAAATCTTCTTGCGGGATCTTCCGATACTTTGGAGGGCGTCCAATCCTGGAGAGAGAGGGACCGGGTCCGTGGCAGGGAATCAGTGCCTGGCCTGGCCCAAGAGGACACGAGGCCCTGCACCCTTGCCCTCCGCACCGGCCATGATGGCGAGGCTTCTTCCTTAGGGAGAAGCCTGAGAGGTTCCTCTTACGGGCCGAGGCCTCCGTGTCGGACAGCTCCGCCTTCAGCCGATTCTGGTTCCTCTCGGCCAGTGGGCAGCCTGAGAGGCAATGGTGAGCTGTGAACTTGCCTGTGACGTGACCAGAACCATCACAACCAGGAGTGGGGCACTTCCTGGGGAAGCGAAGAAGAAGGTGGCATAAGCTGGGTTGAATATGCTTGTTCCCACTGAGCCCTTCCCAACTCTGGCCCCACTGGGCGAGTGTCCTGGTGAATCCCAATTGGCTGCGCACAGCAGGTTCAAAGAGCCCCTCTCTGAACAAGGCCTGGGGGTCTCAGCAGGGGCCCTTCACTCACCGGTGGTGAAAGTTGTACTTGGAGGTCCTGGTGTGTGGCAGGCTCCGATAGCTGAGAGGGGGACAGCCCCCAGGGGAGGCAGAGCTGGGTTCTCTGGGTCCTGGGGCAGCAGGAAGAAAAGAGTCAGGACAACGTCCTTGGCGGGGGTGGTGGTGTGAGATGAGGGGATGGAGGGCAGGGAAGGAACAGTTTCTAGGGGGAAGGTTAGAAGTAGGAGCAAGTTCCTCAGCTACAGGGGCCCTAACCTAGACTGTGACATCATTTCCTGCTACTGGGTATCTGCCCCTCTTTGGAGAATGAGGGCTTGGCTCTCATACACTCTCTTCAAACCTCAGGCCATGATCTCTGCCCCTGAGAGAAGGAAAACCCTCTGGGAGAAGATCAACTCAGAGCTGGTGTAGGCACAGCTGTACCTGAGAAGCTGCATCAGATAGGTTCATGTTATTCTGTTTCCCTGTTTCATTCTCAAGGCGTTAGTAACTTTCTTTAGGCCCTACTCAGATTTGGAGAATAACTGAGAAGGATCAATACCCGACGTCTCTTGGAACTGAGTGGTGCAGTGACCTGACCTCCAACCCTACCTGCAGAGATCAGGATTTTATTTAAAGAAACCTGGTTTCCTCAGCAAACATAACGTCTGCTCTGTGTGGCTCTGGTGGATGCTGAGAGAACTCCCTGGGTGCATAACTCCTTCCTAGGTACATGCTCCCAAGCGAGCTCGCCCTGCACATCTCAGTACCCTAAACCCAACAATGGCTCATTGTGGCAGAGACCACTGAGGCAGGGGAAATGCGGGATTCCAGAGCTCACTGTAGGCACTAGGGTTCACGTGTGCACAGTCAGAATCCCCTGGGCAAGCTGCAGGAAGGGGACTGTCAGAGCTTGTGGGGTTGAGGTGGACATCAGTAGGAGAAGGGTCAGAAGGTCCGAAAGGTACACACGGAGAGGAGGCTGCAGAGGATGCCCTGTCTTGGAGCACCAGCCCGCAGGGTGGATGTCAGGATGGTCGGCGTCAATCCAGAAGTCATAGGCGTGACTCCAGCCATCAAAGTGGAGCTGGGGAGGAAAGGCCCTTGGAGGTCAGGTATTCCTCATGGAGCCCAGCTCAGCCAGGAGGACCTCCAGGCTCCAGGAGGCTCTCCACGTCCTTGGGGCCTGTCAGAAGCAAGATCCTGGATTGGAAGAACCAAGGCACCAACCTCACCAGAATCCACCTCCACCACCACTTTTTCCAAGGGCTTTACTCATTAAGTTACTGGCATCTCCCATCAATCCACACACAGGAAAAGGATCATTAGGCCCACTTTATAGGCTCAGAGAGGGGAAATGACTTGCCCAAGCTTACTCTGGATGAGGCTAAAGTTTGACCCCAGATCTTCGACCTCGAATGTAGAGCTCCCTTCCCACAACCTGTGGCCTCCCTTATGTCTGACTCATGCCACGCCCTTGACCTCTAACCAGTCCACAGAATTCCTGCCCAAAAAGCCTGTCCACTCCCCTGGCCTGAGGGGCCCGGAGCCACCTTTATCCGATGGTCCTCCACATCCTCCACGCTGGCCACACGAATCAGGGCTGGGTTCCTGCGGTCCACGGCCTCCAGCTTCATGTTGACCAGGAAGCTGTGTGGGGGTCGCTGCAGGGGGACAGCAGCCTTCAGGCCAAGGCCTAGCTCAGTAGAGCTGAGGCCCCAAGAAAGGAGCCCAACTGCTGTGACTTAGAAATTGTGGCCTGCCAAAGGGGGAGCACTCCACTTGGCCTCCATTCCATGTGGCTGGCCAAGTGCTCCATGCCTTCCCAGAGGTCAGCTCTGGGGGCAGAGAAAGCTGACTCACCACCTTGAAGGCCCAGGTAGGCACAGCAGAGGCCCCGGTTTCTTCCAGATATTTCTCCCAACAGAAGCTGTCAGGGTCTGGGTAGTCTAGAGGAGAGGATGAGAGCAATGTCTAGGCACTGTGGCACACTAGGGAAGTTCTCTCTCCCCAAACAGGACCCGGAGAACAGACAGGGTACAATCCCCCCAACACCACCAGAGCCAGCTGCTGGCAGGGGCTCCTGAGGCAGAAGGGTGCTAGCCGGAACCAAGCATATCACCAAGCAGTTCACAGGGCTGTCTGGGAACGCTGGCCCCCCCTTCCCCCTTCTTGGTCCTGCTGCTCCAGCTCAAGCCCAGCCCCGTCTGAACCTCTCCTGTGTGTGCATCAGAGTAATACTCTGAAAGGAAAGGACACACTTTCTCTGCTCTGGATTCCTGCTCCCTTGCTGAGGGGGGTCGTCTAACTTTCTTCCTTTAAACCTCAACAGGTCAGGGGTTGACAGGTCTCTCCTTAAATCAAAGGTTTCTCAACTCCCAAGCAAAGACGATGAGGCTCCAGGATACATCTGTCCCCTCACCCAGACCCTAAAGACCCAGCTACTGAGGTAAGGGATCAGGAGGAGGGCTGTGGGGTCAGGCCTGGAAAGGGGCATTTGCTCAGGCTGCAGGGTCACCTTGTGGAGGGGTGAGGGGCTTTCCTTGCTTCTGGCACCAGCCCACTGGGTGGATGTAGGGGCTGCTGGGATCACACCTGAAACCAAGAATACTTCACTGTCCCAAGTGACACTTTGAGGCCTATGACAGCACAGCTCCAGCACCCAACCTCATTCTACTGCTTAGTGAGAGCTACACAGACGGCTGATGAAGTCAGAAAACTGTAGCATTAACTACAAACTCTAAGACTACCATAACGTATAAGGGAAAATCATGAATCACAGGTTTGCTCATCCTAACCTTGGTATTTTTAGGATGAAACATTTAATTTTGCATTGTATTTCTTATGATATAGATCAAAGCCACAGGACAGTCCGTGATGCCCCAGAGCAAATATCAATGTCAGGACCAGGTTGGGGTTACATGGTGCCTGAGGTCTGAAAGTATTGCCTCCTGCCCCCACCATCCCCTCACCACCACCACCCCCCGCCCCCCTCCACCGACCCCAGCCAAGTCTGGGCCCTCCCACTACCAGTAGTCGTAAGTATCATCCCAGTTGTCAAAGTGCACCAAGAAGCGGCTGTCCACCACGTCGGTCACACTGGCCACACAGACAAGGGAAGGGTTCATGCGGTCAACAGCTTCCAGCTTCATGCCCACCTGGAAGCCCAGGGGTGGGGGACTCTGTGGGCAAGAAGAGAGGCTGCCATAACAGGCTGGCTAGCACTAACCCAGAACCCACTGGCAAAGGAAGGAGTAGGTTTTCCAGGAGTTATGCCTGGGGTGGGGTAGGGTAGGGGGCACGGGAGAAACAGGCTGAGAAAGAGGGTCCTTCCAGGGCAGAATCATAACCCCAACCCCGAGCCACTTGGGAACTTGTGGCCTCCAAGGAAGGAAGCCTCACTGTGGTGGAAGATGAGAGACAGGCAGAAAGCCACGCATTCACCCAGAGAGTCTGTCTGGTTGAGTCTAAGCCTCTCCTACACAGACCAGCCTGGCCTAGCTTGCATTGAGGTGGCTGGGTCACTAGTGGGTGCTGGGAGGGAGAAGCTATCGTGAGGCAGGGAGAGGGGAGGAAGAGCATCCATTGGGCGTAAGCTTCAAAAGTCATCACCTCCCTTGACCTTTGCAACAACCCTGTGGAGGTAAGTATTATCATCTCCATTTTATAGATTACATAATTTGTGCAGGAACACAGTGCTAGTCAATGGTGGGACCGGGATTTAAACAGTTTGACTTAAAAGTCTGCATTCCCTTTCATAATAGCAGGTAGAACCCCACCAGTCACCTGGGAACCTGTAGGTATGGTCTGTGGGGCCAGACCCGGGCGGGAGAGTAACTGCCTGAATGGCATGGTGGACGCCCTGACCCCTGGGGACCCTGCACTCTTGACCTGGTAACAATTTTAATGCGGGTTCCCTAAATCTTGCGGACTTCTGGCTGGAGATTAGGAGCTACTTCGACTGCTGGATACAGTTGCCAGCTGCCTTGAACAGAGAAAAAGACAAGGAGTGAACGTTGGGACTAAATGGGATAGTCGTGGTGTTGGTCAAAAGGAAGGAAAAAGCAAGCTCCCAGAACAGAGGCTTGGACCTTACCCCCAGGTCTGCAGAGCAAAGCGATGCAAGAAATAAGGACAGTGGCATCCCAGTGCCCAGGCTGAGATGGTGGGTGCCCGGAGGACAGGGTTTCTGCGGTAGGGAGGAGGGGAAACTGGGCAGACCCCATAACCAGGTCTCCCTCTGGCCCTCGGCCTGCCCAGAGCGCCCCTCCCATTTGGTGTGAGCTGAGAGCACTGGTAGATGAGCTCTCTTCTGCTGGGATTCTGTCCCAGAGGGTGGGAATACGCTCTCACTTGCTCGGGGCCACTCACGTGGCTCTGGTTCACAAACAGGTGCTTGGGGGCGGCCTGAGCTCTTGTGCTGCGCAGGTACTGGCTCCAGCTGAACTCCTCCTCCTTGTAACCTAGGCCCCTCAGGCGGGGAAGAACAGAGTGCCGTGCAGACAGAGGCTGGGCCATCACGAGGACATCCCGCGCTGAAGCAGCAGAATCAGGAAAGCCCAAGGACCTCCCAACCCTCAGGAACCTGCCCAGGGAGACCCTGCTGAGGTGGGACATGACCTGGGTCGTCACTCCAAGGGCAAGGGCAAAGCAGAAGCCCTGGGGCCTAGTCACAGCAGGATGAGATTAAAAGAGGCTAGTGGTGGAACGGGGAACAGGGGAGAAGGTCCCACAGGGAAGAACCAATGGGTCTGAGGGCTCACTGCCTCACTGTGACCAACCTGGCTAGGCCTTACCTTTGGGGGGCTGCAGTTTGTGCCCAGTCTTCTCAAACCAGCCAGCGGGGTGAATGTCAGGGGAGTTGGCATTGATCCAGAAGTCATGGCACTCGGAATACCCATCGAAGTGTAGACGTAGGCGGTAGCCACACACCTAGCCCCATGAGGGGGAATCACAGGGACTCTGATGCCAGCAGACTCCCACTCCCTCTCCCTCACCTCTCCTGGCACAGCCTGGTGGTCTCAAGGGTCTCGAACGCTAGCAAGGTCCCCAGCCCACCACTCTTCCCCCATCCTGAACCTTGCCCCACACTCTCCCATCCTGCATTGAGGACAGATCATGTACTCATGAGCCGAGTCTGCATGTGAGACAGGCAGAGTCTAGGACATCCTCCTGCCCTTTTGAGTCCTGGACAGAACAGCAAGGGCACCTACCGAGGCTCAGGCCTGTTCAGAGGGCCCCTGATGACCCTTCCTTCTGCTACCGTCTCTCACTGCTCCCCCCTCACACTGCTGTGACCTCACTAAGCTGATGGCAGCTCCTTGAACTTGGCTCCCTGTTCTATGCCCATGACTTTTGCTTCTTCTGCCTGGAACACCTACTCACTCACAATTTATCCCTCAATGCTTGGCAGGAGGCCTTTCCTCTATGAAGCTCCTCTTGCCCCCTTGGGGCTGCCCTGCTCACATCTGCTGCCCCGTGTGGTAAGCTGCTGATGTGTTTATCTGGCTGATTCCCACACAAGTGTGAGCTCCCAGAGGACGAGATCATGGTTGGACTCATGCCAACACCTCTGCCCTCGGGATCCCTCCTCCTCAGGCTCCCCCAGCACTGCAGGATGCACCATTCAGTAACGTCTCCACGCCCAATATTTAGGTTTTGTTCCTATTTTAGCTTTCGGTGGGTTCCACCATAACCCCCTAAAGACTGGGTGCTTTCTGAGGGCAGGGCAGTGTCTCCGTCATCTGAGTCAGGACCTCCATGTCCCTAGCAGTCCCCATCAGGCTACCCAGAGAGACATCACCAGAAAATGGGAGCAAGTCTCAGCTCACCTCAGCCACTGTGAGGATGAAGTACATGGACGGGTGTTGAGGGTCGATGCCTTCCAACTTCATGCCCAGTCTGAAGCCATTCTTATTATGAGTGACCGCCTGGTACTGTCAACGCACAGATTGGAGAGGACCCAGCCTCCATCCAGCCTTAGCCTTGCCTAGTGGGCTTGGGGTGAAGGAGCTGCCTTTAGACCCCACCCGCCTGGTATTACCAAAGTGTTAGCTTATTTGGGAATCTTTAGTACAGGGATCCACAGCAGGACACACTAGCTCCCAGGTCCTCTCAAAAATGTGGGCTAAGTCAGGGCTAGATTTAAGGGCTTGCTCTTACCCAAGTCATAGAGAGATCCGCATACAAGAACTGAGCAGAAGGTACCAGGATTCAAAAGTCCACAGGTCCAGTGATGGGTGAGCCAGGGTCCCACCTCTCTACTTCCTCCTATCCTGGGCGCCTCTCAAGAGTGAGCCCTTCTCTACTCTGGGACCCTAACCAGCCTCTCCCCCTTCCATTCTACCAGTCTTTTGAGGGATATCAGACACACAGAACACCAGAAGGTCTGAGGTTGGTGGTGAGTTCCTGGACTGGGTATGCAAGCTCTTCCTAGGTAGAAATTGCCTGACTCACGTCCTGGAAGAGGCTGACAGGGGCGGTGACAGCCTTCTGCTCCTCCAGGTAGGGCTCCCACGACCAGCCTTCCTTCTTCTCCCCTGATGCTGTGGACAGGAGACAGACAGACTTAACCTCTGGACTGCTCCCGATAGATTCTTCTCCTGAGTTTCCCCTGACTCATCTCTACCTTACCTCCAAAACAAACCTTTGTCTATGATCACATGCTGCCCTCTGGGCCCTCCCAGCCATGCCAGCACCAGACAGCAGGGGTTCAGACTTCAGGGGAGACTCAGTCTCAGGCGGGGCTGCACCAGATTCTGTCTGCCCCACCCTCATCCCCAGACCACCGTTAGCAAAAGTACTTTGTATTATTTAGCAATTAAATTGAGGTCCCACAGAGGGACTCAGTTTTCTGACAAAGCCCAGTGACAAGTCCTGAGCCAGAGGAATTCATCACAGTGCCACCTAAGCTCACAGGGATAGAAGAGGAAAAAGAGAAATGAGACAGAAACCATGGAAGGAGGAAGAAACGGAGGAGCAAGGTCACACAGAAATGAGAAACTCTCTTTTTTCGAATCTTCTTCCTCTAAACACACACAGGTACACACAGATACACAAGTATGTTATATGTGTGCTTAGTATGCCCACAGAGTACAGACTGATTCCATGGCCCTCCTTGACATACACATGCCATGTGTGTACGCACCTGTGTGCGTGCACGCGCGCGCGCGCGCACACACACACACACACACACACACACACACACACACACACACACTGTGGTTAGGAATATCCAGAGGAGATCCCTCCTGGGGAGAGGGAGAGAAATTTCCCTATGGGACCTTCAGGTTAGTGTAAGATGGAGACCAGGCCTACAGAACAGAGAGAAACATCCTTTAAAGACTAGAATAGGTGGCAATATGTAAGGTAGGCTCACAAGGTCAGCCTGAGCTGCCTTTAGCTGAAGGCTACAGATAATGAAAGAGGCAAAAACCTGCAAAAATCAATTCATATCCCTTGGGTAAATAGCTCCAGCTTCTTCTAGAAACTTCACTGACTCAATTTTGTCATCTAAGATACGCAGACAACTTCATCTACCACAGGGAGTCATTTGCAGAAGTAAATGAAATGCTGTGAGTAAAAGATCTTCTTGAAATGCAAAGTGCTGGTCTTGTGTTACTGGTCTTCCTAGGGTTCCATGAAGTCTGTCTGATCTGGATTCTAGCTCTGCCGTGCTCTGGCTCTCTTGGCTACTGCCCTGGATCATTCAGATGTGGAGTGATTTGTTACTCAGGAAGAAGCTTTTCTTCTTTAGCTGGAACCGCAGTGGCTAGAAGCATCTCCCTAGGAGCTGCCTAAGTTCCCTGGCCACTGTACTGAGCCTTGAGATCCCCACCATCTGACCCAGCTGGGCCAAAGCAAGTCTTTTCTTCATCAACTGATCAACCAAGCCATCAGACTGTCTCAGAGATCTACACCTACACACCAACCCAGAGTACATCTCTTCCCACTACCCTCTGTCCTGAGTGAAACCTGGATTGTCCCTTGAACACATCACTTGTGTTCCCTCAAGAAATCCTCAGTTCTCCCAATTGGCCTTTATCCAGACTTACAGAGCATGCCAAGGGAGGAGAGAGTAGGCTTTGGGACGCCAGCCCTGGCATCGTTTCCCCGCGTCTTGCCACTGCCATTCTACGTTATCCTGCATAATACCTCTTCACTTTTTCCAAATCACCACTATTATCACCAGCCCTTCACAACCCCTGAGCCTTTCTCCCCAGACGTTCTCACTTCTCACTCTTCCTAAACCGTACATGAGCCACTTGTTGGACTTCTCACCTCAGGAAGCTCTGCCCCTCCTGGGCTCCTAACTCTAAGTTCTTCTCCCCTCAGCCACACTCCAATGTGGCCAAGCTCTAAGACACCCCCCCTCTGCTGCCCAGGCCACAGTAGAGACCTCTGGCCTCCCCATCTTCTGTGTCTTACCCTTCCAACCCCCAACCATGCCACTTGCCTCCCTAACCCTTTATTATCTGCATTCTCTCACTAGTCACAATGCATAACAGGTATATAGACTTTACAGTTTACCATCACCACCATTTCCATTTCCCTTAACCATTCCTTCACCACTGAGTGAAGGCTTCACCATTGAGTGGGGCTTCCTGTGTGCCAAGGCTGGTGCCAGAAACTGGGGGTACAGGGATGCCTCAGAGACCTCACATATGTGGTCCCCTTTAATCTTCACACAATGTCTCAAGGAGATAGGTAGGACTCATGGTAATCCTTTTCACAGATGAGAAAAGAGATGAGAAATGGAATCCAGTGGAGAGAGATCTGACTACTAAACCCTTCAGTAATGACTAGACATCTCCTCCCTGACCAAGCCCCAGCCTCCTCTGGTTTCCTGCATCCTTTTCCCATGGTGAACAACAGGCTGAGCTGTTAGCTACACCCTCAAGACCAGATGAGTCCCAACGCTTCTGCGTACAGTTGTACAGTATGCACACTGTACACAGGTGCCCAGCCAAGAGGGTGAATGGGCTGAAATCCAGCCTAGGCTCCTTGCCGAGCCATGTGGCTAAGTCTACTGTGAAAAAAGGTTGCCTTTTTCTAATTGGGTCTGCTCAGAAAGGGCACCTGTTTACAATGTGTGTCAAGGTACCGCATAGGCCAGCTGTGGTACTCATCCTCTTTTGACTTCCAGAAATGCTCCTTTGCTTATTCCTGCTTCCTTAGACTAGATGCTCTTGACTAGCAGTTTCTTCAGCTAGCTCAAGCTGTCCAAAACCAAATTCATAACTTCTCTGCCAAAGCTGTGGTCTTCTCAGTCTAGTCCATCCTGGTCGATGGCACGAGTATCCATTCAGTCACATAAGCCAGGAACACGAGAGGGATCCTTTATGTCTCTTTTTTCACGCCCAGCCTCCTTCAGTCGCTGAGTTCTGCTGACTCCAACTTCTACCTGTCTCTCGAACCTATCCCCACCTCTCTCTATGCTCACTGTTGGTCTCACTTTGAGCCTGGTTCAAGAGCCCCTGGACTGATCTCTCCGCCTCAGATTCAGTCTATTGCCAGAATAGCTCTAAAATAAAAATCATTTCTTTCTTTGCTTTACATCCACAATGGCTTCTGATTTACAACCAAAAGTCCAAACACCTTTCTGCAGCACACAAAGCTGTCAGTGACTAGCTTACCATGCATTTCCACGTCCCTGTGTGCTTCTGTGCCTTTGCACATCCTCATCCCTCTGCCTCATAGATGCTGTCCCCACTGTGTCCCATCCTCTTATCTTCTTCTCACCCACAGCTCCGGCACTAGCACAGGGTTTTACACAGAAAGATAATCACCAATTGTTTGTTAAGTGAATGACTAGGAGGATGTATGTGTGCATGCACGGATATGTGGACGACTGGATGTACGGATGCAGGGATGTATGGATGTATAGACGCACAGAGGGAAGTAACATCATCCCACCTACCCTGTGCAGCCTTCCTTGGCTTTATGAGGCAGCACTTGTTCCGTGACAGTCCTTTGTACCTACATATCTCAACCACAACAGTTATTATACTATTCCATAACTACCTGTTTAAAAAATTTTTTTTCATTCATTATTTTTGATAGAGACAGAGACAGAGAGAGAGCAGGGGAGGAGGAGAAAGAGAGGGGGACAGAGGCTCCGAAGAGGGCTCTGTGCTGACAGCAGAGAGCCTGATGTGGGACTTGAACTCACAAACTGTGAGATCATGACCTGAGCCAAAGTCAAACGCTTAACTGACTGAATCACCCAGGTGCCTTCTCTCTCTCTTTAAAGTTTATTTATGTATTTTTGAGAGAGAGAGAGAGACAGAGAGGGAGAGACAGAGAGAGAGAGGCAGAGAGAGAGGAAGGGAGAGAATCCTAAGCAGGCTCTGCACTGTCAGCACAGAGCCCAACACAGGGCTCGAACTCATGAACCGTCAGATCATGATCCGAGGCTTAACCAACTGAGCCATGCAGGCACCCCTCATTCCTCAAATGTCTTGATGTCCCTGTGCTACCAAGCCCCCTTCCATCTGAGCACTTCCTTCTTGCTGCACTCTCTTAGCTGTATCTTCTTCCTCTTCTCTTGCCATCGGTGGTTCTTTCTCCCACCCCAACCCTGCTCCTCAATGATGGGAACCCTAGAAATACACCAATTGCTTCCCATTTCCTCTCTTTGTGCTGACTCTCTTGGGACGCTTCTTGAGCGCTGCTTCAGTAGTTTAGGTGGAGATAATTCGCAGATTAATGGTTCTAGCCAGACTTTCCACTCTAAGGTCTACAGGAGAGAAGGAAAACCTAAAGAACAGAATGCTATGGCTCAAGAACAACCAATCACAAGTAGTCACCAGGGTGCCAACCATGTGCTGGATCTTTTTGTTTTAAATTTGCCACAGAAACATGTATTTGCCTATCTCTTCTGCGGTATGGTTAGCCAGTATTTGCCTATCTCTTCTGCAGCATGGTTAGCCAGTTCAGAATCAGTTCATTTCAAGACAGAAAACTTAATCAAGAGCCTGCCGCTTGAGGTCAACATGTACCTGGCAAGGATCTATGCCTGGGAACACCAAGCCAAAGAGGCTGAGCTCCATAATGCTATGGTCTATTCTTCACTTGGCCTTCAGTTTCTAGTAAGTGCAAATGGACCTTTCTGAAAATCTCATGAAAGTCATGGACCATCTACCCAGAAAAATAAGCAATTCACAGAATTTTGCACATAAATTTAGATTAGGGACCTCAGTTAAGAAGGCACTGTTGTAAGAGTCCTACTGATAAATGACTTGTACCAAAGCACACACTCATATTCTCAACTTGCTCCCCAACTTTACGGCACACTCTTTGTATTTCAATATAAAATGTGTTTCCTATACCAAATTAAAAAATGGCATGGATCTGAATAAATATTTATCTAAAGAAAATATATAAATGGCCAATAAGCACATGAAAAGATGCTCAACATCATTAGCCATCAGTGAAATGCAAATCAAAACCACAATGAGATATTACTTCACATCCACGAGGATGGCTATAATAAAAAAGAGACAATAACAAGCATTGATGAGGGTGTGAATAAACTGGAACTCTCAAACTGGTGGGAATGTAAAATGGCACAGCCACTTAGGAAAACAGTCTAGCAGTTCCTTAAAAGGCTAAACATAGAGTTACCATATAACCCAGCAATTCACTCCTGGGTACACAATCAAGAAGAATGAAAACATATCCACACAAAAACTTACACATGGATATTCATATCAGCATTACTCAGAATAGCCCCAAAGTGGAAGCACCCCATATCCATCAATCAATAAATAAAGTGTGATATAACCACACAATGGAATATTACTCAGCAATAGAAAGGAATGGGGTACCAATGGCCGCTACCCCATGGATAAACCTTTAAAACACTGTGCTAAGTGAAAGAAGCCAGTCACAAAGAGCCACCATATTATGTGATCCCATGTATGTGAAATGTCCAGACTAGGCAAATCCACATCCACAGAAAATAAACCTGGGGTTGCCTAGGACTACAGGGGTATTGGTGGTTTTGGGGGGAATGATAGCTAAGGGACCCAGGGTTTCTTTTTGGAGTGATGAAAAAAATGTTTTGAAATTGATTGTGGTGGTGGTTACACAACTCTGTGAGTACACGAAAACCCACTGAATTGTACAATTCAAATGGATGGACTGCATGGTTTATGAATTCCATCTCAATAAAGCCGCTAAAAAAACCTGTACCTTGTAAAAATACATATGAAGCACTAACTGTGAAAACTGGATAGAGCAGACACCAATCAGAATGAAAACATTCCGCTCCTCAGAAAACATCATTTAGAAAGGAAAAAGCAAGCCAAAGACTGGGAGAAAATATTTTTTTTAGCATATATGTTTGATAAAGGACTTATATCCAGACTATATAAAGAATCAATAATAAGAAGATAAACAACTTGATTAAGAATGGGCAAAAATGTATGTCTCAGGCAACTATAAGGAAACAGAAGAAGATGCTTGCAGGACTGCTCTGAATGTGAAAAGGCTGTAACAAGTTGACCCCAAAGAATCCCACCTGATCTGGATGTGGGCAGAACGAGAGGGGACATGAGAATATCAGAATAACTGTTAATGACTAAATATACTGTAAAGACTTTTACCATGGTGTGTTAGAAAACGATTCTTCAAACAAAGTGGCTGTTGCAACGATAAAGCAGATATATGCGAGAGAGAGAGAGAGAGAGAGAGCGCCTGAGTACACACATGAGTTACACGGCTCTAAACCGTAAACTATTGGAACATCCTGTGAGGACTAGATAACGTCAGTCTTGTACAACATGAGCCCAGCAGCTGGCCATCTAACCGCCAAACAGTGTAAACAGAACACAGGTTCTCCACACACACACAGGACACTCAAGCAAACCTGCCACCCCCACCCTGAGCCCTAGATTCTTCTGCCAAAAGACCCCAAAAATGAGTGGGAAAAAATTTAGCCATAAATGCAAACTTCTGTTGACTAACAGAGTATCTTTCCTTGAAAAAAGGAAAAAAGACAGAAAAGGGAAAATATCCAGAAGATGGTGAGCAGTATGGTGAGAAGTATGAATCAAAAGATAACTCTGTACTGGACAAGAGGACCCAGCTAAAAGAATGCTGATTCATGAATCTAGCTCCCTAAGTAAGACAGAGCAGTTGAACCACTGTCTTGAGGAGTTAGACACTGTCTCCTTCCTCTGAATAAGACTTAAGAGGTCATAAACCAATGAGAGCTACGCTTTCGGCTTCTGATGTGAGAGCCTTGGGTGAGAGACAGCAGTGAAAATTTGGTTTGGATGTGATGGGCAAAATTTCCAATAGGCACTACAGAGTTCGGAACCCTGGGCACAGCCTGGGTTCCTCTGGCTGGCAATGATCTGTCAAGGCAGAATGTCTTAAGAACTCACCTCAGCCTCTGGCTCTCTCTGGGACAGGAAAGACAGTAAATCATGCAACTGAACCATGGTCCAAGTGGAACCACCAACATACGACTCATCCATTCATGCACTGAATAAACATTTATTGAGAGTCTACTCAACACCAGTCGCTAAGCTAAGTACCGAGGATACAATGATTAATACAGCTTTGAGGGAGGAAGGTAGACATTAAACAAGAAGTGTGATAAATGTTACTTAGCTTAGCGGACTGTTGTCACATGGGAATGGAGAAGGGCTGAGGGCCAGAGCTGACTATGAATGACTTTTGTTCCACTTTTTTTGGAACCAAAGGGCCAGAATGGAGGCCCAAATAGCAAGGTCAGAGGAATGACTGGTATGAACTTGCTCACACCACCAAAGGGAAGCAATGCCATGTGGTGCCATTAAAAGCTGTTTAAGTCTTTGGATACTGAGCCTGGCAGTGAGGCCTATTCACAAGTAGATAATAGAGAATACACAACTACATGATACAGTTCTCCCCATATACGCATACCAGCACATAAATCAGAATCATTGTCTCTCTCGCTCATTTTTTCTCCCTCTGTCTCACATACACCAGTTCATACTCATCTATATATATACCACTCACCATCACATTCCTAACCCATACTCCCAGCCTCACACCTCCAAAAGCATATACACACATCGCACCAATATATATACACACACACAGGCCACCATACCAGGCTGGCTGCTGTTCCACTCCTCACTTTCCGGGGTGCTAGCAGCGGGCTGTCCCTCTGGATCCTTTCCTTCTTCTTGCTTCTCCTGTGGAAGGCAAGCCTTATTCCTGTCCTCAAGGGTTGAAGTCCCAGACTCTATTCCCCTGCCTGGCTCCCTGGCCACACGGTGTTCAGTCACAAACAAGTGGAATTTCTGCTAGGCTACCAGCTGGAACACAGCTCCAGCGGACAACCCCTTATGAGGTTGAGGTGCACTCACATGACCATACAGCCCCTAGTGACGCAGTCTGATGACAATCTTCCTCATTCCCCTCAGAACTGCTCTGTGTGGATTTTACCTGCCCACTGGAACTTTCATGCTCTGTCTCTTCCAGCTTCTCTGCAACTAGAGCCCTGTGCTCCCAGGCCTCCGGCCTTGTGACTGGGCTCCGGTGATGGAGCTTTCCATCTGCCTACACACCTACTTGGGTGCTGCTTTATGTGAATGTGACTTAGCCCTGACATGAGACTGAGATGGGAGCTCCAGAAAGCAGGAGGGTGATTTAATCATTTTCCTCTAACCAAGTACAGGACCTGAATCAAAATGGGACCCCAAAAATATGATGAGTGAGCCATCATGTGTCTTCTCTGGCCCAGCCCCACAGCCTGGATTAACAGAGAGGGTCGTGGGAACTGAGGCAGTCTCTAGCCTCCGCTCTCCCTCCCCACTGCCCTCTTCCTACCAAGGCCTCTGGCTCCGACTCCTCCTCTGATGGGCTGTGGTATTCCCTGCGCTTCCTCTTCTTCATGGGTTTGAGGAGTTCAGAAGCGCTGGTGCTGGAGCTCTGGCCGGAGTTCTCCACTATGACTGACCTGAGGGAGGAAGGCCTGAGAGAAGGAAGCACCCACCCTGCACCACCCAGTCCCTCTTCTAAGCCCTGAACAGGAAGAGGGCTTGCCTCCCCCTCCCCCCCCCCCCCCCCCCCCCCGCCCCACAGCCAGAGCAAGTAGGGTTGCAATCCCCCCCCCCTTACCGCTCTTGGAACAGCGGTGGGCAGTCATCATTGGAAGAACCGGGATCCGGACCTGCGCTTTGCTGAGGTCCACACTCCTGGCACCGACAGTTCCCATCATCTTCTGGGGGGTCCTGCGGGGGATCTTCTGGAGGGTCCTGGGGGAGGTCGGCTGCGGGGGGGGCCAAAGGGGCCTCAGGCCTCCCACCCACCACAGCCGCACCTGTCAGGCCCCGCCCACCTCAGAGCCCAAGCCCCCTCAGGACCAATCCCTGGGTGCACTCACAGAACCAGGGCACCCTCACCCCAACCCCTAACCATGGAAACTCCTTGGGGAGCTCGGGCCTCGCCCCACCCGTGCAAGGCCCCAGTCTGGGGACTTGGTGGGTGGGGGTCCTACCGGGCTGTTGGGTGCCCGCATCGCCACCTCCCGCCGGGGCCTCGCCATCTTCATACTCGGCCACACCTTCTGGCCGCAGCTCTGGGCTCGGGGGCTGCTCTGCTCCTACCATGTTCAGCGGTGCGTACTCGCTTATCCGGAACTGGAGCGCAGGACGGTCTGAGGACAGGACTCCCGTACCCCCTCGACCCGTCCCCACTCGGCACAGTCCCCTCAAGCCGCCTTACTCCGCAAGGCTCGGCTCTGGGTGCCAGGCTCCAAGCCACGCCCCCAGCAGCCCTCCAGACTCCGAGCGCCTCCACCCCAGCCATGCCCCTAGAGTCCCGCACTCAAAGCCGCACCCCGGAACCCTTCATCGAGGCCCCTTCCCCCTCCTTCGCCTCGAGCCCCGCCCCTGGCCCGCTGGCTCCGCCCCTCAGGTGCGGCTCGCCGGGGGCCCGCCAATCCCCACAGACACTGACCCGCAGGCCGCTCCCAGGAGGCGGGGCCGCGGCCTCCGTCCACTCCAGGAGCCGCACTGTGGTGGCGCTGGAGCTGGCCACAGGCCCGGCGCTTAACTGCGGCAGAACGGTGGCCGTGACAGGTACACTGCCCGCCACTCGCTCCGGAGCGCCCACATGGATTGGTTCCCGCGGAAAACAGGACACGTCTAGGGCACTGCTGGGCAGGCCAAGGGTGGCCGAGCTGGCTGTGAACAAATACACGGACTGTCATGACACAGGTAAGCCTGGTGGTCGTGCCCCATGCATGTGTGTGGGCAGGTGAAGGTTTGTCTTTCTCAGGATCCATACCTGCCTAAGCAGGTATGCTCCTTCTCCCCAGACCCCTGGCTTGGCCCACCTGGGATGATGAAGGCAGTAGTGGGCAGGTGAGAGCCAGAACCTGAGCTGTCTCTGGCCACCAGGTGCACGTTGACCTCTCCTGTGGAGGGCCCCTTCAGTGTCCTCAGCATCTCCATTTCGGCATTCCCCTCCATCCTGGTAGGCCTACAAGCTGAAGACAACCCCTATGGCAATCAGGGCGGGAGGGGGCTTCTTTGAGGAGCAGCTGGTCACCCTCAGGCTGGCAACCTGAAGAGAAAATCCTCAACCCTAGGTAGAGCAGACTGTCTTAGGAGACCAACATAAACTCTGGCTCCTGGCTCCAACCAGGTCACCCAGATGAGGGCTCTGGCCAGGCCCTGCATCTCCCCCAGACTCTGGGAAATGGGCATGCGTGAGGGTGCCCTGTAAACTGTGATGTTCTGAACTGACTCTGGGGAGTAGGTCTTGGGCCGAGGTTCTGTCTGGCCAGCTGTCACGGCGTAGCCCAGGCTAAGTCCAAACTCCCCTCTCTCAACCCTGACCTCCAGCCCCACTAGAATCAATCCCTTCTCCCTCTGGAAATTTAGAGCCCTCAAGTACCAGGTTCTCTCTCACTCACAAGGTCCATTTTCCTGGGAGATGATCTTTCCTGATCACAGTCCTTTATAACACCTGCCCACAATCCTTCAACCCCAAGCACAGAGTGCACACCGTAACATCTGTTGAACAAATGCATGCATGTGAAGAGCACAGAGGTATCTGAGAGCCCAGACAGTGCATGAGTTTGCTATAAATAATGCAAGGGCGAAAGAGGCATTTAATACAGAGGTGGTTGAAAGGTAAATATATGGGGAAAAAACACCTAATGACATAACAAATATATTTAATATCTATCATTTACTTAACTCTTAAACTATCTTGGCCACTGTTAGTGCCTTACCAGCATTGTCCAGTAGAATCTTCTGTGATGATAGAAATATCTTAGGCCTATATTGTCCAACACAGTAGTCGCTAGCCACACATGGTTACGGAGCACTCGAAATGTGGCTAGTGTGAACAAAGAACTGAACTTTTTAATCTTCATTTAAATTGGAATAGCCACAGTGACCACAGTTACTGTATTATACAGCAAAACTGTACACGTATTATAATTGGCCTGTCGGCACTACCTACAAAACACATCTCAAAGTCTGACAACTTCTCTCCATTTCCTTGCTGCCACACTAGTGCCAACTGCTATCAGCTCTCCTTGGACTTGAGAAACTGCCTCCTAACTCATTTCCCTCCTTCCTTGCCTGCCCCCTATAGTCTATTCCCAGGCAAGAGAAAGCTTTAAAAATGTAAACCGAATCACATTATTTCCCTATCTAAAATTCTTCTATGGCTCTCCACTGTCCTTAGAACAAAATCCAAGTGCTTTATCCTATAGAATCTGACCCCTGTCTTCCCCTCTGACCTTATCCTCCATCAATCTTCCCCTGTTCTCCACCCTCAACAAACACTGGTTTCCTTCTGTTGATTAACAAACATTCCCACCACAGAGCCCTTGATCCTTGCTGTTCCCTCTGCTTAGAATGCTCTTCCCCATCCTCTTTGCTTGGCTGTCCCCCTCCCATCCTCCAGGCCTTGGCTCAGTGGCCATCTCCTCAGAAGAGGTCTTTCCTGGCCATTCAATTTAAAGCAGCACACCCCTCACCCATTCCACTACTGCCTATCCCATTACTGTGTTTATTTCCTTCACATCCTTCATTACAATCAATAATGATCTTCATTTACTTATTTGTGTTTGATCAGTCAACCCCACTGAGATAGAAGTTCCATGAAGGCAAAGATTTGTTATCTGTCTTGGCCACTGCTCTATGGCCAGTCCTCAGAATAGTGCCTGCACACAGTAGGTGCTAAAAAAATGTGTTGTATTTCAGTAATTTCAACTTGTTAATAAAAAGCTCTGTATATGTGATTGATACTGGGTTGCTTTAAGGAGTTAGCAGTAATTGACAATGGCTTCTGGCATACACGTTAAAGGAAAACATAGCCTAGGCTTAAGACTGACTTAAGACTATGAATCTCAGCTCCACCACTTACACCTGTGCTTCTAAGTAGCTTACCCTCTTTGAGCCTCAGTTTCTTCATGTGTAAAATGTGGCAACGGTATATGCCTCAAATGGCTGTGGTGAAGACTAAATGGACAAAATACGTAAAGTCTTGGTAGCAGCAGAGCAGACCTTTGACAAATCCAACTCCACTCCCTTTTAACAGAAATCCCAGGAAGCTTGGTAGCTTGTTGGCAAAATCAGCTTACAGTGCTCACTGTCTCTCCCAGCCTCCCTCCTGCTATTCTTGTGCATTCATTTATTTTCCAGATTTTCTTCCTTAAAATAGAGTCCATCCTCTGTATTATAGAGTATGTAATCAGGTAGGCAACGGCTAGATACATAACCTGATTAATTCAGGCAACGTTCAAACCAAGGTGTGTCCCGTGTTAAAATTATAAAATAGAACTCCCTGAATTTCAATTCTCCTTATTTTGTTTTGCACAGCTGATGTACCATTTTAAGTGCTTTTCAATAGAGTCAATCTTTTTACTCAAAACCTTGGCAGTCATTAAGAGTCAATGTGGTAGGATGCCTGAGTGGTTCAGTCAGTTGAGCGTCAGACTTGGTCATGGTCATGGTCTTGTAGTTTGTGAGTTCGAGCCCCACGTCGGGCTCTGTGCTGACAGCTCAGAGCTTGGAGCCTATTTCAGATTCTGTCTGCCTCTCCTCTGCTCTCACTCTGTCTCTCTCTCTCTCTCTCTCATAAATAAACAGAATCAAAAAAAATTAAAAAAAAAAAGTCAGTATGGTTACTCCTGGAAGAATTTCATTCTGTTTCCAAACTTATCACATGCTTTAGGTGTATCCAGGAAGGGAGGCTAAGGGGACTGCCCTGCTATTCAGTTTGTTGCCCTCGTTTCAGCAAACACTG
The DNA here is from genome assembly GCF_028749965.1 of Puma concolor. Taxonomy (NCBI): domain Eukaryota; kingdom Metazoa; phylum Chordata; class Mammalia; order Carnivora; family Felidae; genus Puma; species Puma concolor. The sequence goes on along the minus strand of NC_141669.1, from coordinate 124,440,764 downwards.
GAGGGCCAACTAGGTGTCAGCACCGTTCTGTGCCCTGCGAAGACAGTCTCAAAAAAGAGTGCTCTCATGAAGCATATATTGTAGAAATAAGGGATAGGGTTGGGCTGGAGATATAAATTTGAAAGCCATCATGTATAGCTGGCATTGAAAACCATAAAGCTGAGTACAAAGACAAGGTAGGAGCTTTGGAGCTCACGAAGATTTATAGGTTGGGAAGAGGAAGAAGATCTAGTAATAGAGCTTCTCATGAGGTCAGGGGGAATCCAGAAGAGTCTGAGCTTCTGGAGGTGACATGAGCAAAGTTTTCAGGAAAGGGGGCCAGATCAAGTCAGGTGAGGGAGTGGACCGTTGGGGCAATAAGGAGTCATTAGAAACCTTGACAACAGCCACTTCCAAGGAGCTGTGGACATAAAAACCTGGCCGGAGTGGGTTCTAGAGAGAGATCATGGATTAGCTCAATACTTATTGAGCACCTACTATGTGCCAGGCCCTGTTCCAGGCAATGCAGATTTATCAATGAACAAAATAGACAACCCCTGTCACTGAATCCACATTCTAGTGGGGGAAACTAACAGTAAGGATTGATCCTCGTGGGAGAATAGGAGAAAAGGAAGTGGAAACAACGGGACTACCAACTCTCTTAAGGAGGTTGTGATGTGAAGGAGAGCATGGAGTTGGGGGATGGTGTTTGGAGAGTGATGTGGTCTCAAGGAAGGGGTGTGGGGTGTTTGTTGGTTTGTTTTTAAATAGGAGATGTCACAGCATGTTTGTACCTGAGGAAAATGAGCCTATGGAGAGGAAAAAACTGACAGGGCAGGGAAGAAAGACTCAGTCTAGAAGACAAATCCTTGAATATGCAGGAGGAAAGGGGACACAGTGCATCTGTGATGTGGGGACCCAACACACGGTAGCCTTGGGCTCCTGCCAAGAAGCACCTACTGCTTGTGTTCTTCCTCCCCAGCTAGACCATGAGTTCGGAGGCCTGAAACTGCTTTCTCTGTGATCTGAATTCGTTCCTCCTCTGCCGCTGCCACCCCTTGTGCTTGCAGCCCATGTGGCATTTTCATAAACACTGTCCCACCTGGTACACACAATAGCACAACCAGTCCGAAATGGCTCCCGGGCCTGAGCCAGGTGCCAGGAACATCCACTCCCACCCCTAGAGCCTGCTTGCAACTTCAGAACCCCACTTCTGTGTCCTGCGCATATATGGTTCCTTCTGCTTGGTACCTTTCCATATCCCATAGGTCTGGAAAAATCCTAATCACCCTCCAAGATCCAGCGTGAGTGACACCTCTTCCTTGAAGTGTTCCCCAAATTCACCCCAAAACAAAGTTAATCATCTCCTTGACTGTGCTCCATTCCACCACAGTCTAATTATGTATTAACTTGTGGGTCTCTGAGATGGCACAAAGCAGCTGATGTGTAAAAAGCCTGACACAGAGGTTGCACTCAACAGTCACTGAATGAATGAATCAGAGAGCTGGGAGTAAAAAGTGGTCAACATATTAGAAACAATGATATTGAAATACATCAATGGTTTAGCCATTCATTCCTTAGGGGCTAGAATACAATTTCCTCCAGCGTTGCTCAGAGGCTAGGGGAGGAGGGGATAAAGAGGCAGTCAGCTACCCTGAAGGCAGCCCGGGGCAGTCAGCTTCTCTGGGAATTGCCCTCAGCCAGGGGAGCTGCCTCGCCCAAGTGCCCTCTCCTGGAAGCAGCCATCCTGTCAGACTAGTTGATAAAGGGCAGAAGGGCCTTGCTCCTTGCCTCAATTTGGGTTATCTCAGCAGGGCCATGTCCCTTCCAGAGCTATCCCTGGGACAGGTTGAGGCCTCTGCAGAGACTACGTTGGCAGTTCAACTTCTGCCCACCACTTTGCTGTCTTCACTGTCCTACAGGTGATACTCCCAAGGGCACTCCAGTAAGTCTGCGCTCACATCTCCCTCCCGGAGTCTGGTTTCAGGGAACCCGACCTAAAACAGTCATTGGGTCCCTGGGACAGAGCGGTCTCTGGCACATAGCATATGCTCGGTAAACATTTATTGAATGAGTATGTCCCTGTTTATTTTCCCTCCCTATCTGCTAAGGTTCTTCCCACTGCTTGCCCTTCAAGGCTTCGTATACAACAGACGCTCAATAAAGGCCCTGGCTCTAGGTGTTGGGAGTGGGGTTAGCGCCCCAGACATCCCCACACGCCTCAACACACACACACTCAGCCCCAGCGAGATCGGGCGCCACAAACTTGGGGCCTGCCCCCAGCAGCTGCGGCCGGGACGCGGGAGGGGCGAAAGCCGGCTCCGGGGTCGGGACCGCCGACCGCCCGCCCTCGGAGGACTGGTACAGACGGCGGCGGGCGGGGCGGCCACCGACCCGTCGGCCACGCGCAACGGTTACTTTTAAAAACGCCAAAATGGCGGAATTCTTTTTATTCTTTCCCTTTATGGCAAAATAATAATCCCATTTCCCGTTATAAAAATCGGAAACCAACGGTAGGAAGAAGAAAGTTTGCCAGATGACCCATTTCCTAAGAAACCCCAAAGCCCGCCCTCTACACCTTCCGTCGTATTAATGAAAAACTCTTAATTGACTACATTTCGCTGAAGACGGAGCCGCCGCCTCTCCCACGCGCGGTCGCGGCCCCCAGCCCCGCAGCGGCCGGCCCCAGCCCCGGTAGCGCTCCGCCCGGACCCCTTCCAGCCCGCTCCCCCCGCCCTCGTCCCCAGCCCGCGTCCCCCGCCGGAGGCACTCGCCACGAGCCGCGCGCCCGGACCGCGCGCTGGGCACCTGCGGCAGGGCGGGCGGCACCCCACACCCTGGGCCGAGCCCCCGCCGCGGGGTCCCTTACCTGCGAGGCCCGCCCGTGGCCGCCCGGTGCCGAGCCGCCGTCCGAGCCCCGCGCGGCGCGCGCCTGCGCGCAGAAGGGGCGGGCCCGTCTCCCTGCAGGACGCGGGGCGAGCGCCGAGTGGGAGCAAGGGGCGCGGGCCCGGCCGCGTGGGCCTAGTGGCCTCTCCCCTTGCCTTCTCGGTGGAGATTCATCCTGCCCCCCACCCTCCGCATCTCGGCCAACTGTGTGCAGGGGGCGCGGGACCCGCCGAGCCGGAGAGCGACCCTGCTGGGCCCTAGCGGAGTGGCCAGTGACAAAAGACGGGGTTGCACTCCCGCACGCGTCCCGGCTAAGGCGCTGCGGTGCCCAACGCCCTCCTACCGCGCCGCCCCACCCCCAGCCTGGAGAAGGGGAGCCAAGGAGCCTCAGACAACAGCCTCACAATGGGTGAAGGGGCGTGCGACCAGAGGAAAAGGCCTAGAGGGGCGTGGGTTCCGATTCTGACCCTGCCTGGCGTAAAGGGCGGCACTGACCAAACCTGCGTTTGGATGACCCTGTTGCCACGGCTACTAGTGTGACCTGGAGGACATCATTTAATCCTGGCACTAATTTCTCCGTTTGTAAAGACTAACCTACTTCATGGCATATAGTTCCTGTTTTGGTGTTACCTTGAGCAAGTCACTGCTTCCCTGTGCTTCAGTTCCCTTGATCTAACTGGAAAGTGGATGTAATAACATACTGCATGCAGATGAAAACAGGGCAACTCTTGGTCCAGCCTAGAGCTGGGGGCTCCTCTCCCACACCAAAGGATTTAACCTAATCCCTCATTTTACAGAAAAAGGACACTGCTGTCCATTTGGCCTGCTAAGATCATGACCACAGTCAGACCTCCAGCCTCCTGACTTGGTCCCAATGAGAAAAAGATTCCTAATTAATTGTAGGCAAATTCCCAAACTGTGATCATCAGATTTAAACCTGGTTCAAATAAACCAGACTTTATTCTGGTTGCCACGCCAACGCATTACATGTGTTCTTCCTTGCTGCAATGTCAATTTTTAATCACATCTCATATTATTGGGAACAGAACTGCATCAGTTGAGGATGCTGGTTGCCATAACAATGTAAGTCTCTTTATACACACCAATACACACACAACCATCCGGTCTTTTTTTCTCTCATCTCTACCCAGACTGCTTGTTCTAGATTTTCCAAAAGGTTTATTTTAGGTATTCAGATTACAAGAAAGTGATGGAACTACACAAACACATGGCTTCTCAATTACAAATGCATCTTTCAGACAGTGATTCAGACAGACAAGTGGAATCTGAGCCAGCAGGATGCAGGAACGAGCAGGAGTTGCTAAGACATTATTCTGCCCATTACCAGTATTTGGTTGGTCCAGATACTTTTGGTTGGTGGTCTTGCTTGCTTGAACACCTTCGGGGATGCAGAGCTCCTCCCAAGTTGATGTGATTTGGGGAAGGTTCTCTCACAGAGCCAGCGTTTGTTGTGCTACGCCAGAATGCCCTCAAAAGCAAGTGAGCTAGTCCAATCTTTCCCTCAAGTGACGCCCCCCTTCTATGTCAATAGCCCCAAAGTCTTCTCCAAGTTAACCTTCCACCCCAGTGGACCCAAATTTGATTGAAATGTTGATAGCAGAAGAAGAGAGAAAACTGTTGTGAGCAGCCAACAACTTTGTTCCTACAAAATTTAGTTCACTCTTGGTGCAGTCAGTTTTAGGAAAATCATCAAAACATGCCCTTTATGTAAGTGTGCAAACATCTCTGGTTCTGACAGAAGATTTTACTAACAGGAAGCCCTTTCTAGCATAAACATGCCAAAATCCTAGGTAAAATATTACAAGAAAAAAAGGAAACCAGCAAAGGAGGAAGAAGAGTGAATTCATGGTTGAATTTGCAATAAGGGGAACGAACAGGAGTCAGAAACAAGAGGGAAACAGAGCAATAAGGAAGGGGTGGCCTGGTGTCCTTCTTGTCCTGGAGGCTGTTATTGGATAGACAGGGACCAGCTGCTAAGGACCGGGGTTTCATCACACACTTCATGGCAGGAGATGGGATCTTAAGTCCAGGTGATACCAGGAGCAGGTACTGAAAAACGCATGAAAAGACCACATCCCCAGACAATGTAATTGTGGGCTCCATAGTGGGAAAGGCAGGGGAGACACAAGACACAAGTTTCCAAATATGATTAGCTTCAGGTCCTGCTTCCCCCAGAGCATGGGTTTTTATTACCCAAAACTTCAGACGTTGACTAAGTTTACATTTGGGTTTGGGAACTGAAGCTTCTATTTGTAACCGCTAGGAAAAAACTTGTTTCAGTGAAGCCCAGAGCTTCAGCTATTTCATTTCCTTTACCCTCACTCTGTAAATATCTGAACCTTGTTCTCAACAATTTGTCTTATGATGATCCTGAGGAACCCAACAAAAAAAGAATCAGCTGACCAAGCCATATTCATTTTCTATCAAGGAACAAACTGGTGGCTTAAAACAACACAAATGATCAAAGCCCAAATTGGGTCTCACTGGGTCTCAAGGGGTTTTATTTCCCAGTACCAAGGATTTTCTCCCCAAGGAATTTACCTTGTCAAGGGGACAAACACCACTTAGGAAAGGTGGACCAAGAACCGAAGTCTATACAAGCCATTATTTTGCTTTACTCTGACTCTATCTGCTCCAGGGCATCTTCTGGTGTCATTTATCAGATACCTCCATTTAGGCTATGACAGAACACCACAGACTATACTAGGTGTCTTACAAAAAAAGCTTATTTCTCACAGTTCTGTAGGCTAGAAAATCCAAGATCAAGACACTGGCAGATTTCATGTCTAGTGAAGGCCTGCTTCCTGGCTTCACCAACAGTCATCTCCCTGCTCTGTCCTCACACGGCAGGAGGAGCAAGGGATCTTTTATACGGGTGCTAATTCTAATCATGAGGGCGCCACCTTCATGACCTAATTACCTCCCAGAATCCGTACCTCCAAGTATCATCACATTGGGGATATTTCTACATGAATTTTGGGGAGATATAAACATTCAGTCCATAGCACATCATATCCCACAATCAGCTGTTTGGATGAGGTTGGAACTTACCTTCCAATCTCCCTTCTTCCACTCAAGGAACACACATTGGCTTTCTGGTACAAACCAGCTACTTGGACAGTGTTGGCCAGGTATGGGGGTGGCAGAGTAGGTGGGCATCTCCCTTAGAAAAGCTTATCTACTGAGAGGCAAAAATAAAGTTCCTTGGTGTACTTATTAACTCAAGAACCTCTCCCTGGCTTTGGACAGGAAATGAAAAAAGTCAGCCTTTCAACTTTGCTTTATTTAGCAACATCAAGTTAGCGTAAGGTTTTATACTTTATTGAAATACGAAATATTTGTTATCTGTTAAGAAACACGGCACACACTCCAACTGAGTAAATCTGAAGAGAATTTAACAAAGGGTCTATTTTTAAAGGGATGGGCAGGTTGTTGGAAAATCACAATTATTAGAGTAAAACCATTGGGGCTAGGAAAGAAAAGGGGAGACTGTGGTTACCAGTCTGTAACTTGTGGTTACAGAGAGGAGGGCTGTGGAAATAGGTGTTTCAATCTCAATCTTTTCGCTCTCCTTTCCTACTGCTTTTCCCTAATGGCTGAACCTAATCAGAAATCAGAGGGCAAAAGAGTATGTGGACGGAGCCAATAGAGATTAACTTCCTGGGGCTCAGAACAGAGAATGGAGGCATGGTGGTGTGGGAGGGCCAAATGGGAAGTGTCTATTTGTTTAGGCAAAATGAAATTACTAACCCCCTAAGTTTTTCTTCTTCGTACACAGGTTGGTGGATTTAGGCTGGGCGGTCTCAAGCTGTAGGCTTGAGGCTAACAGGCACCTTCCCTTACCCCCTGACACCTGTCTCATATCCTAGGACCAGCAGGCTGACAGAGGGATATTATTCTCATAGTGATGGTAGAGATGCAAAAGACCAAGTCCATTTGTGTAAGCATTTAAGCCTTTAGTCATGTTGTGTGTTTCCTGTAGCTACAGTAACTAATTACCATAAATTTGGTGACTTATTAAAACAAAAATTTATTACCTTGCAGTTGTGGAGCTCTGAAGTCCAAAATGGGTTTCATTAGTCCAAATGGATTGAGGGGATGTTTAGCCTGGAGAGGACCTTCACAAGGTTAAGCTGTGGGCAGGGCTGTGCTCCCTCCAGAGGCTTTAGAGAACTGTTTCCTTGTCTTGAGGTTCCTTCTGTTTTCAAAGCCACAGCGTAGCATCTTCTGGTGTCTGATTTTGCTTGTTTTCGCATCAGCTTTTTCTGGTCCTTTTACCTTCCAGCCTATTGTGATTACACTGAGCCCGCTTGGATAATCCAGGATAAGCTTCCCATTTCCGGACCTTAATTTAGTCACACCTACAAAGTTCCTTTTACCACGTTAGGTAACATATTCACAAGTTACAGGGTTAGAAGACAGGCATCTTTGGGGAAGGGGAGGGCAGTATCTAGTCTACTAAACATGTCATGCCTACCAAAATTCCACTGGTCAAAATCAAAGGACAGGAGGTACTCTGCTCATTAAGGGAGGATGGGGATACACACACACACACACACACACACACACACACACACACACTCACACACACCTATAAAAGAATCTGGCAAGGCCTTTAAGAAGTATTTATTGGGGCGCCTGGGTGGCGCAGTCGGTTAAGCGGCCGACTTCAGCCAGGTCACGATCTCGCGGTCCGTGAGTTTGAGCCCCGCGTCGGGCTCTGGGCTGATGGCTCAGAGCCTGGAGCCTGTTTCTGATTCTGTGTCTCCCTCTCTCTCTGACCCTCCCCCGTTCATGCTCTGTCTCTCTCTGTCCCAAAAAAATAAATAAACGTTAAAAAAAAAAAAAAAAAAAAAAAAAAGAAGTATTTATTGAATGTGAGTTTAGACTATTATGACTCGGGTATCATACTGATCATCTTACTATAATCACAGCCACAGCTATCCAGGCTTGAGTTCCTGCTGGGTCCGCAAGGGAATGTCATCTATAGCAAAGGTGGATACAAGCTGTAATTTAAGATCTTATTTGTGCATCCCAATTATAATGCTGCTGTGTATGCTACAATCACACTGAAATTTAGGCTCTGAATTTCCTTCTCCCTCTACTCCTATCACCCAGAACAAGAGGACACATTATTTACTTTAAACCCTTCTCTGAAGGTGAAGAGATTCTGCAGGAATACTAAAGTTTCCTCACTCCTTTGCCAGAACTGGCCCAGAATTCAGCTGAACATCTATTAAGGCAGGGAGTCCACATACTACTTGCTTTGCTCTGAGGAGGTTAAAGCAAACCTAGAGTGCTGTTGCTACTAGTGGGCCCCATTCTGTAAGGATACTGACAAACCAAATTCAAAACTGATGAACTGGAAAGGGCTGAGTGGATGTTTAGCCTGCAGAAGACCTTCCCAAGAGCAGACAGTACTATGATCTGTGGGGCCTGAGAAAGATCCAACTAGTAGCAATGAACACCCAAAAGTCCAGACTATACTCACAAAATACTATTTCCAAATAAAGATAACCAGAGCTCACTGGAGAAATGGCTGCCTCCAGATCTGAGATTAGAGAGAGGAGCCTGGAAATCTCATATTAGAAAGAAAAGAAACTGATAAAGATTATTAAGGTTGCTTCAAATGAACTCATGAGGCAACCTGAGTTGACTTTCATGAACCAAAGACAGAACAAGGCAACATCAATAAGGAGAACTCCAATGGATTAAAAAAAAAAAAAAAAAAAAGGTGTGTAAAATCACGGTTTGCGGGTTTAATAATAGATTCAGGAAAAGATCATCAATGGCTGCCAATAACAAAAAGATACCCAAATAGTTTTGGGAAGGAAAACAAAACAGATCTGATAAAACCTCTAGAATAATGGGTCTCAAGTTTGAATAAGCACCAGAATCACTTGGAAGGCTTATTGTAACACCTATGGCTGGACTCCACTTAGTTTCTGATTCTAGGGTGGGGCTTGAGAAACTCTGTTTTTAACAAATTCCCATATATGATGCTGATGTTACTGGGCCAGGCACACTTTGAGAACCATCGTATTGTTCTTAGATCTAGTCTAGAACATGCTAAATATCATTAGCATGCAATCAGCAAAATCAAGACCGAAAAACTACTCAATAGTGGCCTTCAAAAAATATACTGCAAGGGACAAGAGCACAAGGAGATTTAGGTCTTTTAGTCGTATATAGTGAATGGTCTTCAGCTGGAGTATCTAGGATTTCCTTCAAAATTATCTGGAGAGGAAATCGACAGACATACATTGTTAAAGCTGAATTAAGTATTCAGGAGTTGGTTCACCATACTATTCTCTAACTGGTGCTTGCAAGCTCATAAAATCAAAGTAACAGCAATATATTTAAATAGTATACTCAAGGCTGTTCATGAATAGCTAAAAAGTAGCAGTGGTCACTTAATCAGATACTTGGGCACCATAATCAGCAACTGTGCTTTGCCTACCTTTTCCTCAATTGGCTAGGAAAGAAAGTATTAGGGTTTGACTAGAGTATTTTAGTCCATGGAGTGACTATGCCAATGCTTTGATAACAGCATTTACCCCCACAACAATACTAGAGGGCATGGTTTTACACAAGAGAACATGGCTTATTTTCTATGGAATCTATTAATCTCTCCTCTATTTAAAGTAGCCTCCTGCTCCCTTTTTGGCCCTGGGCTAGGAGAACCACACTCCAGCTTTCAGTGGTAATGGTGTACTCTCTGATGCTATCCAAGCTCTCCCTTCAGCAGCTCTTAGAGTATTAGCTCCTTCTCTTCCTAAAAACAAAAACCCCTTTTCTTAACTTTATTTATAAGACAGTCTATTCACAGGAAGTACTGCCTTACAGGTTATTATAAGATGACTGGACATGATGAGCTGAAGATAATCTCATTCTTGTGATATTCCTGCTAAAAATGCAATGAGGAGACAGCAGACAAACCCAAATTGAGGGCAATTCTACAAATAACTGTCCTCTACTTTTCAAAATGACAAGGCCAAGAAAAAGGCTGAGGACACGGTCCAGATTAAAGGAGACCGAAAAGCCATGACAACAAAACGTGGCAAATGATCCTGAACCAATAGAAAACAAAGAATTATTAGTGGTCAACTGAGACAGATCTATGGAGCATGGATTAGACAACAGTACTTTATTGATGTTATTTTTGGTAGGCACTGTAGTTTAACACAATGTCCCATTCCTAGGAATTAGTTTTTAAGGAAAGAACAGCAAGATGTCTCTATTTTCATATGATTCAGGAAAAAAATTTTTGTAAATGAAACAAAGTATAATTAGTGATGGGAAAAGGGTATACAGTTTTTTGTACAAGATTTTTCTGTTTATCAAAATTATTACTTAAAAAGTCTATTCATTCTCTACTCTCTGAGCCTTCCTTAATCTGAGTGCTTTTCACTAAGAGGAATTATCTGACATTGTTTTTTTGTTTTTCTTTAACGCTTTAGGGCTGTTAGGAACTGAACCAGGATTTAAAGCCTGCCTCTGCTAATAAATCTTCATGCTAATTCCATGATTTCCTCAGAAATGATATTGAAAATGGGTATAAACGAGTGTAAACAGTAAATAAAAACTTAATTACTAAGTTTCCTAGTGCTTGAGCTGTAATACTCAGTACCACCTGCTTTTGCAAAATTCCAATGAGCTCTGATGAGACTACCCGGGAAATACCAGTTCTTTCAGATTTACATCTCCAGAAGAATACACAAGAAACTAGTGTTCCTGGCTTCTTCCATGGGTTCAAAGGTGAAATTTGCCATGTTAACCTTTTTAGATCTCTCAATTTTTGACTCCTTTCTATTCAAGTATTATAAAAGGTTAATCACTTAAGTACTATACTGAGGGCCCATCTGTAGGGTTGCTGTAACCTAGCCAAGCAAATCTAAACAAGCTATTGAGGACCTAGATCAATTACACAATTGCATTAACTCATCCTTTTGGCAAATGGAAACCTGGTGTTAAACATACATAGATCCATCTTATTCAAGATGTGGTCATTGCCTCAAAAAGTTCAAAATTTAATGTGTAAATTGGTAATTAGTAGGTACCAAACCATGTAAAAAAACTTTCTTATCGTTTGATATTGAACATTAAAAATAGTATTTTTCATTCCTGCTACACAAGCCAAGGGATTAAATAGAACAATGAGGATACTGAACAAGTATGCTTACTATATATCACTCAGGAGCATACTAGTCAGCCATTTAAAATAGCAGATCTTAGTAAAAGCAAACTGCAGAACACCACTCACGGTAAGGACTAACAGCTTATTGGGAAAAATAGGTTTTATGATCAAATAATTCTGGGCAGTGACAGATACTGTTAACGGCAGCTACCTTAGCCAGTGAGCTCTAAAGGAAAGATACCTTATATTCCCAAGTATATATTAATTTTGCAATTAAGTCAAAACTTAAGAACAAAACATCCAACAGCCATAGGACTGAAATTGGATAAAGTCAGAAAACTGCCTTCTGAAAACAAGGTAAATAATAAAAACGTGAGGTTTCCTAAATGTAAACTGCCGAAGTTTAGAGTGCTCCAAGTCTAAATTAAGGAAATTAGGTTAAGGACTTTGGAAAAGGTGAATAAAGCTTCCTGGTTTACCTGAAAAATACGTCACAGAAAATGCTCAAACCACTATTAAGGTAACAGGTAAATTTTATGTGAAAGCAAGACAATACAAAAAAGTTTCATACGGTTAATCCTTCACAACAGCAGATAGTACTTATTATGGCTATTACATGTCATATGACAACATGTTCCTGATATTAACCTCTATTTTTAAAAAAAGATTTTAAGTAATCTCTACACCCAACATGGGGCTCAAGCCATAAACCCCAAGGTCAAGAGTCTATGCTCCACTGATGGGGCCAGCCAAGTTTCCTGATCGTCATCTTTAATCTCCACAACTCATGGCTTGTCCTTGCCAATTTCATGGATGACATTAAAGCACAATGACTTGCCCAAGATAAACCATCCACTATGTCGATCCTAAAACAGGTCTCTGAGGAACTGAAAAGCCCTTTTCCTCATACTCAAGTCAGGAATGGCTTGCCAACTGGCAACTCTAGTTGAAAAAACCATTTACCAAATATTTGGTACTAAGTGGGAATACACAATAAATCCAAAACCAGCAACCCTCAGTAAGCATTTTATTGAGGAGATAAAGCATAAAGTAGGTTAACAAAGTGGGCAAAAGAAGATACCAAGATGAAAGGTAGTAACAACACAGGACTGGAACGTAAATCACAGGAACTGGTAGGACTCAAATTGGCCTTAAAGGCACTATGGCGTGTCAGTCAACACTATCAGGTAAAAAGAAAGGGGAATCGAGATGTTGCTCATTTCTATTTTTGCGCTCAGTTTAATACTCTATCTAGCCAAGGATTTACACATGGCATGTTGCAGAGTCTCAGATTCTACTGATAAGTTAGCAAGGAACTAATAAACATTTCAGCAGTCAACTCTGTTCTCAAGTGGGCCAGTGTTATAGTGGTTTAGGTATATCCAATGACATTGAGGTCCACAGGGATAGAATAGGACTAGATTCTCAATAAGCTGGTCTTTGCTATTACCAGGAAACTTTTATGGGCGTAGGCACTTACCCATATAATTACCCACTTTGGGGGCAAGCAAGCTAACAATGTAGGTAAACCTGCCCATTACCATGTGAGGTTAGACTAACACAAGAAAGCCCAGTTGAAAGATGTTTTACACTTTTACAAAGTCAAATTTCACACTGCAATATTCCCCCCTCCTTCCTTTTTAAAAGGCTGTGGTTTTAAAAGCTTTTGTTCTTTCCCTGAAAACGAGAAAACTTTGGTCAAAGCCAATTCTTAAACCAACTTGTTCTTTAACCAAATTTTGAAAGGCAGCTGGAGATGTGCCTCTTCGTGAATTGTACCTTCTGTTCTTTCAAGTAGGAAAGTAACTACAATCACAGACACTAGTGTCTTCTTTCAAATTCTGAAGTTTATACTGGGAAAAAACCCATTTCTTGTGAATATCTAAACTTTAAAACAGTATGAGAGTAAAGAAAAGAAAATAAGGTCATGGAAGAAGCATCAGCCTTTTGGGGCACTATTTTCCTAAGAGTTAGGCTCTAAAATTTTCTAACAGGAAGCTCAGAAATTTCTGAATAACAAATCTTTCTATGCACTAGCAAGTACTCCTCCCAGCTACTCTGGGATTTTGACACCTAAATCTTTGACTCAATTTTCTCAAGCAGCCTCATCTCAGGTATGCCTTCTGGATTATTGGAACCTACAAACCAACTCTAGATTATCATGCTTTCTAGTCACATCTGTGGCATGATGAGCACTATGCCACCATGCCCCATTATAGTACAATCCAGTCCTTGACACCTTATGCAGTGACAGATCCTAGAAGATAATAAAGCGGAGTCAAACAATCGGTATCTTGGTTTCAAACCAAGATTAATGAGTGCTTTTAAATGGAATTAAAGTATCTGAACATAAAAATAGGGGGTAATTCATTTCTCAAATTGCAACTTCAACTAATTAGGTTTATAGATGCATGGGCCCATTGGTTATCCAGTAACTCCTACAAATTTGCAGTATAATTTGGCTTCCACAGCATATATTAAAGTACAGAAAATTTAGAGGTTACCCATGTAAATTCTTTTCAAGCCCACCATATGCTGTAAAGTTACAAGGATGATCTAATCAATTATCACATAACCCCATCAACCATTAACGACTGATGGCTGGGTGGAATTTCACTCTAATCAGCAACCAATTTTACCAAGCAACCTGTTAAGTGCCTGTTAAATATAATAATCTTCCAGCTGAAAATGCAGTATTTGCTTTTCTACTTTGAACAAGAATACGCTAAATTTCCAAAGAAAGGCTACTTCCATTTTCATACAACAAACACTAAAGACCATGGAACCATATTCTAACAAAACACTAATTACACTGACCATTTCTCCATAAAGTGGGATTACCAGGCTAAACGGGTTCTCAAGTATTAAGTACTTCTTCAAGAGTTCAATTAAATTTAAGTTGAAAAGTTTTCATCATTTAAAATCCACTAACTTAGGCAAAATCATATAATAGACGGACCACGAAATACCTTTTAAACTCAAAGGGGCAGATAGGACTTTGGCAAATTTGATTAACAGCACAAAATGTTATCCAAATCCAATAATTTATTGCTGGTCTGAGGCTTGCCTTCTTTTACACTTTGAATTTACATCGTTTCCACAAAGAGTAGATTACCAATATTTAAAGGAATTTAATAGTGACCTATTCAGTAAGGCAATTATCTTGGTAGCAAATTTTTATTGAAATCTTACATAACTCAAGCTTATAAAAAGCCAACATAATTGAAAATTGGGTTCTCCCTCTAAAGCCTTAGGTATTCAAAGCTTGAAACGGTTAATTTAAAAGTAAGCAAACAAAACAACAAAACCCCTGCAGCAGATCCTGCTGAAATACTTAAAAAAAATCTAAATGAGCTTAATCTTTACAAAAGTTATTTTAGCTCAAAAGCTATAAAATCAAAGTTATCTTAATTCTACAAAGAAGGGAGAGGATCTTTGACTTCATGCCACCATTTCTTTAGAACCTCATCTTTTTCATCAAATTTGGCCACAAATCAAATTTCTGTGTGCCCCTGTTTTCAGGAGATTCCTCTTGCAAAGAGGCCAAGTACAAACATGGAAGAGTAACTGCTTAAGCAAGTAGGAAAGTGTTCCATAATAGTGTGCAAAGAATGTAGAGTTCTAAGTTAATCTCTGGAACTCGATCTGGACCGTGACCTCGACTTTGAACGAGATCTAGAACGGGATCTTGAAGCTCTTTTTGGTGGAGGGGACACAGAACGTGCCTTTGAGGGTGGAGCAGGTAGGGGTGAATTTGAACGAGACTGGCTCCTTGATCTAGATTTTGACTTTATATCACCTTTTCCATTTTCTTTGGGGGAACGAGATCGAGAACGAGACCTGCTTCGAGATTTCTCATACTCCTTAGATCTGCTTCGAGAGCGTGAACGGGAGCCCCGATCAGACTTGGGCTTAGATTTGCTTTTTGATCTGGATTTCCTGCCTTTTGATCGAGAACGTGATCGACCTTTGCTCCGAGACCTGGATCTGGACAAGAAGAGCCGGATTTTTTTCTCAATACCTTGCCAGAACATACAAATAGAGTAACATTCAGAAAAAAAGATCTAACAGCTCATTATTTACCTGGAGCGACTTTTTGAGATACTTCGAGATCTACTGCGGCTGCTCCTGCGACTCCTACTTCGTGACCTTCTTCTAGACCGTGACCTATAACAAAAGATGCAATAAAAAACATTAATCTCATATTTCAACACAAACTTTTGTGTCATTTACAAAAAACAGTAAACAAAATATAATTTCTTACCATAAATTAAGTCCACCTTAAAACATTGAAAAGAACCTCAATGATGCACAACACAAAAGAGACTACATACTGAATTTCAACTAAGCATCAATTGAAATACTGCTGCTTGAATTTTTCTTTGCTCTTAGCAAATATGATTTCTTCTCCTTTCCCTGTATTTCAACAAATTACCTTGATCTGCTTCCAGAGTAAGACCGCCTGTGGCTCGTTCGTGGTTTATCCTCAATGAGCCTGATATTTCTGCCATTTATTTCTGTACCATCCAGTTTATCCAAAGCACGCTTCATGTCAGAGTAGGAACGAAACTCAATCACGCCTTCATTTGTGCGTTCTTTGTGAGCATCCGCATAGGTTACTTCACCTGCTTGTCTCATGAAATCCTAAAGAAGCAACAAGATTAAACTCAGAAATGTAATGAAAAAAATCTACGTACTGTACTGGATTCTCAGAAATTTAAGAAAAAAGTGAAGCAAAAGCCTACCTTTTAAACATTAGCCATATCGTTTTTTTTTTTTTTTAATTTATTTTGAAAGAGAGCACACACACGGGTAGGTGGAGCAGCAGAGAGAGAGCGAGAGAGGATCCCAAGCAGGCGCCGAGCTATCAGCGCGGAGCCCGGATGTGGGGCTCAAACCCACCCAACTGTGAGATCATGACCTGAGCTGAAATCAAGAGTCAGATGTTTAACTGAGCCACCCAGGTGCCCCAGCCGTATCATTTTTATCTCAAATTATAGCACATACCTTTAAATCTTGCCAACTGCAACGACTAGAAAGATTTTCTACAATAAGCCTGAATTCTGTACGAACAGGTGGTCCATATTTGTCTCTGCCAGAGGTTCTCCGACTGCTGTATCCACCTCCACCACCTTTATCACATGAAGAGAATAATTAGATGCTTTGTAATGACAGGGATGCATGTTTTTTGAAAGTTAGTACAAACATATCAACTTTTATTTACTGGAGTAGGACTTTGCTATTATACTGCTAAACCTTTGATACAGTTGTGATTTGCCATAAATTAAATTAAGGGCAAGTCAAATAGACTAAATCCAACTAAACTTCTCCTACAATCTGTTAGAGAGTGACTGCTCCTTTATTCAATTTACCTCGCTAAGTTTTATTTTACAGAACATTGTAAAATATAAAACTTAACTGATTACATGCATTTCTACATTTTACAAAAATGTTTACTAGTTACACTAAGTACTTACATCACAGTGTGAGGTTTTTGGTGGTGGTTTGGCCACAAAACACGCAAGGTAACAGTCACCTAGTTCAGATTAACCAGTTTTGTCTAACCCTTGGAATCCTCACCATCACCCTGCGTCTAATGGCAAAAGGCTGCTGTCGTCATGGCTTCCGGTAAGGTCAGCCAAAGGGTCATAGGGCAAGGGTCACACAATGTATGGAAAAGCCAAGGCCAATCAGGAAAGGCAGTCATCTTAGCCTCAGTGGACACAGCCTCAGCCCCATTGGTCACTTTCAAATTGAAACATCAAGGACTTGTTAAAAAGTTTGAATTCAACATGCAACAATTTCAACATCAAACATTTAACATAACCAAACCCCTCCCACCTCCTCCCAGTAACATGCCCCAAATAATTCAAATGCAGCATAAAGCTTATTTAAATCTGTGTGGTACTATACCACATTAGTTAAAAATAGTATTTTCTTTGGCCCCCGCCAATTTTAATAACTCTAAGACCTAAACTTAAAACTCCTCCCCTTACCCCGTCCCCACCCCACCCCACCTCCACCCCAGCCTGCCCTCAAACTTCTACTCTAAAACATTCACATTTCTAGCTAAAGCACTGTCGGGTAAGCAAGGGGATACAACAAATACTGCCATCCCTCACTTCCTCCGTGGGCAGAGCCCACGACAGTGCTGACAGGGGCCCAAGCCACCCCCCGCCCCCAACTTAGCAAAAAAAAACAACAAAAAACAACAACAAAAAAACCCCCACAACAACAAAATTAAATATATAAGCCCCAAAACAGCCCAACCCTGGCTAGGCAAAACCCACAACCCAATCCCCGCGCTCCGGCGTCCCGTAGCTGTCCCGAGCAGGCGTGAAGGCAGCGGCGCCCGGGGACACTGGAGCCAGTGGACCCCTGCCACCGCGCCTGCCCGGGCTGGGAGGCCCCACCCCGCCCACCCTAAGCCTGCGCCCGCCCCCCAGGATCCCAAGGACGCGGAGCGCGCGGGGGTGGGACTCACTGCGGCTTCCGTAGCTGTAGCCGTCGCGATCGCGGCGCGGGCCCCGGGCGTGCTCCACGATCACGCGCTCGCCGCAGAGCTCTTTGCCGTTCAGTTCGTAAACGGCGTCGTCGGCGTCGCGGGAGTCCTCGAACTCCACGAAGCCGTACCTGGGGGCGGTGCGAGAGCCGGGAACCGGCAGGCGACGTTAGGCCGGGGGCGCGCACGCCCGCGCGCCCACCCTCCGCGCGCGCTCCCGCGCTCCCGCGCCGCCGCCATTTTGGAGGCCCTGCCACGCGGCGCCGCGGCCTGGGCCATCTTCTGTCCAGCGGACCCCGCCGCCGCCAGACCCAGGGCACTGCGGACGGACGCGGGCTCCCAGGCCGGACTCACCCATTTTTGAGGTCTATTTCGAGGAGACGGCCATAGCCGCTAAAAAAGCGCTGGATGTCCTTTTCCCGGACGTTGTAGCTAAGGCGTCCTATGTAGACGCGCGGCATGTCTGTGGCGGGCGAGGGGCCCGAAGGCTGGCGTCGAACGGCTGACCGCAAAGCAGGAGCCGCGGTGCGGGTGCGGGGACGGCGAGAGCCCGAACACGCGCCTCACACCGCAGCGGCGGCCGAGTCCAGCCACACAATGGTGCGCGCGCGCCAGAGCTGCACTATAAGGGAAGGCGAGCTGGGGGCGGGGCCAGCGCGTGGCGTCAGCGCGCAGCACGTACCCTCCCGCTCTGGAGCCCAGGGCTCGGGGGTGACTTGCAGGTCTACTTCCGCGAGGTTTTGGGGAAGTGCAGTTCTGCTCGCTTACACAATTTTCCCCACCCATTATTGTAAACGTAGTTTCCCGTCGTCGAGCCACAGACTTGTCTTCTAATTTGTACTTTTTAAAAAACCTCCTTGGTCTGATCTCTCCGGGACAGGAGCTTGGGAGGCAGTCCCGAAGGACTCCCGGTTTTCATTGGTTCCTGATGTTGTCGTTAATAGGACTCTGTGGTCTCTGATTGGCTCCTTAAAGCGAGGCTGCAAATTTCCTCCACTGATCGGCTCACGCTCCGCTCGGCGGGCAACGCGCGCTCCGACCCATGATTATCCCGTTTCACCTAATCCGAGGTTTACCCTCCGGAGTAGTGGTGACCCGCACGGTTTCGCGTTACGAGCATACAGCCTTGTTGGCCTCTATCCCTGGTGGTCTCACAGCTATCATCAGCCTTGACCGCCTCGCTGCCCGTCCCCCTCCATGGGTCTTTTCTTGAAACACTGGCAAGTCACCTGTAGATTGCTGTGTACGTGGTAATTCCACTCTCGCCGTGGGTGCTCCCAAAGGGAGTACGACCGAGGTCTCTGGCCCAAGAAAGTTAATCAAGACCTGGCAGCCCTCCTACACGGGTGCTGTCTTTTTCTCCTCCTCATGGAGAGTCCCGTGAACCAATAGGTTGGAAGCCCCCGTGTATTCGATAGAAATATACTTTTTTTTTTTTTTTAGTGTTTCATTGGACATGCCTTTTAAAGCTGGAGAACTACATGAAAACCCCGAAGGAGTAAGTTTAAGTGGAGAGCAGAAAGCCCTAGTGTACTCTGAAATTTGACTACAGGAAAGGAGACTGGGAACGAGGGAGTAGAGAGGTGGGGAAAGACGGGATAGCACGGTGTTACAGAAGCCAAGAGAAGAAACAGTATCGGTGAGATAACACTGGCTGTTCAGGCATTTCCGAATATTCCATTTCTTTTTGAGCGGTTCAACCTTGATATTCTTTAGCTGGTTGAGAGAGGGCGATTTGGTCTTCCAGGGAACTTTTAGCAAAGTCTAGAAGCAAACTGATTATCACGACAGGGGGAGAAGTGTTAATGCTGGCATCTAGCGGTAAAGGCTAGGTAGTGCTTAAAAGTTAAATACAACACAAGAATATAGATCTATAAAAATTCGTGGGATATAGTAATTAGGGAAAAGAAAATTCAACAGTGCGACATTTTTTCACTCATCAAATTGTCACTATTTTAAAAAATGTTAAAATTCATTATGGGAAGAGGTGCATCAGGAAATGGCGCTGATACAGTGTCGGTTGGACTGAACATTCTATTTGGGAAGGTAATGGGGTAGTACTTACTAAAAGATGAATATAGGCAATGGGGTGTCACCTTCTGTCTTTGCAGTTAATGTGCCCAAAGAGAAAGATGCAGCTAACATCATCCTTTGCTTCCTCTAACCTCTCCCCAAAGGCCAATGGCTACTTTTGTTTGTTTTCTTGTTTGTTTGGGTTTTTGTTTAAGTTATCTCTGTGTCCTATGTGCAGCTGGAACTCACTACTCCCAGATCAAGAGTCACACGCTCCATGGACTGAGCCAGCCAGGCGCCCCCCAGTGGCTACTCTTAACAAAAAACCATTAACCCACCAACTACAGGAGACAGTCTCAAATGATCATCATTGAAGGTACTATTGGGCCATCAGCATTCTGTAGAGTCTTGTTGATGATCTAACTCACCTCTGTTGATATTTTGGAGGAAAGACTCAAGGGCGAAATGATGGATGTATAGCACAGGAGGCCACTTCTTTTAGATACCTACAGTTGTGGCAGATAACGATCACTCTTGCTGATTCTAAAATTGTGGAGGTAACTGCAGAAGTCTGTCAGCAAGAGAGAGTGGCCTCAGTCTGATCCAAAAGAGAGTTAATAACTTTGAATCCATCCATAAATACCCAGATTGTAAAGGATAGTTTAGAGCACACATTGTTGTGGTTTTCAATCCCAAGTACCATGTGATTTGAAGTGGGTATAAACTGAATTGTGATAGGTTTTGCTATATTATGTCTGGAAAACTTAGCATTCCAGAAGCTGTCATCTTGAATGGACTTGGGTTGAACTTGGCAACTCAAGTGTGTTTACATGGAGTGGAGTGAATGTATGCAGGTGTTGCTGTAGAAATGGAATTCAGAAATGGAAATTGTCAGGGACAGAGTTTGAAAGAAATGTGAATCAGATGATTGAAAGAGCTCGGAAGTGATGAGATTAAAGGTACATTTCAATTGCGGTATTGGATTAAATGTTGCCAAGCTAATCCAAACCCTTTTTGAAAAACATCTGTACAGGGTTCATCTAGACAGGGTTTTTCAACCTAAGCACTACTGACATTTGGGGCCAGGTAATTTTCTGTTGTGGGGGCTGTCCTGTGCACTGCAGGATGTTTAGCAGTGTTCCTGGCTGGCATCTACCTGTTAGACACCAGTAGCTCTTTCCCTCCCCCCAGCTGTGACAACTAAAAATAGATTGAGTGAAGAGGATTAAGAGGTACAAACTTTCAGTTATAAGTCATGGAGATGAAAAGTATAGCACAGGGAATATGGTCAATAGTATTGTAATGATGTGGTGTGGTGACAGATGGTGACCACACTTAAGGTGGTGAACATTGAGTGATGTATAGTTTTTGGATCAATCTGTTGCACACCTGAAGCTGATATAACATTGTATGTCAATTATAATTCAGTAAAAAAAATTGGGGGGGTTAACAAAATGTTTTGAAATGTTGACAAATGTCTGCTAAAGCATAGAATTGACACTTAAGGTGTTGCTTGTGACAGTGAGGGGATGTGTGTCACTGAGAAGGGGATTCCCTTGTGTTCTGAGTATTCAAGGAGTAACCAGAATTTTCAGCAAAAGTGGAAGGATAATGAGGTTTCACCACCCAAGAAGACTGGGGAGGATACCTTGGTGGCTCAGTCTGTTGATATCGGAGTCTTGGTTTTGGCTCAGGTCATGATCTCACAGTTCGTGTGTTTGAGCCCTGTGTTGAGCTCTGGCAGTGTGGAACCTGCTTTGGATTCTCTCTCTCCCTCTCTCTGCCCCTCCTGCTCTCCCTCTCTCTCTCTCAAAATAAATAAATAAACATTAAAAAAAGAAGACTGGGGATATACTGAAATATTTACATATCTGGTGTCATCTGAGCAATATGACAAGAAAATGTAAGGCTCTGAGTATAATTAACTGTGAACATATAATTTTTTTTTCTTTCTCAATACATGAATTTGAGCCCACAGCATCCAAGCACATGCATGGTATAATGCTTACATCAAGAACCTACAAATAAATAAACTCTATTAATGTCAAGTGGAAAAAATGCACAGAGGGGACCCGAGATATAAATCTGTGAGTTTGTCAAATACTAGATGAAACCCCCAAAAAAAGTAGACTGAGAGCAGAAGAAAATTCAGAACTATGCCCTGGGGGACTGTATTAACTCCTATGTGTAAGCTGTATGGCTGCTGTAACAAATTACCATCAACTCAAGGGTTGAAAGCAACACAAATTTATTAGCTTGCAGTTCCAGAGGGCAGGAGTCAAGTGGTTCACTGGGTTAAAATTGGTGTCAGCCCGGCTGCACTCCTTCTGAAGGCTCTAGGGGAGTATCTGTCTCCTTGCCTTTTCCAACTTCT
This sequence comes from Puma concolor, assembly GCF_028749965.1. Taxonomy (NCBI): domain Eukaryota; kingdom Metazoa; phylum Chordata; class Mammalia; order Carnivora; family Felidae; genus Puma; species Puma concolor. The sequence goes on along the minus strand of NC_141669.1, from coordinate 124,418,852 downwards.
AGAGACTGTCTGCATTCTTTGGCTTGTGGTTCCTTCCTCCATCGTTGAAACCATGAATTTTGGTTGAGACCTTCTTGCATCCAGTTACTCTGACCCTGACCTCTGCTTCCGTTGCCAGATCTCCTCCTCTGATGCTGAGTTTCTTGCTTTCCTCTTATAAGTCCCTCACCCCCACCCCCACCCCCACCCCCAGCCGTGATTACATTGGGCCCACTTGGATACTCCAGGATACACTCTCCATCCGAAGATCCTTGACCTAATCACTTCTGCAAAGTCTCTTTTGCCATGTAAGTAAGGTAACATCTTAAATTCTAGGGATTAGGACATGCACATCTTTTGTGGGGGCACTATTCTGCCTGCCAGAGGGACTCTGAAACTTAAATACAGGAAAGGAGACTGGGAAGGGAGATAGGGAAAGAAACCAAAGAATACAGTGTCACAGAAGAAGCCAAGAGAGGAAAGGGTCTCAAGGAGGTGGTGACCTTCGACAAACAGAAAGTTCACGAGGCTTTGACCCAGCCACCGTACTCCTAGAAATCTTTTTGACAAGAGGATTGATTTGTAAAACCTTAGGCCCTAAGATGATATTCTAGCAGTGGAATACTCTAATCACTAAAAAGAATGTTAGATTTATCGATTTGACAAATACTTATTGTGTGCCTTCTGTGTGCCAGCCACTGCTCTTGGCATTGGGAATACAACAGGGGAGCTATGCATCAGGGTTTGTAAACACACCTTAGGCCAAATCTGGCCTGCCACCTGTTGTGTAAGTAAAGTTCTGGTGGAACACAGCCATTCATTCACGTATACCGTGTCTGCTCTTCAACCACAACAGCAGTATTGAGTAGTTGCAATAGAGACTGTCTCCCACAGAGTCTCAAATATTTAATAGCTGGGTCTTCATAGAAAATGTTTGCCTACCCGAACCCCTGATATAGACTTATAGAGATGCTCATGGTATGTTGTTAAGTGAGAAAGGCCAGGGTTAATATATGCATGATTTCATTTTTTTAAACAACAATAACCTTCTCAACCTCCCAAGCCCCAGCACGTTATATGAGTATGCATGTGTATGTGGGGTTGGACTTGTGGTTGTCTCTCAGCATCAGTGAGGTTAGGTCCTACATAATCATGTCCCCACTAACTTTCTCTCAGTGTTCCTTACTCCTCCTTCTATCTGCTCCTTACTGTGCCTTGAATATGTCAAGCACACACCAACCACAGGGCCTTTGCATTGAATGCCTCTCTGTGTCTGGAGCTCTCTTTTCCTGTGACTTGTCTCCTCATCTCTGGTTTCTGTTCAAAGTCACCTTCTCACCCCTGTAACTACTTATTTTATTCTTTGATATGTTATTTCCCCCCCAGCTTTATAGAGATATCATTGACATACATTTAAGGTGTAATATGTGATGATTCAATACACGTGTATGTTGCAAAATGATGATCACAATCAGGTTAATTAATCCCTCCGTCCCCTTAACATAATTACCATTTTTATATGTGGGTGATAACATTTACGATCTGCTCTCAGCATTTTTCCAGTTGTTAATACAGTGTTGTCTATTGTGAATTGTAGTCGCCATGCTGTACATTAGATCCCCAGAACTTACTCATCTTATAACTGAGAGTATGTACCCTTTCACCGACATCTCATTCCCCCCCACCCTGGCCCCTGGCAACTGTTTCTACAAGTTCAGCTTTTTTAGATTCCATATATAAGTGAGAACATGTGGTATTTGTCTTTCTCTGTCTGACTTATTTCACTTAGCACAGTGCCCTCAAGATCCAACCATGTTGTCACAAAAGGCAGGGTTTTCTTTTTTTTAATGCCTGAATAATATTCCATATACATATGCCACATTCTTTATCTGTTCTTCTGTCGGTGGACACCTATGTTATTTCCACGTCTTGGCTATTGTGAATAATGCTGAAATGAACATATTCAAAAAGTGGTATCTTTTTGAAATAGTGCTTTCATTTCCTTTGAATATATACCCAGAAGTGAGATTGCTGGATCATATGGTATTTATATTTTTAATTTTTTGAGGAACCCTCCCCGTTGTTTTCCTAGTGGCTGCACCAATTTGCATTCCCGACAACAATGCACAAGCTTCCCTTTTGTCCACATCCTCACCAACACATGTTGAAAGCAGCTGTTCTGACAGGTGTGAGGTGACATCTCATTGTAACCCCCATTTTATTTTGTTTTGTTTTGTTTTATTTAATTGTATTTTATTTATGTTTTATTTTATTTTTGAGAGTGAGAGCGGGGGAGGGGCAGAGAGTGAGGAGGACAGAGGATCTGAAGCCGGCCAGCTCTGTGCTGACAGCAGCTGATGGGCTTCAAACTCGCAAACTGTGAGATCATGACTTGAGCCAAAGTCGATTGCTTAACCGATTGAGCCACCCAGGAGCCCCAATAACCCCCATTTTAAACTAGCATCCCTCTCTGAACTCTAGATTTTTTTTTTTAATGTTTTATTTGTTTTTGAGAGAGAGAGTGAGCAGGGGAGGGGTAGAGAGAGAGAGGGAGAGAGAGGATCCTAAGCAGGTTCCAAGCTGATATCAGAGAGCCTGACGCAGGCCCTGACCCTACCAACCATGAGGTCATGACCTGAGCCAATGTGCAACCGACTGAATCACCCAGGCGCCCCTGCACTCTATATCTTCTTATGCTGTTTTATTTTTCTATATAGAACTCTCATCACTTGACATAGTATTTACTGTCTGTGCCCACCCCCACTAGAACGTGAGCTTCATTAGTGCAGGAACGTTGTCTGTTTCCTCTGTGTGCCGTCTCCAGCCCTGAGAAGTGCCAGGCATGCAGTGAGTGCTCAGTGAGAGTAGTGCCGCTCAGGCAGTTGTTGCGAACTCATGGAGCGAGTATGTCCATTTAGCAGGTATTATTGCTGCAGGGGTCATCAGGGCCTGCTGATGGAATGGACTCTTCTTCCTTCTGATTCAAGCCCCACTCACTCATGCTGCCTGGACACTCAGACCCTCTGCAGGGATGCTCACTCCAGATCCCACATCTCTTCCACTGGAACTTACCTAGACAGGATCCTGGTGTGGCTAGACAGCCACAGGAATTCTCGTACATGGTCAGTGGGAATGGCAATTGGTGCACTTTGGGAACTGTGTGATAGTGGCAACTAAAGCTGAAAGCTGCTAGCCCACCGCCCACCGCTGTGACCTGGCAATTCTGTTAAAGAAACGTGTACGTATGCTCTTCCAAAGGAATGTACTAGAAGTCCGTAGCGGCATTATACGTGGGAGTCCCCAAACTGGAAACCACTCAGATGCGCATCAAAAAGAGCGTGGTCCAATCATTTGTGGTTTATTCATACCACAACTACTACCCAGCAATGAGATTGAACTACAGTACACAGCCCAATCAGTGGATTTCACGACATAAGCATCTAAGCAAGACACGAAGGAACCCATACCATATGGTTTCATGTATGTAAAGCTGAAGAAGAAGCCAAACCGATCTATGGTATCAGAAGTCACAGTGGGGGTGGTGACCAGGAAGGAGGCTTCTGGACTTCGGGTCCTAGCTTGTATCTTGAGGTGGGTGCTTGTTACACAGGTGTGCCCTGTTTGAGAGAATTCATTGAGCTGTGCACTTCTGATTTGTGTTCCTTGCTGTAGGTATGTTGTACTTCGATGGAAGATTTTTTTAAAAAAAGGAATATCTCTGTAAAACAAAAAATTATAATTTACTTGACCTGGAGCACTCTGGGTTGTGCTGGACTAATTAGCTCCTGAGGATTTGATTCATAGTCTTTGCCCATGAATGTCACTTTGTCTGAATCAGTTGACTATTTTGGTTTTGTCTTCCAGTTAGGTTTCTGTAGACCCAGTGCTCCTTGACTGGGAAGGTGGGGGTCTGTCGCCATCTGGTGGCCATTTGTATGATTACAGCGGTAGGTAAATTCCACTGGCTGCCTGGTCCAGGGGTCAATGAAGCTCAGAGAGAGGAGGTCTTTGAAGGTCCCTCAATCTAAATCTTCTGATTGTCAACACCTTATTCACCCCCAGGTTTTCTGGCCCTTACTTGAACATCTCCCAAGTTGAGAGTTTACTGCCTAACCAGACAGCTAAGTCCATTTTTGGACATCTCTCATTTTGAGTAAATTCTTTATAAAAGTGAAAAATTGCTTCCTTGACTTATCTAGCCACTGGTCCTGATTGTGTCCCTGAGGCTGTTCAAATAACCACATCTGCTTCCCACACCTAGGTCGTCCAGATGTTTGGGGGCAGCCCTCAGACCTTCTGTTCAAGTAAGTCCTCTCTTCTGGCTAGATGTCCACAGTCCCCGAAACATCTCTTCTGGGGCTTGCTTTTCAGTCTGTTTGTCACCGTGGCTGCTAAGCACTCTGTACTCAGACTCATTGGTGACCTTCTTCAGGGTGGCCCTCAGGCTGACCTTGCCCCCCTGGACTTCTCTGCACCTGCCCGTTGCTGCTGCTGTGGCCATATTGTTCTCCAGGCCAGTTATGAGCTGCCTGCTGTCCAATTCCTCACTCAGCCCTACCTCTCTTACAAGGAACCTAACTGGAATTCTGGAATAGCCCAGTTGTGGCAAACAATGTTTGTCTTGAGAATGGGAGCAGGTGAGGCAGCAGAATGGAAATCCGGTGCTTATTGGCAGGTAGGCTCAGTCCTGGGGCAGCCGGGAGAAAAAGTGCTGATGAGGAAAGTCCTAGTTGGCCTCATGTCCGGTGAAGAGCACGAGGCCATGGGGAAACTCCGAAGACAAATACAAGAACCCATGGCGTACTTCGTGGATACTGTGGTCTCCATGCTTGTCAGAGTCCCATGGGAGGCAATGCTGGGCTCTCTTCCCAGGTCTTCCCCTGAGCTGGTGCGTGTAGGTTTCTGTTTTTCCGCCAGACACTAGGCTGTGGCTTGCAGACATTTTACCCATCATTAGTTCTACATGCTGTTATTTGGATACGTTCAGGCTGAAACATATTCCCGAATGTCTTGTGCATGCCCTTGCTTATCACCACAGCCCTTATTCTGGCAGCAAAAGCTGCATCAAATGGTGGTTTCTAATGTCCTAGAACAGAGGAGTCAAGCGAACTGCACCATGCCAGAGAGCGTCCAGGGTGTGTGCCCAGGGTGTAGAACCCAGTTCCTAGCAGAGTGAGGGAAAATAAGTCTTTTTAAAAGGTACCTTGCATGGCCCGGGCTCTGTGCTAGGCTCAGGGGGATAACAGGGAACGAGACAGACCCAGTCAGCTCTTCCAAAAATTGTAGGCCCAAAGCAGTGGTCCTCAGATATTGGTGAGCACCATTTAAATATGAAGGTCTACGGGCTCCATCCCTCGTAGGTGGAGTCACTGGGTGCAGGGCAGGGCCTCAGAATATGCATGTTCAGCATCTTCCAGTGTGACTGTGAAGCAGATGGTCAGGTGATCATGCTTTGAGAAATACTGGCCCAGGCTCTTGGGTCTTTGGAGCCCCTGTTCCTGGCAGCATTCCCTGGGAGCTTGTTAGACACGCAGGATCTCAGGTTCCACCCAGACCTACTGGACTAAAACAAGCATTTAAATAAGCTTCCCAGGAGGATTTGTGTTAAAGTTTGAAAAGCATTGCCAGTGCAGTGTGTGAGGATTTTCACCTTACTTCGGTATTGTTTTGATAAGAGAAAGAATGCATTCATGTATTATTTGGCAATTAAAAATCAATTAATGAAAAACTTTGTATAAACCAGGAAGATCTTGTACAGGAATGTTCACAGCAGCTGTATCCATAACAGTCTCAAACTGGAAACAGCCCAAATGTCTGTGTCAATAGGCGAATGGATAAACTGAAGGGGGCGTATTTGTAAAATGGAATACTACTCAGAAATACACAGGAACAATACAACAGTGTGGATGAATCTCAAATGCATTATACCAAGTGGGATGAGCCTGACGCAAAAAACCGCATGATGTTTGAGTCCATTTATATCATGTTCTAGAAAAGGCAGGACTAAAAGAACAGGAAGCCAATTCCTGGTGGCAGGGGCTGGTGTTTGGAGGAGAGAGCTGACTGCAGAGAAGGAGGAAGGAACTTCTTTGAGTGAAGGGAATGACCCATACCATGATTGTGGTGGTATTCACACACAATTATGCATTTACCCAAACTCATTGAAGAGGATGCTTTAATTAATTTATTTATTTATTACTGTTTTCATTTATTTTTGGGAGAGAGACAGAGTGTAAGCGGGGGAAGGGCCAAGAAAGAGGGAGACACAGAATTTGTAGCAGGCTCCAGGCTCTGAGCTGTCAGCACAGAACCTGACCTGGGGCTCAAACTCACAAACCGTGAGATCATGACCTGAGCTGAAGTCAGACCCTTAACCCACTGAGCCACCCAGGTGCCACTTACGTATATTTTTTTTAATGTTTTAATTTATTTTTCTGAGACAGAGACAGAGACAGACAGAGCATGAGTGGGGGAGGGGCAGAGAGGGAGACATAGAATGTGAAGCAGGCTCCAGGCTCTGAGCTGTCAGCGTAGAGCCCGATGTGGGGCTTGAACTCACGAACTGTGAGATCATGACCTGAGTGGAAGTGTGATGCTTAACTGATTGAGTCACCCTGGCACCCCAAACTGGATACTTTAAACGGGTGAATTTTACTGTACATAAATTATACACCAATAAAAATGATAAAAACAAGAAAAGCAAAACCAAGAGCATCAAGTACTTTGGGGCATCTTTGTTGTTCCCAGAGAGCCTCAGTTAAGTCTCCCCTCCTCCATCCCGGTGCCTCCACACAACCCCCACCTGAGCTTCCTACTCATCTCACCAAAAACTAAAACTAGGCCCTCCTGGCCTTAAAGGGGTGCTGTCTCCTGCAGTGTCTCTGGTGGCCTCGCTTTCTGCTACAGGCACAGCGTGGTGAACACAGTGTTAAATAGATTCAACAGGAACATGTTAATATTTCGGTGGCCTGTGTAAGTAAACAAAACCCCAGCTCTGTAAATGCATGAAGGGCAAGAAATCGAAGCCCATCATAGTCAACTAGGCTTTTCCAAATCAGGCAAATACTAAGGACAACCAGTCACAAAGAGCCCACCAGTCTTTAAGCTACAGCCCACCGAATAATTTCCTTTCATTTCCCCGCCTTCTCTTTTTGTCTTTCCTCCTAACCCTGTGGGAGGAGTGGATCAATGCTGCCAGATTCAAATAGGTTTTTACTCCAATAAATTCTTACAATTTTTAATATGCTTTTGCTCATTTTCTAAACTTAAAGAAATAAAAGATATAGGTGGCTCATTTTTGAGCATCTGGCTCTTGCTTTCGATTCAGGTCATGATCTCATGGTTTGTGAATTCAAGACCCACGTTGGGTTCTGTGCTGACAGTGAGGAGCCTGCTTGGAATTCTCTCTCTCCCTCTTTCTCTACCCCTCCCATGCTTGTTCTCTCTCTCTCTCCAAATAAATAAACTTAAAAAAAAAAAAGGAAATATAATTAACATACAATATTAGTTTCTATGTTCATTTATGTTATTAACAAGGATTAAAAGCATATTTCTGGAGCCAAATCGCTTCGGTTCTGTTTCCAGCTCTTTCAGTTGCTAGCTGTGTGACCTTGGACACATTTCTTAACCTCTTTGTGCCTCAAAGTAATAGTACCTGTCTCAAAGAGTGAGAATTTTAAAAAGTCAGTTTATTGTAAGGTTTTAGAGTAGTGCCTAGCTCATAGTAGATGTAGAGGTCACTTTTAGGCAACAGGCTTGAGCACTGCAAGGTAGAGCAAGGCAAAAGGGTCCAGAGTGACCAATGAGCTGATGCAAACAGGCCCATCAGGTGACCCACCTCAAAACATCCATAAGCCTTAACTAACCAATGAGCTACTTACAACCAGACACAGGTACCAAAAAAGGAAAATTCCGTGCATTCTCCTACTTCCTCACCTTCCCCCTTTAAACACCCCCCTCCCCCCCCCCCCCCCCCCCCCGTTGCCCTGTGGCAGACAGTCTCTGCTTTGCTGTCTGGCCATGCATTCAACAAACTTCTATCCTTTATTCTACCTTGCCTGAATTATTTCACTGCCCGTGCCTCTGGCTTCCACCCAATCTAGTTGCCCTACATTTGGGGACCCCCATCCAATTGGGAGAGACACCACAGTAGGCACTAAATAAGTGTTGGCTATTATTGTTGAATAAATGCAAATTTTATCCACACTTCCTTTCCCCCACCCCTGCTTAACATAGCCATGGAGATCATTTTTATGGACTGGTTACAAGCTAAGAACTCTTAGTTCTCTATCTTTTATGATAGGTTGATTCTAGAAGCAACCTCTGATCCAGTTCCATCTATCGTCACTGATGGAGGACTCTGGGGGAATGGCCTTGGGGGAGACACGAGCAGGAACTGGAACAGAATGAGCTCTAAGTTTGGGGCTCAGCCTGGGTCTGGGACAGTTTTGCTCTGTGGCCAAGAAGACAGGCTCAAATATGTCCCCCCAGCCCCCCAGAAACCTTTCTTGAGCCTCTGGCTCTTACTAATCCCTTGGGGTTCTGACTGCCTAAACTCTATGAGTGCCTCAGTCTCCACCTCTGAAAAATGGGGATGATCCCGGCTCCCAGGGCTGAGGTAGAGATCAGGTGAGAAGGCGTGGGGCTTGCTTTGTTTTGGGTTCCTCTGGAAGCCGACCCTGAGACAAGATGAAAGGGCAAGTGGTTTATTTGGGAGGTGATGCCAGGAAATGTCACTGGGAGGGGAAGACACGACAGGGAAGGGAAGAAAGCCAGGGAAGGGCTCATTATTGGGCTGATGACAATGGTGGCAAGGGCAGCTTTGTTCCGCTGGGGACTCTGGGAGCCGGTGAACACACCTCAGAGCTAGGCGCGAGGAAGCCGCATTACCTGTACATCAGCTGGCCAGCTGTGTTGGTTGCAGGCTGCTTCCAAGAGTGTTCACTCTGGCACTTCCAGCTTGCCTGAGTGGCCAAGAGAGATCAAGCCCTGGGTGGAGAGACGCAGGTGTTCCCAGCAAGGTGTTCAACTTTGGCTTGTGGAGAAGCGTGCCGAGGTAACCGAGCAGCCGGCTCAGCTCCGCTCGCCTTCCCTGGCGGTTCTGTTTGCACACCATCTAGCCCTGGTCAGAACTTACTGATGTATGGCTTCTAGTTGGCCCCTTGTGGTTGCCACTCTGTCCTTCCCACAAGGTTCAATAATAAAACCAACAGAAATAATTACCCCGCCTGAGATTGCAGATTAGCACATGAAAGGCCTCTTGTTCCAGCTGGAGACAAACCTCCACGGGAGACCAGACTGGCTTCAGCTCTAAGACCAGCCTGGCAGAGTCCAGTGGCCTAGTGGCCCACTCCTGGTGGGGGTTGTGGGCTGTTTCAAGTGTCAATGTCAGTGTTTCAAAACTTTGGCCACCAACATTTTAGATGTGATTTAGAGCAGAGAAGGGGCATCTGGAAGGGGGTGAGGGGGGAGGGCTTTGGGATCATCCAACTTTATACCTTTCCACTTCATATCCTGGAGCCTCATTCCTCATCTGTAAAATGGGTGTAATCAATCGAAGGATGAGCCTCATAGAGTTGACTTGAGGAGTAACTAAGACAGTGTACCTTCAATGCCTGGTGTGGTGTAGACCAGCGGTGACCAACTTTTTCTGTAAAGGGTCAGGCAGTCAATAGTTTGGCTTTGTGGCTACCTAGTCAAATCTGCCCTAGTAGCTCAAGCCCCTGTGGCTGAAGTACTATAAAAACAGGTGCTGACCCCTGGGGTAGAGAACAGGCAGAATGAGGAAGATTTTATTTCTCCCTCTTAGAGGAAAGAAATATTTCTTATTCATCTTTGTGTCCTCCTCTGGGCTCAGCATAGGGCCTGGCACATAGTAGGTGCTCAGGAAATGTTTACTGAAGGAAGAGAAACAACACATGACATAGGGAAGAGAAAGGCCTTTGGAGTCAAACACACCTGGATCTAAATCGATGTCTTCTCTATGTGACCTGTTTAAGGAGAAAATTGTTCATGACACTTGTTAAGAACTGGCAAGCAGACTTAATTCAGCAGATGCCCGGGGATAGGTGTAGGGGTGATTGTAATGGGGTTTGCAGCAGGGGAGAGAAATCGAGCTCACCTCCGAACACAACAAGGACAAGTAATTTATAGCTGAAAAGCAGGGAGTGGTCAGTGGACGGGAAATTACTAAGAGGAAACATAAGGAGTAAGGGAGATTATTTTTTAAGTTTATTTTGAGAGAGACAGAGCACAAGATGGGGGGAGGAGCAGAGAGAGAGGGAGAGAGGGAGGGAGAGAGAGAGAGAGAGAGAGAGAGAGAGAGAGAGAGAGAGAATCCCCAGCGGGCTCCACACTGTCAGTGCAGAGCCTGATGTGGGGCTCAAACTCATGAAACTGAGATCATGACCTGAGCTGAAATCAAGGGTCAGACTGAGACACTGAGGCACCCCGGGTGTACAGGGAATTCTACTTAAACTGATCTAACCGGACTCTGACCTAACCTGCTAAAGGCAGACCAGGGTGGTTAGGTGGGTGGTGGGGGACGAGGGACGTGGTTGAACATAGAGGAGGATCAGATATTCAGGCGGGAGGGATTCCAGCTTAACCAACCTAGCATGATTCTTGCTAAAGTTGTGTATAACAGCAGAGGCGAACACAGAATCCCCAACATCAGGGCCTCATTGGGAAGAAGGTTCAAAGGAGTCTGATTGCATTTTGGTCAAGGGGAGGCTCTTTGTCACTTAAACTAAGACACTTGCCCTCTCTGAGCCTCTGAGCCTGTAAAGTGGGCACAGAAATAATATTTACTGCACAAGATTGTTGCAAGCCTTATGGTGATTGTGGGAAAACGTGTAGGTGGTGAACAAATATTCTCTAAAAAGAAAGCATGAATGATGTCTCCACGCTTCACGATTTTACCCATGGCTTTCAAGCCTGAGTCCTTCTGGATTAAGGGCTAATTCTTGTCTCCTCCAGCCTACATAAACAGCCTTTTCTGGCCATTCTTGGGCCAGGGGGTGGATGGAGGAAGGAGAAGGAAGGAGAAGAAGGCTGATGGTCTGTAGAGAGGGTGAGGGGAAAGTCATGCTCCTTGTTCTGCATTCAGGGCCAGCCTGGCAGTAACTGCACACAACCAGTTTTTGCCCCAAGGGCTCAGTGTCTGCTGTAAAGAATTAATGGCCAGGAAAGGTGTCTGCCAATTATTTTTCAACTCTAGGTGCAGAGATTACAGAAACACAGCCAGCCCACTTTAGATCCCGGCTTCCCAGCACTGGCTGACAATTACCCCTACCGACTTCCCTGCCAGGAGAGTGCTGGAGTCAGGGGTCTCTCCTTCAAGGACACGCTCAGACTTCCAAGTTTGTGCAGAACATTCTGTGTTTCCACAGAGAAGAGGGCAAGTGAAGGAAAGACATCCATTTATCTTGGTTGCCCTAGAAGCAGGCCTTGAGAAAAAGATTGAACTACATGAAGTTTACTCGGGAGATGATCCCAGGAGACATCAGTAGGTGGGTGGGGAGGTGGGGAGGGGACAGAGCTTAGAGGTATGTTGTCAAGCCAGTAGCACTGTGGGTGATGGAGCTTAATGTCACCTGGGGACTCTGGAAATGGTGTTACACATATACCTCACGGTGACCCCATCCGAGAGGCCAGGGAGCTGGGATATTTACACACTGGTTCCTGGGGATGGTTGGTTGAAGGCTGCCACAGGGATGTTCATTCCCCAGTGCTTCTAACTTATCTCACTTGGCGGCCAGGATAATCCTCAGGAAGGAAATGCAGGTTTTGGTAGCTGGCGTATCTTGAAATGGTAAGGCCTGGAGGATTCAAGCCAGAGGTGCCCACTGAGTCCATTACAGCATGTATTGAAGACCTACCTTGGTCTGGGGACTTAACATCTGCCATCCCATTTCATTCCGGCATATTTCCAAGACTGTATCTTAGTTAGCCTTCTCTTCTCAGACCTACTCGGAGCTGGGACTAGAGTGAGTGAAGCCCTTATACCCAGCACAGCACTTAAGAGGGCACTGAAACCCACAACCATCAAATGATATTTTAACGCAATACTTAAAACACAGAAGTGAATGCAAAAAAAAAAAAAAAAAATCCATGATGAACAAACTATCAGAATTTTAAATCAAGACAGGATCAATAATCGTGCCAGGCTGAGCCATATTGAAGCCCAAAGCAAAAGGAAAAATCAGTAATACTGATCGTGTTCATCATGGATTTTTTTTGTATTAATTTTGATTTAAAAAATTGCATTAAATCATTATTTTTCTTGATTACTGAGGTTTTGTGGCACACCCTCGTATTTGGTGCCTAAGGCAGGCACTTCACCCATCTCACTGTGGTCCTGGCCTTGCATGCACCCTCCCCTGTCTTCCCCATCTTGGTAGATTGCACTTAGGCCACTCAGCTGCTCAAACCAGGCATCTGGGGTCCACTGTGGCTCCTCTCCTTCTGGCACCCTCCCCAACTGTACCGTTATGATCTTTCTGACCCACCTCCAAGCATCTTTCAAATCTGCTCTCTTTTCTCCATCTCCATTGCCGTGACTCCCCCACAAAGGAGGTCCGCATTCTCCCTTTGCAGACAGGAACAGCTTCTTGGATTTCCCTGCAAGCTCTTATGTGTCCACTCAGGTCAGCGCTCTGGCAGACAAGATGGTGGCTGTTTCTCTGACTAAATCCCGACAAATGCCTGAAGCCTACTGATGTTTCTTCACTGTCTTGGCTGCTTCAAGTGGGTGTGGGGGAACCACAGCCACAGTTTCCTCATAGAGCTTCAGTGAAGCAATGCGCCCTCTGATCTTTCCTTTTTCCCCCACTTACTGGGGATGCAATTTTCTTACCTTCCCACTTTGGGGCCAAGGCCAAGGGAGGTAGGGGTACTAGTCCCTGAGAGCAGTGACTTTCTCCCATTCACATTCTCTCCAAATCTCTTTTTCCCTGGTTTCACCCCCAGGCCTAGAAGAGACCACCATCTTCTCATGGAATGGGCACTTTCCTGATCTCATTTCCTGAGTCCCATCTCATGACTGTTTTTCATAAACTTCAGGCTCAGACCTCCAAACGTTACCCTTGATTTGTAGAGTAGGTTCTGGAATTAAGAAGCTCTCTCTCTCTTTTCTCTGGCCAGGTTTTAAGACTACTGTCTCTGTATAGACTCAAAGCTAAACTATGACCTTATGATTTCTGTGGTATCTACACTCCTTCTAAAGTAATAAATGTCCTTGATCCAACTGGCCGAGGAGTGGTGGGGTGAAGAAGGGACACAGAACATCATGATTCGTGAGGATGCAAAATATATGGATGTTTTTGATAGTTTCTCTTTTTTTAAAGTTTTATTTATTTTAGTAATCTCTACACCCCATGTGGGGCTTGAACTCACGACCCCAAGATCAAGAGTCGCATGCTCCTCTGACTGAGCCAGCCAGGTGCCCCAATTTGATAGTTTCAAAAACATTATTCCCTTTATGAAGTCAAACAGATCCCCCAGGTCCCAGTAGCTTTGCTCACCTCCTGAGAATTCACTATTTCTGGAGAGTTCTGGCAAGTTCTTCTGTTTTGCATGACCTCCCTATATCAGGGCCATATTTGTCTCAGACGCACAGAAATCCTCTACTCATTTATTTAAGTTCTGAGTGGATAAGGAAGCTCCTTGAATTACTGGCAGTGAAATCCCAACTTTGGGTGGGAACTTTAGTGAAGAAAAGGGGGCCCTGGGTCCCACTCCTGGACCTGAGTCTGAAGTCCCTGTGTGGAAAATGGGGGAAACAGTACCCCCACAAGGGTTGTTGTGGGGATTCAACAAGATCATAGGTGTGCAGTGAAGCTTTGCAGAGCAGCCGACATAGACTATGTGCTCACTCTGTGCCTGTTTCCTCTCCTCCTCCACTGCCCTCCCTCCTCAGCCTCCTGCCATCCCCTGTCCTCTGAGCTGAGCCTCCCTGTTGCAGAATTCTGGGATTCTGTTTAAAAAGCTTAGTACTGGATTTGTTAACCTACTCAGTAAGGTTCATTCCAACTCTGGAGCACCAGCCCATCCCTCTGCTGTTGAACAGCTCAGTGATTAGGCATAAGTGGACTGTGGCTACGCATATGACTAATTATCAATGCAACTTTCTCAGCAGAGAGCCAGGCGTGTTGTTTTCTACTGCTGTGATTCACCTTGGAGCTGAAGATTTCCCCAATACTGTTTGACTATTTGGTCATCATCATTATTACATACACACACACACACACACACACACACACACACACTCTCTCTCTCTCTCTCTCTCTCTCTCTCTCTCTCTGATGTGTTTCGGGTCCTAGCATCTGGGGAGTCTTGGGTCAGCAGATGTATTGGGTTAAGAAAGTTGGGTGGGAGGATGGGATGCCCGGGTGGCTCAGTCGGTTATTTGGCTCAGGTCATGATCTCCTGGTTTGTGAGTTTGAGCCCCGCGTTGGGCTCTGTGTTGACAGCTCAGAGCCTGGAGCCTGCTTCATATTCTGTGTTTTCCTTTCTCTCTGCCCCTCTCCCACTCATGCTCTGTCTCTGTCTCTCTCTCTCAAAAATAAACATTTAAAAAAGAAAAGAAAGTTGGGTGGGGGAGTTCTTAGAAGAGGCCAGAACTGGTCTAGGTACCTATAGTCCCCGGCCCCCCCCCATCCCCCACTTGCCTAGCTCTCAGAGCCTGGGACTTACTTTGTCACACCTGTTTGGAGTCCTCTGCACACAGGGTGGGTGGACCCTGCTGATCTCTTACTCTTAGGTCCTGAATTTCCCCTGCCCTTGGTCCTCTGTGCTCTAGTCATAGTGACCTCCTTTTGATGACTAGAACATGTTAACCTATTTCCCTCCTCACTCCCATTACCTGCTAATCCCTCTGGATTGTTGCTTCTTCTCTCCTCTCTTCCCATGGCTGGCTTCTCATTCTTCAGGTCTTAGCTCACATGTCACCTCTTCAGAGAAGACTTCCTTGATCACCCTATCTAAAGCAAGTCCATCGAAAATTGTTTATCATAGTACCTTACTTGCTTCCTTCATAGCATCTATCATGAACTGTAATTATTTTAACCCATTTAAAATTTGCTTTTCTGTACTCTCCACCAGATTGTACACTTCATGAGAGCAAGAGCCACTTTTGTCTTGTTCCCTATTCTCAGCACTTAGAATAGTGCTGGCACATAGTAGGTGCTTAATAAATATTTGCGGGAGAGCAATCCTCACCTCCCCTTTCCATTTTATTGTCTTAAAGGACAGCCCAATGGGCCATCTGGTTGACCCACCTTGGGAATCATTTCTGGGGTCAAGTCTCCTTCAAACTTTTTAGAAGCGGCTGGGGTTAAATCCTCCAACATGTAATGCCTGAGCCTCCTTGAGACCCCCGTTGCCAAGACTAACCCCAGCAGGCTGCTTTCTTTCCAGGAAACTCCTCTCTACATCTAGTGAGGGAGTCAGGGAGTAGGAACTAGTCTTCCCAAAGAACTCATTATATGTTAGCTCTGTGAACTTGGGTACATTAATCTCTGGGCTGCAGTTTTCCCAGCTATAAAATGGGACCAACAGTAATACAGGATTTCTTAACTCTGGCACTATTGACATTTTGAGCTAGATAATTCTTTCTCCAGTGGTGTGTGTGTTCTATACATTAGAGGGTGTTTAGCAGCATCTACCCACTAGATGCCAGTAGCAAACCCAGTTATGACAATCAAGAATGTCTCCCAATATTGCCAAATGTCCCCAAGAGGTAAAATCACATCTCCCTGCCTCCAATAAGAACCATTTCAATAATACCTGCCTTAAAGGGTCGTTGGCAGACTAAATGATATTGTTCATGTTAAGTGCATAGAGTAAGGATTTAATATACGTATTTCAAATCTATTATTGTTATTATTAACATCATTTTACTGAAGGCCACAAAGAGTTTCAGGAAAGACAGGTGCTGATAGGGAGGGGGGCAAACCCAGGTTAATCCATTCCATCGCCAATGGTGTGCTAAAGCCATCTTGTCCCTGCTTCTAAGCATTGATCGTTAAATCTTCAGGAAATTTGCAAACCAGTTGTTAAACATAGTCATCCTTGAAATTGGCAATGGTAGGAATATTTACACCAAGGGAATTAGCAAATGCTGCACAACAGAGCTTTATTTTCTGGGAACCACCTGTCTACCACAGTGCTTCTCTGTTAACACATTAAATGACAAGATCTTGCAGTGGGTCTAATAACTACTGACATTTTCAAAGAGTGATAGACATAAATGACACTTTGAGATATCAGCAACATATGAAATATGTGCAAATATCTGTGCCTCACTATTGGTGACAAAGTCACAGGTACTGATTTATTGCCCACATTCAGATTTAGAGGAAATGCTGAGTTTCAGTTAGAAATAGGAAGAAATGAAGATGTAAGATTTTTTTTTTTTTCATCCATGGAGCCCCTGCATTGTATCCACAGACCTCAGTTAAGAACCTCTGTTCCAGTGGACACATTCAGTGGTGAAATGTAAATGAACTTGGGACTTAGAATCAGACAGGCCTGGGTGTGAATTCCAGGACTGCCAGGTGCTTAGCTGGGGTTGGATCCTCAATCTCTAAATGGGAATCTGGACTTCATGGATTGTAGAAATTCAATAGAAATGGCTTTAAGAGGGGCTGGGCACCTGATAGTGTGTGTGTGTGTGTGTGTGTGCGCGTGCGCGCGCACGCAGGTGTGTTGGGAGGAAGGGACTTTGTAACATCTCTCTCACATCCCCAGGGATCAGCAGAGATCTCTGACTTTGAGCAGCAGAGGTAGTGACAGACCTCACCCCAGGTGGCGCTCCCAGTCCATCTTTATTTTCAATTTCTGTCTGGATGAAAAATTTGCGATGTGCAGACCGGGCAGAACAAATAGAATTATGACTCACTTTTCACAAACTGTGTTGTGGATTTCACATATTTTCACACTTGATTTTCTACCATGTTTCAAACTGATACAAAAATGCTTTTTTCCCTTTTCTGGGACATTGGGACATATGTCCCAGTGGGGAAAGGGCATCGTGTTCCCCCTTCCTTCACTCCTTGCCTTCCCCACTGCACAGTAAGGGAGGAACCACTGTTTTCCTTCCTTACTCCTCACACAGGACCATTTTTCCAGCTCATTAGAACGTGGAGCTAAGATAAAGGAGGGCAGAGCCATTAGGTAGCAATTTATATGTAAATGTGGAAGTTACCAAAGAAAGAGAATGGCCTAGTGTTCTTTAGGAAGCATTCAAGTTGGGACCCTTCTGGAAAGCTAGCATCACACGTGAGCCATGAACCCTGTAAGTCCCACTGCTCCTTTGCCAGGCTGGGGGGTGGGGGCGGGGAGGGTGGACGGGAGACAGGGATATCTCCTGGTCTTCGCCCAGGAGGAGACTGAGGCCAAGGTCACACAGTGAGTGACGTGCAGGGCCAGTACCTAAAGCCACAGGTGGACCCCAAAGGTAGTGTATGGTCACTTTGTGAGGTACCTCTAAGGAGGTGAGGCCCCTCTGCCCAGCCTCACACTCTCCCTTTTCTTTATTTCATTTTTTGTAGCCTATTCAGGCTCATCTGCTGGCTTGTGAGCTCGGATCTAAGGGGAAATGTGTATTGTACACTCCATTAATAAGGTTTAGTTAGACGCTTATTGTGCCCAGCGCTGTGAGGTATATGTGCAGAGGACAGTCCTTAGCAAAGGAACGCTTTGGGCTTGGTCGCAAGCTCTGATGTTGAGGTGTCAGGAATTAAAATGGAGGTTGCTAATAAGAAGGCCAGGGACAAACTTCTCCTGAAAGGTAAAGAAAAGCTGGCTTTCCCCCCACTCCAGGCTTTTCTTCACTGTGATAGCCCAACCCCTGCCCATCCCTGCCCTCTTGGGAGTGACAGGTCAGAGGGATGTGTGAGAGAGGGCAGGCTGTCACCCTAGAAGAAGCAGCCTCTGCTCTCTGACTTCCTGAGACACCTCACAGATAGTTTTCTGAGGAGGGAAAGACATTCTCACCTCTGTGAAGTGTTCCAGGTCTTCAACCTGTGCCATATACTAGTTTAGTGCCCTAGACCTCGAGCTTGACCCACAGCAATACTCTCTCTCCTTGGTTAAGGGGTGAAGACAGAAGCAAGGGGCTGAAAGTGATGTATGTTGGTGGAGGCTGAACATACCGTGAAGCCAGTATGTCATGACTCAGAGTTTGATCTTGGTCTTGAGAGCAATGGGAAACCCTCAAAGACTCGTAAGTGGAAAGTGGGATAGAGGTGATAGGATCAGATTTGTGGTTTAGAAAGATCTCTTTGGCTTCTCTGGGGGATGAATGGGAGACAGTGGACAGAAAGATGAGTTAACAGCTGCTTCAGCCATTTAGAAGAGAGATAAAAGGTACCTGGGCCAAGTGAAGGGGCAGACAAGAGGATGGATAGAGACCCAAGAGATAGATTTGATAGCACTTGGTAATTGATCTGCTGTGGGGGTGAGAGAGAGAGAGTGAGTAATACCCAAGCTATGGCTTGAGCAACTGTGCGGGCAGCCATGTCTGCCATTCCCTGACATCTGCCTGCAGGACGAGCAGCAGTAGGTTTTGGGGGAAAGACGATAAGGTTAGTTTTGGCCATGCTGAGTCTGATGGGACATCCAAATAGAGATGTCTGGACAGAGCTCAAGAAGGACACTTGGGAGACACCATCACATAGGTGGCAAATAAATTGAGGAAAGGAAAAGTTTTTCATGCTGTATTAGTTTTGTCTGTTCTAGAATTTCATGTAGATAAAATCATATGATTTTAAGCATATCAATGCTTCTTTTTCTTTTCAGATTTTTATTCCAATTCTAGTTAGTTACCAGATGGTGCAATATTGGTTTCAGGAGTTGAATTTAGTGATTCACCACTTACCTATAACACCCAGTGCTCATCATAACAAGTACCCTCCTTAACACCCATCACTCATCTGGCCCATCCCCCCACCCACCTGCCTCCATCAACCCTCCGTTTGTTTCATACCTTTAAGAGTCTCTTGTGGTTTGTTTCCCTCTCCCTTTTTCCCCTGCCCCTCCCCATTTGTTCATCTGTTTTGTTTGTTAAATTCCACATGTGAATGAAATCATACGATATTTATCTTTCTCTGACTGACTTATTTCACTTAGTATAATGCACTCTAGCTCCATCCACGCTGTTGCAAATGGCAAGATTTCATTCTTTTTATTGGCTGAGTAATATTCCGTTAGAAATATACATACAACATCTTCTTTATCCGTTCGTATTTGGGCTCTCTTCATAGTTTAGCTATTGTTGATAATGATGCTATAAACATCAAGGTGCATATAACCCTTTGAATTTGTACTTTTGTATCCTTTCAGTAAATACCTAGTAGTGCAATTGCTGGGTTGTAGGGTAGTTCTATTTTAACTTTTTGAGGAACCTCCATACTGTTCTTCAGAGTGGCTGCACCACTTTGCATTCCCACCAACAGTGCAGGAGGGTTTCTCTTTCTCCACATCCTTGCCAACACTGGTTGTTTCTTGTGTTGTTAATTTTAGCCATTCTGACAGGTGTGGGCTGGTATCTCATTGTGGTTTTGATTTGTATTTTCCTGATGATGTGTGATGTTGAGCATCTTTTTGTCTGTTAGCCATCTGGATGTCTTCTTTGGAAAAGTATCTGTTCATATCTTTCTTTCTCTCTCTCTTTCTTTCTTTCTTTCTTTCTTTCTTTCTTTCTTTCTTTCTTTCTTTCTTTCTTTCAGAGTGAGTGCATGAGTGGGAGCAGGGGATAGAGGCAGAGGGAGAGAAAGAGAGAATCTTAAGCAGGCTCCATGCTCAGCACAGAGCCCAACTCGGGGCTTGATCCCACAACCCTTGGATCATGACCTGAGCCAAAATCAAGAGTCTGACACACAGCCAAATGAGCCATTCCAGGTGCCCCTTCTGCCCATTTCTTAACTGGATCATTTGTTTTTGGGTGTTGAGTTTAAGAAGTTCTTTATAGATTTTGGATACTAACCTTTTATCAGATAGGACATTTGCAAGTATCTTCTCCCATTCTGTAGGCTGCTTCTTAGTTTTGTTGATTGTTTCCTTCACTGTGCAGAAGCTTTTTATCTTGATGAAGTCCCAATAGTTTATGCTTGCTTTTGTTTTCCTTGTCTTTGGCGACATGTCTAGCGAAGTTGCACTGGCTGAGGTCAAAGAGGTTGCTGCCTGTGTTCTCTAGGATTTTGATCATTTCCTGTCTCACATTTAGGTCTTTCATCCATTTTGAATTTACTTTTGTGTATTGTGTAAGAAAGTGGTCCAGTTTCATTCTTCTGCATGTTGCTGTCCAGTTTTCCCAAAACCATTTGTTGAAAAGACTGTCTTTCTTTCCATTGGATATTCTTTCCTGCTCTGATGAAGATCAATTGACCATATGGTTGTGGGTCCATTTCTGGATTTTTTATTCTGTTCCATCGATATGTGTCTGTTTTTGTGTCAATACCATACTGTCTTCATGACTACAGCTTTGTAATGCAGCTTGGAAAGCTGGAATCATGATGCCTCCAGTTTTCTTTTTCTTTTTCAGGATGGTTTTGGCTGTTCAGGGCCTTTTGTGGTTCCACACAAATTTTAATATTGTTTGTTCTAGTTCTGTGGTATTTGGATGGGGATTATATTAAATGTATAGATTGCTTTGGGTAGTATAGACTACCCATTTAATAATGTTTGTTTCTCCAATCCATGAGCATGGAATGCTTTTCCATTTTTTGTGTGTCCTCTTCAATTTCCTTAATAAGTGTTCTATAGTTTTCAGAGTACAGATCATTTACCTCTTTGGTTAGGTCTATTCCTAGATATCCAATTGTTTTTGGTGCAATTGCAAATGAGATTGATTTGTTGATTCCTTTTTCTGCTGCTTCATTATTGGTGTGTAGAAATGCAACAGATTTCTCTATGTTGGTTTTATATCCTGTGACTGCTGCATTCACGTATTAGTTCCAGAAATTTTTGGGTGGTGTCATTTGGGTTTTCTACATGGAGTATCATGTCGTCTGTAAATAGTGAAAGCTTGACTTCTTCCTTGACGATTTGGCTGCTTTTAATTTTGTTTGTTTGTTTGTTTGTTTGTTTGATTGCTGAGGCTAAGACTTCCAGTACTGTGTTAAATAGTAATGGGGAGAGTGGTCATCCCTGTCTTGTTTCTGACCATAGGGGAAAGGCTCTCAGTTTTTCCCCATTGAGGATGATATTAGCTGTGGATCTTTCATATATGGCCTTTTGATGTTGAGGTATGTCCCATCTATCTTTATTTTGTTGAGGGGTTTTATCAAGAATGGATGCTGCATTTTGTCAAATGCTTTCCCTGCATTGATTGAGAGGATCGTGTGGTTCTTATCCTTTCTTATATTAATGTGGTGTATCACGTTCATTGATTTGTGAAAATTGAACCAGCCCTGCAGCCGAGGAATACATCCCACTTGATCATGGTGAATAATTCTTTTAATGTACTGTTGGATTCGATTTGCTAGTACCTTGTTGAGAATTTTTGCATCCAGGTTCATCAGGGATACTGGCCTGTAATTCTCTTTTTAGTGGGGTCTTTGTCTGGTTTTGGAATCAAGGTAATGCTGGCCTAGTAGAAGGAGTTTGGAAGTTTTCCTTCCATTTCTGTTTTTTGGAACAGTTTGAATAGAATAGGTATAACTCTTCTTTAAATGTCTGTCTGGTAGAATTCCCCTGGGAAGCCATCTGCCCTGTCTTTGGTTTGTTGGGAGATTTTTGATTACTGATTCAATTTCTTTGCTGCTTATGGGTCTGTTCAAATTTTCTATTTCTTCCTGTTTCAGTTTTGATAGTTGTATGTTTCCAGGAATTTGTCCATTTCTTCCAGATTGCCCAGTTTGTTAACATATAAGTTTTCATAATATTCTCTTATAATTGTTTGTATTTCTGTGGTGTTGATTGTGATTGCTCCTCTTTCACTCACTGTTTTATTTATTTAGGTCCTTTCTCTTTTCTTTTTGATAAGATTGGCTAGGGGGTTATCAATTTTATTAACTCTTTTGAAGAATCAGCTCTTGTGGCACCTGGGTGGCTCAGTCGGTTAAGTGGCCGGCTGCAGGTCGAGTCATGATCTCACAGTTCATGACTTTGAGCCCCACGTCGGACTCTGTGCTGACAGCCCAGAACCTGGAGCCTGCTTCGGATTCTGTGTCTCCCTCTCTCTGACCCTCTCACGTTCATGCTCTGACTTTCTTTGTCTCAAAAATAAATAAACATTAAAAAAAATTAAAAAAAAGAATCAGCTCTTAGTTTTGTTGATCTGTTCTGTTTGGTTTTTTATTCTATGTCATTTATTTCTGCTCTAGTCATTTTTTCCCTTCCTCTGATGGCTTTAGGCTCTATTTGCTGTTCCTTTTCTAGTTCCTTTAGGAGAAAGGTTAGATTGTCTATTTGAGACTTTTTTTTGCTTCTTTAGGTAGGCCTGTATTGCAATATATTCCCCTCTTAGAACTGCCTTTGCTGGGACGCCCGGTGGCTCAGTTGGTTGAACATCTGACTTCAGCTCAGGTCATGATCTCATGATTGGTGAGTTCAAGCCCCACATTGGGCTCTGTGCTGATAGCTCAGAGCCTGGAGCCTGCTTCAGGTTCTGTGTCTCCCTCTCTCTATACCCCTCCCCTGTTCGTGCTCTGTGTCTCTCTTATAAATAAATAAACATTTTAAAAAATTTAAAAAATATAAAGAAGAACTGTCTTTGCTGCATCCCAACAGTTTTAGACTGTTGTGTTTTTATTTTCATTCCATGTACTTTTTTATTTGTCATTTAATTTCCTGGTTAACACATTCATTCTTTAGTAGGATGTTCTTTAACCTCCATGTATTTGTTGGTCTCTCCAAAAATTTCCTATGGTTGACTGCAAGTTTCATAGCATTGTGATCTGAAAATATGCATGGTACGATCTCAATCTTTTTGTACTTGTTGAGGGCTAATTTGTGACCCAGTATATGATCTATTCTGGAGAATGTTCCACATGCACTCGAAAAGAATGTGTATTCTGCTACTTTAGAATGGAACGTTCTGAATATATTTGTTAAAGTCCATCTGGTCCAGTGTGTCATTCAAAGCCATTGTTTCCTTGTTGATTTGCTGCTTAGATGATCTGCCCATTGCTGTGAGTGGGCTGTTAAAATCCCTATTATTATCAGTGAGTTTCTTCATGTTTGTTATTAATTGACTTATACATTTGGGTGTTTCAAATTGGGGGAATAAGTATTTTCAACTGTTAGATCTTCTTGATGGATAGACCCCTTAAGTATGATATAATGCCCTTCATCTCTTCTTATAGTCTTTGGTTTAAAATCTAGTTTGATATAAGTATGGCTGTTCTGGCTTTGTTTTGGCGTCCATTAACATGATAGATGATTTTCTGTCCCCTCACTTTCTTTCTTTTCTTTCTTTTTTTATCTCCTTTCTTTCAATCTATTGATGTTTTTAGGTCTAAAATGAGTCTCCTTTAGGCAGCATATAGATAGGTCTTGTGTTTTTTTTTTTTAATCCATTCTGATACCCTATGTCTTTTGATTAGAGTATTAAATCCATTTGCATTCAAGGTAACTATTGAAAGATATGAGTTTTGTGCCATTATGTTACCTTTAAAGTTGGTGTTTCTGCTGATGTTCTCCATTCCTTTCTAGTCTTTGTGGCTTTTGGTCTTTTTATTCCCCACTCAGAGTCCCCCTTAATATTTCTTGCAGGGCCGGTTTAGTGGTCACAAATCCTTTAGTTTTTTTTTTTTTTTTTCATCTGGGAAACTCTTTGTCTTTCTTTCTATTCTGAATGACAGACTGCTGGATAAATATTCTTCACTGCATATTTTTCCCATTTAGCACACTGACTATATCCTGCCCCTCTTTTCTGGCCTGGCACATTTCTGTGGACAGATCTGCTGTGAATCTGATTGGATCCGTCTTCCCTTGTAGGTCAAGGACTTTTTTTCCCTTGCTGCTTTCAGGATTCTTTCTTTGTCTGCATATTTTGTGAATTTGACTATGATATGCCTTGGCAATAGCCAGCTTGTATTGAATTTAATGGGAGTTCTCTGTGCTTCTTGGATTCGATGTCTGTGTCCTTCTCCAGATTAGGGAAGTTTTCAGCTGTAATTTGCTCAAATAAACCTGCCCCTTTTTCTCTCTCTTCATCTTCTGGGACTCCTATGATAAGAATATTATTACATTTGAAGAAGTTGCTGAGTTCTGTAAGTCTACCTTTGTGGTCCATTGCCTTTCTTTCCCTCATATTTTCAGCTTTATTATTTTCCATAATTGTATTTTATATTCAGGGAGGAAGGCTGTCATTTCTTCCTGTTCTTTCATTTGATAATAATAATAATAATAATAATGATAAAAGAAAAGAAAAATTTTTTTTTTTAAATTTTTTTTTCAACGTTTATTTATTTTTGGGACAGAGAGAGACAGAGCATGAACGGGGGAGGGGCAGAGAGAGAGGGAGACACAGAATCGGAAACAGGCTCCAGGCTCTGAGCCATCAGCCCAGAGCCCGACGCGGGGCTCAAACTCACGGACCGCGAGATCGTGACCTGGCTGAAGTCGGACGCTTAACCGACTGCGCCACCCAGGCGCCCCAAAAGAAAATTTTTTTAATTAAAAAATGATAGAGGAAGCTAGATCCTAGGTGTACTTTTGTTTTCTTTCTTTCTTTTTTTTTAGTGTTTGCTTATTTTTAAGAGAGAAAGTGTGAGTGGGGACGGGGCAGAATGAGAGAGTGAGAGGGGGACAGAGGATCCAAAGTGGGCTCTGTGCTGATAGCAGCAAGCCTGATGTGAGGCTCGAACTCATGAGCTGTGAGATCATGATCTGAGCCAAAGTTGGACGCTCAACCAACTGAGTCACCCACGTGCCCCAGACTGCTTTTTAAGAGAAGCTTGGTAGAAAAAAGAAAAGGGGGCTGCCTGGGTGGCTCAGTCAGTTAAGTGTCTGACTTCAGCTCAGGTCACCATCTCATGGTTCGTGGGTTTGAGCCCCATGTCAGGCTTGCTGCGGTCAGCACAGAGCCCACTTTGGATCTGTCCTCCCCTCTCCCTGCCCCTCCTCTGCTTCCCTACTCCCACACTCTCACTCTCTCAAAAATAGACATTAAAGAAAAGGGAAAAAAAGAAAAAAATTAAAAGTTAAATTAAATTAAAAATGGGCTCTTTCTGAATAAAAGAAAACCAAAACCAAAAAGAGAAAGAAAACAACCAAACAAACAAAATCCAAAGGAAGCTAGATCCTGTTTCACCTAGATCTGAAGCTTTGCAGCACTCTATGATCAGGCTTGGTGCTTGGGAGGAGTTTGTGCTGGCCTTCTGGGGGAGGGGCTTGGTGCTCTGATTCTCAGGCGGGTCGGCCCTAGTGGAGATGCACCTGCAAAGCTTAAGGGGTTGGGGCTTGGTATAAGCGCTAGGTTCTCCACTTGATGGCGCTGTTTAGCTCACTGAGGTAGATCAGTGCTGGTCGGCCAATGGTCAAAATGACTTCACCTGGCTCTCTAGTCTGCGGATTTGTAAATTCAAGCCCTCGTAGATGCGCAATTAGTCACCCCTCCTGTGTCCCTGGCTTCCACCACCTCCCTACCTTCACCCTGCCTGTGTCAGAGCTGTTCACCTGCCAGGCTGCTCTGCCCTCCTGAGTTTTATATCAGGTGTGGCTGTGTTTCAAAACCCCACGCTTCAGAGACCCTGTGGCTCAACCTGTGCTGATCCTCTGGGGGAGGGTCTTGCCATGCTGTGGCCCGTGCCCACAGGGGCAGCAGCTCAGAGTTTACAGTAAATCGCAACACACAGCTGCCACCAGGGTTTGCAGAGGCATCTTTGTTCCTGTGCTGTTGAATGAGGCAGCTCTATGGTGCCCACCAGGTCTCTTGCCTGTACAGAGGCTGTATCACCCCTACCAAATGCACTCCAAGCAGGGGAACGGCTTCTCCTAGACTGGCGGGGGATCCACAGTCTGAACTGCCTTTCCTTGAGCTCTACCCAGCTTCCTCTCCCAAGTGCCACCAGGCACTGGGCTCCAAAACTTCAGATTCTGTGCTCCACTGTTTATAAAAAACTGGTAGTGTTAAAATCCTCTCCTTTTTTCCTGTCAGTGGTTTTGGGGAGCAGTTTTCTTGTGCAGTCCCCTGCGTGGCTTTTCACTCTTTTTATTTTTTCCTTCACTCTTGGCTCACCTCTCCTTGATCAGGGATCCCTTCCCACTGCAGTGCCTGTGGTCTCCCACAACTCAACTCTCCGCAGTCCCTACCTTCCACAAGTTGTTTTTTTCCTCTTTGTAGATGTGCAGCTTTGTTCTCTAAACTTACAATTGATTTCTTGGGTGTTCAGAATGATTTGATATTTATCTAGCTGTTGGAAGAGGAGGCAAGCTTAGGGTCACCCTACTCCTCCATGACCTTAACCAATTATCAATGCTGGTTTTTTTTGGGGGGGGTATTTATTTTTGAAAGGTAGAGAGAAACAGCATGAGCAGGGGAGGAGCAGAGAGAGTGGGAGACACAGAATCCCAAGCAGGCTCCAGACTCTGAGCTGTCAGCATAGAGCCCGACATGGGGCTCAAACTCATGGACCTTCATGACCTGAGCCGAAGTCAGACGCTTAACCAACTGAGCCACCCAGGTGCCCCTATCAATGCTTTTTAATAAGTCTTTCACACCGCATAATATTTTTGAAGTTTATTTATACTACTTTTTCATTGCTCAATATTCTGTTTTATGAATATATCATAGTGGGTTTATCATTCTTCTGAGCTGGTTTCCGCTTTTGATTATATGAGTAAAGCTGCTGTGAACATTTGTGTGTGAGTGTTTTGGTAGACTGGCTTTCCATTCTCTTGGGTTAATGCTCTGGAGTGGGATGGCTGGTCATAGGGTAGGTGTGTGGTTAGATCTTTTTCCAAAATGTTCTTGCCATCTTATGCTTCCCTCAACAAAGTGTGAATTCTGGTTATGCTACAGTCTTAACAAAAATTGTTGTTGTTGGTTTTTAAATGTTGCCGTTTTGGTAAATAGGGGCATCTCGTTATGATTTTAGTTTACTTTCCCCTTATGAATAACGACAAACACTTTTTCATATGTTTTCTTTTGTGAAGTGTTTGTTAAAAGCTGTTAAATGTTTATTTTTGAGAGAGAGAGACAGAGCTCAAGCAGGCAAAGGGCGGGGAGAGGGGGACAGAGGATCCAAAATGGGCTGTGTGCTGACAGCAGAGAGCCTGATGCAGGGCTCCAACTCACGAACCATGAGCTCATGACCTGAGCCAAAGTCGGGTGCTTAAACCGACTGAGCCACCCAGGTGCCCCGTTACCATTTTTATATAGGCTTTGAAAAAAATATTGAGTGGTAGGAGGTTATTTTTTTCTTCTAAATATTCTCTGAATACTGGCTATCTGTTAGGTATCTGTTATTCATGCATTTTTTTCCTGAGAGAATTGCATATTCTTTTTCTTTAAAAAATTTTTTTTAAATGTCTATTTTTGAGACAGAGACAGAGAGAGTATGATCTGGGGAGGGGCAGAGAGAGAGAGGGAGACATAGAATCTGAAGCAGTCTCCAGTCTCTGAGCTGTCAGCACAGAGCCCGATATGGGGCTTGAACTCATGAACCACAGTATCATGACCTGAGCTGACGTTGGATACATAACCGACTGAGCCACCCAGGCACCCTGTATATTTGTTTTCTTACAGAAGTCTTTTGATGAGTAGAAGTTTTAAAATTGTGAGAAGTCTAATTTATAATTTTTTCTTTTATGATTGTCACTTTTATGATATTTTTAAACAATTTTTTTGGTGCTTACTGCTTTGTAAGTCCTATGTAAGAAGCCTACTCCCTCATTTGAGCAGAAAGTCTTCTACATTTTCTTCTAGAAGTTTTGTGCTTTTCAGCTTTTACGTTTATGTGCAAGATCCATCTTGACTTAACTTTGGTACCTGGTGTGAGGTGGTGAGGATTGAGGTTTTTTGTTTTTGTTTTTGTTTTTTTTTTTACATTGGATATCCAGTTGTCTCAGAAAAATTTGTTGAAAACATTGCTTTCTGTTTTGGATCACTTTGGCACATTCATCAAAAATCTGATGCCCCCGTGGATGAGAATGTGTTTCTGGGCTCTCTAGTTTGTTCCACTGATGTATTTGTCTGTTCTTGTTACCAGTGCTGCAATTCCTGGCTTAGTGTGGTATTATAGCACATTGCCTATTTAAGTCAGGCTGCTTAGTCCTTCCAATTTGTCCTTTATCAAGATTGCTTTGGATATTTCTAGATCCTTTACATTTGTACGTAAATTTTAGAATCAGCTTGTCAGATTCTACAAAATGGACTGATCAGATTCTGGTTGAGATCTCACTACATTTATAGATAATGGACACCTTAAAGATGTTGAATATTCCAATCGGTCAGTTTGGCATACCTCTTCACTCATTTAGGTCTTCTTTGATTTCTCTCAGTAGCGTTTTGTAGTTTTTGATATAGATGTTTTTATCGTAGTTGTTTTTAACATAGAGGTAATGTCTTCTGTTAAATTTATTTCCACGTATTTTGTGTTATTTGACAATACAGTAAAGAAATTGTTTTTTTAATTTCACTTAACTATTTTCGCTACTAGAATATAAAAGTACAATTGATTTTTGTGTATTGTCCTTGTAACTCCAAGTTTGCTAATTTACTTATTAGCTCTAGTAGATGTTTTGTAGATTCCTTAAGATTTTCTGTGTGAACAATCATGCCATCTGTGAAAAAAGACTTTTACTTCTTCCTTTCCAATGTGTATGTCTTTCACTTCTTTACCTTGCTTTAATTCACTGTCTAGGACCTTTGATACACTGTCAAATAGAAGTAGTGAAAATGGGGGCGCCTGGGTGGCGCAGTCGGTTAAGCGTCCGACTTCAGCCAGGTCACGATCTCGCGGTCCGGGAGTTCGAGCCCCGCGTCGGGCTCTGGGCTGATGGCTCAGAGCCTGGAGCCTGTTTCCGATTCTGTGTCTCCCTCTCTCTCTGCCCCTCCCCCATTCATGCTCTGTCTCTCTCTGTCCCAAAAATAAATAAACGTTGAAAAAAAAAAATTAAAAAAAAAAAAAAGAAGTAGTGAAAATGGATATTTAACCATTAAATAAAATGTTAGCTGTATGTTTTTTGAAGATGCCATTAATTAGATTGAAGTCTCCTTTGAATTCTGAATTGCTAGGGTTTTTTTTAGTGAATGGCTGTTGATTTATTTTTTCAAATGGTTTTCCTGCATCTACTTAAGTATTTAATTTTTCTTTTGAATCTGTTAATATGGTTAGTTATATTTATTGGCTCTGCATAAGCTAAACCAAATTTAGATTCCCAGAATACACCCAATTTGGTCATGATACATTATACTTTTGATATATGTTGTTGAATTCTATTTGCTAATATTTTCTGAAGGATTTTGAATCTATGTTCATGAATGAGATTGGTCTGGAATTTTTTATTGCTGCTTACTTTTTTTTTTTTTTTTTTAATGTAGCCTCCATATCCAGCGTGGGGCTTTAACTCACAACCGTGAGATCAAGAGTTGAATGCTCTATGGACTTAGCCAGCCAGGAGCCCCTGGAATCTTCTTTCTCTTTCTTTCTTTCTTTCTTTCTTTCTTTCTTTCTTTCTTGGTACTTTCTTTTTCGGATTTGTCACTAAGGTTATGCTGGTCTCATAAAGTGGGTTGGGAAGCATTCTTTCTTCCATTTTCTGAAATTTTTAAGAGAAGAATTAATTCCTCCTTAATGAAACTCACTGGCGAAACTACATGTAGATTTCTTCATGGGAAGGTTTTAAATTATGGATTCAATTTCTTACTAGATATATGGCAATTTAGATTTTCTGTTTGATTTGTTAATCAGTTTTGGGAAGTTGTTCTTCCAAGGAATTTGTCTATTTTATCTAGCTTCTCTAAATAATTTTTAGTATAAACTTATTTATAATTTTCCATTATTATTTTCTTAATATCTGTAGGCTTTGTAAGGCTGTCTCCTCCTTCATTTCTGATACTGGTAATTTGGGTTCTTTTTCTTCTTTTCTTCAGTCAAGCTAGGGTTTTTTAATCTTTTCAGAGAAACAGCTTTTGGCTTTGTTAATTTTCCTCTATTGTTCATTTTCTATTTTGATGAGTTCTGCTTTTTTTTAAAAAAAAATCTCTGTTTCTACCTACTTTGGCTTTGCTTTGTTTTCTTTTTCTAGCTTCTTGAGGTGGAAACTTAGGTCATTTATTTTACATCTATGTTATTTTCTAACATAAATATTTAGATTTTAAAAAGCCCTCTAAGCACTGCTTCAGCTGCATTCCACATATTCTGATATATTGTATATTTATTACTTATATAAACATGTTTTAAAGTTTCTCTTATGATTTCTTCATTGACCCAATAATTATGAGTCCATTGCTTAACATCCAAATGTTTGTTTTTTCTAGATTTCTAATTGCTAATGGTTTTATTAATTAATTAAAATTGCTAATGAGTTTAAATTTAATTCAGTCATTGTCAGAAAATGTACTCTGTGTTACTTCAATTTAATTTTATTAAGACTTGGCTAATGGCCTAGGGTAAATGTACCATAAGCATTTGAAAAAAATATGTTTTTTGCCATTGTCGGGTACAGTGTTCTATTAATATAAGTTAGATTGAGGCGGTTTATGCTATAGATTGCTCAAATCTACATTTTTAATTATTTTAAAAATTTAGTTTTTCTACCAGTCACTGAGAGAGGAGTGTTAGGTTAGATTTTGTTAATTTTTGTTTCATGCATTTTGAAGCTCTGTTATTAGGTGTGATTGTAATTTTTATGTCTTACTGATGAAAATGGACCAGGGAAATTTTCTTCTGGTACCAAGTCCATGAAATCCAGTATGTATTTTTATACTTACAGCACAACTCAATTTGGACTAGCCACACTTCAAGTGCTCAGTAGCCACATGTAGCTGACGGCTACCGTATTGGACAGCACAGTTCCTAGAAAGTCAGATAGTGAGAGGTGGGGGAAACTGCCTGGTAACACCTCACACTGAAGGAACGCAGTAATTTCTTTGCCCCATTTCCAAGTGTTGGCCAATTTTTTTTTTATAACATTATCTTCTGCACATGACAGCTCTGGAACCAACAGAACGTGGTAGGGAAGGAGAGGCTAATAAAGAGGTGATTGAGTGAGAAAGGGCTCTGAAAGAACAGGTGTCTGAAGTTTTGAGCTAAGGAGCCAAGGTTCCCACTTGCCTATGGTATTTTGGTTCACATTTGAAAAATGGGCCACTCTGGGTGGATGAATCAGAAAAGCCATGCATATCCAGACATCTCATGCAAGGGTCTAGGACTTGGAAAAGAAAGGTGGGTTGGATTTTAGTTCCTACTGGCACCTTGGCAAGGTGCTCTTGTGCAGTGCACAACCCACACAACTGTACTATCAGGCCCTACCAGGGTTGAGAAGCAGTCTCAGATTGATAAGTAATGGGACCTTCTCCACTCTGGCAGGGAGGATGGTGGTGAAGTGAGGGCATGTGGCTGGGAACAGGACGGAGTGAGAGGTATGTAAGGATGTTGAGGGGGTTCTATTTGATGACATTATTTTCATTGTGAAGAAGGAGAAATAGGCTGAGTGAGGGTCATAGGTTTTGTGGGAGAGGCAGGTCTGGAACAATTACTGTGGAAAAGGCAAGAGGACAGACTAGAACATATCAGAGGTTGTTGAGCAATGTCACAGCCTGACAGACTTTTGTATGGAGTGAACGGCAGGAGTGACCAAAAGTTAGAAAGTGAGCAGTGAGCCCCCCCAGGGAAGTAGACCATCCTGAGGTGCAAGAGTGCAGAAGGTGCAGGAGGTGCAGGTGTGCAGGAGTGCAGGTGTGTAGGCGGTGTGGGAGTGCAGGAGGTGCAGGGGTGCAGGAGGTGCAGGTATGCAGGAGTGCAGGTGTATAGGAGGTGCAGAAGGTGCAGGTGTGTAGGAGATGTAGCAGGTGCAGGAGTGCAGAAGGTACAAATGTATAGGAGGTGCAGGTGTGCAGGAGGTGCAGGAAATGTAAGAGTGCAGGAGGTACAAATGTGCAGGAGGTGCAGGGGTGCAGGAGGTGCAGGGGTGCAGGAGGTGCAGGAAGGCAGGTGTGCAGAAGGTGCAGGAGTACAGAAGGTGCAGAAGGTGCAGAAGGTGCGGGAGATGCGGGAGTGCAGAAGGTGCAGGAGGTGCAGGAATGCAGGTGCCCAGAAGGTGCAGGAGTGCAGGAGGTGCAGAAGATGCAGGAGGTGCAGAAGGTGTGGGAGGTGCAAGAGGTGCAGGAGATGTAGGAGATGCAGGACTGCAGAAGGTGCAGGAGGTGCAGGAATGTAGGTGCACAGAAGGTGTAGGAGGTGCAGGAGTACAGAAGGTGCAGGAGGTGCAGTAGGTG
Source organism: Puma concolor (assembly GCF_028749965.1). Lineage (NCBI taxonomy): Eukaryota > Metazoa > Chordata > Mammalia > Carnivora > Felidae > Puma > Puma concolor. The sequence continues at coordinate 124,386,481 of NC_141669.1, read as the reverse complement.
CGGGAGGTGCAGGAGTGCAGAAGGTGCAGGAGATGCAGGAGGTGCAGAAGATGCAGGAGGTGCAGAAGGTGTGGGGGGTGCAAGAGGTGCAGGAGATGTAGGAGATGCAGGACTGCAGAAGGTGCAGGAGGTGCAGGAATGTAGGTGCACAGAAGGTGTAGGAGGTGCAGGAGTGCAGGAGGTGCAGGAGTGCAGGAGATACAGGAGGTATAGAAGGTGCAGGAGGTGCAGGAGGTACAGAAGGTGCAGGAGGTGCAGAGGTGCAGAAGGTGCAGGAGGTGCAGGAGGTGCAGGTGTGCAGGAGGTGCAGAGGTGCAGGAGGTGCAGGTGTGCAGGAGATGCAGGAGGTACAGGAATGCAGGAGGTGCAGGAGTGCAGGAGGTGCTGGAGGTGCAGAGGTGCAGGAGGTGCAGGTGTGCAGGAGGTGCAGGAGATGCAGGAGGTACAGGTGTGCAGGAGGTGCAAGAAATGTAAGAGTGCAGGAGGTACAAATGTGCAGGAGGTGCAGGTGTGCAGGAGATTCAGGAGGTGCCAGAGGTGCAGAGGTACAGGAGGTGCAGGTGTGCAGGAGGTGCAGGTGTGCAGGAGGTGCAGGTGTGCAGGAGGTGCAGGTGTGCAGGAGATGCAGGAGGTACAGGAATGCAGGAGGTGCAGAGGTGCAGGAGTGCAGGAGGTGCTGGAGGTGCAGAGGTGCAGGAGGTGCTGGTGTGCAGGAGGTGCAGGAGATGCAGGAGGTACAGGTGTGCAGGAGGTGCAAGAAATGTAAGAGTGCAGGAGGTACAAATGTGCAGGAGGTGCAGGGGTGCAGGAGGTGCAGGGGTGCAGGAGGTGCAGGAAGGCAGGTGTGCAGAAGGTGCAGGAGTACAGAAGGTGCAGGAGGTGCAGAAGGTGCAGGAGATGCAGGAATGCAGGTGCACAGAAGGTGCAAGTGTGCAGAAGGTGCAGGAGTGCAGGAGTGCAGAAGATGCAGGAGGTGCAGAAGGTGTGGGAGGTGCAAGAGGTGCAGGAGATGTAGGAGATGCAGGACTGCAGAAGGTGCAGGAGGTGCAGGAATGTAGGTGCACAGAAGGTGTAGGAGGTGCAGGAGTGCAGGAGGTGCAGGAGTGCAGGAGGTACAGGAATGCAGGAGGTGCAGAGGTGCAGAAGGTGCAGGAGGTGCAGGTGTGCAGGAGTGCAGGAGGTGCCGGAGGTGCAGAGGTACAGGAGGTGCAGGTGTGCAGGAGGTGCAGAGGTGCAGGAGGTGCAGGTGTGCAGGAGATGCAGGAGGTACAGGAATGCAGGAGGTGCAGAGGTGCAGGAGTGCAGGAGGTGCTGGAGGTGCAGAGGTGCAGGAGGTGCAGGTGTGCAGGAGGTGCAGGAGGTGCAGGAGATGCAGGAGGTGCAGAGGTGCAGGAGGCTGTGTGTGTTGGTTAGACACAAGACAAAACACCAGCAGCTTGCTTTCATCAAATAATGTATTCCAGCGTCTTTTATAAGCATTTTATGAATATTAAGTCACTTGATTCTCAATTGTTACTTCCACTGGGCAGATGAGAAAAGCAAAGCACAGAAAGGGTAAGTGACTTGCTCAGAGTCACACAGCTAGTAAGTGGCAGAGCAACGTTTGAACCCCGGGCGGTCTGGCTCTAGCAGCCTATGGGAAGGATGATTTTGGTCCTGATTCCATCCCTCTCTAACTGTGGGATGCCTTCCCTTCTACCAGAGGTATGCATGAGGTCATGGGGGGAGTCTCAAGGATGGGGTAAGGTAATTTTTTAAAAGCCAAAATGGTAATCATTCGTTTTGTTCAGTCTGAGCATTCTTAGGTCATGGTATCTAAATGCCTTGTGCCCATAGGGAGGATCTGGGAACCATGGGTAGGTCTACATTCTGTTCCAGGCTCAGAGACAGACCTGGGTGGCCTGGGGGAACCCTGGGGGTGAGGTCAGGAAGTGACACCCATCTTCTTCATTAGCGGGTGGGGGGGGGGTGTGTGGCTAGGGCAGGTAGGGGGAGTTTTGATCTCTAAGTCCTATCTCTACATGTAGAGCCCTCATCTGAGAGAAACCATTTTTCCATTTTCATTTTTTTTTAATTTAGGAAAACATGCCCAAATCAGCTTTATAACAATCTCAGTGCTGGTTTTATGAAACGCAACATTTCCGTTGAAGCCACCAGCAGAATCACTTCTGTCAGCCACCAGCCTTGTAAAAGGAATGAATGCATTTTCTGTGCCCATAATCATTCCTCTATGGGAATGAGGTCGATTTCAATGACTATCTAATAAAGGAATAACTTAACATTCGAAAAAAAAATCAGAATCCTGAGGAACCCTAGAGGCAAAAGGCAAAGGGAATTTGATCTGATGGAAACTGAGATCTTTTTTAAAGGAAAGCTTTATTTATTTATTTATTTATTTATTTATTTATTTATTTATTTATTTATTTATTTTCAAAGACAAAACTACCTTTTAAAAACAGTAGGTTGCTTAATCAATAAATCTCTATTTAAAGGAATTGAATACGGAACTGATTATACAGCTGGCAAAACCTCACTATTCCTACACATTCGGAGATGGTCTAATTTAGTGAAAGGTCTGAATCAGTTTGAAGCATGTAGTTTTGTAGCTCTTATGGGCTTAATTACCTTCAACTCAGACTAAGCCGGGAAACTCATTCTTTCAGGTTGTGGCCTCCAGAGCCTGGGGGAACTTGCGGCAACAAGGTAATAAGAATGGTTTGTAATTAGCATGTCAATTGAGCACTATTAATCACCCACTTCCTGATATTTGCATTGTTTATTGTATAGGGGATAGATTCCGTCTGTGGTCTGGTTCCTGTGGGTGTTTGCACCCTCCAAGAAAGAGTCTTAACTCTCTCTCCTTGGACTTTGTGCATCACCACTGCACCGGTGACATACACACGAGGAAACTGAGGCTTAGGGAGAAGGGGTGCTTTCCTTGAGGTTTCAAAGCTGAGCTGCTCCTGGAACACGCCTCCTTCCGACTCCCAGTCCAGTGCTCTCTGTGACTTGTGTCAAAGCACTTGGAATATGGTTATTTTTTTTTTTCAACGTTTTTATTTATTTATGGGACAGACAGAGACCGAGCATGAACGGGGGAGGGGCAGAGAGAGAGGGAGACACAGAATCGGAAACAGGCTCCAGGCTCCGAGCCATCAGCCCAGAGCCTGACGCGGGGCTTGAACTCGCGGACCGCGAGATCGTGACCTGGCTGAAGTCGGACGCTTAAGGAATATGGTTATTAATAAAAGGGGAGAATGTTTAAAAAAACAAAAGAAGAGAATGTTAGAAAATGGATCTCTGCTGCATTTTAGACCTTTCCCTATAATCTTGCCAACTAACTCATGTGGCCTTTCTGTGTAGTAATAATGTGTATACAACAGTTGTTACGTACCAGGTCCTATCCTAAATACTGCATATATTCTCAGTCCTGTCAACATCCTTATGATATGTTATTATCATCCCCAACTTATACTTAGGGAAACTGAGGACCAGAGAAGTGAAGTAAAATGCTGAAAACAGAGATTCCCACAATTTCTCTGTTCCCAGTACCCACAGTATTTCAGTAAGTTTTCCAAGTGCCCAGAGGCCAAAAGAAATACCTATTGGTCTTTTTTTCTTTTAATTTTGTTAATGATTATTTTTGAGAGAGAGAGAGAGAGCGCATGAGCAGGGGAGGGGCAGATAGAAGGAGACACAGAATCAGAAGCAGGGTCCAGGCTCCCAGCAGCCAGCACAGAGCCCAACGCGGGGCTTGAACTCAGGAGCCATGAGATCATGACCTCAGCTGAAGCCAGATGCTTAACTGACTGAGCCACACCTCCCTAGTAGTCTGAATTTATTGAGTAGTTAGGTACAAACAACTTAAAGATAGTTATTTCATCACAGCTTAATAGCCATTTGAAAAAGTAACTCACATAAACTGAAAGAAAAAAATTTTATTCCATCTGATATAACACTATCATGTAGCAACGGGATGTATGTGCCCATTGGGTATTGCACAACTTTTTAAAACTTAGAGTCAGATGGGACATTGCTGTCCTCATTTCTTGCTCTACACTGATTTTCACATGGTGTTTGCTTTTTATCTCTGTAACCACTGAAAACCCAGATTTGAAAAGATACGATGTTGTCAGAGGGAACGTGGCACAGATTAATGTTCAGAGGGTGGCCACTGTGTACTTAGGTCATGATAGGTTTGCGGTTGTGTGACACACACCGGTGTTTCTAACACTTAAAATAACCCATGTTACCCCTGTGTGTTTGCTGCAGTGCACAGGGGTTTCTTGGCACACACTTTGGGAACTGTGGGCCTGAGGGGGGAGGGCCAGCAGACTTGAGCTGAAGCAGTCTAGCTCCTGAGCCCACATGCTTGGTACTGGGCTCTTTGGCCCAGTGCAATCCATCCAGTAGTGCAACCCATCCCGTAGCCCTTACTCTGTAGGGAATGGGCTCATTCATTCAGCGGATGTTTGGTGAGCTGCTACTCTACTGCAGACCTTGTGCTGTGGCTGGGGTAGGCCAGGGACAAAGACAGATTTCCTCCAGGGCCTGTTTTTTAATCATCTTGTCATGTAGGCAAAGAATTGCAATTCAACTGTAAGAGAAGGATGTGCAAAACACCACCTCGTCCTGGGAGGGGAGCCTGGAGGTGATGTGGGGTGGGGCCGATGTAAGTGCCAGGAGAGCTTATGTGGGCTACGGTGATAGCAATGTGGTTTAGGGAATGAGATCATGCTGTCCTTTCCCATTCTGTGCAAGTCAGATCACTCCAGAATTGTGTACTGGCTGGAGAAGAGAAAAAGAGGGGTTTCGGTGGGCATCTTGCCACCTCTGAGGGCTAGTGTGGGCAGAAGCAGGAGGTATGAGCCAATCATAAGCCTGTGATAAAGAACTTTGGGCAAATATAGTGCTGAGCACCCTGTCACTGAAGGTATGTAAGAAAGGGTATGTGATAGGGACCCACTTCAGAGGGGGCTGGGCCAGCTGGCCCTTGAGGTCCCACCCAACTCCAAAAGGGGATGATTTGGGGAAGCTGTCCTCTCACTGTCCACAGCTGTCTCCCCCTTGTCACTGGCTCTGAGATTCCAGCATGCCTGTCACTGGCCTTGAGACAGCACTGCTCTTGTCTCACCCGTGGAGACTGGTTTCTGGAAACTGATTTCTCTTGGTTCATTTAAAACGCATTTGTCTTGGGACTTCAGCGGCAGCTCCTGTGTGAGGTCAGGGGTGAGGGCGGGAGGGAGGAAGGGCTGTTGCCCGACACCCTGCAGAGGCTGGAGGGGCCCGTCCATTGCTGGAGGTGGAGGCTGGGCATCTGATCACCCTCACTGCTGCCAAAGTGACCTTTGCACAGTGCACCTTGCTTAGCCCTCCCTTGCTCAGGATTCCTCCTGTGCCTTCCCACTGTTTTCTGGATAAAGTCCAAACTGCCACGCTTGGCACTGGCCCCATCTGTCCCAGAGGCCCTGCAATCAGTTATCTTGGGTGACTCCTTTCTCTGAAAACAGAGTCCTCCAAGCCCACATGGCTTTGCTTGTGCTGTTCCCTCTGCCTGGTTTATTTTTCCTTATTTGTCCACCTGGTAAATCCCCCTCATCCTCCTCAGCTCTCTCCTTTGCTGTGGAGGGTTGAAAACAACCACCATCCACTGAACTCACGGTCTGTAGTTTGGCAATTTGGGCAGAGCTCAGCCGGGTGGTTCTTGCGGGCTAGGCTGGGCTCGCTCGTGGTCTGCAGCGTGGGGGGACCAGGTCTGGCTGGCTTACGGTGGCCTCCTCTGGGTCGTCTGAGATGGTGGGCAGGGCTCTCTCTGCATATGGCTCCGGAGGTCTCTCATTCTGCAGCATGTTAGCCCAGCTTTTTTCACACAGTGGCTTCCGAGAGCTGCCAGAGAGGACAAGCCCCAGGCCCAAGAGCATTTCAAACCTCTGCCCGCATCATGTTTGCTGACATCCTCTTGGCCCACACGAGTCACCTGATTGAGCCCAGAGGACGGACTGGGAGGGCATTTGAAGTAACATAGCAGGAAATGCAGATGTGAGACGCGAGGGGGATTTGGTGCCATCTTTCACAGCCGGACAGCCTTCATGCCAAAGAGGGTCTGAGCTCAGTAGGCTGGAAGCTCCCGGAGGCCTTGGTTTGAAGTGTGTTTCCTCAGAACCTGGCACAGAGCAGATGCTCGCTAATGACTGACTTCTGCTTCAGTACCTGTGAGGCCACCTTGAGGTTTTGGCTTAGGGAACCCAGGGAGCCCCAGGGGAAGCCAGTACAGGCTGGGGGAAGGAGAGACAGACAGTCCTTCACAAATTTGTGCTCAGGGCTCAGGGGTCCAATTTGTCCCAGAGAGCGATCAGATTTGATTCAGCCACAGTCTGGTCTCCACCTTTAAATGTTGGGAACTGCATAAATCAGCACATTTCCCCCCAAGCGGAGTCTATATACAGCACTACCAGGCTGCTCGCCATAATTAGGCCTCCAGCAATGATTGTTTTTGCTCCCTGTGTTTTATCACCAGCCTTGCAGGGGAAGGGGAGGGGTAAGATCAGGGTTATGATGTTTGTGTGCGAGTCCAGTATTTGAGAGGTCTGGGGCCAAGTGCAAATGGAGGCTCTGGTCTGGAGCCTCCTCTTTTCTATCACACGCTTTTGTCTTGCACTGTGAGGGGTTTCCCTCCGTGCAGGCGATCATGTCTGAGTCCTCCCCACCTCCTCATCCCCCTGCAAATAACCTCCTTTTGGCCCTTTGGGACTAGGGGTGCACACACTGGGGTCAGTGCACCCCTGGGGAGAAGGACCCAGAGAAGGATTGGAGAAGGTCCTGGAGGCAGGCATTTAGGCAGGGAATTTGGGGTCCTGGGGAACTGCAGCATGACCTAGGAGGGAGTGGCGGCTTACAGGAGGCACATTCTCTTGATCGTTCGGATTTGTTGCCCTCTGAGGGGGCATTGGCCATTGGAAGGCCAGAGAATGTCCCTCTAAAGTAGGAGTACAAGGCAAGGAGGCCCTGGTTGCTAGACTCTAAGGCTGATTCTCTTTGTGTGTGTGTGCAAAGCTAGAGAGGCATGGAGGTCCTGAACTCTGACCCTGTCACGCTGCCGGCAGGACAGGGCCTCCCCCACGTTCTAGGAGTCGCCTGCGTAAAGCCAGCCCTGTTCACTGTTCTGGAAGCAGCAACCATCACCCCCCAAATTTACAAAGGCCTCTACTGATATGAAAGTCTCTCATGTCTGTTTCTATTTGGCTGTCACCGTAGACCTATGACCTCACTAAGAAAGGATGAGGCTCTCACTGAATGGATGAGGAAGCTGAGCCTCAGACGAGTGACGTGACTTGCCACACACCACACGCCTATCAGCGGTGGAGGAAGGCTTGAGCCCTCACGGTGGACGCCATGGGCAATGCTCCTGTTGCTGATTTTAAAGTAGATCTTACTCTAAATATCACAGAATTTAGAGTAGATCTTAAATGTATCGGTCTATCACTCACACCTATAGTTGTTTGAACATTCCCTCAATGGTAGCAATTTGGGTTGTGTCCAGTTTTTTGCTGTTGTAAACAACGTGGCAATGAGCATCCTTGTACTGGCAATGCAGTGTCAAGGTCTGGAGTAGAATCTGACCACCGTTGGGAGCAGTTACTGAAGCTTGCTCAATCTCCATGTCCCCTTCCATGTAATAACGGTACTAATACCGTCTTCGTGAGATATTGAATAAATGAATGGATGGATGATAGTGGTGATGGGGATGATGATGATGATGGTGGTGGTGATGACGTCTGGTCTGCCTGACAATTATGTTCCTTGTTGGGTATTCTGGTTTACATGCTAGGCTCTGGTGACCTTTGCTGGTCTGAGGCAGCGTTTCTGCCTATCCTATCCTGGGATATCCTGGGCCTAGCATATCCTGGGACCCCCACCTCACCTAGGACCTATGCTTTTCTCTACTTACGCTTGCTCTCTGACCGTGGCTTTAAATATCACCTAAATGCTGACGCTTCCAGGTCTACCTGTCTAGTTATGACTATCCCACTGAGTTCCACATTCATACATGCATCTTCTTTGCTGAGTCTTTGAAAGTATCCCAGATCTTCCTCCGCCTCTGCTACTTTAGTCCAAGCTTTTATCACCTCTCTTGCTCTTTTCCAATTTCCTTACTGAACATTTAGCTTGTTTGCATTAAATCTTTCTGGTTTTATGATAAATTCTTTTTTTTTTCTTCTCTAAGTTTTTATTTAAATATTCTAGTTAGTTAACATACAGTGTTATTAGTTTCAGGTGTACAATTTAGTGATTGGACACTTCCATACATCACCCAGCGCTCATCATGATGCGCGCACTCCTTAATCCCCATCACCTAGTTCACCCAGCTCGCCACCGACCACTCCCTGGTAACCATCAGTTTCTTCCCTATAGTTAAGAGTCTGTTTCTTGGTCTGCCTCTCTCTTTTTTTTCCCCCATGTTGATTTGTTTTGTTTCTGATATTTTTCAACTTAGGCATTTTGCTCTAGGCATTGCTTTAGTCTATTCTCCCAAATTTTGACATGTAGTACTTAGTTTTATAATTCTATAAGTTCTTATAATTCTACAAATAGTTATTAATCCATAAGTTATGTAGTATGTTAATTTCCAGATATAAGAGAATTTGTCAGTTATCTTTGCTGATTTTATTGCATATGGTCAGCAAAAGAGCCTAATTGATCTTTTGATCTTTTGAAATTTATTTTGATTTACTTTAACAGTTTTTATAAATGTCCTGTGTGTGCTTGACAAGAATGTTGGCCGATTCTAAGGTTAAGCATTCTGTATACGTGGATCAGCTTGCTGATTGAAACATTCGTTTGTCTGCCTGATTCATTTCCAGGAGAGATTAAAGAAAAAGAATAAATAATTTTGTCTCTAATTCTATAAGCTGGCATTTTACGTATTTTGAAGCTACATTTTTTAATGGAAATATATGCTCGTGGGTGGTTATTTGAAAATCTGTTATTCTTTCTTATGATATTATGGTTTGCATTGGATTCTGTTTGTCACATCTTAGGACTGTTACTATTAAGGTGACTGTAGCTTTCTTTTGGCTCATATTTGCCTGATATATAATTTTTAATTCTTTTCTCTTTAATCTCCATATCCTTTTGTTTTAAGCATTTGCTTGTAAACAGCACATCTTGGATCTTGTTTTGCTTATTCAATCTTAGATGCTCTCTCTTTTTTTTTAATGTTTGTTTTTGAGAGAGAGAGAGAGAGAGAGAGGAGGGGCAGAGGGAGAGGGGGACAGAGGATCTGAAGTGGTCTCTGTGCTAACAGCAGAGAGCCTGATGTGGGACTCAAACCCATGAACCTGTGGGATCATGACCTGAGCTCAAGTCAGATCTCAACCAACTGAGCCATCTGGTGCCCCAGATTCTCTATCTTTTGGTTGATGACTTCAACCCATTTATCTTTATTATAAACACTGTTATATTAGGCCTCATTTTTTGCTGTTTTATTTCATATTTCCCATTTAATTGTGCTTTCTTTTTGTTTCCTTTTTTCTCCTTTATTACCTTTTAGTTTTCTTTTGTCCATCAGCTGGTGAAGAAACTGTGGCACATCCATACAGTGGAATACTACTCAACAATAAAAAAGGAACAAACTACTGATAAATGCAATAATTAGGCAACTTTTAAAAGCCTTGTATTAAGTGGAAGAAGGCAGACTCACATGTTTCCATTTACATGGCATTCTGGAAAAGACAAAACTATAGGGACAGAAAACAGATAAGTAGTTGTTAGAGCTGGAGGGTAGAGGAGAGGTTAACTTGAAAGTGGCAAGAGGATTGTTTTTGGGCGATGGGAATATTCTATATCTTGATTTTGGTCATGGTTTCATGATTCCATGTATTTGTCAAAATTCACTGAAATGTGTACTTCAAAAAAGTGAATTTTACCATGTGCAAATTGTATCTCATCTTAAAAAAAAGAAAGATAGGGGGCACCTGGGTGGTTCATTCAGTTGGGTGTCTGACTCTTGGTTTTGGCTCAGGTCGTGGTCTTGTGGTTCATGGGTTGGAGCCCTGCATTGGGCTCTGTGCTGGCAGCGTGGAGCCTGCTTGGGATTCTCTCCTTCTCTCTCTCTGCCCCTCCCCTGCTTGCTCTCTCTCTTAAAATAAATCAACTTTAAAAAATAAAAAAAAAAAAGGAAGCTAAAGCTCTACCAAAGTTCTCACATTGGTTTTGTGCAATCTGTCATCTCACCCCCAAGGTCTGTCTGGACTTCTTCACCCATATGTGCACAGAAGTCACTCTTTGCCTCTTTCAAAAGTTTCCTGATCAAAGGTCTCCTTATCCAAGGGCTCCTCCTTAACCTCTCCCTGTCCCCAACCCTTTTTCACCACCAACGTACTTGAGATTTGCTAATTGTATGTCTTTTCTGGAATCCAAGCCCCATGAGAGCAGGGGCTTTGTCTGTTTTGTTCGCTACTGCATTTTCTGAACAGTGCCTGACACACAGGAAGAGCTCAAGGAAGAGTTAACAAATTCACTGAGACAACTAGATCCTAGACCAATGCTGTCAACAGAAATAGAATGTGAGCCATAAATGTGAGCTGCATATACAATTTAAAATTTTCTAGTTGCCTCATTGAAAAAGTAAAAGGGAACAGGTAAAATTAAGGTTTTAATAATGTGTTTCATTCTACTCAATCGATTCAAAATATTATTTCAACATGCAAATCATATAAAAATTATGAATGAGATATTTAAGATTAGTTTTTCATACCAAGTCTTTGAAACTGGAAATATATTCTACACATATGGCACATCTCAAATTTGGCTCAGTCACCTTTCAAGTGTCCAGTAGCCACATGTGGGTAGTGGCTGCCTCATTGGACAGCACAGTTCTAGAAAAGGGCAAAGACTTGTCCCAGGGTCCAGAAGTAGATTTTCTCTCAAGGGGCCTGTTCTGTTGTTGGAAGTAATTCTGAATCAATAATGACTTTTGGATTTAAAAGTAAACAGTGAGGGGGCGCCTGGGTGGCTCAGTCGGTTAAGTGTCTGACTTCGGCCTAGGTCATGATCTCACCATTCCTGAGTTCGAGCCCCACTTCGGGCTTTGTGCTGACAGCTCAAGAGCCTGGAGCCTGTTTCAGATTCTGTGTCTCCCTCTCTCTCTCTGCCTCTCCCCCACTCACGCTCTGCCTCTCTCTCTCAAAAATAGATACACATTAAACAAAATAAAAGTAAACAGTGAATGATGGAATTAGAATATCAGAGTTCTGCAGTACCCAAGGAAATAACGGATCTAGGTAATGACCATGGGTGGTTGCTGACATCAGTAGAGAGGTCAGTTGGCATCACCTGCCTCCTGATAGCAGACATAACAAGAGATGAAGACAGACAGAATCTGAATAAACCTTTGGATTCAACTCCCACTGACAGAATGTACAACTTAGAAGTCTGAGGAACATGTTAAATGTTACCATAGGGGTGAAACCAACAAAATCCCAAGTGTGGGAAATGTGACCAGGTTCTTTCAACAAATGAATCTCAAGTGAAACAAACCAAAAACCATCCCCCCCACAACCATTCTTCCCCCCAAACACACAAAAAAAAAACCCAAATGGAGGAGAAACCTATAGATTAAAAAAAACCTCCCACTCTTTTCGCTGCTGAAGAGAGAAGCCATATGGAGAGGCCCAAAGAAAGAGAACCCAGGCACCTCAGCTGAATGCAGGGAGGTGTTGGAACCACCACCATGTGGGGCAGAAGAACCGCCCAGTCAAAACCCAAAGATCGGTAAGCAAAAATAAATAATAAATTGCTATTGTTTGGAAAAAAAAAAAAGACTCAAAAGACATTGCAACATGTAGACTTTATTAGGATTCTGGTGAATAAACTGTAGAAAAGCATTTATGAATTCATGAGACACTTACCCAGTTGTCAAGATATTGTTTGGATATTTGAGGATATCGAGGACTTCTATGATTTTTTTGGTGAGACAATGGTATTGTGGTTACCTTGTAAAAGTACTCATTTTATTTTATTTTATTTTATTTTATTTTATTTATTTTTTTATTAAAAAAAAATTTTTTTTTCAACGTTTATTTATTTTTGGGACAGAGAGAGACAGAGCATGAACGGGGGAGGGGCAGAGAGAGAGGGAGACACAGAATCAGAAACAGGCTCCAGGCTCCGAGCCATCAGCCCAGAGCCCGATGCGGGGCTCGAACTCACGGACCGCGAGATCGTGACCTGGCTGAAGTCGGACGCTCAACCGACTGCGCCACCCAGGCGCCCCAAAAGTACTCATTTTAGAGAGACATAAGAACACATTTAGGGGTGAAATTTTATGTTGCCTGGAATTTGGTGGGAAATAATTTGGAAGGGGTAAGCAGGAGGGAAGGGTAAAGAGGAAGCCAGATCAGCCATGCACTAACTGGCGAAGCAGAGTGATGGGTATCTGGGAGTTTGTGACTACAGCTCTCTCTACTTTTGGGTATGTTTAAAGTTTTCCATGATAACATGTAGAAAAAGGAACAATAAACGGCTGATCTGCTCTTATGGGCATGGCATCTCCTCACCCCTGCAACTCCTATTGCCGGGGGCCTGAGGCTGGCTGGGCGTGAACTGCACTCCCCGAAGGCTCCAGGAGGTGGCGCCGCTGGCTCTCTGCTCCTTGGCTGTTGCTAGAGGGCTTCAGAGCTACTGGGACCCCCCGCCCCTGCCACCTCCCCAGACTCCCAGAGGCTGCTGGGGTTTCTGCTCTTTCCTACAAGGCAGGGTTTGGGGAGGGTGGAACCTGGGTCCAGTGGGGACTTTCCCTTTCCACTGCGTGTTCCAGGCTGCTCCTGACCTCTATCCTTAAGAGCTGTGGCCACCCCTGATCCGCCAGCCTAGGCTGGGGGAGGGACCTTGTCTTGGTGTTGGGTCACCCCACCTGGTCTAGGCTCCTGAGCTCCACCTTGATCCGGAGTCCCTATCCCATCCCCTCTGGCCTCCCACACCTGGAGGTTGAATTCCTGCACCCACTATGGGTCAGGTGTATCAGCCCTGCTGCCCTGCACCCCCACTGCTGCCTGTCCCCCATGCCTTCATTCCAGACCCCTCTCTCAGGGATGGGGAGATGTCCCTTGTGTCTGGGCCTCCAGGTGCAAGACCCCCATTTGGAAGCAGACCCATGTCTGTGGGTGGACTTGGCTGTGGTATTGAGCTGAGTGAGCACTGGACCAGGAGTCAGTAAATTTAGGTCCCAGACCAGCCTCCCTGGGGAATAAGTCATGTCCCTTCTAAAAAATGCAGCAGCTGGAACTGTAGAATAATGGTTTTCTGACTTTTTTAAAAAAATGTTTATTTATTTTTGAGACAGAGAAAGACAGAGCATGAACAGGGGAGGGTCAGAGAGAGGGAGACACAGAATCTGAAGCAGGCTCCAGGCTCTGAGCTGTCAGCACAGAGCCTGACACGGGGCTCAAACTCACGGATCACGAGATCATGACCCGAGCTGAAGTCAGATGCCCAACCGACTGAGCCACCCAGGCACCGCAATGGTTCTCTGACTTTTTAGAGAAGTGAAACTCTATTTCCAGAACCCCAATATGTAAAATCAACAGGAGTGGAGCATCCTGGTTCCATATGGGAGAAGTTTAGTCCTCTGGCCCCTCTTACCCATCCCTCCCCTCAGAGTGGAAAACACTGGGCTTCCTGATCTCTGGGTTCCTTATATTTCTCACTGGCTGTCAGCCCAAGAGTTCAGTTCCTACAAGTTGGTCTCAAGCTCTAATAAGTCCTGGCATCCATCCATCCATTTAACATTTACCAAACTTGTACTCCCTGCTGAACCCCCAGTGAAACTAGTTGACCAGTATGGGGACTCTGTCCTCTATGGGTCCACAGCCTGCTGAGCAGACAGCACCATCTGAGGCATGCCACACAAGCAAGTGGTCCCAAATTCAGGGAACATAGAGGTCTGGATGACTGCCAGCTTGAGGAAGCCAGGGAAGCCTTCTTGGAGGAGGTGACACTTGAGTGATCTTGAGGAAATGCATGTAGAGAATGAATTGGGAGGGAAGAGGAGGGTCTGGAAGACAATGGGAAACTTTTCTTTCTTGATGCAGTCATTTAGAAGGGACTCCCAAAAAGCACAGAGCAGAGCAGTTACTCCAGACTATGGTTTGGGTGGAGACCAAGTGCTTCACCGTAGATACCCTGCATGACACTTTGGATGAGCATTTATCTAACGGGCCACCCACACAGATGAAGCAGTGAGAAACACCACTACAGCATGTCTGGGAGGAAATTCACTTCCTTCACACAGTACAATTGCCAATAATTGGTGTTGCTGAGAACATGAATAGCTTCATGGGCCCCAAATGAAAGACTAAATCCCAAGTGTTCATTCCAAGTGCTGGGGGTGCATCAGTAAGAAGATGCCAAGATTTTAAAGCCCCCCCTTCTTGGGCAGAATGCCTCTCCATCCACAAATAGAAACTTGCTGAGATTTTAATTAAGAACAGTGTACATAAAACTCACTGTTCCCAAGTAAACAAATATTAAGCAAGATACTTTGCTTTCGTGTTATGGGCTCTTAAGAGATGGGAAAAGTAGGGACAGGAGGGGTGGGTGGAAGATATTGAGGGGGAAGAGGAAGAAAGACTCAGACTAAGAAGAAAATAGATTCCAGGTTGGAGAGGGAGAGCAGACGAAAGGCAGACATATATGCTCCAAAGAAAAGAGAGGAGGAGAGGAGGCAGATGGAAGGTTCTAGCTTCTTCTCTTCCCACAGCTCTCTTTTGTCTCAGGGCCCCATTTTCTGGCTTAGTTTACATCAGGTTCTGATAGCTACTAGTTTGTTAGTTGGAGACCAACGCTGTTGTTACACTCAGTTCTTCCCTTGGGCTTTGTAGCAGACACTGGTGATGACTCCTACCCCTATTTGGCCCTCAGCATTCCCAAATATGCTGAGGGTATCCTACTTGAGGCACTGGCCACTCTCTGCTCAAGGACTATCCCTCAGCCCTGGTGCGTGGGCAGGCTGGAATTACTGGGGAGTTAATGCCCCTGGAATTGGAGAATAACTACCCAGATCCCTTTGTCCTTCAGTGGGTCAATTCAGAGGTGAGTCAGTACCGTCTCCCAGAGTCCCTGTAGGATCAAGTTGTAGTCACCCACGGTGGTAACTGGGTAGATAACATGCTATTAGTTCCATCCCTTCTCTGTCTTTCCTCCCCTCTCCCCTGCTGGTGCCTCCTGGGGTCATCTCCCAAATAAAACACTTGCACCTGAACCCTTGTCTCAGGGTCCCCTTCTGGGGGAACTCAACTCTAAAAAGACTTTATAGAGCACAATTTTATTTTGAGGATTTCATTAGCCCTCCAGAATTAGGCCAAGCCTGTTTGCAATGTGGAGTGACTGATATCCTTCTATTGTCAAGGTTTTGAATTGAGGCTTATTTTCTTATTGCGTTTTGAAGGTCTCTTGTCTCAGAAGGATGGTTTAGGGTTTAAAAAGTTACTCTGAGACTGTTCAGTCAATGTGGGCTGCTATAATGAAGTTCCATAGGCTGAGTGGCTCATAAACAACAGACATTGATTTCTCACAGTTCTGGAGGCTGAGAAGACGGGGCTCAGGATGCCGGCAGGGCTAGGCTCTGGCGAGGGCCTCTTCTGGGTTGCAGACTGCTGACTGTTCTTTGTACCCCTGTGTGGTGGAGGAAGAGCCAGCTAGCAATCTGCCCTCTTCTTATAAGGACACTCATTCCATTTATGGAAGCTCCACTCTCATGAGCAAGCCACCTCCCAAAGGCCCCAGCTCCAAATGCCATCACATTGGAATTAGAATTTCAACATAGGAATTTAGGGCTGGGGGGACACAGACATTCAGCCTGTAATAGGGACCTTAGAGTTAATGGTCAGTTTACTAAAAAGTACCTGAATGTTTCCATTTGTTTTTTTAATTTTTTAAAAAGCTTAGAGAGAGAGAGTGTGCACAGAGGAGGGACAGAGAGAGAGGGAGACACAGAATCCAAAGCAGGCTCCAGGCTCTGAGCTGTCAGCACAGAGCCCGACGCGGGGCTCGAACTCACACACTTCAAGATCATGACCTGAGCCAAGGTGGGACACTTGACCGACTGAGCCACCCAGGAGGCCCCTGATGTTTCTTTTTCTAAATCCTATGATATATCTGGATGCCTGGGAAGACATTCACTAGAAGTGTGTAAATGCTCAGCTGTGCTCATTGTTCATTCATTCATTCTCTTTCACCATGAAGCAAGTTTTTATGAGCAAGCACATGCGTGTGCCAGGCATCCCTGCCCTGTGAACTTGTTCTCCTGAGTAGCTTGAAATTGGGTTTCTGATGAGCTTTTGGTCCATTTGGTTCTTCATTCAATATTTACTGAGAGCTTCCATGTGCCTAGTGCTGAGCTAGACCCTGGGCAAACAGAGATGGCTAAGGCAAGGACTGCATTTCCCAGAAACCTAGAAGCCAGAAGGCTGAGATCGACATTTTCCACATATGGTGGAAATGTTTCTTGTGACAGATATACCTGCAGTGTCACTGGGGGAATGAAGGAGAGATGGGCTCATTTTACCTTGGTGGCTCGGAAGGGTTAGAAAGTCTTCATGGAGGAGGGGACCAATGAGTGGAGCCTGGGGCATTGAGGGGAGGCAAAACGGTGTGAGCAAAGGTATGGCAGGACCGGGAGCTGCAAAGGCTGTAGTGAGGCTGCAGCCAGAGAGTCTTTGGTGCTAAGATCTGGGAAGCAGTGCTTCCCAGTGGTTAGGACACAGGCTCTGCCTATGGACCAAAATTCTCATCTCAGGCCTGCCACTGGCTCATGATATAGCCTGGACAGGTTAGCAGCCTCTCTAAGCCTCAGTTTACCCCTCAGGCTTATACTGGGGAGAGACTACCTCCTGCATAGTCACTCTCCTGGCACAGCACCTAGGAGGCAGTGAATGATGATAAAAGGAAATTATTTGTTAATGATATGTATCAAGATGCCCTGGCTGGGCTTACAAGAGAATGTAGAATTGAGAGCACTTCACCAGTTTACCTTTGTGTCAGCCGATTACTTAGGGACTGAGGAACCTCTTTGTAAAAGAGACTTGACAGTGCCCCGGGCGGTAAGAAGCAGGAAGTGCACTGAATCGGGAGGAAGGGATGCTACCCCAGAGGCTGTAGAATTGTTACCATTTCCATCACCACCAGTGTTCCAATGCTTCCAGGAATGTATCCATCGACACCTGGGCAAGTGCAGGGTGCCCTCATCTCCTGGAAGGACCCAGAACCCCCATGGGGAGTTATCAGTGCTTTGCATTCAGGGGATGGATGGTGCCTGTCTGGGGAGCGTGGGGACAGGCAGGACTGAGTGGCAGCACTCCAGACTTCTCACTTATCGCAAGGCCCACGTCTCACCCTTTTCAGAAGCATCTGTAGAGATGTTCTCAGAGAAGTTGGAGACCTCCCAACTGCCCACCCATCCCGGTGTCGCTCTGTAAACAGGACTGGCAGATGGGCAGTGAGACCTGCTTTGCAGAGGGCCTGGAACATGGCTCTGCTTTAACGGTTTGGGGACACCACAATCTCATGAAGATTCCTTGGATCTGGGAGATAGAAGGGACCAGAGAGAGGGAGAGCTAGGACAGCCCTACATTTGTGTACACAGAGAAATGAGGCTTGGTGAGTTGTAGAGAGTGGCTCAGAGTCACATGGCAGGTCAGGGAGCCTTTGTCTCCCTGGTCAGTATTCTATCTATACCATTCATAGCTACTTGTTCCATTCAACCTAGGAGATCTACCAGCCTACTGGCCTCACCTCAGCCGGGTGTTCCTCATTCTGCCTCTAGAGTTCTACCATGCTCTGATTCAGCATTTGTCTGTCCGTCCGTCCGTCCATCCATCCATCCATCATCCATTCAGCATCCCTCATTCCTCCACCATCTATCATCCCTCCCTTCATCCCCCCATCTAGCCCAAAGCATTGATGCCATGTCTTTGCCGCAGATACTTTTTGCCATTGGTATACAAAGATGCATATTGGGTGTGTGTGGCAGGGGGGAGTGAATTTGGGCTCCTCATTGAAACTGGTAGCTCTGGATTCATAGCTATTCCAGTAAATATTTTGCCTCTGATTTCCCCATCACTCCTGCATCTACTCATCTATTGAACCAGCCTCCATCCATTTGTAACTTGTAGTCCCTTTGACTCATATTTTCCTTTCCTCCTTCCCATGCGGAAGTTTGCTATCAGTCTGAGCTATCATTGCTGGGCATGATGGGGAGATCCAAGGATGACTTTCAGGGCCAAGGGGTCTGGCATGGCTCTGGTTTTTCAGGGAAGATTGGAACCATCTTCAGAGGCCACAGGACATGGAGAAGATGGGAGGGAACTTTCCAGAAAAAACCTTGAGTCACAGGTAAGGGCTACAGTAGTACATTTCCCCCTTGTCTCCTGAATGTCATGAAAAATATTACCCTCTCCTTGGGTTAGTCATGAAAGGGACTTACTCTTTTGTATTTAAGTCTTGCTTATTTGAGTCAGGTCTCTTTGGTTGTAAGTGAAAGACACTCACGTGCTGGTAATAGTTGTAGTAGTAGAACAACATGGAGCCTGAGAGCTCACAGTTTCAACCACCAGGGAGGGATAAGTTCAATTCTGTTAGTTCCAAGTCCAAAATCCCAGGGAAGGGTTCACCTTAGGTCAAGTACCCAGCTGTGGCCAGGGGAGTGAGGTCATAGTGTATGAAATGTCTGCTTTTGTAGTAGCCATGGGAGTGGTGGCAAAGGCTCCCACCAAAGACAGTTGGTGAGCTGGGTTGGTGAAATATTTTTTCGATAAAGGTTTGTTCAGAATGCTCATGTGGGAGAGGGTCTGGAGTCTGGAGATACCAGTGCCTTTGCTCCAAAGGTGCTCAGTTTGACCTCAGTATATTTAGTTTGTCATCAGGTTTAATAAGCTTTTCCAGGCACTGACGCTTGTCTTCATTACCTCAGACTCCAAAGGCCACAGCGACTACAAAGGGGCCTGGGGCTGGTGGCCTAGCCTTTGTGGTATTCATGGTCTGAAAGAGACAGACCGTGCCCCAAGCCAGCCTTCCCTCATCCCCTGCTGCCTGTCTTCAAGGAGGTGTGTTAGAACAGAAACAGCAGTCCCTGGTATCATACTGAGTGAGGTTCATCCTGTTACTAAGTCAGGACTAAATCAGAACTTGGGGAAGGCATGAGGACTCTTCGGCCTCAGTTCCCTTGTCTATGAAATAGGGACAAAACTTTCACTTTATGTAGGTAAGATATAACTGACACCGCTGTGTCAAACTTGAAGGAGCATCAGATCCACCTGGAGGCCTTATTCCTGGGACCCACTCCCAGAGTTTCTGATTCAATGGGTCTAGAGTGGGGCCTTCCAACATTTGCATTTTTAACAAGCTCCCAGCGATGCTGCTGCTGCTGCTGCTCGTTAGGGATCACACTTTGAGAACCATGGGTCCACATTTACAGTGGTCCTCAACTGAGGGCAACTCTGCTCCCCTTCTGCCTCTACCCTCACCCAACCAGGGGACATTGGGCAATGTCTGGAGATAATCTGGTTGTCGTGACTGGGTGAAGGGCTGCTATTGACATCTAGTGGGTGAGGCCAAGGATGCAACAGCCCCCCCCCAAAGAATCATCCAACCCAAAATGTCAGCAGTGCTGAGGTCAACAACCCCTTTTGTACAATAAGGCCTTGGTCCTAGTTCTACTTCATAGCTGTGCTACCCTGGCAAAGTCACTTCATTTTTCTGAGCCTCACGATCATGGAGAATTAGTTCTGAGAAACTTTGTAGCTCTAATGTTCAACAGCTTTAGTTAACAAACATTTATGGTGTGCCAACTGCATGCAAAGCATGGTAGCATCTCCAGGTAAGGGATTTCTCCTATAGGAGATCGCATAGTTGGCAAACACTTTGAAAATGTGGTTTGTGATTCATGTCACTATATGTGAAGACTGCTTTTACAATCCTGCATAAATAGTACTATGTTTCCCTCCCTGTCCTTGGTGGAATTTAGAAAAAAACAATGCCACAGCACCATAGCTGTTTATTTTTGTTAATATGTCATCATTGCATGCACTAATGAGTGCTTTTGGGGCATCAGCATGCTAATTGGTGATGGTGACTATGGGCATATGTGCAAATCACCGTAATCAACTTTTTGACACTTGGTTAATTGAAGGCAACCTTTTGTTTGAAAATTAATAAAATATTGATTGCAATTAGTTCTGGTCTACAATATATTGTTAATTAACAGTAGCTTTCAGTGACTAGCTAATTGAGGTAGAAAGTACAGAGAAACTGCAGGAATGGAACAGGCAAGAGCCTTCCTCAGGCAAATGTTTGGCTGTTGTCTTTGGATTCTAAGTAGCTGTTGTGGAAAAAATGGCAGCTCAGCTGGGGTGACCAATGCATCCCAGTTTGCGTGGGATCATCCTGGGTTTTTTTTTTTTATGTTTAGTTTTGAGAGAGAGAGAGAGAGAGAGAGAGAGAGAGTGCAAGTAGGGGAGGGGCAGAGAGAGAAGGAGACACAGAATCTGAAGCAGGCTCCAGGCTCCAAGCTGTCAGCACAGAGCCTGATGCAGGGCTCGAACTCATGAATGGTGAGATCATGACCTGAGCCGAAGTCAGACACTCAACTGACTGAGCCACCCAGGCACCCCAGCGTCATCCTGGTTTTAACACTGAAAGTTTTGTGTCTCAGGAAACCCCTCATGTCTGGGCAAACCTGGATGGTTGGTCACCCATGGCAAACAGAAGAATTAACAAGAATGATGATGATGATGATGATGATGATGATGATGATGATGATGGAGAGGACACATAATGAGAGGGATAACTTGTGCAAAGGACACAAGGAAGGTTAAAAATATTCATGGTAGCCGTGTAATGCTTCTGGTGATGGCTGGCAATCCTTGGTATTTCTTGGCTTGAAGCTGAAATCTGCCTCTGCCTTCACATGACTTTCTCCACTTGTGTGTCTGTGTTTTTGTGTCCCTTCTCTTCTTATAAGGACACCAGTCCTATTGGATTAAGAACACACCCTACTCCAGTATGACCTCATCTAGCTAATCACATCTACAATGACCTTATTTCTAAATAAGATCACATTATGAGGTACTGGGGATTAAGACTTCAATATATCTTTTGGGGAGACACATTTCAATTCCTAACAATTGTCTAGAGACATAAGTTCCTTGCCATGTGGACCCATTTGTAGGGTATCCTTCAACATGGCAATTGTCTTTTCTTAGAGACAGCAAGGGAGAAAATCAGAGAGGAAGCCAGCAAGTTAGAGGTCTCAGTCTTTTTGTAACTTAATCTCAGAAATGATATCCCATCACTTTTACTATATTGGAATCAGGTCACTAGGTCTAGCCCACCTTTAAAGGGTGGAGATCTCACAAGGGCCTGAATATTAAGTGGTGGTGTAATTGGGGACCATCTTAGAAGCTGCCTATCATACCCCCCAAGAGGCAAGTTTGCTGGTTTATCCACCAGATCCTACTTTTACTGGTTGAAAGCTGCTCCCAGGGAGTTTTCCTGGGTTTATTCCTGAAAGTTCTGTTCCTGGGAAACTCCTCAGTCCCAAGCAAACCAGGACAGTTGGTCACCGCAACATGAACAAAGTCTGCTATCTGGGCAAAATTGAATCAAGAAACAATGACATACTAAAATCTCATGAGATGTTATGAGATTATATACCTGGATCCAAAATACCAACAGCTGAAATGCATGGAGAGGATGTGGCTTAGAATTACTCATGGAAAATAAATCAGGGGCTTTTGTTTATTATGAGTTCAATTAGTGTCAAGCATTTGATGTAGCCCTCCAAAATCCAAATGTGACAGAGGCATTGCTGAAAGCATTGCTAAAGGAACAAAATTCACAACAGTAGGCAAAAGCTAGGACCATCAGCTGATCTGTTGTCAAAATCTGGGAAGACTCTGCACTGATTTGAGAGGACAAAGTGGGATTAGACAAAAATAAGTTCTCAGCGTGCCAAAGGAAAAGGCAAAGAGCTGGGACTAGTTGTCACAGACAGGCAAAGGGTACAGGAGTTTGATTTTATGTACAAATTCTTCTAAGAAAAGATGTTCTTGTGGTGAATGTCTGAGACCCACCAGGAGCATCCATGTTGATATGGTGATGTACTTGGTCTACCAGAAGGAGGGTAGACTACTCTCTGTAGTTGTCTACTGAAGGGGTTCCTGGGGCAGAGGAGGACACAGGCCTTTTAGCATTTTGTTTTTTTCTGGTGTGACTTTTCCAGATATCACAGCTATGGAAAATGGTTCTCAAATTTGAGTATGATAATCATCTAGAATATTTGTTAAAACACAGATGGCCGGACCCTACCACCAGAGTTTCTGACTCAGTAGGTCTGGGGTGGGGCCCAAGAATTGTCATTTCAGGCAAGATAGCAGGTGATGCTAATGATGCTGTGCTAGGAACTACTGACCTAGGGTAATGTGGCCCAAAGCAAACCTGCAATTATATTAAAGGAGGTTAAAACTTACCTTTTAATCCTACATTCATAATTTTCTCCTAATGCTGTCCTCTCCACCGTGTGTGTGTGTGTGTGTGTGTGTGTGTGTGTGTGTGTGTGTGAGAGAGAGAGGGGTGGGAGAAGAGAGAGAGTTTATCCCCATTTCCAACGTCTCATGGTGAAGAGGCTCCCTATTAAATCATCTAATTGTTAGACTTCTCCCACCAACCTAGCATTCTTGAAGCTGACATGATGTTAGACATTTTTGCCTCTTTATGATGTCTTATCCAGTTGTCAAAACTGGGGAAAGAAACATTATGGGTCTTTCCTCTACCTAAACCCTGACTGCACATTAGAATTTCGTGGGATTTAAAAATTCCAAATGTGGAGCTCAACTCAAATGAATTAAATCAGGACCTCTGGGGGAAAGTGGGACATCACCAGTTTCAAAAAGTTTCCCCACGTGATTACAATGATGTGATAAAACCAGGGCTGTGAACACTAATCTTTTCCTTATTGTCAGAGGTGGTAACAGGTCCTATGCACAGATAATTCTAGGTCAGTGGTCCTCAACTTTGGCTACACATTAGAATCACCTGGGGAGCTTTTAAAACTCAATTCTTGGCAGTACTCCAGACCAGTTAACTCAGAATTTCAATGCATAGGATCTATGCATCAGTGTTTTTAATATTTCTCAAGTGATTTCAGTGTGCAGCCAAAGTTGGGAACCATGACCCAGAAGTATCTCTGCATAGGACCTGTCATGGTTACAGATCTTGGCAGGGGGATGTTAAATGCTTGGCTTAGAGCACAGGAAATATAAAGTCTGGTTCCAGCCTCAAGGGGTCCCTTGAGATACCAGCACAGCCTAGCAGTGCCGGCTCCTCAGAGGTCTGATTTTCAGGTCTGTGGAGACATTCCTCCAACCTTCTAAGTATTTTTAAAAAAATTTTAGGGGCGCCTGGGTGGCGCAGTCGGTTAAGCGTCCAACTTCAGCCAGGTCACGATCTCGCGGTCCGTGAGTTCGAGCCCCGCGTTGGGCTCTGGGCTGATGGCTCGGAGCCTGGAGCCTGTTTCCGATTCTGTGTCTCCCTCTCTCTCTGCCCCTCCCCCGTTCATGCTCTGTCTCTCTCTGTACCAAAAATAAATAAACGTTGAAAAAACAATGTTTAAAAAAAATTTTAATGTTTATTTTTGAGAGAGAGAGAGAGACAGAGAGAGAGAGAGAGAGAGAGAGAGAGAGAGACCGCCAGTGGGGGAGGGGCAGAGAGTGAGGGAGACACAGAATCCAAAGCAGGCTCCAGACTCTGAGCTGTCAGCACAGAGGCTGACATGGGGCTTGAACCCACAAACCATGAGATCATGACCTGAGCTGAAGTCAGATGCTTAACTGACTGAGCCACTCAGGCACCCCCCCCCCCAATTTAAATATTTATATATTATATATTAATTATTATTATATGAATATTAGTTTTTATATATTACATATAATGCTTCTATTTTTTGGATCTAGCTTCTTTTAACAAGCAGACCAAAAAATACCTAGGATCTAGCTTTTTTTTTTTTTACCTGGACAAAAGGACAAGACAGAGGAATTCATCCCAAAAGAAAGAACAGGAAGTAGGAGTAATGGCCAGGGATTTAATCAATACAGATATAAGTCAGATGACTGAACTACAATTTAAAACAACAGTTATAAGGATTCTACCTGGTCTTGACAAAAAATCATAGAAGACACTGGAGAATCCCTTTCTGCAGAGATAAAAGAGCTAAAATCTAGTCAGGCCAAAATTAAAAATGCTATAGCAGAGATGCAAACCTGAATGAATGCCATAACAATGAGGATGAGCAAAGCAGAGGAATGATTGGTGATATAGAAGATAAAATAATGGAAAATAACGAAGCTGAGAAGAAGAAGAAAAGAAACATAATGGGTCATGAAGTTAGGCTTACGGAACTTAGTGATTCTTAAAATGTAATAACATTTGTATCATAGGTAGCCCAGAAGATGAAGAAAGACAAAAAGGAGCAGAAGGTTTATTTGAGCAAATTATAGCTAAAAACTTCCCTGATCTGGGGAAGGACACAGACATAAAAATCCAAGAAGCACAGAGAGCTCCCATTAAATTCAACAAACCTGGCCATCATCTAGACATATCGTAGTCAAATTCACAAAATACAAAGACACGGCAAGAATCCTGAAAGTAGCAAGAGAAAAAAAAAAAGTGCTTAACCTACAAGAGAAGACAGATCAAGTTCACAGCAGATCTGTCCACAGAAACATGGCAGGCCAGAAGGGAATGGCAGGATATATTCAACCTGCTGAATGGGAAAAATATGCATCCAAAAATACTTTGTCTAGCAAGACTGTCATTCAGAATGGAAGGAGAGATAGAGTTTCCCAGACAAACAGAAACTAAAGGAGATTGTGCTCACTAAACCAGGCCTGCAAGAAATATCAAAAGGGACTGTTTGAGTAGGAAATAAAAGGCCCCAAACCACAAAGACTAGAAAGGAACAGAGAATATCACTAGAAATAGCAACTCTACAGGTAACACAATGGCACTAAATTCGTATCTTCAATAATCACCTGAATGTAAATGGACTAACTGCTCCAATCAAAAGACATAGGGTATCAAAATGGATAAACAAACAAACAAACAAACTTAAAAACAAGATCCATCTATATGCTGCCTACAAGAGACTAATTTTAGACCTAAAGTCACCTCCAGATTGAAAGTGAGTGGATGAAGAACCATCTATCATGCTAATGGATATCAAAAGAAAGCTGGAGTGGCCATACTTATTTAATACAAACTAGAGGTTAAGACAAAGATTGACTGTAACAAGAAATGAAGAAGGGCATTATATCATAATTAAGGAGTCGGTCCATCAAGGAGATCTAACAATTGTAGGGACAGCTGGGTGGCTTAGTTGGTTAAACATCTGATTCTTGGTTTTGGCTCAGGTCATGTTCTCATGGTTTGTCAGATAGAGCCCTGTGTCTGGCTCTGTGCTGACAGCATGGAGTATGCTTGTGATTCTCTCTCTCTCCCTCTCTCTCTGCCCCTCCCCTGCTTGCTCTGTCTCCCTCTGTCTTAAAATAAGTAAATGAGCTTAAAAAAAGAAGATCTAACAATTGTAAATATTTATGCCCCTAACTGGGAACATACAAATATATAAATAAATTAATAAAACATATAAAGAAACTCATTGATAATAATACAATAACAGGGGACTTTAACAGCTCACTTACAACAATGGGCAGATCATCTAACCAGAAAAATCAATAAGGAAACAATGGCTTTGAATGATACACTGGATAGATGAACTTAACAGATAATATATTCAGAACATTTCATCCTAAAGCAGCAGAATGCACATTCTTTTTGAGGGCACATGGAACATTCTCCAGAATAGATCACATATTGGGTTACAAATTAGCCCACCACAAATACAAAAAGATTGAGATCATTCCATGTTCAGACCACAGTGCTATGAAACTTGAAGTCAACCACAAGAAAAAATTTGGAAAGACCACACATAACATGAGGGTTAAAGAATATTTTACTAAAGAATGAGTGGGTTAACTAGGAAATTAGAGAAGTAAAAAAGTACATGGAAGCAAATGAAAATGAAAACATGATAGTCCAAAACCTTTGGGATGCAGCAAAGGCAGTTTTAAGAGGGAAGTATATTGCAGTACAGGTCTACCTCAAGAAGCAAGAAAAGTCTCAAATATGCAACCTAACCTTACACCTAAAGGAGTTAAAAAAGGAACAGCAAATAAAGGGAAGGGAAATAATAAAGACTAGAGCAGAAATAAATTATATAGAAACAAAACAAACAAACAAAAAAACCCAGTAGAACAGGTCAATGAAACTAAGAGCTGCTTTTTAAAGAGAATTAATAAAATTGATAAACCCCTAGCCAGACTTACCAGAAAGAAAAGAGAAAGGACCCAAGTAAATAAAACCATGAATGAAAGAGGAGAGATCACAACCAACACCACAGAAATACAAATAATCATAAAAGAATATTTTGAAAAACTATATGTTAACAAACTGGGCAATCTGGAAGAAATGGACAAATTCCTGGAAACATACAAACTACCAAAACTGAAACAGGAAGAAATAGAAAATTTGAACAGACCCATAAACAGCAAAGAAATAGAATCAGCAATCAAAAATCTCCCAACAAACTAAAGACAGGGCCAGATGGCTTCCCAGGGGAATTCTACCAGACAGACATTTAAAGAAGAGTTAATACCTATTCTTTTCAAACTGTTCCAAAAAATAGAAATGGAAGGAAAACTTCCAAACTCCTTCTACTAGGCCAGCATTACCTTGATTCCAAAACCAGACAAAGACCCACTAAAAAGGAGAATTACAGGCCAATATCCCTGATGAACCTGGATGCAAAAATTCTCAAGATACTAGCAAATCAAATCCAACAGTACCTTAAAAGAATTATTCACCATGATCAAGTGGGATGTATTCCTCAGCTGCAGGGCTGGTTCAATATTTGCAAATCAATGAATGTGATACAATACATTAATAAAAGAAAGGATAAAAACCATATGATCCTTTCAATAGATGCAGAGAAAGCATTTGACAAAATACAGCATCCATTCTTGATAAAAAACCTTCAACAAAGTAGGGATAGATGGAACATATCTCAACAAAGGCCATATATGGAAAACCCATGACTAATATCATCCTCAATGGGGAAAAACTGAGAGCTTTTCCTCTGCCATCAAGAGCAAGACAGGGATGTCCACTCTTACTATTTAACATAGAGGGACGCCTGGGTGGCGCAGTCGGTTAAGCGTCCGACTTCAGCCAGGTCACGATCTCGCGGTCCGTGAGTTCGAGCCCCGCGTCAGGCTCTGGGCTGAAAGCTCAGAGCCTGGAGCCTGTTTCCGATTCTGTGTCTCCCTCTCTCTCTGCCCCTCCCCCGTTCATGCTCTGTCTCTCTCTGTCCCAAAAATAAATAAACATTGGAAAAAAAAATTTTTAACATAGTACCAGAAGTCTTAGCCTCAGCAATCAGAAAACAAAAACAAATAAAAGGCATCTAAATCAGAAAGGGAGAAGTCAAATTTTCACTATTTGCAGATGACATGCTACTCTATGTAGAAAACTCGAAAGACTCCACCCCCAAATTGCTAGAACTAATACATGAATCAGCAAAGTCACAGGATATAAAACCAACGTACAGAAATCTGTTGCATTTCTATACACCAATAATGGAGCAGCAGAAAAATCAAGAAATTGATACCATTTGCAATTTCACCAAAAACCATAAGCACCTAGGAATAAATCAAACCAATGAGGTGAAAGATCTGTACTCTGAAAACTACAGAAAACTTATGAAGGAAATTGAAGAGGACACAAAGAAATGGAAAAATATTCAATGCTGATGGATTGGAAGAACAAACATTGTGAAGATGTCTATACTACCCAAAGCAATCTACACATTTAATGCAATCCCCATCCAAATACCACTAGCATTACCCTGAATAGCCAAAGCAATCCTGAAAAAGAAAAGCAAACCTGAAGGCATCACAATTCCAGACTTCAAGCTATATTATAAAGCTGTAGTTATGAAGACAGTATGGTACTGGCACAAAAGCAGACACATATCAATGGAACAGAACAGAAAACCCAGAAATGGACCCACAACCATATGGTCAACTAATCTTTGACAAAGCAGGAAAAAATATCCAATGGAAAAAAGTCTCTTCAACAAATGGTTTGGGGAAAACCAGACAGCAATATGCAGAAGAATGAAACTGGACGACTTTCATACACTGTACACAAAAATAAATTCAAAATGGATGAAAGACCAAAATGTGAGTTAGGAAATGATCAAAATCCTAGAGGAGAACACAGCAACCTCTTTGATTGCAGCCAAAGCAACTCCTTACTAGCCATGTCTCCAGAGGCAAGGGAAGCAAAAGCAAACATGAGCTATTGGGACTTCATCAAGATAAAGAACTTCTGCACAGCAAAGGAAACAATCAACAAAACTGAAAGGCAGCCTATAGAATGGAAGAAGATATCTGCAAATGACATATCTGATAAAAGATTAGTATCCAAAATCTGTAAGAACTTCTCAAACTCAACACCGAAAAAACAAATAATCCAGTTACGAAATGGGCAGAAGACATGAATAGACATTTTTCCAAAGAAGACAACCAGATGGCCAGCAGACATATTAGATGCTCAACATCTCTCGTCATCAGGGAAATAGAAAACAAAGCCACGATGAGATGTCACCTCGTACCTCTCAGAATGGCTAAAATTAACAACACAAGAAACCACACATGTTGGCAAGGATGCAGAGAAAGGGGAGCACTCTTGCACTGATGGTGGGAATGCAAACTGGTGCAGCCACTCTGGAAAACAGTATGGAGATTCCTTAAAAAGTTAAAAGTAGAAGTACCCTGCGATCCAGCAATTACACTACTAGGTATTTACCCAAAGGATAAAAAAATACAGATTTGTGGGGGTTCATGCACCTTGATGTTTATAGCAGCATTATCAACTATAGCCTAACTATGGGAAGAGCCCAAATGACTGATGAGCATATATATGTAAGCGTCTGACAGTGCGGAGCCTGATTAGGATTCTCTTTTTCTCTCTTCCTCTCAACCCCTCCCCCACTTGTGCTCTCTGTCTCTGTCTCTCTCTGTCTCTCAAAATAAATAAATAAGCTTTAAAAAAAAATAAAATAAAAAATAAATATAACAAAATAACCCTACAATTATACTAGAAAAGATCAAGACAAAAACTCTCAGATCATACCACTAAAAACCAGAAGAGGGGGTGAAAAGAGAGTGAGGATGCATGAAGGAAGGTATTTTCTTATCTTTCATAAAGGGAGTCAACTGCTATTTTTTTTAGTTTCTGAAATTAGTATCTTCAGACATGGATGCAAAGTATGTTATTTAAAGATATAAAAATAATCAACAGTAGAACTAAAAACGTTCTATTTACCAAATTAGCAGAAGGTAGGAAAAATGAGAAAAAGAGAAGCATATAAAACATAAAACAAAAAATGGAATTAAGGCCAAAGATATCTGTTATGAATTGAAAAAAAAATTCTATCCATTAAAAGAAAATGACTCTCATGTTGGGTGAATTCAACCCAGATCCAGCCAGATGCCACTTTAAAGCACATCCCTGAAATTAAATAATTAAGGCACAATAATCACAAATACATTGGACAAATGAAAACGAAAAGAAGGCAGGGGTCACAACACTATTATCAGAGGAAGGGGAATTCAAGGTAGACATTACTCAATGAGACTAAGAAGGTCACTTGACAAACTGATAGGGGTTTCATCCACAACCAAGATATAACAACCTTGAGTGCAATATAGCTTATAAAAATATACAGAAATGAAGTTGGACATGCCAATCAGAAATTGATAGAAAAGCAATTAGTGAGAGACTTGAAAGTATTCTTTTAATTCTTGACCGATCGTATTGATGAAAATCTAAATTAGATTGTTGAGAGTATTTAAATAACAGAATCACTTGAACGCTGTGCATGAAGACTAAAGCCCTGTCTCCCTTTGGTTCTGGAAGAGTGGTCAAGGGTCCCCAATTGTCTTTTGTAAAGTGGGTCTTGGGGTGAAAAAGGGAGGAAATCTGCAGATGATGGGAAAGGCGGGGTTTGGAATCCCTCAAGCCTGGATTTCTGACTCAGCCCTATGACTAACTGCTGTGCAACCTTGGGCAAGACACTTCACTTCTCTGAGCCTCAGTCTCTCCTGCTATAGAATCTGTAAATGCTTCTTGCCGAGTTCTGGTAAAAATGGAATGAGGCCCCCTCTAGGGAATGGGCAGGACTTGATCACAGAGCTACATATCCATATCTGTATAGTAGGATTTCTCTGCCTCAGTGCTACTGACATTTGAGCTGGATAATTCTTTGCGTGGGGTGGGGGGCTGTCCTGTGCATTGTAGGATGTTTAGCAGTATCTCTGGCCTCTACCCACTAAATGCCAGGAACACTCCCTCCCAGTTGTGACAACCAAATATGTCTCCAGACATTGCCAAATGTCCCCTGGTGACAAAACTTCCCCAACTGAGGACTGCTGGAATAGAGAGAGATGTGGAAGAATGCTCTCCAAAAGTGGATGATTTTTGTCTCTGGGTGGTAAGATTTGGGGGACCATTTTTGTTGTTCATTATAGCCTGTTCTGCATCTTTGAATGCAAAATCTACAAAAGTCTATACGTTAAGGTGGTGAGTAAGACCCAAATGTGCAGTGTTTTATTTCATTATTATTTATTTTGTGAAACCATAGGCCAAGCAGCACTCTCTCTGTTCTCTACTCTGGCTCCTATGAGGAGATACTTGTTCAAACCTCTTTTGTGTGTGACTAGTTGTCTCATGGGAAGAACACCATCATTGTGGGCTTTCTGTCCCTCCTTCAGCTCTTTACTGCAGGAGAACATGGGGGTGATTAGTACAAAGTCTTCCTCTACAGGGCAAGCAGAATGGAGCAGTCTTTGTGCAAAGACATTACAACTTCATGATTTTATTTCAAACGAGTAGACGTGCAATTTGTTAACAAAAATCGACCAAAGAAGCATGCATTAGGCAGTAATCCACCTGAGCTCCTAGGCTTGTGGCAAAAATCTCAAAGACCCCAAAAGCATAGCATCATCATGTTTACATCACGGCTCTGAAACGAACATGAAATGTGCCATTGAGACTGATTTCTCCATTATCCCCTTGCGTTCTGATTTTTAAAAGATATCAAAATTCCATTTTTCCCGAAGAAAGGGAGCGCAGATTCACAGATTTCATTACCAACTTAAAACAAATTGAGCGAAAAATTAGGGAGAATGTTTTTTCATACGCAGCAAAGGCCTCTTTTTAAAACGAGCAAACATCTGTGCACTTAAGTACCTTCTGTTAAGGTCTAAGGAAGTCAGTTTCTGGAATATGTGTGAGTTCATTGACTCTGCCTCACTTTCAACTACTGAATAAGAAATGAAGAAGTCATCCTTCAGTTTTTTTAAAAAGTGTAAAAAGATGATACATCTGCCAAGAAAGTTTGGATGGGGCATTTAGATCTTATAATAAACAGATGCAGAATGCAGCATTGGGCTGGAATCGGGCCAGACGCTGGGGCAGCATTTGGATTTTCTGTTCTGAATTTTTATTTATTAACTTAGAAATGTCATCTAGTGCTCTTTTTCTAAGTATTAAAAGATATTTGTTCACGTTAAAGCTCTGCTACTGTATTCAGTAGCCAGTAGGCACGTGAGGTTATGGAAACGGTAATTGCAATTAATAAAATCATATAAAAAATTCAGGCCCTCAGTCATATCTTGCATGACATATTTCAAGTGCTAATAACTACTTCCTACCATATTGGACAGCACTGCTCTACAGGGTTTGGAAAATAAAGACGTTCAAAGGAGAAATGATAAAGGGATCGTATACCTGTGGCCTGCATCTCAGAACCACTGTTGTTGGAATGTGATGGATTACCTCCTGATCTTTTTTTTATTTCTTTCCATATAAAAATTAAAAAGCTGTTTTAATTGGGCTATATATTATGTATAGTAAGTATTTTCTTTGGGTATCTCACTTTCCCTCTAAACTTATTTCATTTTTTTATTTTAGAGAGAGAGAGAGTGAGCATGAGCAAGGGAGAGGAGCAGAGGGAGAGAAAGAGAGAATCTCAAGCAGGTGCCACGTGGAGCCCAAAGCAGGGCTCAATCCTAGGACCCCAGGAGCCAAAATCAAGAGTCAGATGCTCAACTGACTGAGCCATCCAGGTGCCCCTCTGTCCAAACTTTTCACATGAGATTTTCCCCATCTTAAAATACATTCTTTGAAAACACATGACTTATAAAATTTTCTGCTGCGGAGGGTAATTCTTACTGTAGGAAACTGAAGTAAAGGGAAAGCAAAACTCCCCCTAAATCTTACCACTCAGAGATCAACATCTTCAGCCTTTTGGTGAGCATTCTTTCAGATAGTTCTTTGGACATAAATACACAGATGGGCATATAAATAGTCAGCTTTATTAGGGATGTTTCCATGTCAGTGAATCTAGAGATGCATTATCCCTTTTATTAGCTACAGATTGTTTCAAGACACAGATGTCACATTTGACTCTTGTTGCTACATCTATCAATACCTCCTTGCCTTCTGCAGTGCTGTCCTCTTCGGGATTTTATTCCCCCTTCTTTTCTTTCTCCCTTTCCTCCTTCCCACTTCTCCCTCCTTCCATAAATGTTTTCTGTGCCTGGCACTCTGCTGGTGTCAGGGATAGAACAGTAAAGAGAATAGTTAAGTTCTTGCTTTTAAGGACTTTGTATCCCAGTGGAGGACGCAGAAAGGAGAATGGGCAAAGGGAAGAAATACTAACAAAGAACAGTTCATGACAGGTTGGGGGAAATGCTAGGAAGCAGGCAGCCTGGCGGGAGTGGGTGTGGATGGATTCAGTCCTCAGGCTTCACCTTGCTTGCTGGCTGGTCCTGGGCAGTGGAGCAGGCAGGTGGCTGCCCCAGGAAAGGGACAGATAGATGGAAGTGGTGTCACTGGGTCTGGAGTGGTCAAAGGCACTGGACCCGGAGTCCAGATGCTGATGTTGCTCTAGACCGGTGGTTCTCTTCCCCTGGAAGACATTGGACAATGTCTGGGGACATTTTTGGTTGTCATAACTGGGGGGACAGGCTACTGGCATCTAGTGGGTAGAGGCCAGGGATGCTGTTCAGCCTCCTACTGTGTACTGACAGTCCCCACAATAAAGAGTTATCTGGCTCAAAATGTCCATGGCACTGAGGTTGAGAAACCCTGCTCTGGAAGGCGCCAGGACATAGGGTGGAGAGGGAGACTGAGTCTGGAGGTGGGTGGGGAGTCTTCAGGGGGAGGGACGGTGATGAGGAGGGGACAAGAGAGCTTGAAGAAACAGCTCTACCTGGCCCAGGGAAGCCTGGCCCTGGCGTGGCCGCTAGCAGCTTCGAGGGTGCTTACTGAGGGTGCTTACCCCGGATTCAGATTCGTGCCCTAAGGTGTGTGTGCATGGGGGAAGGGAGAGGGCCCCAGGGCAAGTGGGGGTCTGGGGGACAGAGAAGTCAGGCAAGACAAAAGGCTTGGTTGCTGAGCTTTTGGTGAAATGGGGGTGGGTTTGTTTACATCAAAAAGGGGCTCCTGAGGGCGCAAGAGAGGTCTAGGAGGGAGCTGTGTGATGAAAGTGGGTTAGGCTGGAGGAAGCCTGGAGCCGTGTGGTGGTGGCCCCTGGGGCAGTGACAGGTGTGGTCAATTAAGTTCCTCTGAGTCAGGAGGTCCTGGGTACAAATCCTGCCTCTGCCACAAACCAGCCGGGTAAGTTTGGGCAGTTGATTTGACCTTTTTGAGCATTAGCTTCCTTCTCGGCAGGGTTGCCGGGAGGATGAAATACGATGGGGCATGGGGCGGTGCTCTGTAAACTATCAAGTGACGTCCCCGCGGGAAGTAGAGTGAGAAACAGCCCTTGAAAAAAGAGACAAGAGTTTTTGAGCAATGGACGCTGACCAGATGCAGCCTGCGAGGGGACGCGAAAGATACTTTGGATTTGAAATGTCACCAGAACAGGCTCTGCCTGTGGTATTTCCGTGCTCACTGCCCGAGGCTGAGTCAGGAGAACAGCTGATAGGACTTGAGACCTTCACACCCCTCCTGGAAGCAGAAGGGCAGTGAAAGGATGGCGAAGGAAGCTGGAGGAAGAGCCCGCTGAACAAGTGTCCTCTCTCACGCATGGCCCCTCTGTGCTACCGGACCCTGGGTGATGGAGGGCTTGGGAGACAGCGACCATGGACTGCCCACCTGGGAGCCGGGCTCTTTCCTCATGTCATCTCACTTAATCTGTACCACAGTCTTGGGGGGGGGCACTTTTTAGCCCCATTTCACAGATGAGGAAGCTAACACCCAACGGATGAATTCGCCGGCCCCGTGTCACATGGCTCACAGATGGCGCTGCCAGAATTTAAACTCAGGCTGGTCTTTCCTATTTGAGGAAAGATTCTCTTCCGCTCATGTCTCCCCAGCTTCCTTCATGAAGTTGATGCTGTAGAAGATGTTAGTTTTGTTTTGTTTTGTTTTTCAGATAGGAATAACATAAGAACTGTTTGGGACCCAGGCCTCAAAGGGCCCATGATTGTGGCCCAGTGGCCAGGGGTGACCTGAGTAGAGTCAGGTTGTAGCCAGATGATAGCTGAGCCAGAGGCTCAATGCCTCCATCCCCTTCCCATCCCAGAGGGAACCACTTTCTCATTTCTATAACCGTGAATTCGTATTCCAAGTGGGGTTTTGTGAGGGTGACCAACATGTTCTGGTTTGCCTGAGATTTTTCTGGTTTTAGCACTGAAAATCCTGGCAAACTAGAGCAGTTGGTCACCCCAGTCAAGCCTCATGCTCCAAACAGGTCCCTTCCTCTGCTTCACAGAACCCATGGCCTCTAACAAAGGGAGCTTTGGTCCCCAGTAGCCATCTCCCTTGGTACTGAAGGCAGGAGTTAGGTGTTTCTGGTTCTCCTGACCCTCAGTACCATCAGACACCATCAACACTCAAGGTTTTATTTATAAGTAGGACGATGAAGAGAAGGAACAGGTGGTAGTTGACAGTGGGTGGTGCGGAGACTCATACTCCAAGTGGGGTCCGTGGACCAGGCACACCCATAGCACTGGGATCTTGATTGAAATGCAACATCCCCAGCACTGCCTCCTGTCCCTGCCTTCCCTCCTTCCAGACCTACTGACTCAAGATCTACATTTAACAGGCTCCCCATGTGATCTGTGTGCCCACTGGGATTTTACCTCTCCCATCAACGATGATCATGCTCCCTCTTTCCATCCTCAAGCTGAGACCCTCCCCTCAGACCAACCAGAGAGTGGTCTCAAAGAGCTGTTGCTAGACTCACAGCCCTTGCCTATGGAAGGTTCTTCATTTCATCATGCTTAGGTTCTGATAAATTATTGAACCAGGTGAAAGTTTCCTTCCATCTCCCTGAAGTAGATCGGGAGAAGCATCCAGTACATTAAACCCTTTCCCATTTCACTCAAACCCAAGGTCATCTCTCGTCCGGATGGAGGGAGGGCGATTTTAGCCTGTATTGAATGCGTTCCTCCATTCTCCCTTAAGGATGGAGCTCTGCACTCACACCCAGCTTCAGGCCATGAATTATTGAAATCTGAGAAACTTGTATTTGGTCAGTCACGTAGGCTTGGGTGTGGGGAGAGAGCAGGGCCTCAGAATAGTGCTTTATTATTTGAGAACTTAAAACAAAATAAAAATACAAAAGTAGTAAATTGGCACGCTCGCTGCTGGGATAATAACTGTGAACATCTTGTTATATTTACTTCAAGTATATTTTTAATAAAAGATAAAACATTACAAAGTTGAAGCGCCCTTTGATTGACATCCTCAAATTTTATCCTTTACCCCTTTCCCAGAATCAATCGCTATCATGGCTTTCATGAATAGCTGTGTTTCCTTCTGGGCAAGCCTTTTAAAAGAAATTGTTTTGAAACCTTTGTGTTTTTATATACATATGTATTACATTATAAATAATAGATACATGGGGTTGTTTTGTGGAAATGCATTTCAATATGTACATAAATTTGCTCTGGGTCTCTTTACACCTGGCTTTTTCACATAAGGCCACTTTTGACCTCTATTCTTGTTGATAAATTTATCTCTAATCCATTTGTTCGAACTGCTGCAAGGTATTCTGTCATGTGGCTAGGCCATGTTTTGTTTCTCATTTTCGCCTTGTTGCATATTTAGATTGTTTCCAATTTTTCACCATAACAAACAGTGCTGCAATAAGCATCCGTGCCCTGGATCTCGTCTGGCACACGTGGTGGTGTTTCTCTGGGGCATGTCACAAGCCGTGGAATCATTATGTTGTACAGTTCGTGCACTTTCAATTCTATGAGGTATTGCCAATTGCTCTCCAAAGTCGCTCTAACGATTTACATTCCCAACAGCGGTCTAGGGGAGTCCAATTTTCTCCACATCCTCTCCAATGCTTGATATTGTCAGAATTTTTTACTGTTGCTAGCTCCGTGGGAGAAAAATGGTATACCTCTGCGGTTTTAACTTGTCAATAGTTCCCTTTTGGTTGGAGGGAGCCCTGGCAGGGTAGAATGAGGGCTGAGCTGAGATCAGTAGGCTTAGATTCTTATCTAGCTCTGCTGTTAACTTGAATTTGAGCTTGGGTGAGTCCCTTTCTTTTTCTGGTCATCTATGAGGTGGTTGGGCTGGATGGTGTGTAAGAAGGATGTCGCAAAGTGGGCAGGACCCTTCTGATCCATGGTATATGAAGTTTTGAAATGACAAGACTTGCACAGGAAGGTTCCACTTGGCACCTGTACTGGATCCTGGGGTTACGTCACAGTAAATGATTCTTGAATTACTGACAAGGCCGGAACATGGAATCAGAAGAAGCAAGTTTCCATCGGGGCTCTAACGTTAATCCACAGCGTAGTTGTGGATGGATGACAGCTATTGGCAGTCTGCTAGGGCTCTGGAATGGAGGTCTAGCTGCTTCAAAGGCAAGGAGACCCGCTGCTGGGAGCCCAGGTGGAAAGTCATGTTTCGGACAGCAACCCAGCCCTGGACCAGCTGTAAGACCTGGGCTCCAAGAGCAGCTCTGGCCAAGTGAATTTCCTGAGGCTGACTCTGTTTGCTCTTGGCTTTGGCTTAAATGGTTTTTGAGAAGTAGAGGAAGTGGCTTCACCTGAGATTGAGCTCATCTGGCTGCTTTGGGATTGGCATGCATTTGGCTTAGGCACCTGGAGAGCTGATGGGTAGGACTATAGGGTTGCCAGATTTAGCAAATAAAAATCATTCTATTTGTATGGGACACAACTGCTAAAAAGTTACCCATTGTTTATTAGAAATTCAAATATAAACTATATCCTATGTTTTATCCGACAACCCTAGGTAGGAGATGACAAGTCCCTCAATATAAGAAATAACTGAAGATAAGATAGTCTAATTTCACAAGTAGTGAGCATCTTGTTGCTGGAGATATATAAACACAGTTCAGATAAATCATGAGTGGAAATGCTGTGTGTGTGATATAGTCTTGTGGCCACTGCTTACATGCCTCCAAGGTGTTCAGTGCTGCCTGAAACAGCTGTGGACATCTTGGAGGGTAAGAAAAGGAGAATATTGCCCGAGCCTCCATGTGTCTTTCAAGGACTGTCCTCAGTGAAGCACTGTGCCACCATGGTTCTCAGAGTGAGATCCCTGGACCGGCAGCATGAGCACCATCTGAGTTTAGAAGTGCAAACTCTCGAGTCCTACCCCAGACCCACTGAATTGGAAACTCTGAGGGTGGGCTCCAGCAATCTGTGACTTGAGCCCCCCCGGAGGGTTCTGATGCATGGTCAAGTTTGAGAATCAGGGGGCAGATCATTGGATTAGAAAGCTGACTTGAGATCCCAAAACCATTGCTTTGAGCTCCCCTTCTCTGGGGGGGGGGGGGAGGGAAACTGGAAATTGAATTGGGATGAGAGTGTGGGAAGGAAGAGGTGACTGTTGCCCTGTGGGGGTGTGTCCAGCACAGAAGTGAGGGCCCTCCTTCCAGTTTCCTCACATGGCCGAGAGAGAGAGAGAGAGAGAGAGAGAATACACGCAAGTGAGCCAAGGAAACTTGGTGATTGTTGTTAAAGAATTGCATTTTTTAATGAAAGGCTTTTTAAGCATCTATTTGGAATCAAGGAGAAAGACTCAGTTTATGGCTTCAAGGACCTCACAGTCAAATGGAGGTGGCAGATAGCTATAAAACAGGTGGAAACACAGACAGCTGTGTGTGCTGAGAACAAGGGTGGATAACGTGGAAGAGGAAGGATTTATTTTGACTGGGCAGGAGGTTGTGGGGGGTGGCATGGTGCTTCAGAGAGGACAGCTTGGAAAGACCTTCTCAGCCACAGATATAGATTGCATGTCGAGACAGGGAGCAGCTGGGGTGCTCGGGCAATAGTCTGCCTCTTCTCACCATCTGAGATGTCCACAGGCTGCTTGAGCAGCAGTGAGTGCCCTGTCCTTGGAAGCATGCAAACAGAGGTTCATGACCACACTAGCGCTGGATGGAAAGGTGGTCTGTGTGACCTTCTGGGATGAGTCCCTCTTAGGATTGTTTAGCTTCTCCTGGGGTCAGCTGTGGGTAGCCTGGGACCTCTAGTGCTGGTCCTTTCCCTGCACCCCAGTCCTGCTAAAGACCTGTCTTCTACACAGTACTCACTACTGAGCAGAAAAGAGTGGCTTTAGGGGCCAGGTATTAAACAAATGAAAGACAACAAGGGGCAAGGTGGAAATATCCAGGCTGCACCCTATGTGTTCATGAAATGTGCTTTTGTAAAAAATAGCTTTATTCTACTTATCTGCCTCTATTGAAGGGTTCATGGATTTTCCAGATCACCTTGTACTTAGCCCATGGGTTGTGTTTGGCATCTCTGTGAAAAGCTTTGTGGGAGCTTGCTGCTCATAGTTCTGTCCTCTGGCTAAGCTACAGAGCCAACCATCCCTGTAAAACTTTCTCTGGGGTGGGGGCTGGGGGCTGCAGGGTTTCCAGGGGCCTGGTGAACACTGAGGCCATTTCTATGTAACTTTACAATTGCCCTAATTGTGAGCTGAATTGCTTCTCTGGAAGCTGACTGCTCGGCGTCGGGAAACATGGTCACACCGTTTGCTGTCTTCACAGTCTCCATTTTGGTAACAGAATGTTGGCGCTATTGAATTTGGCTGCAGAATTTTGTCCAGGTTGTTAACAGCCTCATAAACATCTACCTTGCTTTTTCTCCCTGATATTTCCGGTCCATTGTCATGACCAAATGCATGAAATCTTCACTATTATGACTGCCAACCCTAGGAATATTTGTACTACCCTCACGACAAGTACAAAATACTTCCGCATACAATACCTAAGCTTCTGAGTGCATCAATGTTTTTATCTGTAAAATGGGAGTAATGACAGTTTCTAGTTAGTGAGTTAATACATGTCAAGCTCTTAGAACAATGGCAGACACTCAATAAGTGTGAACTATTTTCACTTAAAAAATTTTTTTAATGTTTATTTTTGAGAGCGAGAGAGAGCGAGAGAGAGCGAGAGAGAGAGACAGAGCATGAGCATGGGAGGGGCAGAGAGAGAGGGAGACACAGAATCCAAAGCAGGCTCCAGGCTCTGAGCTGTCAGCACAGAGCCTGACGCAGGGCCCAAACTCACAGACCGTGAGATCATGACCCGAGCCGAAGTCAGGCGCTTAACAGACTGAGCCACTCAGGCGCCCCCTGTTTTCACTTTTTGAAGTAGGAAATCCCCCAAGAAGGGAAAGGGCTCCAGTCAGAGCATATGGGGAAGGGCGCTGCCCTGGGCACAGGCAGTAACGGGGAGCATTATCTGTAGTGAATATAAAAATTGTAATGGTGGAGTGCCTGGGTGGCTCAGTCAGTTAAGTGACCAACTCTTGATCTCAGCTCAGGTCTTGATCTCAGGGTCGTGAGTTCAAGCCCCGTGATGGGCCCCGTGCTGGACCCCATGCTGGGCGTGAAGCCTACTTAAAAAACAAACAAAAACTGTAATGGATTCTATGCCATATCATTGGTGAAACACTCTTTTACCCTGAGATATTCGGTTGATCAACTATCTCATTGGCTGTGGTCACTGCTGAGTTCTCATAATAAGTTTCAAATTAGCATATTTCAGTCATTTACACTTTCACAAACATTGTGTTTTTCATGGAAGCTAATTCAAACAAGTCCATGTCAGGCCTCTACATACATGGGCTCAGCTACATGTGTCCATCTTGAAGGTAAGTTCCTTAAAGATCCAGAATCATCCAAGTTTGCTTTGGGCCCTGTTCGGGTCTTTGATGCCTGCAGTATGCATATTTCTGTATTTCCACAGCCAATTCAATATCAGCAGTGATAGCCCAGTAACTAAATGATGAAGGAGCTCTTGAACAACTTTGATCCCATCATTCTGCACGACCACT
The DNA here is from genome assembly GCF_028749965.1 of Puma concolor. Classification (NCBI taxonomy): domain Eukaryota; kingdom Metazoa; phylum Chordata; class Mammalia; order Carnivora; family Felidae; genus Puma; species Puma concolor. The sequence continues at coordinate 124,345,973 of NC_141669.1, read as the reverse complement.
GGGAGCTTTTATTTGTGTTTAAGATTTAGAATGGCGAAACAGGGCGTGGGAAAGTTTTTGCTTGGCAAGTAAAAATTTTAATTCCTACAGTAAGTATTTTATTGACTCTGAATAACATATGTAAGATAAAAAATTTTCCTTTATGTATAAGTTGATAATTATTAGTCATTTTAAAACTAAGGCCCAGGGGCATCTGGGTGGCTCAGTCGGTTATGCATCCAACTCTTGGTTTCAGCTCAGGTCATGATCTCACGGTTCTTGAGTTTGAGCCCTGCATCAGGCTCTGCACTGACAGAGCCTGCTTGGGATTCTCTCTCTCCCTCTCTCTGCCCCTCCCCTGCTTGTGCTGTCTCTATCTCTCTCAAAATAAATAAAACATTAAAAAAAAAAAAACTAAGGGATGAATCAGGAAAGTAAAGATTATTAGTAGTTATTACCAGAAATGATTTTGCTGTAGAGTAGAGAGGGTAGGTTAAAAAATGATCTCTCCTACGTGGTTCTATTGACTGTATAGTAGGCTCTGGTGGGTCCCTTGTGCACAATACCTCATTTAATACATAGGTTGTCCCCGGGGAGGGAGGGCTTATTATTCCTGGTTTGTGTTTTGAGTTGATCCAATTCTGCTAATGATAGAAAACTCTAAAACATTGCTTATTCTTACATTGAAATTCACTCTCATTTTGTTTCTTCCCCATAAAATGCTTTATTACAAATGTAACTCGAAAGCCTCTCTCTAGTGCTGTGAAATGAGATCGCCCCTCCTGCAGAAAATTAAATCATTCTGGCGTCAGCCCCTTTTGGGCCTCTTGCTGGTAATAAGGCCCCTCTAAAGTGTCCCCTCAGTTATTTCAGAAGGCTACTCTTCTCTTCTGCTGCCATCTTGCATGTGTGGGGAGGGGTATGGCAGGCCCCCCTGTCACTGTGGCCACGCTGCTCCCAGGGACCCCCGTGAGAAACCTGCTCTGGGGGCATGGATGTCTTTGTGGCTGATGTCTGCTAATCCCCCTTCTTCCCTCCTGGGCCCCCCTCCCCCTCCCCACCTTGGCTGAGGACATGGGGCTGAGGTTACCATGAGAAGCAGGTGCTCCTGCAGCCCACAGACCCAAGTGGCACCTTAGAGATAGTGAAGAGTTTCTGGCTGGCCCCCCGCAGGGCAGGGTCAGCTCAGCCCCAGCAGCTGGCACTTCTAGGTGTCCATATGGCTTGGAATGCCAGCCAGATTTCCTCCTTGGCCTTAGCAGGCGAGGGCTGTCTTTGGTGGTCCAGTTCAAGACCCCCTCATTTCTTGCCCTGGGATCATGCTAGAGACACCTCTGCCCTTCAGGGAACCACCCCCCCCATGCCCCTCCCAACGCACAGGGGTTTGCTCTGGCCCCCAGCTCTGATGACAATCACAACAGCATTTAGTATGTTGCTTAAAGTCTGCCCTGTTCTGTCTTAAATACCACATCATACACAGGGGCGTCCAGTCCTCTAGCCTCCTGATGCCCCCTGCCTGGTCTTATCCCCAGTCCTCCTTTCCTGGGCTCCTGCTGCCTCCCTGGGGTGCAGGACCCTTTTCCTGCTGGATCTGTCCAGTCCTCCCCCTCTTAGTCCCAGGGGAAGTTATCTTCATGGCTGGTGGGGAGGAGAAGGACATTTGGGCCAGGCTCCTCTCAAACATTTTGTTTCAGTCCCCAAGGGCCAGACTTGTGGAGCCCCAAACCAGGCAGGGGTCTTTGTTTCTGCTCACTGGAAGGATGTTCTGCGTCCTCCAGGCAGTGAGCTCAGGTGGGTGGCTTGTTTCAGGGCTGGGGAAGGAAGTGGAGAAAGCAAGAGAGTAAACCACGAGGAGCAGCAGTTTTGTTTCACTCAATTGAAAACCTATCGATTGACCAAACATTTAACTGTTTGACAAGTATTTTTAAACAACTACTTTGTGTGAAACACTCTTAGGTGTGATGAAGTGTGCAAAGAAATGTAATATAATTCCATCAAATGAGGCAAAGGAGACAAATTCCCGCCACGCGCCAAGGGTCCTGCTAGGCTCTGAGACACAGCGGTGAGCAACACCTCAGAAACGGCATCCTGCAGAGTCCAGGGGAGTCTCTGATAATAGCTGCATCCCGTTCCTCACAGCCTGTGGGCTCATCTCAAGGTTTCTTTAAGTCTATAAAGTATTCGTGTCCTACGCTGTGCAAATTACCATAAACTCAGTGGCTTAAAGCAATGTAAATGCATCATCTTGCGTTCTGGAGGCCAGAAGTCTGAAATGGGTCTCACTGGCCTAAAACCAAGGTGTCAGGAGGTTGTAGGGGAGATCTTTTCCTCTGGCCTTTTCCAACTGCTAGAGGCTCCTTGGCTCCAGCCCCTTCCTCTACCTTCAAAGCCACCAGGATAGCATCTTTGTCTTTCTGATTCTGACCCCTGATCCACCTGCCTCCCTCTTTCACTTGTAAGAACTCTTGTAAGAACACCGGGCCCATCTGGACAATCCAGGACAGTCTTCCATCTCATGACCCTCAACTTAGTCACATCTGCAAAGTCCCTCTTGCCATGTAAGGTCACATATTCACGGGGATTCTGGGGATTAGGACCAGACAGCTTTGGGCGCCATTATTCTGCCCTCTGTATGTCACAAGGGCATTGGAAGGATGTGTGTGAGGGGACGTGTGTTTGGGCACACATCTGACACATCCTATTGTGAGTTTCTCTTCTCACCCGAGGGTCTAATCCTAAGGAGGAGCATGTTTCCTGGTGGGGGTCCCCTTGGAGAACATAGTTAGGTGGGCCAGAAGGTGGCCCTGATCCAAATCCAGCCACCCTGTGCAGGGGCTGCCGGTGCCCTCCCTCTCCCCCTGACCCCACTGTGCCCCAGAGGTCACCTGCCATTTCAGTGGGAGATTTCTGCATACAGGATGGCTTCCTACTGCAAACACCAGTGTCTCTCTGCCCGAGGTCTTTCTCTGGCTACAGAAGGGCACTCAGCTTCTGGTAGTACAGGCTGGAAATGCTGGGGAGTTGACCCCAAGAGTAACCCATAACCAAGAAGGGATGGGAGTTGGTGGATATATCAGTGTCCTGGTAGCTGTAACAAATTATCACTAATCGGGTGCCTTAAAACATAGACATTTCTTCCCTCACAGTTCTGGAGGCCAGAAGTCTGAAATCAAGGTATCACAGGGCCCTGCTCCCTCTGAAGGCTCTGGGGGGAATCCTTCCTTAACTCTTCCAGCTTCTGGTGGCTCTTAGTGTTCCTTGGCTCATGGCTGCATCCTTTCAACCTCTGCCTCTGACATCACATCATCTTTTCTTTTCCTCCCTGTGCATCTCTTATAAGGACACTTGTCTTTCGATTTAGGCGCCCCGTGGGTAATCCAGGATGATCTCATCTCAAGATGTTTAATTATATTGACAAAGACCCTTTTTCCAGTTAAGTTCACACTAACAGATTGCAGGGGTTACAATGTGGACATATCTTTTTGAGGGTCACCATTCAGTCACTTCAGTGAATGAACACCTGGCTTTCTCATCCCTTGGGGATACTTCTAGGGTGTGTTCTACATGGTCTCCTAAAGAGTTCCAAGTGGCATTAAACCCGGCCTGTCCAGTGACCAACCCACTCAGGAATGCAGACTTTATTGGCTGTCTTCGCTCCCCTGTCTCACTCCCTGACTCTTCCACTTTACTTCCTCAATCACTTCCCAAACTGCCTGCCTGCACATAAATCCTTGTCTCCAGGTCTGCTCTGGGGAAACCCAAATTAAGACAAAGCCCCTTGTTTCTAAGGCCCTTGCACGCAGCTGGAAGTCACGTCTCAGCTGGCTCCCAGGCGTGGTTTGCCTTGTGCTGCACACTCTTGGTGGATCTTCATCTTAGGTGCTCCCTGGTCAGTCCTCCCTGTCCCTGGTCTGTCCCCTCCCCCATCACTTTGCCCTTGTGATTGCACAACCTCATCTCTATCTCTCAGAGACTCCCCGTTGGTGGCTGGCATGCAGCCTCAGCAGAGGGGAAGTAATTGCAAAGGTACCTGCTGCCTTAGATAGTGGAGAAAGTATCACAGTCAGCATGTGGCTTAATTGGATTAAAGAAAAAAGCCCTGCTCCTATCTCCACAGTAACTCATCGCCCTTGATGGGATGCAGATAGAGCTCATCACAGTAGCAAGAGTCTCTGCCAAGATACTTGCTGGCCTGGCTTTAGGAAGCTTCTGGACAGGGAAGGAGCTGAGTTCTTGGGCCTTTGCCCAGAGCTCAGAGACATAAGCAGGCACAAGTCCTAGACGTGAAGAAAAGAAGCTGTTTGGGGAATGGAGAGACAAAACCCAGGTTTTGCCCTGGGTTGGAGAGCACGACCCAGGAAGAAGATCTGACTGAGACAGTCCTGTGCTCAGGGCCAGGAGGATGGGAGAGTTGGAAAAGAAGGATCAGAGGTGATGGAGATGGGCTCTCGCTGCCCCCAGGGAGGAGGAGGAGTTGACCATCTGATAGGTGTCAGTCCGTGAAGTGATCAGATCATGCACCTATGCAGGAGATCACATGGATTGTATACATAAGTCACCCCTTCCTTCCTGAGGGGGTGCTCCCAGGCCAGCGTGTCCTCTTGGCCAGCCCACTGCTCCTGGAACTCCAGCAGTCATGAGCCTGAACTCTGGGCTCCAGCCTTAGGTCCTTGGAGTTCTGTGCTGTGTGGATGGGGCATGGGGCCTAGCTCCTCGCAGCAGAACGTAGCGTGTCCTGTTTGGTGACTCTTCTCTGGCGAGGCCTCCCTGAGGAATCCTGTGGAGAGGCACAAGTCAGGAATTCGTGGGTGTCCAAATGTAGTAATGTAATCAAGACCCTAGTTCTCTCCCACTGTAAAGGTAACCTTGATGCTCCTTCTGCATCTACGAGTTGGGGGTCAGTAGGGGGCTGTAGGGCTAGTGAAGCCCCAGGGCACAGCCATTCGCAAGGCACATCTTTTGCTTCAGAAATACATTCAGCAGTGACTGATCTTGCATTTCTTAGTTGCTTAAGGCCCTGCGTCACAGAATAAGGCAGAATAACTCTATTTTCAGTCCACTAGTAAAGAATTTTCAGTCCTATTAGTACTTGAGCTGTATGAATTGACCTTCAGTCACGTCACTGCTGTGCATTCCTACTTCCTGGTTTGTCTTGGGACTGCCTGCGCAGGAAGCTCCCTCCTGTGTCATACCCCAGAAGCTTATGTTTCTCGGAGACACTTTCTCTCCATGTGGTTGGAGGGGTAATAGGAGCCAGATTGAACATAGTCTTGACCTAAGGCAGGGGAAGTTAAGAGCAATAGACTTCCTCAGGGGGGTGCCGGAGATTCATGGATGGCTGCTGAGCTGGGGGAGCACCCTGTCGGAGCCATGCGTTGGAATGTGAAAGAAGAGACACATGTGCAAATACAACAGGACTTGATGGGGACAGGAACTCAATATATCTGAAGCTGAATGTTTAATCTGAAGGTCTTATGTGTACTGGTCCCTCTGCCTAGACCATGTGTCCCTTCTGAGATATCACTTCTCAGAGGGTTCTTCCTTGATTCCCCTTCATATCTATGTTTGTTTCCCATGTTACACCCTCTCATGGCTTCCTCTGTTTTTTTTTTTCTCCATAGATTTTACTACAATTTTGAAAGTTTTAACTTGTCTTCCTAATCAGACTTTAAATTCTTTGGGGGGGGGGGGTCAGGATCCATGTTTTACTCATTTCTGTGTGATGCCAAAGAAACATTGCACTGGATGGAGTTAAACAGGTGAGGGAGACTTTATGTAAGACTACTGCAGTAGGGGAGAGAGACTGACCTCTCAAGTCTACTGAAACAAAAGGCAAGAGGGTTTTCAAGCTAATGGAAAAGTAACGGAGGGCACTGGTTTATTTGTATTGGCTCATTGGTATTTGTTAAAGTTAGGCTCCTACTGTCCCAGAGACTGGGAGAGAAGGTATTATCTTTCTTAATGATTACATTTCTCAAGGATGGCACCCAGGTCCTTGAATAAGACATATCAGGGTTGTAAAACTGGCAAGAGGCTGGGAGAAGATTTATATCTCAAAGGGGCAGAGAAAGAACTTACAATTGCAAGATTTCTAAAGTAAACACTCTAAGAAAAGGGAAGTCAGGGGCCTGTGGTCAGGAAGGGACTATCTAGGGTATAGTCAAGCTTAGGGGAACATTGAGGTATCTTGATCAATGACCTCCCACCCACGCTACCTTCTTCCCCTACAGGGCCTGGCACAGAGCCCAGCAGATAATAGATGCGTTCATTTTAAATTTAACTTGAACATTTGTCTGTCCATTTGGTTAATCTCCATTTTCTTCTCTAGACTGTGAGCTCCATGAAGGGAAAGGCCATGCCTGTCTTGTTCATTAGTATAAATCCAGCACTAATAGGCTCCACCTATTACAAGCAATAGGTGCTTGTGGAAAGAGTGAATGATGGATGTGTGGGTGAAGCGAGACAAGCAGCAAGGCTGACTTCCAGGTTTTTGGAATGCCTGGAATGTAGACATCATAATGATGGGCTGAGGGCAGAGCGGCTGTTTGATCAGGACCCTCCTGCTGACTTCCCAGGGAGGAGAAGCCTCACGGTGTTCTGTGTCTGAGTTGGAGGTGATGGAGGGTGCACAGCTAGAGCCTGGGGAGATGGTTGGACATGTTCCTTACCCCTTGTTTGATTTCTAACAACTGACAATGATCCTGGAGAAGTGACAACGTATGATCTTTTGAGTTTATTTAGAAGACAGAGCTGCGTGGAGGTGAGGACCCCCTTCCAGGCCACCCCACCAGCAGATGGATGTTGGTGTACGTAATTACTTTCAGGGTCAAAGCAGTGCAATCAGTTCCTTCAGCAGCAGTGAGCACTGAATAGTTTTATTGAGTGCCTGAGGGTGATTTGTTCCATGGGAGTCATTTTCCAGTCAACCTCAGGTCCTGGGGGTGGTGGTTTGAAGGAGCATTCCACACATTTGTGATGAAGACTGTAGGGCTTTGTTAATTAACTCAACAAACATTCATTGAGCACCTACTGTGTGTTGGGCTGTGCACCAGGCCATCAGGAGGTGGGGGAGGGGGCGGAGAACCTATGGAGGGGTGCCTGTGTGGCTTACTTGGTTGAGCATCCGACTCTTGATTTTGGCTCAGGTCGTGGTCCCATGTTGGTGGGATCGAGTCCTGTGTTGGGCTTGTGCTAAGCGTGGAGCCTGCTTGGGATTCTCTCTCCCTGTCTCCCAAATTAAAACAAAACAAAACCAGACAAAACAAAACAAAACATGGATTGTTAAAAGGGATAAACAGAACTGCCTTTAGTCTCATACTCATCACTGCAGGTGCTCCAGTGAGGGGCCTGATGAAGAAGGCTTTAAACTAGGGCCTGGGAAGATGATGGGTGGGAGTTGGGGTGTGTGTGGACAGTTGGAATGGGGATGGGGAGTTGGCACAGATGGACATTCAGTGTCACTGACAAAGATTCTCTCTTTGACCAAGCTCCAGCCAACCTCTTCTGAATCTTCTTCTTGACTAAGCTTCAACGTTGGCCTGTAAAGATTTGAACAAACATTAACATAATTTCTAATGGCTGAAGGCAACCTCCCTAGGATGACCCCAGACCTGTTAAAGTCCCTGCCTGAGAAAAATCAAGGCTGCCAAATGAACTTGCTGTTTGTTCCAGCCAACACCTGGAACAAGATAGGGATCCTGACTCCCAGCCTGTGCGGGAGGGTAGGGGCCTGACTTTGGTAGGCACCAGTTAGCAAATCCATGTGGGTTTCATGTGGACCAACATCCCCTTCCCACTTTTTGTAATTTTTCATGAGTATTCCCCCTCCCTCTGTCCCCATTCTCCCTTTATGATGCCCAGTCACCTCTGCACAATCAGAATCAAGCTCAGCACTTCCCCTATGGTCAGTGGATACTGAATAAAATCTGTTTTCACTGCTATAATGAATTGCTGGCTGTGTTTATCTTTACCAGTTCTCCATGGAAAAATAAAAGCAGAAAGGTGATCTCCAAAATTGTTCAAAAATTACTGGTCAGGAAGAGACCTTCTGGGATTTGATCCATCAGGGGAAATAATGAGAGAAGGAGCAGTAGAAAAGAGGGAGAGCCAGGACATATAGGGCCTTGAAGGGTTCAAGCAAGGAGTTGGGGGCTTTATTCTAAGTCCCATGGGAAGTACAAGCTTTTAGGCTGAAGAGTCATAGGTTAGAACAATACCTTGCACAATGTAAGCATTCACTATTAATTGTTAGAATTATTATTTGCTCGAAAGAGCAATTCCTCCAGTTGTGGTATGGAGAGAGGAAGTGTGGGGAGCCAAGGTGAGTATGGGACAACAGGTGGGAGTCTACCGCAATATTCCGGGCCAGAGATGGTGGTTATCTTGCTTGGCTCAGTGGTTATGGGGATGGAGAGAAGCGATTGAGTCCAGGGGAGATTTAGGAGGTCACATTGGCAGGACTTGGTGAATGGCTGGAAGTGGTGGGGGCAGGGGAGGGAAAGAGGAAAAGCAAGGATAATGTCTGTGTTTCTAGCTTGGGAGGATAAGTGGATGATGGGGCTGTTTCCAAGTTCAGGAGCAAGTTTGTGTGTGGGTGGGGGGCAGACGGGGAGGTCACTTTTTCAGATTAAAAAAAAAAAAATTTTTTTAATGTTTATTTTTATTTTTGAGAGAGAGAGAGAGAGAGAGAGAGAGAGAGAGAGAGAGACAGCTTATGAGCGGGGGAGGGGCAGAGAGAGAGAAGGAGACACAGAATTTGAAGCAGGCTCCAGGCTCCAAGCTGTCAGCACAGAACCTGATGCGGGGCTCGAACTCACAAACCGCGAGATCATGACCTGAGCTGAAGTCAGACGCTCAACCGACTGAGCCACCCAGGTGCCCCAATGTTTATTTATTTTTGAGACAGAGAGAGACAGAGCACGAGCAGGGGAGGGGCAGAGAGAGAGGGAGACCCAGAATCCCAAGCAGGCTCCAGGCTCTGAGCTGTCAGCACAGAGCCCAATGTGGGGCTAGAACTCATGAACTGTGAGGTCATGACCTGAGCCTAAATCAAATGCTTAACTGACTGAGCCACCAGGGTGCCCCTAAATATGTAGATTCTTATTCCAAGCTATCTAGAAACTGGTCCTCTGCTTAGTTTTATATCATATTGGTGGAGTTGACTGCAATCTTCCAATAGTTGTGATCGCTGCAATTATGTTTGCAGCACGGGGGTGGGATACAACTGTAAACAACTTGTGAGCTACCAGTTCCACATGTCACCCACTTGGGGCTTATTAGTTTGTTAGAAATGGGCAATTATTGAACATCAGCTATGTGCCAGGCCTCATGCAGGGTACTTGATGCATGTAATCTCATTTAATCTTTATGATAAAAAAACCCTATGAGATAGGGCTGGTTAGACCCATTTCATAGATGAGGAGGTACTTGGTGATTTGCTTTGGTTGAAATAGCTTGCAATTAGCAGAGCCAAGCTGTAACCCATTTTCTTCCCTCAACCTTAGCTGGTGCCTAGTAGGTAGAAATCACAAGAACAACTTTAGCTCAAGCATTTGGTTCACATTTGCATTCAATATTTATTGAAGTTCCTAGGCCCATCCAGTACTTACTGTCGGGGCTTAATAAGTTCTAAACAATAATGATTTTTCCCTGGATGAGTATAGATGCTTCTGTCAGCTGAGGCTGATTTCCACCTAATTTGCAGGGAATTTGTGCGGCACAATGATGAGCTAAATATTTATGCAGAAAGGATGTATGTACAAATCACATTTCCATAAGAAACACAAGGCAAATGAGAGTTTCCCACAAAAAAGTTTATTGATGGGAAAAGACGCTTTAGAGAATCAAACATTAGCCAGGATTAACCAGCATTATCCAAGAGTTAGCCATATTTAGGCAATTTTAGCATTTATGCTAGAGAAGTGTTTTTATTAAGTGTTGCCAAGGATTACTGGAGGAGAAATTATTTTTGCTCCTCATAGTTGAGGGAAAAAACTTGGGAATATCTCTTAATGACCAAGCCATTTTAGTGGGTGACCACGGGCAAGCTGTCACCTCTCAGTTTCTTCCTTCCTTCCCTCCTTCCTCCCCTCCCTCACTCCCTTCCCCCCTCCTTCCTTCCTTCCTTCCTTCCTTCAATGTTTATTTACTTATTTTGAGAGAGAGAGGGAAGACACAGGGCTTGAACCCACTAACAAGGAGATCATGACCTGAGCAGAAACCAAGGGTCAGATGTTAACCAAATGAGCCACCCAGGCACCCCTGAGTCTGTTTCTTTTTTTTAAAAAAAATTATTTTTAATGTTTATTTCTTTTTGAGACAGAGAGAGACAGAGCATGAGCAGAAGAGGGGAGAGAGGGAGATAGAGAGAGAGAGAGAGAATCCGAAGAAGGCTCCAGGCTCTGAGCTGTCAGCACAGAGCCTGACGCAGGGCTCGAACTCATGAGCTGTGAGACCTTGACCTGAGCTGAAGTCGGGCACCCAACCGACTGAGCCACCCAGGTGCCCCTTTTTTATTTATTTAATTTATTTTTTTAAACCTGAGTCTCAGTTTCTTAAGCCGCCATCTACTGGATAGGGTTGGATGTTCCCCAAGGCCTTGCCCACCCTGTTTTGTAATTTCTGTGTGCTACAACTGTGCCTCTCTGTCTTTTTATTTATACTGAGGGGCAGGCTGTTGACCTCAGACCACCAACCTTCCTGTTGAGGAAAAAGAGTCAGCATTTAGGCTATCTACTATGTGCCAAGCACCTGCTAGGTGCTTTATGTCAGTCAACTCATCACCCCTCACAGCATAGGTTTTATTTCATTTTATGGCTAAGAACAAATAATTTGCAAATTGAGAAGCAGCTGCTACTTTTGGGGCCATGCTCCAGTCCTTTCACCCCTATCTAAGTTCAACAAAAATTTTTAAGTGGTTTCCCAAATAGGTACCAAGGGGCAAAGAGCATAGGGCTTGGAGTCGTATAGGCCTGCGTTTGAATTCTGCCTCCCCAAGGTACTAACTGCATGCTGGGGTGAGTCCTGTCATTCCTCATGTGCACACACTTACCTTATGATCTCCACAGAACAGGGCTATTGTGTGCCTTCTCTGGGAAGCTGTCTGGCTCTGTGGTCCCAGTCTGGATGGTTGGTCATTCTAGGCTTCCCTCCAATGGTCATCTCAGATGGCCATGCTCACGGCCTCTCTGGTGGAGGAAGCAGCTTTGGATGTGGCCCTAACTTTTTCCCCATCCTTGTTTCCTTGAATTCCTTAGCGTGATCCCACCCAAGCCCTGGCCCTGCCTGACTTCTGCCTGTGTATATGGTGTATGGCTGGAGATGTGGGTTTAGCCCCAGCAATGCCAGTTTCTAGTTGAGTGACCTGGAGTCAATCATTTGATTTCCCTAAGACTCAATTTCTCTTCTTTGAAGTGGGGATGATTTTATAGACTTTAAGACTTTTATAGTTGGTTAAACATCATGATGTTGAAATTGCATGCTGAACTGTATTGTGCCCTCACCCCAGGGAATGACCTTGGTCTTTCTGAATGAATTCTTCTGTGACCTTAAGACTTCCTGGGTTATAGAGTCCCTCTGGCTTTATTACAGAGGGACATCTGAGTCAGCCGGTCCCTTGTGGTCAAGATTCAGATGCCTTGAATGAGCAAATGGGTGAACAACCTTTGTCCCACAAATGTTGCTTTAAGAAGATTCATTTCTGCCTGGCTGAGACATATTTCACCTAGATGTAGCTCATTTAATGTTTTTAAAACTCTGTGTCCAGGCACCACCTGCTGAGGTCACAGAAGCAGCAGGTGGCTGCCCCAGGATGCAGAGCCAGACCCCCTTGTGTTCTTTCTGCTGTGCCCGCTGGTGCTCACGGGTCCAGCCTCTGCTTGGAATTTAGCTTTGGCAACATCAAGACTCACGGTCAGACTTTTCATTTCGTTTTCTTCTGAGATTGTGACATGGCTTTGAAAAGATGTTTCAGGAAAATGAGAAAGTTGTAGAAAAAAATTAGAGGTACAGTTCCACAGGGGATCTCAGAACTACACACTCTTCCATCTTAAATAAATAACCACTTTATTAATTATAATTCACATAAAATAAAAATTTGCCTTGTAAAAGAATACAGTTCAGTGGGTTTTTTTTTTAGCATTTTCACAGAATTGTTGTGCAACCATCATCACTGTCTAATTTTAGAACATTTTTATCACCTCCCAAAGAAACCCCACACCTGTTAGCAGTCACTTTTCGTACATCCTTGGTAACCACTCATTTACTTTCTGTCTCTGTGAGTCTGCCTATTCTGGACATTTCATATAAATGGAATCATCTGATATGTGGCCTTTTGTGATTGGCTGTTTTCACTTAGCATCATGTTTTCCAGGTTCATCCATGGTGTAGTGGGTTTTAATATTTCATTCCTTTTTGGCTGAATGACATTCAATTGATGGCACATCACATGCTGTTGATTCATCACCAGAGCTAATGAATGTTTGGGTTGTTTATACTTTTTTTTTTATAATTTAACTTTATTTTTTATTTTTTAAAATTTACATCAAAATTAGTATATAGTGAAGCAATAATTTCAGGAGTAGATTCCTTAATGCCCCTTACCCATGTAGCCCATCCTCCCTCCCACACCCCCTCCAGTAACCCTCTGTTTGTTTTCCATATTTATGAGTCTTTTTTGTTTTGTCCCCCTCCCTGTTTTTATATTATTTTTGTTTCCCTTCCCTTATGTTCATCTGTTTTGTCTCTTAAAGTCCTCATATGAGTGAAGTCGTATGATTTTTGTCTTTCTCTAATTTCACTTAGCATAATACCCTCCAGTTCCATCCACATAGTTGCAAATGGCAAGATTTCATTCTTTTTGATTTCTATGTGTGTGTATATATATATATATATATATATATATACACACACACACACACACACATATATATATATATAGTGTGTGTATATATATATAGTGTGTATATATATATATATACATTGTGTATATATTGTATATATATACCACATTTTCTGCTGTACGTGTATTTTCTACCACATTTGATTGCTGTATATATATATATATATATATATATATATATAGTGTATATACATACACACACACACACACACATATATATATATATATATATATATATATATACATTGTATATATATTGTATATATATGCCACATTGTCTTTATCCATTCATCCATCGATGGACATTTGGGCTCTGTCCATACTTTGGCTATTGTTGATAGTGCAGCTATAAACATGGGGGTGGATATGTCCCTTCGAAACAGCACACCTGTATCCCTTGGATAAATGCCTAGTAGTGCAATTGCTGGGTCGTAGGGTAGTTCTATTTTTAGTTTTTTGAGAAACCTCCATACTGTTTTCCAGAGTAGCTGCACCAGCTTGCATTCCCACCAACAATTCAAAAGAAATCCTCTTTCTCCGTATCCTCACCATATGTTGTTGCCTGAGTTGTTAATGTTAGCCATTCTGACAGGTGTAAGGTGGTATCTCATTGGGGTTTTGATTTGTATTTCCCTGATGATGAGTGATGTTGAGCATTTTTTCATGTGTCGGTGGGCCATCTGGATGTCTTCTTTGGAGAAGTGTCTATTCATGTCTTTTGCCCATTTCTTCACTGGATTATTTGTTTTTTGGGTGTTGAGTTTGATAAGTTCTTTGTAGATTTTGGATACTCTTTATCTGATATGTCATTTGCAAATATCTTCTCCCATTCTGTCAGTTGCCTTTTAGTTTTGCTGATTGTTTACTTTGCTGTGCAGAAGAAGCTTTTTATTTTGATGAGGTCCCAGTAGTTCATTTTTTAAAAAAAAGATTTAAAGTTTATTTCTTTATTCTGAAGGAGAGAGAGAGAGAGAGGGAGGGAGAGAGAGAGAGGGAGAATGATAAAGAGGAAGGAGCAGAAAGAGAAAGAGAATCTTAAGCAGGCTGTGCACTCCCAGCATGGAGCCCAGCATGGAGCCTGACACAGGGCTTGAACCCATGAATCCTGAGATTATGACCCCCGTGAACTATGAGACCATGACCTGAGCTGAAATTAAGAGTGGGACAGATGAACAGATGCTTAACCAACTGAGCCACGCAGGTGCCCCTGGGTTGTTTCTACACTCTGGCTATTATGAATATCGCTGCGATGACGGTTCCTATACAAGTTTTATAAGGACACATATTTTCAGTTCTCTTGAGTATAGACCTGGGGATGGAACTACTGGATCAGCTGATAACTTTGTTTAACATTTGGGGCAACTGCTAGACCACTTTCCAAAGTGGGTGCACCAGTTTACAACCCCATCTCCAGAAGCTCTATTTTGGCCTTTTGGTTGAAATGCAGATGCTGACAATTTATTGAGCTTCAAGCCCGATTTGGTCCCAAGTCTCAGAGGAACATTCAGATAGAATTACAGGATTGAATTTAGCATGGCCAGGAAAGACCTGCTGTGATCTATGATGTTGCACCTTAAATGTCCTGTAACCAAATTTAAAATACGGTACAGTCTGGGATTTGAGTTCTTGAGGAAGAGCTGCCATCTAGCACAGGAAGAACAGTTTAGGACAGTGCCTATCTTGCTTTGAGTTCCTTTTGGCTGAGACAAAGATTTGAGTGCAAGTCATTTCCTTGGGAGGCGACCCCAGGAAGCATCTGGTAAAGCATGAAGAAAGTGAGACAGGGAGGGGCAGGAAGTCAGTAAGGGGTGTATCATGGAGCAGGTTGCCACTGTGAGCAACCAGACCTCATTTCAGCCAGGGACCTCTGGGATCCAGTGTAGAACATGGCTTTGAGTTCTCTTCGTGGAGAAACAGAAAAGCTGGAGCATTTATCCACCAATCCCTGGTCTGCCAGTTGGTTGAGGGCTACTTCCAGGGATGTGAACTCCTTAGGACTCTGGTTTGTCTTGCCTGTACCCACAGCCACGGGAGGTGAGTTGCAGGGCTGGCCCTAAGCAGACCATGGTGTGTGGAGGTCCACGGGCAGGGAACTGCAAGCATCAGCCATGGGGCCAATCCAAACTGTCAGCTGAGTAACTCTCCAGTGGCCATCTCTAACTAACCACATTTAAAAGGTTCGATCAATGTTGTGTAAAGGTATCTCTGTTGACTTAAAGGAATCAAAAGTAGGAGAAATAAAATCTTTTCTTAAACCATCCCCCGAGGTAGAAAGCACAAAGCTTCTAGAATGTGGGAAATGGCTGATATATATTTTTAAAAAAATTGAAGTTAGAGGCTGTTCTTTAAGAAAGAAAAGAATGGGGCAATTGAAAAGCATTTGCTGAAGTAATCAGAGCTGAGAGGCAGGAATAGAAATGGAAATCAGAATCTGTCTTCAGACAATTTAGTGGGATAATCAAGGGCTAGGAATTGTGCCAGTTCCCCACAGATCAAAACCACTGGGTTCCACAGAGCCCTGAGTACATGTTTATGTTCAGGCCCAGTGGAAGAAAGGGCCTGTGTGCCAGCAGCTTCCAAATCCACTGGAGACCTGAGTCACCTGGGGCATGTAAGAAAATTACACGTCTGGGGTCTTTCCAAAGCAGGGCCCGGGAATCTGTATTTTAACAAGTTCCCTGGGTGACTGTGGTTCAGATTGGGGGACCTCTGACAGGAGACAGTCTTAGTGTAGATAAAGTTCCAGACATTTTTGGGAACTGACAGGAAAATGGACAGTCTACTGTGCTTCCTTCTCAGCCTTCCCCAACGCCCTGCTTACGTTTCACTGGCTCATGCTTTGTAGCTAGCCCAACCTGTCAGCAGAAAGAGTTAGGGGTCCCAGGAAAAATAAAAGACAAAGCTTTCAAGACATACAAAAAGTCGTTTTAGGTCTCTGCCCATCTTGTGATCCATGCCCAAAGCACATTTCTTACAGAAATTCCTGGGATATGTTGAGATTGCATAAAAATAGACCCCAGTAGATAATGATTTTAGGGGAACAAAAGAATATAAGAGCCACTGTCAGGCCAGGAGAGAGCCTAATCATATCAGGGGCAATGAATCAGAGGTAAAGCTTCTAGTGCTGGTTCAGAAGTAAAGACTGACCTGAAGCATGTTCTATCTTTGCAGGATCTAAGCCCCTTTGAGTATTCAGACACCGACCAACTAAAGCCAGAGAATTGACAATATTGACCGTTGCTGGCCTTCATGACTTTGACCTGAACTCTGTCCCCTTAAAATGACTTTTGCCCCAATTCCATGCTGGATTCCCCATTGGGCAAGCTGATTCATGAACAGGTATGCCTCCTTACCTTAAAACTTCCCCAGTTTTGTTGCTCAAGGAGACACTGCTTGAGATATCTCTGGTGTTCTCCTTTACCTGTTGCTAGTAAAACCCTTGCTTTTCCTATTCTGTGGCTTGGTCGTTTTCTTTTGGCTTGACACCCACTAAAAGGCAAACTTAGTTTTGGGTAACAAACCTTTAGTTCCATCCTTGGCTGAAGTGTCCGGCAGGAATGTCTGTGGGGTAGGATTTTCACCCCTGGGAACTGGGAATCTCAGACGGCATGGTCCTTTCTGTAAAGCATGGCCCCAGATGAACAATCAGACTGTCAAGTTAGTTAAAAAGGGTACATAGGGGTTTTCTTGACCGAGTCTCTCTAAAAATATGAAAGGCTGTGAAAACTTCTCACTCCCCACCAAACTTTTCTTAGTCAGTGTTATGGGTTGAATCATTCCCAAAATTCATGTTGAAGTCCTGTCCCCCAGTACCTCAGAATGTGACCTTATTTGGGATAGGGTCTTGAGAGAAGTAATTTGGTTGTCGAAAACAGAAAAACAAGCCCCAAATGGAGTCATTTGCCACCCCACCCCATGACAGCAAACTGAGACTTAAATATTAGTGTGTCAACAGATCCTAGGAATGTTTTAGGGGTCAATGTTTAGGGGTCAATGAAACTTCCTCATCAACACCAGTAAGGTCATCTGCAAAACAATAACCCTGGCTCCCTTTTGTGAGAATAGATGGAGTCCTGGTCTGATTCTTTCTTTTATTTTGCTAGTAACCTCCTTGCCCCACCCTCCTTCCCTTGAAAACCTTCCATGTTGTACAACCCAGACCTCTCTGCTTGCTAGGCGGGATGCTGCCTGCCTCATGAACTGCTTAATAAAGCCAATTAGATCTTCAAAGGGACTTGTTTGAATTAAAAAACATTTTTTTATTATTTATTTTTTAAAGTTTATTTATTTTGAGAGAGAGAAAGAGAGAGAGAGGCAGAATGAGAGGGAGACAGAGAATCCGGAGTAGGTTCTACACTGTCAGCACAGAAACCGACTTAGGACTAGAACTCACGAACTGTGAGATCATGACCTGAGCCGAAATCAAGAGTCAGACACTTAACTGACTGAGCCACCCAGGCCCCCCTGAATTTTGTTTCTTAACCCAGTGAAAATGAAGTCTTTAGGGTGGGTCCTAATCCAGTATGCCCCATGTCCTTATGGAGACAGGTCGTGTGAATTTAGGGCGGCCATGCACAGACCAAGGAGAGAGGTCTGGAACAGATCTCTTCTTCACAGCCTCAGGAGACCCCAAGCCTGCCACTACCTTATTTCAGGTTCCACCCTCACCCTTCCAGCTAATTACCCTTCTTCCTTGAAGCCTCTGTTAATGTGGTTCCTAAGGGGTCACCAGGTTAGATTTTTGGCTGTATGCTTTCTTCATGTCCTGAGCTCTGCCCCTGTAGCAGCTACACATTTGTAATTAATAATTTGTGTAATGATTTATGGAGTGTCTTATCTAGAATGTAAACTCTATGGGGGAAGGGATTTTTGTTCTGTTTGTTCACTTCTGTTTCCCCAGCACCTGGAACTGTGCCCAGTACATAGTGGTGGGTTTTCTATGGGTATTTGTTGGCTGAACAAATGAATAGCATGGAATCGCCAGAAGGGCATGGGCCAGGTCTGTCTTGTTCACTCCTGTTTCTCCAGCACCCAGAGTAGGTCCTGGCATAGAATAAACCCTGTGACTGTCAGGGGAAGGTGAAGAAGAAGGTGACGGGGAGGGAGGACATCAGGCACAGCTTGCCTGGGTTGGGAGTCTAGAGAGCTCTTGGCTCCATGGGGACACCCTCCTACTAACAGACCAGTGTGATGTAAGGGTGATGGGTCCACCCAGGGGACTGCTTGAGTCCAAGAAAAGAGGATGCCTGGTGGGATGTAAGAGAGGGTGTGGTTGAAATGGATGGTGGGGAGAGCTTAGGAGTCAGTGTTAGAGCTGGAGAAAAGGCTGCTGAAGAGGCATTTTTTTTCAGGTTCCCCGGGTCCTGCTGGCTTGAGGGCCACGTGAGGAATGCCCTCCAAAGCTCATCCCCAGCATGTGAGCTCAGGAACAGCACAGCCTTTGGCTTGTTGGGCTGCATTGTTCACCATGGCCTGTATTGTGTTGGGGTTCCCCTGGTGTCCCCAGACTGGGTTTTTCTCATGGGCTGAAAGATCATGTGTGGATGAGGCTTCCACTTGGGAAAACAAGTTCCTGCTCTTCTAGTTTCCAGAAAGGTAGGATTTATTCCGGAGGTTGTCCAGCAGGCAGACCCTGTTATTTAGAGAGCCCCCCACTGGGCTGGCCCTACCAAAGGAACCGGTCCTCTGACTGTGTTCCACGGGTATCTCTGTGCATTTCAGTGTACTTTGACACCTTGTCAGACTGTTTGCATTTGGAATACAAAACAGTCAGGTATGTTTCCAAGGAAGAGGGTGGGGGACACATACACAGGCATGGTTGGGTCCCCAGATTGGAGCTGGAGCAGAGAAGGAGCCTGGATGACATGTCTGCGAGAGACCACCCGTCTCAGGGCCCCTGGATGTGGTTCCTCAAGCAAAGATTCCTTGGGCGTCATGGACCATCTGCCTCCTCCTATGGATGTCTTCAGCATCATCTCTCTCCCTCTCCCGCAGCAAGAGGGCTTGATCAAGGTATCTTTGATTGAATTAGTAGCTCCTGAAGCACAGTGTAAGATAAAATTGGGGACACAGTGTAAATGAGAACACGAAAAGATTTACTATATTAGATGTTCATTGTGGTAACGTGGAAATGTGACGGGATAACTTATGGGGATTGCTCTGGGCTTTGTTGATGCTGCTATAGTGGGGTCAGAAAGTGCAATCTGCTTTGGTTTTCAGTGTTTTCTTCCTGTCCACCCCCCCTTTCCAGGTGGGTGTCTTCTTGCCTCCCCTGGAGTGAACTGGAGCCTCTCAGGTGAGCCTGCAAGGAAGGCACAGATGCTTCCCTCACCTTTGCTCTCACGCTCCATCGCTCCATCAGCCCTTTAGGGCAGGCTCACAGTGATCCCAACCTCTCTGTGTGTCAGTTTCTTCATCTATAAAATGGGGACAATTTTACAGATTGTAAAATTGTGAGAAAATGAGTTAACATTTGATCCTTCTCTTCAGTTATATATTTATATACATACATTTATTTCCAGGAATTGGCTCAGGTGATTGCAGAGGCTGGCACATCTGACATTTGGGGGGCAGGGGATCAGGCTGGGGACTCAGGCAGGAGCCCATGCCACAGTCTTGAGGCAGAATGTCTTCATCCCAGAGAAACCTCAGTTTTGCTCTGAAGGCCTTTCAATTGATTAGATGAAGCAGGCCCACTCACATCATGGAGGATGATCTCCTTTACTTAAAGTAAAGGATTCTGCCTGAGTGTAGATGTTAACCACATCTACGAAACACCTCCACAGCAACATCTAGATTAGTGGTTGATTAAATAAACTGGGTGCTGTAGCCAAGCCAAGCTGACATATAAATGCTGTCCCTCCAATTTTATTAGGGCATGACATCCCTAACCCAGCTAACTGGCCCCTTGCGTGCAGGCCGCAGTGACCAGCTAGGTCTGACCTCTGGGGAAGCTTCCTGCTCACACTGTCTGCCTCTCCCTCCATTCCTGACCCCCTGCATGGCTCTTGTTTTTCTTATTCCACCCCCTCCCCACCATGGATAGTGGAATTTGGGGGTGTCTTTTGGGTTCTTGAGGTGGCAGAGGGGAGAAGATGAAAGAAAGAGTCTGGTTGCATAAAGGCAGCTTGCTTCTCCTTCTTTCCTGTTGACCCTGGTTATTAAAGAGAAAAAAAAGCCAGCATCACCCACTGCCAGGGTGCGTCTTATGCCAGTACTCATATGGCTTTCCAAACTCATTAAGCTGAAAGTGTGTCTGTCTCTTTTGCAGTCTTGAATTATATTAACCAGCCCCCTTTTGTTGCCCCTAGCTCTCATTTATTTTCCTTGATCATGATAGATGGGGGAGGGAGAGGCTGCCCTATCCTGATGGCTGGTGACTGTCACCCAGCCTGGAGTTTGGTTGGAAAATCAGGTAGTGACATGCGTTTCTCAATCAGTTAGAAAGTGTGTGTCCTACCTCCCTCCCCACGGGCTTCTGACTCTTTAGCAGAAATCTCCTTATTATATGCAGCTTGTCACAGTCTCCCCAGTTGTAAAAGTTTATTTTAAAACTGCGTATGCCACATAATATTTACAGATGAAATTATATACTGTTTGGGATTCGCTTCAAAATAATGTAGGAGGGGGAGGTGGGTGGGATACAGTTGAAACCAGATCAGCCATAAATCAATAATTGTTCAAGCTGGGTGGTGGGTATATGGGGGCTCATTATATTTTCTGTATACTGCTGAACATGTTTACAATTTTCCATAGCGAAAAAATTAAAGAGGAAAAGATTTTTCTAAAAAAAACCCCACATTACTAAACAAAATCCTTAAGTATGTTTTCAAATAGTGTTCCTCAAGAATATACTCAAGGTTCCACAGATGTTTGATTAAAATTTCATTTTTAAATATATTCTTAACTCTTTAATACTTGAATAACAGGATGTGGAAATACAGAGCTGGGGTTGACAAACGCTGTGAAGTGCCACATAGTAAACGTTTTTGGCTTTAAGGGCTACATAGCCTGCTGTTGGAGTGCAAAAGCAGCCACAGGCACTATGCAAATGAATGTGCACAGATGTGTTCCAATAAAACTTTATTTGTGAACACCGGAATTTGAATTTTCTGTAATTTTCACATTTCACTAGTCTTCTTTGGACTAAAAGAAAAAATCATTAAAAAATAAAAAAAAACATTCTAAGCTGGTGGGACTTACAAAAACAAATGGCAGGCTGGATTTGGCTTATGTCACATAGTTTGCAGACCATGCTATAGATGATAGTTTAACACACTGGAGATGACCAACAGGTAATTTGGCCTTCCAGGATCAGTTTGTTTCCTCGAACAACCTGGGGAATAAAACTTTTGTCATCTGTGGGCGCATTAAAAAACAAAACAAAACAAAACAAAACACCCAAGCCAAGTACTGCATATGTTGGTTGAAACAGAACCAAATAATTACCATGTGACAAAAGAATAGGAATAAAAGTCCCTTTCTTTATTGTTCAACTCTGGTGTACTACCCACAGGTAACAGCTGGGGTCCCTGTCCTCTATGATCTGAAGACACACCAGCCCATCCTTCTTCCTCCCCAGATGGCTGGACTACATCTGCTTTGAGGATCAAGCAGGAGACAGATAAGCTGCCAGTTCCCCAAATACAGAGTTGTACACTTTACGTCTTGAGAATCAGACCTCCCACTGGCGGGAGCGCTTGCCCTTAACTGATATGTCAAGTAAGAAGGGAATGGTTGTATGTCTGAGCTGAACTGACAGGTGTCAATGTTTCATGATACCTCTGAGTAGGATCCCATGAAGGAACTGTGGGCAAACCTTTCTTCCTGCCTCAACTTCCCAAGTCCCTCTGGCCCCATTTGGGTCCCCAGCTGCTGGGGGGTAAGTTATCTGGTCAGTCTATAGGTTTGATGTCTCCTATGTTTTGTTTTGTTTTCTCTCTACTTTTCCTTTTGATTTTCTGAGAGTGGACACTGATTTAACTCTCAGCTTCCTCTTTTTTCCTTAGCGAATCAAACCAGGTTATTTTTGTTCATGAGATGGTGAAATACACTGAAAGTAGTGAGGGGGGGAAAGGCGTGAGAGAGAAAACGCCCGCTGCTTCCACTGGGATCCTTGCTGGCTGTTCCTGAGTTTTCCATGGAAAGCACTTGGATACTCAGAACAAAGGGTAAGCTGCATTATTCTTTTAGAACCAAGAGGGAGGAACCTTGGGGATTAGCTGGTCCAAACCTATCCATTTACAGATAGGGAAGCCAAGGCTCCCAGGGGTGGAAGGCAGGAAATAGGGAGTGGTGCATGAATGGGGGAGAGATACGGTTTGGGAAGGATGAGCAGGCAAGGGGCCTGAGGAGGGTGGGAGGTGCCGCAGGGTGTTTGCCACATGAGAGATGAGGGGGAGGAGGCCATGCCAAGATGGTCCTAGAATGCCCAGCTTGAGATGTGGCCTCCTCTTGGGGATTAAAGGCTGCTGGAAGGTTTAGGTGGAGGGTGTTGGGTTGTGTTATGCTTCAGAAAGGTCTCTGTGTGGAGGAGGGATGCACTCCAGAAGCTAGAGGCTGGAGGTCCTGGAGGAGGATAAGAAGGCTGGGCAGCAGATGTGGATGGCCGGTTGCGGGGGGTGGGGGGAGGAGAAGACATGGCAGCTTGGGGAAAGGTGGAGCCAGGGCAGGGGGCTCCTGTCTGGATGGGGAGATAAGCCCATCTGAAGGGTGGCATGAAAGAATCTGGAGGCGGAGAGACTAAGGAGAGAGCTGCCCTGGTGGAGTGAGACCTTGGAGGTGGTGACCCAGGGCCTGGTGAGGAGCAGGGGAAGGCCGAGGTGGCAGGTGTCGGCTTTGACAACTGGGAACCCAGTCTACAAAGGCTGACCTGTGACACCCCTGTTCCTGGTTGAGGTTCTGATGTCACACACTCCTGACCATAGAGGCATCAGCCACTGAGAGGACAAGCCAGACGGGTGATCTCTGGACCCACGGCTTCTGGCTCACTCTCCTGGCTCTTGGAAGGAGGTAGAATCAAGCTGGTGCTGGTTACTGTTCTGTGTTGGTTGATGTGAGAAAGTGGAGAACCTAATGACCAAAATGAAAAAAAAAAAATGCTCCGTGGGTGTCTGGAAGCATGCTCTCAACATCCCTGCGTTTAATCTGACGTCTTTGGCCGGGTTCCCTATGTGACATGAAGTGCCGTATTTATTTCAGACCCTTTCCAATTTCTGACAATTAGTTTCTTGGCCATTAAGCTGGGTTGGAGCAGGAATACTTTAATGTGCTTATTTATATCTCATTGGTTACATAAGTCCCCTCGTAAGTAAGCGCCATGATCCCCAAAAGTGTCAGCGTGAAAGCTTCAATGGACTCATCAATCTCTCAGCCTGTCTTCCTGGAAGGTCAGCCTTGAGGCAAATTGCAGCTTTGTCACCACTGATCTGATGGCCCATCCACCACTTTTGCCTGATTTTTGAGCACTAGGACCTTAGAACCAATTCGAGGGGGGAGGTGGGGGCAGGAGGGACACGTGGAGAGTCACCAGAGCCTGGTCCTTCAGAGAGCTGGGGCCCACAGCCATGGGGCTGAGACACAGACAGGCTGGGGGCAGATGAGTGGCAGTTGCGGGAAGATCTTACACAGGGAGGGACATGGTCAGGCTTCCCCGAGGAAGACCATTTTGGCTGTATGGCGCAAGGTGCATGGAAGGGAGGGCAGGCGGCAGTCCTGCTGAGCGTGACTGGCTCCAAACCCCCATGAGAGCCAGCTGAGACCAGCTTCATAATTTCTGAGCCCACTTCAAAGTGAAAAAGAGAAGCATCTTATTCAAAGTTTGAGGACAATGGAATATCATTCAGCCATATAAAGGAATGAAATACCGATGCGTGCCACCACATGGATGGACCTCAAAAGCGTTACACTAAGTAAAAAAAAGCTAGACACAAAGGGTCACACATTGTATGATTTCATTCATATGAAATATCCAGAAGAGGTAAATCCATAGAGACAGAAAGTAGGTCAGTGGTTGCCTGGGGCTGGGGGCTGTGAGATGTGAGGGGTGACTAAATGGGAAGGGGGTTTGCAATTGGGCTGATGGAACCGTTTTGGAGCTAGAGAGAGGTAGTGGGGACGCACTAAATGCTACTGAATGGTACACTTTAAAATAGTTAATTTTATGTTCTGTGAATTTTACCTCAATAAAAAAATGTATTCACTGGGATTGGGATGTAGACATAATTTGGGGGACTTCTAGAGTGATATTGTGTTTTTTTTCTTAGCTTTTTTTTTTTTTTTTTTAGAGAGAGAGAGAGAACAAGCAGGGGAGGGGGGGAGAGAGAGAGAGAGAGAGAGAGAGAGAGAGAGGCCCTCAAGTAGACTTCACGCTGAACGTGGCTCAACCTCACGACCCTGAGATCATGAATTGAGCCAAAATCAAGAGTCAGACGTTTAACTGACTGAGTCACCCAGGCGCCCCAGGTGATGTTGTACTTCTGACCCAATAGACACACAGCCAAATTCTTCCAAAAGACTTAATTTCTTGATAGGGCCCAGAAGTTCTTTTACACTTTTTAGGTAAACTGTCTTGCTGTTGTGTGTGTGTGTGTGTGTGTGTGTGTGTGTGTGTGTGTGTGTGTGTATGAAGATCTGTTGATTTACAGTAGTAGCTACTATGAATATATAGTAAGTAGCTTGGACATTTTGGATGGATGTCATGAATTCCGTGCCAGAATTATGTGTCATTAGCTACTCTAAATTCATCCAGTGTGGAAAGAGAGAGGCTGGTGTTATAGCAGCCTGAAGGACCACAAGGGCAGTCTGTGAGCTAAATTATGTAGTCTCAGTCTCTTATCTGATACATCACAGGGATTCGGGAGTTACAGGAAAACTTCCCTAAGTGCCCTGATGATCTTCCAGCCCGAATGAAATACTTGGAGTGAAAGGAGGTCGCTACTGGTGGCAGCAGATTACTCCAAGGCTGAACATTTCAATGCCTAGAATGTTTTTATTTTCCTGTACCTGAAAGATACCTCTCTTTGGTTTATACCCACGGGTCCAATGTTTTCTCTGGGGCACACTGGTTACCCTTCTGCTGGGAGGTGACGATAGGAATCCCATCCCCTTCTTCTGAAAGCTAAATATCCCTTGTTATCTTGCAAGCTTCTTCATGGGCCGGTCATCCTTCCTGGACACACACTGCCAGGGAAATGTGCTCACATCCATGCTCTGACCTGGTGACCTAATCTCTTGCCCCCATCCAAATGCCCTCATCTTCCCGTCTACTCAGTCTCCTTCTCGGGGTGCTGCCCCCTCTTCTTTAGGCCATTTTACACAGAGGCCCTTCTTCTGATTCTTTACTCCATGGTGGGGCTTGTTGGTCTCCTAGGCAAATAAAACCCTGCCCTGTACGAGGCACCCTGACCTTGCTGACTCTGAAAGAGGAAGGGTCAGGGATGGGCTGAATTATGCCCCCTGCCCCCAATTTATATGTTGAAGTTATAACCCCCAGGACCTCAGAATGTGACTGTGTTTGGAGATGGTACCTTTAAAGTGGTAATTAAGGTAAAATGAGGTCATATGGTGGGCCTTAATCCCCTAGGACTGGTCCTTAAAGGACTAAGACATAGCAGGGGCGCCTGGGTGGCTCAGTGGGTTAAGTGTCCGACTTCAGCTCAGGTTATGATCTCATGGTTCATGGGTTCCAGCCCTGCATTGGGCTCTGTGTTGACAGCTCAGAGCTTGGAGCCTGCTTTGGACTCTGTATCTCCCTCTCGCTCTGCCCCTTCCCTGCTCACGCTCTGTCTCTCTCTCTCTCTCTCTCTCTCTCTCAAAAATAAATAAACATTAAAAAAAAAGAGATTAGGACATAGATATGCACACACATGGAGGAAAGACCATGTGAGGACACAGGGAGAAGGAGGCCATCCGCAAGCCAAGGAGAGAGGCCTCAGCAGAAATCAACTTTGCTGACACCTTGATCTTGGACTCCTAGTCTCCAAACCGGGAGGAATTCACTTTCTGCTGTTTGGGCCATCCTGTCTGTGCCAGCCCCAGCAAACTAGTTATCAGAACCTCCCAAACTGGCCTCTTCTCCTTCTCAGAGGGGTCACTCTCTGCACGAGCCCCACTCCCCACCTTCCCAGGAAAGAGAAGGTGATTTCTTCTTTTTTCTTTAATGTTTCTTTCTTTTTGAGAGAGAGACACACACACAGACAGAGTGCAAGCAGGGGAGGGGCAGAGAAAGAGGAATCTGAAACAGGCTGCAGGCTCTCAGCTTGAACCCACAAGCCATGAGATCATGACCTGAGCCGAGGTTGGACTCTTAACTGGCTGAGCCACCCAGGTGCCCCAAGAGAAGGTGACTTCTCACTGAAGCAGAGAAAACCCTGATCCCAGAAACAGAAGCATAGTCTAAGTTCCTAGCAGGCTGCCCACTGGATAAGTCACGGCAAAGCTTTGGCAGTGTTGTTTGCTTCTCCAGGAATCTGAAGCCTAATTTTAGTGTCTTGTTTATAGAGTCTCTCAACCCCTCTTTGGACTGTGGGGTTATGGTCCCTGGGTGCCCAAAGTGGCAGGTCTGACCTAACTGCTAGATTCTGATGGAAATTGGATTTAATAAGGCTACCAGCCGGGGCATTCTGGTAAACAACACAGATTTGGCCAGACTCTAGGAATGCTTCCAGATGCTTGGGAAGTTGGTTCCCAGACATCACTCCCCCTCAGCACTGGACGGTGGGTCTGCGTGGGACCTGACCTCCAGAATGCAGCTGGAAGGAGGTACCTGGGGTGGGTTTCAAGCACTGGTAGCTTGGACTTCCCACCCAAGCAGAGTAGTAGCCACATAGGGTCTCGCATATGCCCTCGGGGGGTCATCTCTCTGAGGTGCAGTGTTCTGAAGCTCTTATTAGCTGGATGCCTGGGCTACATTAAGAGCAGAACAGGGGCGCCTGGGTGGCGCAGTCGGTTAGGCGTCCGACTTCAGCCAGGTCATGATCTCGCGGTCCGTGAGTTCGAGCCCCGCGTCAGGCTCTGGGCTGATGGCTCAGAGCCTGGAGCCTGTTTCCGATTCTGTGTCTCCCTCTCTCTCTGCCCCTCCCCCGTTCATGCTCTGTCTCTCTCTGTCCCAAAAATAAATAAACGTTGAAAAAAAAAAAATTTAAAAAAAAAAAAAAAAAAAAAAAAAAAAAAGAGCAGAACAAAGTGCATCTCTCTGTGGCTTCAGTCTAGATGGTGTCTCAAGCCAGGCATTGATTATAGAAGTTGAGAAAGGCCAGTGCAGAAAGCAAACCCAGCCCTCTGATTGGCTGTGCTAAGTCACCGGGAGCAGACAAGATGGAAGGATGGGAGGTGGGGTCTAGAAGCCAGGGTCCCAGGTTGGACCCTTATTACTGACAGCCAGCTTCCTTCCATGTTCAGTGCTGTAGGGCAAAACTAAATGTCTGGGTTATGGGGCCTGTTTTCTTAAAGGAGCAAAGGGCAGATGTATTAATGTCTGTTTGTGCCAAATGCAAGAGGTAGGAAAGAAAGCAAGGGATTCAAATAGCCGGGGGTGGGGATGTTTGACCTAGCTGGGGCTGGGAGATTTAGGAGGAGACAGGAGGGTCAGCAATGTGCCCATAACGGAGCGTCTCCATCACTCACCCCTCAGGCTGAAGCACAGCACTGAGCCCACTTTGGGCAGCACTGAGTATTAATGAATGGGGGGGTCTGACATTCTGTGCATGTGGAGGCTACCTGAGCTGACACCACTAACCCAGATGAGTTTTGTGGCTGCTGCTGTTGTCATCCCTGGGGCGCATTAATTAAAATTAAGGCACAGTGTGGTGTGCTGTGTTTACATCTGGTGAAACTGGGAGGCTTTGCCTGGCCTGACTGCAGGTTCCCCTTTCCACTCTGCTTCCACAGTTAAGGTACCCTTGCTGAGCAACCCTCCTTCTCAAGGGGACCGGGTGCAGTTCCCTCTTATCCCTGAATAGCAGGTTTCAATTCCCTGCCAGATCGTGGGGTTGTTCAAGGAAGCCAATCACATCCTCTTGTGGGAACCAAGGGTCACCTCACTCTCTTGATAATACAGGCCTGCCACCCACAGCCCTTGGTGGCGCACTCTGTTCTGGCATAAGATGCCCATGTGGCCTTGTGTGACATGCAGTGTCCTCCTCACCTGGGCCGTATGTGTGATCAACACATTGCCATCAAGCGTATCTGTCCAGTGTCGAGCGTGGTAAATTAGCCATCCATCCCCATGACCCTAGGGCAGGAATATCTCCCCCACCAATGGAGTGGTTGAGGCATACTGTCTCCCCAGCCATGCCTAACAGCTGTCATGTTAGGCTCTCTGGAGAATGGAACTTGTCTTGGTTTAATTCAATTAAACCTTAGAGCTGCTCAGACCAAGTTCCCCTTGGGCTGGGCCAGAGGGCACCACTTAGGGTCAAGCCTTCATGCTTTCACCTCTGAGGTTAGTCCCTGCTCCTTCCCTTGATCCAGGGCCCAACACCAAGCACCCCTGAGCTCTGCTAACAGTCCATGGGCCGTCCTCCTTTTCTTTTCTCCTCCGAGGCACTGATAAAATAAGACTGCTGGTGGCTGTCTTGGTGTGCCAGCATTCCCATAGTACAGATGCTTTTTGTCTAGATGCGTGAATGACTGAATGAGCAAGAAGGAGTAATAATGGTGTAATAGGGAATTTGGCTTACCGCTTCCTGGGGGTGTGTATTAGTTGTGATGAAAGGCACAGCACAGCAGGTGCTACTGGTACTCTGCCCACATCCCCTACACTCGCATGCTGGTGGCTTCCTATGGCAAGATCCTGCAACTCCGCCTGAGGGTTTTCTCTGCTTGCAGATACTTGCTGGTGCATGGGGCATGTTGAAATACCAGGGAAATTAACCCCTGGGAGCAGCACTCAACCGATGATGCATAGAAACTGGCGGGTAGAAGTTCAGCTCTCTCACCCCTTGGGAGGAGTAACTCTAAGGTATGTTCTATGTCTGCATCGAACAATAGAAATATAATGTGAGCCATAATTGTGAGCCACCTATGTTCTTTTAAGGCAAAAAGAAATTATCACAGAAGATCAGTTTTAATACTATATTTTAACCCAATATATTCAAAATGTTGTCCCCTGAATACATAAATGATACAAAAATCAACAATGAGATATTTTACTTTTTTTAAATACTAGGTCTTCAAAATCTGGTGGGTATTTTATAGTTACTCTATATCTCGATTTGAACTAGCCACACTTCAAGTCCTCAATAGCTCCACGTGGCTCATGGCTCCCATCTTGGCCAGCATGTTCCCTATCATCTTCTTTAAGCAAAAATCTTTAAGCCAAAATTCCCCACAGTGGTAACCTGTTCATTAATGTCCCCCTATTAGCTTCCTTCCTTTCCCTAAATTATTTCCCCACTCTCCAGCTAGAGGTTCCTAAAAGCACCTCCAGAATCAGGGTCTGCTTTGGGTGATCCCTTCCTAAGATAGACAGTCATGACACCAAGCATGCTCCGGAGAGTAGCACCAGGACTCCTGGGTGAAAATATCAAGAGAGTTATTTGAGCAGCACCAGGGCCATTCATTCATTCATTCATTCATTCATTCATTCAAAATTATGTATTGAGCTCTTTCTATGTGCATTGCACTGTGCTGGCCACTGTCCAAAAGGGGAATGGGTATGAAGCTTCCTACTACAAGGGGAGTTCAGGAAGATTCAGACTGGCTTCTTGCTGGAGCAGCTCCACAAGGACTTTATGAATCAGACTAGGATTTTGATCACGTGCTGTCTGGCATCCTTTCCAGCCTATAGGCACTGCCTTCCATGATTCATCTGTGCCTCTGAGAAGCTTCTCACGTTGTTAATTGCCTGTCTTCCATGGCATGCTGCTCCCTAAAGCTGCAAATCAAGGTTTTTGTGACATTTCTTCTCTAGCAGTGACTTGTGATTAGGTTGTTGTTCCTAAAAAAGGTTCATCCCTCATCATCTTTGCAATTTCCCTTTGATTTTCTTGTTTGGCAAATTGCGGTTCTCCAGATAAAGACTGGGTTCAGAGCCTATTCACTTTCCCCCTTCATTACTCAGCTGGAAAACACACCTAAGCCTCCTGTTGCTGGAAGGGACCTCAAGACCATCTGGTTCAATGTTTTCATTTCAGAGATTGGGGGACTGAGGGCTGGAAGGGGGAAATTACTTGCCTAAAGCCCTGTGGTGCAACAGCAGTGCAGCTGGTATAGAAGGGAAGTGCCTGAGGTCTCTGTGGTCTCTTCCCAGCTCTTGGCCTCAGCCATCCTAGCTGCCATCCGTGGGGCTGGCCCAGCCCAGGCCAACACTGTGTATTGGCATGCATCACTGGCTGGGAGGCTGAATGCGCCCCAGGAAGGATCTAGGATTGTTCCTGATGGGGGAGAAGGATGTTAGTCCTGAATTGCCCTGAAGCTTTTGGAGGAGGCCACACAGTAGTTAGGACTTGAATCAGGTTTCTAGCTCCTCCTCTGATGGCTGTGTGACTCTAACTGGGTCTCCTGGCATCTCAGGGGATCAGTTTCTACTTCTGCAAAGTGGTAACGGTGACCACAATTAACTGTTATCACAGTTTGATAAATCCTTGTCCTGGCCTGCAAGGTATGGCCCCTGCTGAACTCAATGATTCTCTCTCATGCCATGCTGCCCTTTGGTCTCAGGACTCAAGCCTCTTGGACTTTTTCTCAGTCCTCCAAGCAAGCTGGAATTTTCCTGCCACTGGGCCTTTGTCTATACTATTTCTCCTGCTATCAGTGCTCTTTGTACCTTCTCTTTAACTGCTTGTCTACTTAATGGTTGCTGATCCTTCAGATCTTAACTCAAGAATGACCTCAGAGAATACTTCCTGGACCCCCAGATGATTCTGGGCTCCCTGTTACATCACCATGCATCTCTCTCTCTCAGTGCACCTGTCTCAGTGCTTCCTTACACTCTCATTGGTGGGATTATCTGATTTTTGTCTGTCTCATGCACTAGTCTGTAACCTCCATGAGGATATTCTTGGCACTGAGCATCAGGCCTAGCAGATAGAAGCTGCACAGTAAATATTTTACTGAGGTTTAAATGTTAAAATCCTTTTGAAATATAATTGTTCATCTAATCCTTTGAGTTACCTTGTAAGGGAGGTATTATTATTGTACCTTGTGGCAGAGACAGTATTGCTTACTAAAGATCCATTTGTTTTCTTATATTTCTTGGTTTCTTTGGAATTAGGCAGAGCCAGGCGACTAGTTCTGGCCAATAAAATATGAGTGGGAGTAATGCATGTCACTTCTGAGGTAGTTAGAAGCCTGCTCTAATTTAGTTCTTCTCCTGCCATATGAATATAGATGCCTGTGTTTCAGATGGTTCAGCTACAAGAGGGTACAGACTCTCAGTCTGTGTGATTGTGTTGAGCAGAATTCTTCACAGGCTCACCTTGGATATTATGAACAAGAAATAAGTTGTTGTAGTATAAAGGCATTGAGTTTTGAGCCTTGTTTGTTACGCAGCATAGCTCAATTTATCCTGACTAATACACTCCCATTTTTCAGGTAAGAAAACTGAGCCCCAGAGAGGGGTAGTGACATGCTCAAAGTCAATGGAGTTATGGCCAGAGCTGGGATTCCACTCCTGGTGGTCTCATGGGTTCATGTGGACAAAGGTAAAAGTAGACTGAAAACTGTAAACTACAGTGTGAAAAATGAGCTTGCTAAGGTGTTTTTCCAAAGGTCTGGTCTAGGGGAAACAGGCTCCACATTGCAGGGGGTGGAGGTAAAGATACAGAGATGCCACCATGGGCCTGCTGGTCTGGAGAATCTTGTGCTACCCTCCAAGTCTGAGGCTCTTGCCTCATCGAGACTAGTGGGTGGCATTTGGTGGCTATGAACATTGTGGGTGAACATTGCCCTACTTCCCAGTCCTCCCTTTTGTCCCCATTGTGGGGCTCTTTTGTCCTAAATGCCGTAAGACCTATGTTTTGGGGGGGTCAATTAGTTCAACTCTTTACTAGCCATTGTGTCTCCTGGACCACATGCTCAGCCAGGGGTCACCCAATCTATGTGGGAGCACATTCTGCATTTTCCAAACCAGACTGGAGATTAGTCAGACTGCCCAGACTAGACTTCACACCTCCTTTGTTCTCCATCCCAGCCTCATTCCCAGCTGTCACAACACAGATGCAGATCCAACCAAAAGCCTCTCAAAAGAATTGAAGTGCATTCTAGGCAGAGGAAATAGCTTGAGCCAAGGCAGGAGGTTTCAGAGAACTTAGTGTAGCAGAGACAACAGTTATGAATGAGTATTTTTAAGTTTCCCTGATTCTATGGTAAGAATTCTGGCCTTCTTGGTCACCTGCTGAGCTCACCTTTGTTGTTCAGAATCCAGGTAAAGTAGGAAATGGGCAGAAGGCACTAATGCTGTTAGATGGTTGAGATGGTTTACGTGGTGAAGAGCTAATATGGGAATACAGGGAGGGGTAAGAAATAGAAAAGCCTCATGGCTGGGAGGTTGAGAGTGAGGAGAGAGGGTGAATTTTGGGGGAGATGCTATGTGAGAGATTGAAAGCAGCAGTGAGAGGAGGTTTTAAAGACGCTTATTGTGTGTTAATGCATGTCTCCCTTTGAAATTCTTGGAGATGCTGAGCAAATATTTGAATACTTTAAATTACTTTTTGGTTCCTGGATTGTTTCTTTCAATAGAACATCATGTTGAGACTGGACCACATAATCCACATCCATACTTGGGTTACATGACGTCAGGATCATGGTTGGGGGTGATAATCAGGGCAGAGAATATAAATATGTGAAGCTGTAGGGGATGATAAGAATCTTCAGAGCAGTGACAAGTTCATTTGTATTCCCTAGGGCATCTAGGTCACCCAAGTCCTGCCTGCTGCTGTGTTCTTCACCTAGTGACTGTATGTGGGAGTAATAGTAATAATATTTGCTCACATTTACCATGAATTTACCATATACCTGGAACATTTCTAAGGGCTTTACCTATATTATCTCCGTAATCCTCACAGCTACCCAATGAAGCAGGTATTATTATCATCTGCATCTTATAAATGAAGGAATTGAGGCATGGAAAGGGTACATGATTTACCCAAGGTTATGCCACTTGGAATTGACGGAGCCTGTATTTGAATTCAGGTAGTTTAACTCTTAATAACTATGATAAGGTTCAAAGCAGTTGTTTTTAAAGGGTGGAAGGCTTTGGAAATCTCTGCAACATTTTTCTTATACTTTTTTCTCTTTCTTCCTTTCCCCTCCTCTCTCTCTTTTGTGAAGGACTTACCATAGAATTATGTGAATTTATTGGATTTATAATATGGTTTACAGAGGCAACAGTTTTAGTTAAAGAAAATTGGCTTCCTTTTCAAAATGTCATGTTTCTCATTTTCTCTCAGCATCTTGGGCTTTTTTCAAGCTCCCCTCAGCTCCTAAGTCATTCAGAAGCATGCTTCACAATTAGAATGCTAGAAACCCTCAACCAGCCAATTTAGGTTTTGTGATTTGTTCAATAGGACACTTAAAATAAACCCAGGAGTTGATTGTGAAGGCGAGGAATGAGTGGGAGTTAGAAGGAAGAGGCAAAGAAGCAAATGTGAGGTAGTTGGGTGTCCACAGGGATGAGGGGCTCCATTCTCCACCCATAAATGATTCAACCATCTGTTTACATGCCCTTCCAAAGGTACACACATCTTAATTTATCCATCCTTCCATCCCTCCTCCGTCCATCCATCTTTCCATTCATCTATTCAGTTATCCAACCAGATCCCTGTGTATCCATCATCCATCCATCTTAGCTTTTGGCTCATCCTGTAGTGCCTCAGTGCAGTGATGCTCACACTAGTTCTCAGGAATCCATCTGGAATGGCTGACCCACTACCATTTGTTGAACATCCTCTGCATACTGAGAATTGTCCTAGAGAGTTTATAAACATGAAGGTGTGTTTGTGTTCCCAACATTCCCAACAACTCTACAGAAGTGAAGCTCAGAGGAGTTAAATATTTTTTTCCAAGATCACACAGTTAATGAGAATCAAAATAGAAACAGAGACAGTGAAGGGGGAGGGCTGGGAACTGGCACAAGGTTTGCTTCTAACATGGGATAGGGTCTTGGGGGACTGACTTACAGAAGATAGAGGGGCAGAAAGTTCATTCAGGTGGGGTATGCACTAGTGTTCAGGGGTATATCAGTCACCTATAGCTGCATAACAAACCACCTCCAAATTCTCACCTCTATCTCCCAGGAAATTTTAAGGATTTGGCGGTTACCTCCTAGGAGCCAGGAACAAAGGCCAGAATCTCTCCTTGGGCAAGGCTTAATTCTTTACCTCATGATCTTATTTTTTTTATGTTAATTTATTTTTTAGAGAGAGAGACAGAGCATGAGCAGGGGAGGAGCAGAAAGAGAGGGAGACACAGAATCTGAAGTAAGCTCCAGGCCCTGAGCTGTCAGCACAGAGCCCAATGCGGGGCTCCAACTCACAAACCGTGAGATCATGGCCTGAGCCGAAGTCGGACACTTAACTGACTGAGCCACCCAAGTGCCCCAGTTCTTTACCACATGAGATTAAAGTTTGAGAAGTGTTGTTTAGGAAGAGGGGTGGAAGAGAGGTGGAATCTTGTTGCTTTTATCCTTGGACATCTTATCCTTTGAGTAAGCTCAGAACAAGATGGCATCGTAACAGCTTCTCTGTCCATGGTTGTTAAATTAAAAATTGTTCCCCTCGTGCCCCTTTTTCTCCCCCTCCACAGCAGAGTTCCTAGACTTGTTCTTCCCTATGGATCCCTCCCCACCAATAGCCAGGTGAAGCCTATGGATCTCTGCTCAATATAAAGGTTTTAAATGCGTAACAAATACATAGGAATCCAAAGAAAACCAATTATATTGAAAGATAGTTATACAAATGTTAAGAAAAACAATTTTGTGATATCTTGGTAAGTGTGCTTCTTTATTAATGCTTTAACTATCAACCTAGAGGAGAATTTAAAATAGTGTTGAATGTAGGGGCGCCCGGGTGGCTCAGCTGGCTAAGTGACCTTCTTTGGCAGGTCATGATCTCACAGTTTGTGGGTTTGAGCCCCACATCGGGCTCTGTGCTGAACGCTTGCTCGGAGTCTGGAGCCTGCTTCAGATTCTGTGTCTCCTTCTCTCTCTGCCCCTCCCCCGCTTGTGCTCTGTCTCACAAAAATAAATAAATGATAAAAAAAATTTGTAAGTAGTGTTGAATGTAAATATTTCAAAATATATGACGTATATAGCAACTGTTAGGTGATATGAAAAAAATCCATGGGTTTAAATGGTGAAAGCCCAGGTCTTTCTTCTTCTTTTTTTAAAATGTTTATTCATTTTTGACAGAGATAGAGAGAGTGTGAGCAGGAGAGGGGCAGAGAGAGAGGGAGACACAGAATCCAAAGCAGCTCCAGGCTCCACGCTGTCAGCACAGAACCCGATGCGGGGCTCGAACCCATGAGCTATGAGATCATGACCTGGGCCGAAGCCAGGCGTTTAACCGGCTGAGCCACCCAGGCGCCCCTTGTCCTTCTAATACTACTGTGGTTTGTTGCCTATATTCATAATGGAAGAAAATACTAAGTTTCAGTGGGAAAAAAGAGTAATTTTTTCCTGCCTAAGTTCAAAGATCACTGAATTCTTTCCATAGACCTGTCCAATCCAGGCAAAGAAACTCTGCTTTGAAGTCTCGCATGATATGAACTTATTTTTAACTGGATACCGAATGAAAATTCAATTTGTTTTGAGAAATTTTTGAGAAGTTTGCAAGAGTCATTGAGATAATTGGAGGCACCCTGGAGCTGCACGAAACTTAAACTGGGACTTGGTGTACTGGTGGCTGATGGATTGATGGATAAGTGGGAGGGAGGCTGTTGATGGCCTATAATCCCCTCTTCTGGAAAGTTATAGTGTGTGGCATGGCTCACAGGTGGGCATGATTTTCCTATTATCAGTAATGACATTTAAATTTATTCAACCCAAAAGCACTGGCCCAGTGCCAGGTGAGGGTAGAAGAAAAATAAATGAAAATTAAGAAAAGCTGAAAGAAAACCAACTGTGCACAGCCTTTGGGGAATCCATTTGCAGCCACCCAGAGTCAGTGAGTCCATCTGGATAAAGCCAACATTTCCACACTTTTCAAGACAGAAAAAGAATGGACGAGACCCAAGAGCAAGACTCATGTTTGAAGAAAAGGCATTTCCAGCGTGACCCACAAAGATTTGATTATGCTAATCACTTTTTGCATAATTTTCACTCGCACTGTCAAGCTTCCACTTACAGAAGGGTTTTCCTCTATGTTCCGTTTTAAGGGATGTGAAGGCAGACGTTGGCTGTCGGACGCGTGCCAATGCTGTCAGAGCAGAGCATTTCCTTAGCAACTTGGGGGCCAGGAACCCTTTCATAGTTTTATGTAATTGGCACCAGCCCCTGTCCTGCAGGTGACAGACAGGCTCTAGTGTGGATCCCCCTGGGGATCCAGTCAGGATAGAAGCCTAGTGGTGAGGTTGGGGAACATTCTTATCCAGGCCACTTGAATTGTCAGAAGTTGGACAATGCAGAGGTGAGAGGGAGAGACCTTCCTCTCTCTGCTTAGGCCAACCTGCTGCTTCAAAGTCCGCCTGACAGCCTGCAAACTAACATTTGAGTCACCAGAGCCTTCCTGAAAATCCACGGGACGGAAGCAGGGAACCCTCTGGGGGCACTCAGCCAATGGGCACTGCCCTGGTGTAGGGCTGAGCCCAGCACACAGAGCCCCAGGAAGAGATGTTATCAGTGCTGGAGGGAAACTGAAGGTGCATGTTACCCTTCGAAGGTTGGGTTGCTCCTTAGATGCACTGTGTCCAAGATGGGACTTGACACCATGAATAGTCCATCAGCACATCCTACTAATTTCATCTAATTATGTTTGAAATCTGTCCACTTCTCTCCATTTCTACTACCCTCTCCCTAATCCCTGCCACCATCATCCCTCTCCAAGAGTCTAGGATCTAAGTAACTGTAATGAACTCATCACTGATCTATGTCTCACTGTGTCCATTTTGCGGATTTTCCTGTGAACTTTTATAAGCAAAGGAGAGAAAATGCATTGTTGGGTAGCTACTAAGGTTTAATTCTTTAATTAATCCATTCATTTAATATTTGTTGAGTATCTTTGATGTCCTGCAAGCTCTGTTTGGGGCCTGTCAGGCTGGGATGTGTGGTCACATTATCTCTGGTGGCACTGAGTGTTAACCTACGATCGTCTCAAAGTTAAGTATCTCTGTTCTTAGTCGATAATGATTACCAACGCTTGACCATTTTACTTCTTCTGTGTTGATGAAATGTTGCAAACAGAATGAGGAATTTGGAAAGTAAGAAGAACCAAGACACTATCATCCCAAACTAGCACATGTGAACATTTAATCATTTGCTTTAAATATTTCTTAAAAGGATAAGTAAAATGCTATGCTTCGTGTCTAAGTGCCCTTTGCCCCCTCCTCAATCCTATTCTCCAGTCCTCCAGTCACCCCTGTCCTCAGTTGACATATTCTTCCTGCTCATGTTTTAATACCTACATTACATATGGATGTATTTATAATCTCTCTCTTTGCCTTTGTGAATTTAAAAAATTAACATAAGTGGGGCACCTGGGTGGTTCAGTTGGTTAAGCATCTGACTCTTGGTGTTGGCTCAGGTCATGATCTCTAGGTTCATGAATTTGAGCCCCACATCAGGATCTGCACTGACAGTGTGGAGCCTGCTTGAGAATCTCACTCTCTCCCTCTCTCTGCCCCTCTCCCGCTCTCACGCGCTCTCTCTCTCAAAAAGAAATTAAATAAGGGATACTGTGCTGTAAACATTTTGAGACTTGATTTTAAAAATTCAAACGTTAAGTTAAAAAGTTTTTTTAATGTTTATTCTTGAGAGAGGGAGAGACACAGCATGAGCAGGGGCGGTGCAGAGAGAGAGGGAGACACAGAATCCGAAGCAGGCTCCAGGCTCTCAGCTGTCAGCGCAGAGCCTGACGCGGGTCTCGAACTCACAGACCGCGAGATTGTGACCTGAGCCAAAGTCAGACGCTTAACTGACTGAGCCACCCAAGAGCCCCCCAAACATTAAGTTTTAGAATTTCCTCCATGCTGATGACATAGATCAAGTACATGCATTTTAGCTGCTGTGGCTATTCCAGCACAATTTGCCTCTGTGTTTTTCTATTGAGGGATTTTTAGGTTGTCCATACTTTTGTTTCTGATGACAAACAATCCTGCATGGAAACATCTTTATACCTTTCTCCTTGATCACACATATGGGATATTTGTATGTCTTCGGTCTTTACCAGATACTAACAAATGGCTTTCTAAAGAGGCTATCTTGTCATGTGGCAGGGAAGTTCTAGAATTGGGAATCAGGTTACCTAGTTCTAGTCTAATTCTGGCATCAACTCACAATATGCCCTCCAGCTTTCCCTTGCTTGCCCTCAGTCTCCCCATCTTTAAGATGAAGATCTGGACTAGGATATTTCTACAGTTCCCTCCTCCTGAGCTGGTTCAAAAAGGTGTTTTGTGGAAATATCTGCTCTCCTAGAAACAAAGAAATGTCCCAGAGGCAGGTTTTCTGTAAGCCCTAGAAAGGGGTTTATTGTGGAAAGCACTTGACACTTGGAGCTCCTACCAACTGCTGGGCACTTTTGTTTTTCATTTACTTGACTCATGAGATTAAATGGCTTGCTCAAGACCACAGAGCTAGGATGAGCACTGGGTGTTGTATGGAAACCAATCTGACAATAAATTTCATATTAAAAAAAAAAAACCCACAGAGCTAGGAATGATCAGAACTGAGACTTGAACCTAGGACTTGGGGGTTCTAGAGCCTGAGTTCTGTCTATCATGCAAGATGCTTTTGCTTTGCCACAGGGCAAGTTCTCTCACAACACCCGTTTGGGTTGTTGAAATGGTTTTATTCTTGGGAATCAATGGGCAGGCCATCAATGCCAAGGACACCTTCCCTGTACCCTGCCCCAGAAATGCAGAGCTGAGCCTTGTAGACATGAGGAGGGTGTAAGAAAGAGCCCTCCTTTGGAGGGAAGGGAAGGAGCAGGTGGGACTAAGCCAGAGGCTGAGGACACCACAAAAGCCTGAACTCTGAAGGCATTTATCCTCTGACCACAGCCAATGAACCAGTGAGGAATCGGCATCAATACGAAGCAAATTAAACACCAGCTCCAGTTAATTAGTAAGCACAGCTGCTTGCTTTCCTGCATTCAATTTCAGACTCACATTATGAATTGCCTCCCTGGAGAAACCAGCCTCCTCCTCCCCAAAGAAGGCCTTGATCCAATAAACCAACTTTTAACCCAGCAGCATCTTTCAGTCGAAGGACGATGGCAACTTATCTCTGGGTCCTAGCTCTGTGGTGACACAAATTCTCTAAGCTGCCCAGTCTCACTCAAGGTTAGTAATTAAGGCATAATTGAAATGAAATTAATTGCAATAAATGTGTAATTAGCACAGCCATTGATTAAGGGCATTTGAAACACAGTCTGTGCATGAGACATTGATTGCCATGCTTTTTTTTTTTTTTAATAAATGTAATTGCAGTGATATCTTTTGTTACTCCAGAAGGTCTTTTTTTGTGTAATGAATTTCCACAGGAAGGACTGGCCTTGAAGCCATCTGACTTCCTGAAATTCAGAGATATATAGAGAATATTCCAGGCCCCAGATGTGTTGGGCACAAGCTCTTTTGCCCAGATTTTGTATAGGATCTGTTTGAAGGTGGCCTGCTGGCCCAAAGACATCTTTGTTCAAATTAGAGAAAGGCACGCTTTCTCATGCCAGGTGCATAGCTTGGCCAGGGGGGCATGGGCTGGGTTTTAACCCTCACTGTCCCATCCAGCTAGGCAGTGCAGTGAACAACTTTTACATCCATACACAGCCAACTTGATATTCTTCTCCATGTGGAGCGATATGATGGGAAGGTAGAACCAGACCTTACTGGCTTGAAGCTTGTCTTGGGAACAAAGCCTACAGGTGCCTTCCGCCCCCTGGCCACCTTAATTGGTTGGATGTTATGCAGAAGCTGTTAGCAGTAGCCATAAGGGAAGACAATTGGACTGGGCTGGGTAAGGTGTGGTAGGATGGGGTATAATCTGGCCACAGGACTGGGTGGTGGGCAGGCAGTAACAGTCATGGGCAGTCTGTGGTCCTGACTGCACTATTGGAGGAGGCATGGTGACTTTAAGACAATCAGGCTGGTATTCATATACAGGGATCAGATGTGGCAGAAGGGTGGACGAGACCTGCCAAGGAGTTGGTGGGCAGTCGGACTGTGGTCACCTGGGGTCCCAGACTGAGTCTGGGACAGTGGGGTCCAGCTCTGCGTCTGTGGAGGGGGATACAGTATGTCAGTGCAGCTGATCTACTCCAGGCCCCTCTCCTGGATGGGGCTGAAGTTCAATGTCGAATGGAACAGTCAGATGGCCTGCCCATTGACTCCCAAGAATAAAATCATTTCAACCACCCAAACGGGTGTTGTGAAAGAACTTGCCCTGTGGCAAAGCAAAAGCATCTTGTCAGGGACAGTCAGGCTTTAAATAATCAAACAGACTTCCATATCCCCCTAATTATAGGGTGGAGCCAGGTGGGCTACATGCTCTCTGTTTGCCTCTCCAGATCCACACTCTACCTTCCCCCCTCTACCCTTTCTCTGTGCCCTGGAAGCTGATCACTGTGGACTGCATCAATGGCTCTTCTGTCCTCTGCTTTTAGGTTGGGGTGTGGGCCAGTGGGGCTTGGCCAGAGACCAGAGGGAGGGAGGGAAATGGGGTATTTATTCCCCCAGATCACTGGAACCTGGCTGTGTCCTTACTGAATGGTACAGCTCTCCACTCAGCTCTCAGGTTCTGGTACAGCTTCCTCCCCACTAGGCCAAGGGGTGTTAATGTTGCCCCACTGTTTCTGGCTCTGGAGCACCTCCTAAGCCACTCTGTGTTTCCCTTCACCTTGACTTATCTTTGTAAATGGTCTCTTTTAAACCTTGGGTTACTCAGCCTGGCTGTGCCATATGTTTCTTCTGGGGGACCAACTGTGTTGGTAGAAATACAGGGGACTATGAGAAGGGACCATGAGGAGCACTGGCTTGCTCTGGTGTGCATGTGTGTGCATGTGCGTGTGTGTGAAGGAATGCTTGTTTGCAATTAAAACTGCTATTTCAAAGAGGAATAAAGGTTAAGCAGATGTGAGAAAGTGGGAGATAAAAGCAATTTGCCTGAAGAGGAAGAGCAGTGCAAAGGCCCTGAGGTGGGAGGGGAGAATGAAATGTCCTTGAGGCCTGGGAGGAGGCTGAGTTCCTGCTGGCTTACGTTGCCTCTTCTGGCCAAGATCAGGGGCAGCTCTGGTCCCTGAAGCTTGCAGCAGCCTTCTAGAAGCCAGAGGCCTTTTGGACACAAGCATCTTTGACTTTCAGGGTTATATACCCTATCTGGGGTCCGGCCTAAGCCCCTGTGGCATGACCTAGAGGCCTTTCAGCCATTTCCTCCAGCAAGAGAGTCTCCCTTTTCCTGAAGTCTACACACATCTTTTGATGTGCTTCCTAAGGGCACAGTAAGCCGTGTGTCCTTGACCCCCTGGAACCAGACTTACCTAAAAATGAATCCTCTCTACTCTGGGCCTGCTACAAGGTAGACACCTCTTGGAGCCCCATTTTCTCACCTGTAAAATGGGGACAGTAAAACCCACTTACACAAGACATCTCTCAGCTCTCCTACCCTCTCCCGGCCTAGTTCTGGACTTCAGAAGCCCAGTCTCTCTTGGCTGGCTGCTGCAGTCTCCCACCTTCAGATTTGATCTCACATGACCCCCTGCTCCATTTTTTCAGCCAGGTTGCTCCTTCTGAAATGTTTGATCTCATAACACCCATAACAGTAATCCCTCCATGACTCCCCAGGGCTCTTGGCAGTGGGGCACCAGATACACCTGGAAAGTTTTTATTTTTTAAAATTGCGGTGAAAACACATAGCGTAAAATGTAACTGGCTCAATTGGTTAAGCATTTGACTTCAGCTCAGGTCGTGATCTCACGGTTCATGGGTTTGAGCCCTGCATCAGGCTCTGTGCTGACAACTCAGAGCCTGGAGCCTGCTTCAGATTCTGTGTCTCCCTCTCTCTCTGCCGCTCCCCTGCTCATGCTCATGCTCTGTCTCTCTCTCTCAAAAACAAATAAACATTTAAAAAAATTAAAATTAACTTAAAAAAGTACTGTTTTAACCATTTTTAATTATGCAGTTGATGAATGTTAATTATATTTACATTGTTGTGCGACAGAACACCTCTTCATCTTCTACCCATGAAACGGCTCCCCGTTTCCTTCCCCCAGCCCCTAGCAGCCACCTGTGGATTTGATAGCTTGAGGTACCTCATATAAGTGCAAGCATAGAATATTTGTTTCAGTGTCTGGCTTATTTCACTCAACACGCTGCCCTCAAGATGGAGGTGCTCGTCCCTTTTGTGGCACGTGGCAGAATCTCCTTCCTTTGAAGACCGGATAATATTTCAGTGTTTGTGTAGACCGTATTGTCTATCCTTTCATCCACTGGTGGACACTTAGGTGGCTTCTACTTCTTGGCTACTGTGAGTAATGCTGCTGGGAGCAAGCATGGATGTACAAATACCTCGTTGAGACCCTGATTTCAATTGCTTTGGACATATATCCACAAGTGAGATTGCTGGATCACATGGTAGTTCTGTTTTTAGTCTTTTGAGCAACCATCATACTGTTGGAAAGGCCTTAAAAATATGGCTGCCTGGGTCCACCCTGAAAGATGCTGACTCAGAAGGTCTGGAGGTGATGTGGGGGGAGGGTCGGGGGAGTTGAGACTCGAGTCTAAATTCCTGAGCTTGGTATAACAGACTCCTTGGTGGTCTAACTCCCTAGCCTCTGCCACGGTCTCCTCCTCATATTTACAGTCGAGAAATATCCATCTGCTTGTCTTGCTGGACACATCAGGGACCTTCATTTCTCCAGGCCTTTGCACACACTCTACCTTCCAGCCAGAGTCCCCCGTTTCTCTTCTGTGCCTGGAAAACCTCAGTTCATTTGGCAAAGTTCAGCTCAGATAATGGTCACCTCCATTAGGAAAGCCCTTCCCTTCCTGGTCGTGGCTCCTCATGGCCAGCAGCCAGACTAAGCCCCACAGAGGAGGGCACAGAACCAGTTCAGTCCTTGTAATGTCCACACAAAGAGCCATTTTTTTTTAAATCTTCATCAGCAGCTTTGGAACAAAGTTTGAAACACACACATGCCATGGTTGCCATGGTTACTATAAAGGCATTCTAAATGTAGATGATTGCATAATCAGCTGGAATAACTCTTCTGGGGAAAAAAAAAAGTTTTTGACCCTCCTCTTGCAATGAACCCAAGGACCGTGGGTGGTGATGCTACATAGAATCACTGTGGAATGATGCCTATGGGCCGGGGGAACTGTAAGACTTGCCTTCAAAGTGCCCCATGCCACCAGCCAGGACAGAGCTTTCATTCAGCAGATGGGTAAAGGAGGCCCAGAGAGGAGAAGCAACTTTCTCTGAGTTCCAGAGAGCGAGAAGCTGAGCTAGGACAGGCTCCAGGTCACCAGGGGCAGGGCGCCGTGGGGGCAGGAGCTCTGAACTGGATATGAGGCAGACTTAAATATAAACCGTGGCTCTTGGAGCTTCAATTTTTAAACTTGGGATGTTACTTGTATTAGTTAGTGTAATTAATGCTGGTTGCTATAACAAACAACTCCAAAATCTCAGTGGCTTTTCTTTTCTTTTTTTATCAAAAAAATTTTTTTTAATGTGTCTTTTATTTTTGAGAGAGCAAGAGACAGAGCATGAGTAGGGGAGGGGCAGAGAGAGAGGGAGACACAGAATCTGAAGCAGTTTCCAGGCTCTGAGCTGTCAGCACAGAGCCCGATGTGGGGCTTGAACTCAAGAACCGTGAGATCATGATCTGAGCTGAAGTCGGATGCTTAACTGACTGAGCCACCCAGGCACTCCTCAGTGGCTTTTCAACAATGAAAGTTTTGTGTTTTTTGCTTATGATACAGAACAATTGGGCATTCGATAGATGGGCTCCCATATAGTGACTCAGGAATCCAGGCTCCTTTCATCTCTTGGCTCTGCCATTTCCAAGGATCCTGAAGAACAGGTGACAAAGGGCCTCCTTCTGCAAGGTGGAGACAGGGTGACAAGCATAGTGGATCCATAAGAGGCAACAAGAGAAAAAGCTATCCTCCAGCCAGAAATATCTGCTAGGATTGCTACATTTTGAGGTCTGTTTATTACTTCAGCCAAACTTAGCCTCGTCTAATATAAAGATTGAAAGTCTCTGGAGCAGAACAAAGAGATGATTACCCATCTTGGGGACCTATTAAAGCCTTCCGCTTCTGCCTGGCTCCATCCCCAGATGCTTTGTTGGAACTCACCTTTTAGGGAG
This sequence comes from Puma concolor, assembly GCF_028749965.1. NCBI lineage: Eukaryota > Metazoa > Chordata > Mammalia > Carnivora > Felidae > Puma > Puma concolor. The sequence continues at coordinate 124,301,645 of NC_141669.1, read as the reverse complement.
GCCACAAGATGGAGGGAAAGATCAGAAACTTTGAAATCATGCAGACCTGAATTTTATCTTTGTTTTATTAACCATGGGATCTTGGGCAAGTTTTTTTATCTTCTCAGAGCTTCTATTTCTTGGTCAAAACAGGGAATAATTAATAAAGATGCAAAGATTAAGTGAGCTATATATAGAACAGCATGTGCCCATAGTAGGTGCTCAATAAACATGCTCTTTATCATCTTTCTGGTTCTAAGACATTTTCAGAACCTAGAATCTACTGGCCCTTTAAAACTGGGACCACTTGTTCCTCCATACTGTGCCCTCACCTCTTGCATCTTCACCTCTTTTTATCCTCAGCCTGACGGCTGTACTTTGGGCATATTCCATGAGAGAAGCTCTACCTTCTTAGCCTCTGCCAGCACCCCAAGCTCTATCCTGGGATGCCGTCAACCCCAACAGGACAGAGTTGGCTGGGCTGGTGGACAACTCTTAGGTTCCACGGGCCAAACCAGGCAGTGTATGGAAGCCAGGAGGTGGCTGGATTTCATTCTAAGTGCAACCAGAAACCACTGAAGGATGTTACAACCTGAGAGAAGAATGACATAATTTACATTTTAAAAGAGATGCTGGTGTGTTTTCCCCACCCCCCTGCTCAGTAGAGAATGAATTGTACAGGTGCAGGACTGAAAGCAGGGAGATCTGATAGTGTGGGAGTCGTTGGGGTGGAGGGAGGTAGGCAGATTTAAGAAACATTTGGAAGGGGGAATCAATGAACCTTGAGGCTGGGAAGTGTCTCAGAACACAAGGAGCTGAAAGTGATCAGAGGGCCTAAGAAGGATATGGAGGGTATGCAAGAGAGATTTGAAACATGGAACATTGTTATTTTTCAGCAAGGCACAACAATAGCAGTGGTATCTAAAGGTTCAGGTACAGAAAACTCCACTGAGCTAAAGAAAGATTTCAATCTATAGCTGGAAAGCCTTCCTATATAAATAAGAAAAAGAAGCCATCCCATAGTCACTGCCAGGAGAAATTTTAAATTTCAAGGATAAAGAAACAATCTTACAAGTGTACTTGAAGGTAAACATTTTCAAAAGAAACAAGGGGAAAAAACCAGACTGATTTGACTGCAGATTTCTTCACAAATATTAAATACAGAAGAAAAGAATCAGAGGCAAAGCTTTGAAGGAAAAGTTACCCCAAAATTCTGTGCCCAGGCAAGAGGTCATTTATATTGGATGACAACTTAAAAACATTGTTAGGTATACAGAGACAGAGATTTTATCACTTGTATATATTTTTTTTTTCTGAAAAAAAAAAAAAGGCTAGAAAATGCATTTCAAAATATCAAGGTCTGAAGCAAACACTTAAAGAATGGACAATTCAGGTGGCGCCTGGGTGGCTCAGTTGATTAAGCATCTGACTATTGGTTTCGGCTCAGGCCATGATCTCAGGGTTCATGAGTTTGAGCCTCGCACTGGGCTCTGGGCAGAGCCTGCTTGGGATTCTCTCTCTCTCTCTCTCTCTCTCTCTCTCTCTCTCTCTGCTCTCTGTCTTTCTGTGTATCCCTTCCCTGCTTGTGCTGTCTCTGTCTCTCTCAAAATAAATACATACATTTTTTAAAAAATGGAAAATTCAAGATATCAATGGCGGGCAGTAAGAATAGAAATAGTTTAAACCTAGCATCAATCTAAATAGATCTTTAAATGAAAAGCAAATGTCATAAAGAACTCTTGAAACAATGAAAATAATAATAGCTAATGGTTGGGGACCACTTCCTATATAGTAGGCACTAAATGCTCTACCTGTATTAATTGATTTAATTCTCATATCTTCTGAGGTGGGCACTTTTAGAAACTCTAATTTGAAAAATGAGGAAGCTGAATATAGAGAGGTTAAGTAATTCTCCCAAGGTTATACACACATGAACCCAGGAAATCTGACTCCAGAGCTTGTGTGGCCAGTTATACTCCTTTCTGTATATACTGGAGGGAGAGGGTAATAAAAATAAAAGTAGCCATGGGGTGAATCTTGCAAATCTGTGTAAATAAAGATTTGCACAGGAGAAAGTTCTGGTGGATGTTCAATCGAGATACCTTCCTACAACAAACACATAATAATCTTGAAAGAAAAAAATATTTTTTAATGTTTATTTATTTTTTTAGAGAGAGATAGACAAGAGTGCAAGTGCAGTGGAGGTTGGGCAGAGAGAGACAGGGACACAGAATCTGACATAGGCTCCAGGCTCTGAGCTGTCAGCACAGAGCCCGGTGGGGGCTTGAACCCATGAACAGCAAAATCATGACCTAAGCTGAAGTTGGATGCATAACTGACTGAGCCACCCAGGAGCCCCAAGAATAAAAAATAGTTTTAAAGTTTGGGTTATTTGACTTAGGAGTGCTACCTCTGTAATTATGTCCTAAGAAATAATTAGAAATATACCCAAAGGATATTTTGTACAAGGATATTTATTGCACAAATGACCAACAATTTATATTTAGTTCAATTCAATAACTTTTTTTTAAATTCAATAAAATTTGATGCTAAACATTCATATGGCAGAAAAACATGTAGTCATTCACACTATACCATGGAGGAAGATCCAGAGACATGAATTAGGATATAGATTCAGACCCAAATTAACAATGAATTAAACACGGTGGACGTTTCCTTTTCCCTCATGCAGAGGTCTGGAGACGGTCAGTCCCAGGCTTGCAGCGGCTCTGCTCCATGAGGTCACTAAGGGACCCAGCCTCCTTCTATCTTGTTGCTCTGCCTCTGTACAGCATGGTGCAAGGCCGCCCACATTTCATCCTCATTCCCTGAGAGGTAGCTGAAAGTGGCCAAAGAGAGCAATGGAGGGCATGTGTCTTTTAGTGCAACATTTGGAAATAGTATACACATCACTTCCACTGGTTAGAACTGGGTCACATGGCTACCCCCTAGCTGCAAGGGAATCTGGGAAATGTAATTTTTTTAAAAAAATTGCTCCTAATCATCAAAAACTTGGGAGGATTCTGTTAGTAGGGGGAGAATGGGAGAGTGGATGTTGGAGAGCAAACAGCACCCTTTGACTCAGCACAGAAAACAATTTTACAACATATCAAATGAGAAAAGCGGGAAATAAAACAGGATCAGTTTTACATGTCTGCATGTACCCATACAAACAATTCTTCTCCCCCTACCCCCCCATATAAACAGTGGTTATCTTTGAGAGCTGGGGTTGTAGATGATTTAACTTTTCTTCTTTGTGCTTTTATTGTGTTCTCCCAATTTCCTACAAATTAACTCCCTCCCCCATAGTCAGAAAAACTCAGCATAGATACATTAAAAGAAGTAATTTAGGAGAGAAAGCAATGTGTGTTGTGTCTGAGGCCACCTCTCCTTTCTTCTCTGACTTAGCTCTGCCGGGCCTCTTTTGTTGGTGGATTTCTCATTTCTCATGCAAAGGGATGGCATTGTCTATTCTATGCCTCAGATAGGAAAGCCCAGAGTGGGTTGTCAGTGAGTTTATTTTAGTGTGATGCAGGCACTTTTCTGCCAGGAATACAGCCAGCCTCAAATGTGGCCTTCTCCTTCAGGGGGATAATTAAGAGCTGTTCTCTGGTTCTCAGGAAGGAAGCATGAGCTCCTGCACAGAGATGGGAAACAAAGGGGTAGTTCAACAGAGGATGGCTCTGGAGGATGGTGCAGGAACCGCAAAGGAGGAAGTGCTGAAGAGGTTGTGCTGCACAACCCTCCTGGACCTCCTGGAGCCTAAGACGTGAGGGGTTTGGGCAAGACCTGCTTCTCCCTGGGTTCTGGCTTCTTACCTGATCTTTCCCAGAGTGGGGACAGTTCTGACTCCTCAGCGCTTCGTAGGATTGGTTGTCAGCTTGGCCTTTGGTCTAATGACAGTGTCTCAAGACTCCACAAAAACAGGGCGAGGGCCTCCTGTGTGTCAGGCATTGTTGCGGCTGACAGGGGTTTAAGGTGCTGCTCTGCCTTTCACCCACTGCGTGATTGCAGAGTACTCACCTGTTCTGTGCTGCAGTTTCCTCACCCCTGAAGCAGGACAGTACAAACCCTCCCTCACAGGATGGGTAAGAGGATGAACTGAGCTGAGGCCTGTGAAGCGCCTCGTGTGTGTCTGGTGCGGACGAGGACACCGGATTAGTTTGCTGGGGCTACCACAGACCGGATGGCTTAACCAGCAGCGCATCGCACAGCTCTGGAGGCTGGAAGTCTGAGATCAAGGCGTTGATGGGGCTGGTTCCATCTGAGGCTGTAAGGCAGCACCTGTTCCGGGTCTCTCTCCTTTGGCATGTAGGTGGCTGCCTTCTCCCTGTGGCTCTTCATATTGTCTTCCCCCTGTGCCTGCCTGTGTCCAGACATCCCCCCTCTGAAAAAAATACCAGTCTTATTGGGTTGAGACCCACTCGAAAGACTTCATCTTAACTGAATTACTTCTGTAAAGATCCTGTCTCCAAATAAGGTCACACTTGAAGGTGGGAGGAGGTTAGGATATCAGCCTATGACTTTTGGTGGGAAGACAAATTCAACCTGGAACGAGCAGCTCTAGGGTCTAGAGCAGAACACTGGGAATCTTGGTCATTATTGTCACCAGGTCTTTGTGAGCTTTGACATGTCACCCTGCCCCAAGCCATGGCACTGATTTCCTGGAAAAGGGGACAGCAAAGTCTTTCCTGCCTCAGACACGATGGTGACACTCCTGTCCATCTCCCAGCGCTCTATCCTGGACAGGTCAATGTGCCAGCAGTCTCTGGAGTGCTGGCCAGCTTCTGCCCTCTAGGGCCATTCCTGTTCAGCAACTTCTCCCTCCTTCTAGGAGGTTGAAAATTTCATTTATTATATTCATTTACTTAACCACCACTTCTATCATGCTTACAATGTGCCAGACATTATTCTAAGCGCTTTACAAATATTAACTCATTTAATCCTCCTAACAACCTTATGAGGCAGGTACTGTTATTACCTCCTAGATGAGGAAATGGAGACACAAGGAAGTCATATAACTCACCTGAGATTTCATGATTAGTAAGTCGTAGAGCTTGGCTTTGAAGCCCTGTGGAGTTTTGTTCTGAACAGCTACACTATGAAAAGGAAGTCAAGTGGCAGGACTATAAACTTTGGTATCAGAGAAATATGAACTTGGATTCCAGCTGAGGGGCAGTAGAAATTTCCACCACTGCCTGTTTCGTCTAAACCTTTTCTGAGAAGAATGGGCTCATCCTGTACTTCTCTTCATCACATTCCCTTGTGTCATGCCAGGCTTAGCTGATTGGACTGGGGTGGACATGTGACTTAAGGACACCCCATCTGTTGGCTGAGACCCATGATTTGGATGCCCAATCAGATTTCATTCTCAGACATTTGGCTAAGATGCTTGAGCAGTGACCATGGGAGCTGAAACCTTTAGTCAAAAGGTGTTGTTGGGCTGGAAGGGTCGTTTTGGGTCATGTGCACTCCGGGGTTAGAAGGCTCTGGAGGACAGGTGTGGGCAAATGGAGGACTGGGTTCAGAGATGGAGAGAATGGAACAGGGCACAGAGAGATACAGAGATCCCTTGTACTAGGGTAGAGATTGTCCCCAAGACACACACACACACACACACACACACACACACACACACACACACACAGTTGGTGCTTCTCCCCTTCATTGGGCAGGCACCCCATCCCTCAATCCCTCAAGATCCTGTGAGTGTTGGCTTCTAATGCCTTATAGTTGGTCCTTCTTCAGAGAAACCCTTGACTTAATGACTTCCCGGCCACGTTGGTTAGTTCCCCACCCTCGGCCACCAGCTGCCAATGACTGACTTACATGGGGTACAGAAAGCCAGCTTCCTTTATTCAAGAGGGAACCAACTTTGTGTTTCCATTCATGCTCTTGAGCTCCCTGTGAGATCAGGCTGAAGCTTGGTTTCCACCCAAGCTGGTTTCCACCTTGCTTAGCTCTCTTTTTTCCACTTCCTTGTCCTGCTTCCTTCTCTCTCTTTCTCCTGAAAGCCCCTTCAGTAAGTCATTTACACAAGAATCTCCCATCTCAAGGGCCAGATGGATTCCCAAGAAAAAAAGAGATACTGTTGTCCATAAGATTTCGTTTTGTTGTGTTTCCTATCCCAAAATGTTGGGTCATCTACTTTCTTTATAGTAACCCCTCTTTGCTTGAGTTAGCATGAGATCTCTGCTTCTTGCAGCAAAACAAGTCCAAATTGTGTGAACTTGGTAAAGTTAACTCAACCATTCTCAAGTTCACTCCATTAGGAAAATGGTACCCATTATTCTTATGATTTCAGTGCTTGCTGTGGTGACTTACTAAGAGAATGCATGTGACAGCTGCCAGCATTGTGATTGGCTTAGAGTAGGCACTCTATTAATGACTTCCCTTTTCTTTCATAATATTCTCTTCCTCCCTGTTCAAGTCAATTCAGGGGGAGCACAAGGAGAAATTACATCAGAGAAATATATCATATATCAGCACGACTTTCAAAGCAACATGGAAATGTGGGTGTTTGGAAAGGTAATGATTTAGAGTCCCAAAATTCCAATTTCAACTCTTTAGCCCATTGCTTCTCAAATTATTATTAAAAAAAAATTTTTTTTTCAACGTTTATTTATTTTTGGGACAGAGAGAGACAGAGCATGAACGGGGGAGGGGCAGAGAGAGAGGGAGACACAGAATCGGAAACAGGCTCCAGGCTCTGAGCCATCAGCCCAGAGCCTGACGCGGGGCTTGAACTCACGGACCGCGAGATCGTGACCTGGCTGAAGTCAGACGCTTAACCGACTGTGCCACCCAGGCGCCCCATCAAATTATAATGAACATATAAGTCGCCTGGGGATTTGTTAATATGCAGGCTCTGGATGGAGCCCGGGATGCTGCCTTTGTAACAGCTCTAGGCAGTGCCCATGCTGCTGGGCTTTGGAATAGCACAACTTTGAGTAGCAAAACTTTAGTCTGTCTTTGGTTCCAGAGTGATATTTTTTTCTTCCCCAAACAGAAAACCTGAATGGCAGGCTCTTCCCTTTCCGTTTTATTTTGCATGTCTTGTGAGATGTGGTTCTTGCCAATAAGGAGGTCTCAGTGGTTGAGGTGTCCTTTGGAAAGCTGTCCTTTGTAAAGTAGAGCTAAGTGTAGGACATATGGAGGCTGATGGGGGCACTTGCTCCTGGAGAAAGGTGTAGTGGAAAAAGTCAGGGAGGTCTCCTTGGAAGAGATGGGCTATTAGTCTATCACTCTGTGTAGATACTTCCTGATTCCTATCTTTCTGCTCCTTTAAGCAAGGACCACGCACTAGAAACACAGGGCTGCTGTGATGTCACTGTTGCCTGCACTCTGGTCCAGGTGCCCTGCCGTCTGAACAAGACTGTCCACACCTGAGCCCAGCATATCCCTTTGGTCATGGCCTTGGGCCTCCCGCTCCCTACATGTTAGAAATCCTAGCCTGCCTGTCCATGATTCAGGGCCTGTTTTTACACTGCATTTATAAAGAGAAGTTCAGGGAGTTCAAGATACAAGAGAAAAATTTGTGTTATTTCTACAACATTTACTGCAATTCCCCCTTTTATTATAATCCTGGACAAGTCCTTGCAAACATTCCCCTTTCCACACTGAGATTAATTTTCCTTATTCATGGCTGCCAGCAACGTAGGTAGGTTTCTTCCATCTGCTCATTTTTCCTTTGCCATTCTCCTTTTTTTGCCCCTCTTCTTCCCTCAGGGTTCGGAGAGTGGAGGCGTTGTCTCAGAAAGGCCACTGTTGGCCGGAGTAGGGGGAGGGAAGTCTGTTGCTAAGCCATCTTCTGTTGGCACATCTGGGAGTTTTCACTTATAGTCTAGAAGTAACTGGACAGAGAACAGGTCCTTAATTGATGAGTCCTTTCCTTAACTTATGTTGAGAATGTGCCAGAGATGTGCCAGGCCCTGCTCTCGGTGTCACGGACACAGCAGTAATCAGGCAGGGTTCCTAACCTGACACACTAGCTGGGCATGTTACATGTTCCTTATCAGTGGGGGCACCTAACACACACACACGTGTGTATATACACATGCATGTACACACACACACTGATCTTCACCCTCCTCAGTCTCACTGTCTTCAGGGAACGGCCTCTGTCCCAGGCCCAAGGAGAACAAAAGAAATTCCTAGAAACATACCTCACACCGACGAGCATGGCTATTATCAAAAAGATAAGAAATAACAAGTGCTGACAAGGATGTGGAAAAAAAGGGAACCTTGGTATACTGTTGGTGGGAATGTAAATTGGTGCAGCCACTGTGGAAAACAGTATGGAGGTTCCTCATTTATTTTTAAATTTCATACAATCCAGCAATCCCACTTCTGAGTATATATCCAAAGGAACTGAAATCGGGATCTTGAAGAGATATCTACACTCCCAGGTTCATTGCTTTATTATTCACAAGAGCCAAGATAATGAAACAACCTGATGTCTGTCAAAGGATGAATGGAAAAAGGTGTAATATATAGCAATATTATTCAGCCTTAAAAAAGAAGGAAATCCTGCCATTTTTGACAACATGGATGAACCTGGAGGATATTATGTTAAGTGAAATAAGCAAGACAGAGAAAGACAAATATTGTATGATCTCATTTCTATATGGAATATAAAACAGCCAAATCCATAGAAGTAAAAAGTAGAATGAAGGTTGCCGAGGGTGGGGGCAGAGGGAAATGGGGAGATGTTGGTAAAGGGGTACAAAGTTTCAGTTATGCAGGATGAGTACGTTCTGGAGATCTAACGTACAATAATATGACTCACTATATTGTGTACTTGAAGTTTGTTAAGTAGATCTTAAGTGGGCTCACCACACACCAAGAAGAAGAAAATGGTAACCCTGTGAAGTGATGGACATGTGAATCAGCTTGACTGTGGTGGTCGTTTCACAAGTTATCTGTATATCGAAACATCAAGTTGTACACCTTAAATACATACAATTTTAATTTGTCATTTATACTTCAGTAAACCTGTCTAAAAAAAAAGCTAATACACTTCAATAACTTAAATCTGGAGACATTTTGAGAACAAATAAAGTGAGAGCCACAGGGAAGGTTTGGTATCATCGGTCAAAGAAGCCAAAATGCTGGGGACTTACTTGATGTGGGAGAGGGGACAAGCATCCCCTGGAGGATCTGGCGCCTCGGAGGAAGAGTGCTCTTGATAGGTGGCCATGAGTTAGATCTGGGCACGGTGTGCTTAAAGACAGAATTCCACGCACCACAAGGAGAGGCTCTTGCCTGAAAACTGATGGTGAATACAGACAATGCTCCAATCCCTGTGGAAAATGATTGCACTCAGCTCCCTAAATTCTGTGTTTCTCCATATTTATATATGCTGTTACCCAGTGAATACCTGATTAAGGAATGCAGCTGCCAAATGAATACATTTGTTGCTCATCAAATGGCACCATAAAGCCAGCGATGATGGGGCTTATTAAAAACCTTCTTTCACTCAGTGAAAAATCCCCCACATGTCCCAGCCAGTCTCAATATCGCAGCTAATGAAATGGGTAACCAATACACAAAGAGATGTATTCAAGAGCAAATTAACTGCCTCAGGAATATGCATCATAAAGATTGCAGCCTGGAAAATAAATAGACAGTGTATTGGACAAATTGGCCTCGTGTTTAAGTGTTGATGGGTTGGAAATATTGGTTTAGCTTCTCGATAGAAGCAGGCAGTATGGGATCCTGGAAGGCAAACATTAGCAATGAAAAATCAGGCTGGGGACCTTCTAATTAGCTAGAACTGGGGAAAGGTGTGAGGAGTGACAAACATTTATTGAGCCACTTCCTGAGAGCCAGCCAGGCCTCGTGCTGGCCCTTTATGTATGTTGCCACTTAGTCCTTTTGTCGCCCAAAAAGGTAGGAGCCCTAGATTTTTGGCTTCACCTACCTGTGACCACATGATGAGATTACACAAAGAGATTTTGTTTTCTCTGTCTGTGCAAACTATTAGTGCAAAGCTTCTATCAGATTCTTTAAAAATACCTCCTTTAAATTGTCCCTGGGTACTACCAGTCTCCTGAGCCCTTGCTCATGATTAAAAAAAAATTTTTTTTCCCTTTGTTTCTTCTGCTCCAAATTCTTGTCCTGCTATCCCACTGCCTACTCTGCCTTGATTCTTTTCTGGGAAGCTTCCAGATCAAAGGGAAGCAGCAACCTGAAGGCTGAATGACCATTCCTACTGTGGCTCCTCCAAGACCCGAGGTTGAGTATTAACACTCGTATCCCAGTCTCTAGATGCAGGAAATACACACACACACACACACACACACACACACACACACACACACACTCTAAGGGGGAAGGCAGTAGTGTGGGTTTCAAGTCATGTGGATGTGGGCCCTGTGATCTGGGACAGGCTACCTGATTCTCTTGAGCCCCTGTTACCCCACAGGAGAGGTAGATGATACTGCCTTCCTCAAAGGTCAGTTTGGAGGAACCGATGAAATAACGTGTAGAAGATTCTAGAGTCCTGATCTACTGCATGATTTTCATAGGCCTTCCTTCTTTCAAGAAGAGACAGCCATGGAGTTAGTTGAAGGGAAGGTCACTGCAGCTGTGGGGCCCTGCCTCCCTATGAGGGACTAAATGAGCTGACTTAATGTGCGGGGAGACCACAGGGAGACAACACCAGCAGCCCCACCTGCTGGAACACGTGCCCTCTGTGCTTGCTTGGGCAGCATTTTCATGATTATGCTTATTGTTTTATATTAATATATTTAATATAATGTTATTATATTTCGTTAGTTTGAGCCTGATTTTTATGATTGTTTTAAAGAAAAACTAGTGAATTGTTTAGACATATCCCCTGATCCATTACAGGCTAGCCAACAGTACATTTCCATTTGAGGTTAACAGACTCTGAAGACCTGTAAAAGGGCTGTGCACCTCATGTATTTGTTGGTGCATGTTCTAGATTGGGCTCCCCCAGAAGCAGACAAAGATATGCATGCGAGTAGTTTTTCTGGGAGGGGATCTGAAGAGGCAACCAGGAAGGTTGGACAGGGAAGGGAATGCATAGGCTGTCTTATTGAGCAGGTTACTGCTATTGGCCACTGGGAACTCCTGATGGGCAGTTTAGAACATACAGCATGGTTATGCCCCCCGAGGGCCGAGGGAGCTGGGGTGTTTTTGCGCTAACTTTGGTGAGTTGTTGCTTGAAGGCTATTCCTGGGGACATTTATTCTCCAGCACTTCTAGCCTGCACACAGGGGATACTCAAGGGAGGGATGCAGGTACTTGCACTAGGAAGCCATCACCTTGCACAGGAGTGGCGAGTGCCGAGGGGATGTGGGTAAACGCTGATGGTGTCTATGCAAATTTAAAAATCTGGGGTCCATAGCACATCCTACATTTTCAGTGATGTGTTTCTGTATTTGTCTGTCTTTTGCTACAAGCTATGAGCTGTCTGAGGACAGAGCCATCTCTTGTTTTCATCCCCACTGTCCTGCAAACAACTGCTGACTGACTGACTGAATGATTGAGGGAATGAGCGATTGAAGACTTGAAAACACAACAGGACTGAGATTGCAAATCAAATGCCTGCAAGAGCCTGGAGGGTCATGAGTCAGAGAGGCAAAAATAGATCCTGCTTTTGAGATGCTCACAGCCCAGGGGAGGCAGACCCTACTCCATGACAACGCAAATGTTTAGGGTCAGTGGCGTTCCTTTACCTCCTGGGCATGGAGCTTGACTACATTTCCCAGACTCCCTTGAAATTAGGTGAGATCACGTGATTGAGTTCTGACCAATGGAATGTGGGCAATATAGACCAATTCCCAGCATGGTTTGCAAAATTTCCTATGCAGTTCTCAACTTTCTCTCCTTTTCACCATCCACTGGATACATGGAGAGAACTCCAAGCACTGAGAGGAGGGTGGAGCCACAAGAGGGAAAGAACCTGGGTCTCTGAATGACTGCCCAGAGGAGAAATTTCCACAATTCTAGCTGACCTGTCTTGTATCCTGATGTCACTGAAATGGGTTGTTTTTTACATCAGTTCCCTGGTCTGACTGACATAGTGCCCTAAGGGAACATGTCAGGAAGAATGCTTTGGGAACTCCTTGGCCTTCTTAGAGGAAGGCTCTCTGCTGGGGGAAAGGTCAGACTCCTACTCAGGGTTCATTAAGGAAGCTGTAGGCTCTCTGCCAGGACAAGAGAAGTATGGAGCTGGGGAGTTGGGCAGATGTGCTTCCACGTATGTTAAATTAAACCCAGTCAAATGGATTTTGTGACGCTCTTTGGGGAGGACAGAAAGAACTTCAGGCAACAATACTTACCCCAAATTGTTGGTGAGAATTGCATTTCTCATCCTCCAGGGATTCTTGGTATGATACATCCCAATGGCGTAGGGTCAATTCTACTCCTTCTGGGGTAGTGAAAGACTATGAGTTACTTGTGGAAAATGGTTCTACTTCTGAGAGCCACTTTTCCTGCTCACTGTGTGAACAGTTAACAGTGGCACTGAAGTTCACAAGGCAAGCAAAGATCACTAAGTTTGAAGCTCTACCATCAACTTCTTTCCTGCCCTGGGAGATCTGGGACAAAGAGTGTATATTCTCCTCTTGGTGCATATCTGCTTCAGAAGGAAAGGGGAAGTGGTTCAGTCCCTCATCATTTGAGGCGAATGTGTCCAGCCTCTTTGCTGAATGTTTACATTATCTGTATGTAGGGAAACCAAGAGGAGAATTCAGAGAATATGGTCCTGCTTTCCTCAAGGATCATATTACAAGATTCAGCAACTAAGTGAGGCTCACCCTCATAAGATGAAGGTTCTCAGGGCCTTCAGAGCCTCAGAGCCTCAGAGCCTATGGGGGCTGGAGAGCAGGTGTGGAAATCAAGGCAGCTCCTGAGGGTAGGAAGCAGAGTCCCTGGGAGATGGGATTAACCTCTATATTTTTAAAAGTTACTTTGTACCTCTGCTCAAGATTTAAGTTCCAGAGAGAGAATCCAGCTATAGAAAGCATGAGACAGCACAGAGGACTCCCAGAGACATTTAGTCTTGTAGGGCTCCCCAAAATTTTCTAAGGAGATGCTCAGTTTTTGCTGATGCTACTGCTGGCCGAGAGAAGGTAACCTTTGCCATTCTCATAAGAGTCATTATAGTCTCCAGGTGTGCTCCCCAACCCCCTTATTATTCTGGACACTCTGCCAACAAACCAGTAAAGTGCAGCTGTAGTGCCCTTCTGAGTGATGGCTGTGAACCTGGGAGATCCGGAGGTGAATTTTCTAGACATAGCTCACTCAGCAGGTCCAGGCGTCGGTGCTGCCTGAGGTCTATTCCTGGGTGGGAATTGGCTTTAGTCCTATTTGATTCTTCCTTCCCCCAACAGGCAAACAGCTCATCATGTAGGGCCTTTTTGTTACAGACTGTGGCAGCTCCACTGCCAGGTACCTCTGTGTCTCTTAAGATTCAATAATCCCTAAAAAATAGTAATAATAAAATAAAAATAAAAATGAAATAGTCCCAAGGCAATATTTGAGCCTAGACGTGAGAGTGGTCGGGGCGGTGATGGCCCCTGCCCATGATGAGAGAGGGGCATCTGCAGGGATGTGGGTGACCAGATTATTCTGAGAGGAAGCCCCTTTTCTGGGGTCTCCAAGTGACTAGGGACAACAATTTCAGAAGAGCAGCAAATTCCAACCTCTCTGAACAAAGAGGCACTGGATTAGCTTGTTGAATGCATCAAAAACAAGTCTTGAGATCTTAATGTTTCACCAGGGCCTTCTAACACTTCATTGTTTGGTCATCTGGGCTGTGCCATCAGGAGGCAGTCATCTCACTGCACACAGACTAATTTCTGCCTATGGGCCAGGGTGGAGCTTCTAGAACAGAGAAAAATCAAATCAGAGCACAGTTCGCCATGGGAGGGAGAAGGAGAAGGTTTTAAAAGGTGATGTTTTACTCCCTCTTTAAATGTTCATTAGTGTGCTATCCAAAGGCTTATTTACCTCTTAAGGCATTTATGAAGCGTTTTCAATGTGTGAGGCATTGGAGGGGTGGATGAAAACACACATAAGGTATGAGCCTCACTCCCAAAGGAATTATAAACTAGGGGTAGTGATAATAGGTAATGTTCATGTGCTATATAGTTTGGAAGGCTTTTTTGGTGAATATTGTAATGCCACTGATTATAAGTACTGTTGAACAGTCAGCATTTTTCCCGAGTGCATCAGGAAACTGAAGCTCCGAGAGGGCAACAATTTGACCAAGTTCATGCTTCATACAGCTTGTCAGAAAAGAGACTAAATTTGAACTTGGATTCTTTGTCTAAATCTCTTGCCTCTTTAGCCAAGGAGACAGACACACATGGTGAAGTGATATGAGGGACTGTATGAATATTAGAAAAGAGGAAAGAGTCTCCAAGATGCAGGGATTTTTTAAAATGTTTTATTTATTTTTGAGAGAGAGAGAGCGCAAGCGGGGTACAGACAGAGGCGATGGGGACAGAAGATCCGAAGCAGACTATGCCCTGAGAGCAGCAAGCCAAGTGCAGGGTTTGAACTCACAAACTGCAAGATCATGACCTGAGCTGAAGTGGGACGCTCAACAGACTGAGCCACCCAGGTGCCCCAAAGATGCAGGAATTTTTAAATGTTTTTTAAACGTTTATTTATTTTTGAGACAGAGAGAGACAGAGCATGAACGGGGGAGGGGCAGAGAGAGAGGGAGACACAGAATCAGAAGCAGGCTCCAGGCTCCGAGCCATCAGCCCAGAGACCGACGCGGGGCTTGAACCCATGGACCGCGAGATCGTGACCTGAGCTGAAGTCGGACGCTCAACCGACGGAGCCACCCAGGCGCCCTGATGCAGGAATTTTTAAAGACAGATGAGGTGTACTGGTGTGCTTGGGGTCTTCAAGCAATGAAAAAATTATGGTCAAGCTGCTCTACATGGGAAAATGAGAAAGATTATTTTTTAGAAATTTGAAGAGGAAAAGAGCAAGGAGGAGGAGGACACTGAGGAGGAGGTATGGAGAGAGAAGCCTTCAAGATGGTTTTTGTCTGGGGACCATTTAAGGTGATAGGATAGCTCCAATGACTTTTAAAAGCAGCCATGCCTAAGTGCTGTTTTATTCACTTGCTGTTTTGTATTATGTGTCTCCTGGCCATGGCCTTCCAACATCTTTGGCAAAATGTTCTACATTCTTGCTTTTTTATCAGTGGGATTTTGAAATTGAAGATGGGATTATTTTCACCTGTGGATCAACTTGGTGTAGAACAAAGATGGCATGTACAGAAGCAGGAATCCAGAGGCTGAGGTGAGCATCCATTCATTTATTCATCCATCTGTCCATCCATCCATCCATCCATCCATCCATCCATCTATCCATCCATCATCATCCATCATCCATCATCCATCCATCCGTCTATCCATCATCCATCATTCACCACCCCTCCCTCCATCCATCAGCCATCCATTCACAATCATCCATCACTCACCCATCCATCTATCATCCACCATCCATCATTCATCATCCATCCATCCATCCGTCCACCATCCATCCATCCATCCATCACCCATCCACCCATCATCCATCCATCCTCCATCCATCCTCCATCTGTCCTTCTATCCACCCACCCACCCATTCACTAATTCATTTATTCAAATACTCATTGAGCATCTACCATGTACTTGGCTCTGCTCCGGGTACTGGGGATACTATAATGAATAACAGACAGATACCCCTTTCCCAGGAGCAGCCAATAAGTATGAAAATCAGACCATAGTAAAGCAACTGAATAGATTACCAAGATAATTTCAGACTGTGATAAACACCATGAAGACAATAAAACAGGGTGATGTTATAGAACAGTGGCTCTCAAAGCTTTGCTCCTAGACTAATGGCATTAACACAACCTGAAAACTTGTGCGAAATATACATTATCAGGACCCACTCAGACCTATTGAATTAGAAACTCTGAGGAATGGGACCCAGCAATCTGTATTTGAAGCCCTCCAGGTGAATCTGATACATGTTCAAGTTTGAAATCCACTGGTATAGAGTGACAGTGTGGTTGCCTGAGGTAGGGTAGTCCGAGAAGGCTTCTTAGAGGAGGTAACCTTTGAATTGAGATCTCAATGATAAGAGTTTAGTTGTGTAAACCTAGAGATATATCTTCCAGGCAGAGAGAATAGCAAATGAAAAGGTCCTGAGATAAGATCAAAGTTGGGGGCCTTGGGAGACTGAAAAAAAAAGGCCAGTATGGTTGGAGTGTCGTGTACAGTCATGCAAATTCATGATGACAGACAGTGCTAGGAATGTTCTGGTTGCTCTTTGGATATTCATTCTCTTTTTTATAGAAATGTGATCTTTGCACATTTGCATTGGAAGCTACATATTGGGATTCTTTTTGAAAGTAAAATAATTAATTTAAATCTTACTAGTAATACATATATAAATTTTCCTCATAAATGGATTTCTTGGCTTCTTATGAAGCTGCAGTTTGTCTTGGGAAGATTGCAGTGGGCTAGGAGGCAAGAGGATTGGGATCTAATTCTGTCACACTCTGTTCACTGCTGCTGACCCCATCTGCAGGGTGAGGAAGGAGAGCTGGTCTGTCTCCTGAAAGAGAAGACTGCTGGCATCTCCTTGAGGGGCAGTCTAGTTGTCCTTCATCCCCCTCACCTCCTTTTCTTCTTGCTGATTTGACATTGGATGTATGTGCCTGGGGCAGGGCAGGAGGAAAGAGGCAAACGGGTTCCCTTGGAATTACCACCTATGTCAAATGGTGTTTTGGAAATCTGCTTTGAATATACAGTAATTCTGGGAGCTGAATTCCATGCTCTCAGTGGCAGTTTTCTTCATAGTTATTGCTCTGCTGCTGAACCCAAAAGTTTTATTTCTTGCAAACAGACACCTGATGAAAAGAATAGTAAACAGAGCTGCACAATCAGGGGCATGGCATTTGGACTTGACGCTGCAGGATTGGGGAAGGAGGGAAGGGAACAACCTGGATCTTCTCCGGGGAGCCTGTGAAGTGCATTGGGAAGACTCTTGGGTGAATCCTTTAAGCTGGGTGCATTGTCAGGCCTCTCTGAGCCTCTGTTTCCTCATCTGCAAAATGGGGATGATGCCTCTTATACAGTATTAAATAAGATGACATGTTCCAGGTGTGTGGCACACAGTAGGTGCTCAATAAATGTCTGTGCTTGTCTTCCATCCCTCCCCTGGGAGCAAGGAAATGTCTCTCCTCCATAGGCAGCGGCCAAGCCCCTCTTTGCCTACAACTCTCCTGGTTTGTTTGCTTGTGTAGTAATTAGGCACAGCAGCTAAGAGTATTCAAACCTGCAGCATTATCTTTTCCCCAAGCTGCTTCAGTTGATAGAGGGTTTGGTGGTAGATGACAGCTTGTTTATCCAGGGAGGCTATAAAATATTCTGTCGAGTGAACACACAGAAAAGCTCATTTGTCTTGTCTTTTGTCTCCACAGCTACATAGTTCAGAAGGGATGCTCTCGTCCCATCTTACTGACTGCTTTCTCCTCTGAGCATGCTCACAGACCCTCTTCTGCCCACCCTAGGCCCTCCCTCCCACCACGCTGCCTCTATAAGAGCATCCATCATGATGCCTCTATTGACCACTCCCAACTCAGACTGCTCCCCTGAGCTTTATACTGGACACTACCGCCTGGATGTCCACAGGCCTGTCTGCTCCCTTCCCTTGCTGCTTCCCTTCTCTGGATCTCAGCCCTCAGCGGCACTGGCCACCCACCCTCCCTGAGCCTGAAGCCTGGGAGTCCATCTTGGGCACCTCATTCTTTCTTGCCACCGTATCCCTTCACCCATCAGGTCCTGTCCACGTTCTCTCTCAAATCTCTCTCCTGACTGTCCTTCCACTCAGCCCCAACCACCAACCCCCCGTGGAGGGCTCCCCCTCCACCCCCCGTATGGCTGCAGCCAGGGGTCTGGTTCTGGGGCACACACTGAGGTGTGTCAGGCCTGCAGTCCTGAGGACAGGTGGAGGGAGGGATTTGTGATCGTTCCCAGAGGTCATGGGGTGGGGGATGGGGACATAGGAGGTTGGGGGGGTGAGGCAGGAAAGGAGCTCAGGTTTTTGAGAAAAACAAATAAACCAAAGCAAGCATTCTGGCCTTCAGTGCTGGTCCCAGCACATGTTAGCTGTATGATTTCTGACAGCATTTAAAAGCTCTTTGGAGCCCAATTTCTTCAGTTCTGAAAAGGCACCTATCATTCCTACCTCAAAAAGTTGCTATGAAGTTTGGATGAATGAACCCATATATATGGTAGATAGTAGAGGTTTGATCAGTGTCAGGCTTTTCTCCCTGTCTTTCACTTTGAACAGTACTTTGTAGTTCTCAGCAGTCTTTCTTAGATCATTCATTCATTCCATACATGGATTGTGTGCCTAATATGATCTTGGCCAGTTATGGTGCTGGGGTGTAGCGGAGACAAGACAGGCTTAGTCCCATATCCCCTAGACTTTACATTTTTGGTGGGGAAGACAGACCAAAAGCCGGTAACACATAAGTAATATAGTATCAGGTAGTCTTAAGAGCCATGATGAAAAATCAAGCAAAGTAAAATAGGAGTGATGGGGACTGGAAAATCCCTGGAGCTGAGATCTGTGGAAAGGAGTCAATAAACAAGCCAAAGAATAATTAAAATAATTTACTGACTGTGGTAAGTGCTGGGAGGGAAGTGAGCATGGTTATGTGACACCACAGGCAGGTTGACGGAATTAAATACTAAAAGGGTATGGGAAGTGACTTGTATGACGATAAGTGACAGACATTCAATGATGCATTCTTTCCCCCAACAGCTCTCTTTCCTGTACCTTTAATTTCTTCCTCTAGTGGATCCCTCCCACCAGCATTTACTCGCATGAAGGCTTCTTGTGCTTAGAACATACCTCTCTGCCTCAAACTCCAGGCTTTTCTCCAGCTGTGATCCTACCTGATCCCCTCCAGAGCAGACCTTTCCAGAGTGGTCTACACTTCCAATCTCCACATCAACTCCTCAGTTCATCCTTCAACTCCATCACTCTGGCTTCTGCCCCTAGAAGGATTCCAGAAACTGCTTTCTCTGCAGTCACCAGTGACTTCCAAGGTCATGGTCACTGTACCCTTTGAGTTCTCACAGCCTGTCTCCTGGCCATATTCAATATTATTCTTTCTATAGGTCCAACATGCACACCACCTCTTCAACTTTGTTTCCCCCACCTCTCCTTACTCCTCCTCAGGCTTCTTTGCTGACTTCTCTCCCCCTGTTGGTTCCTTAAATGTTGGAGTGTCCCAAGGTTCCATCCTGGGTCCCCTTCTCTTCTCTCCCTATACATTATCCCTGGGAAGGGTTCAAGTCTCCCAAATTCCTATCTTCAGCCCAGTTTGCCCACCTGAACTCCTGGCCTATATTCTCAATTCATTTTTGGATGCCTCCACTTGGAAGTGCCATGGACATCTTGAACTCAACAGTTCTAGACTGGAATTCACCAACACCTTCCTCCACCCACCCTGCTCTTCCAACCTGCCCATGTTAGTGGGTTTCACTAGTACCCACCTGTAGCACAAGGCAGAGCCTTGGAATTCACCAGTTCCCCTTGAGCCCTCCCTCACCCCCATATCTGCTGGCCATCAAATCCTGTGGATTCTGCCTACTGAATGCTCTCAGAAGTATCCTTCTGCCACCACTTCCTCTGCCCCCTCCCTAGCCCAGGCCTCCAGCACCTCTTGTCTTGACCACTGCAGAGTTTCCTCTTGGTCTCCACTGTTGTCCCCTCTGATCTATCCTGCACACAGCAATCGGAGTGATCACTCAAACATGCAAACCCGATGGTGCTCACTCTCCTGACTAAAGCCCTTCAGGGCTCTTCCTTCAGTGTTCTGAAGCCCAGAGAGGAAGAGCGATTTGCGAAGGCTTCCCAGCAAGTCCAGCGTGCTTCATACTAAAGCAGAACAGCTCTCCTCTTAGCCATGATTGGAAGGAAACGTGGCATCAGCAAGGACCCTTCCCCATAGATTTGGCTCTTTCTGTTGCTGAAATCAGAAAGATGAGCAAGTGGTAAGTCTTCCCGGAAAAGGGATGGAAATAATGCCGGATCTCTTTGCCTTTGCCTTGGACTTCTGAGGCTGAGGCCCTGGTGTCACATTGGCTTTTTCCGTCACCATTCTAGACCCCTTACAGTTCTGCCTCAGCTTTCCCCTATGCCACCTCTAATACAGATCCTCACTGACAGGCACTCCTGTCTGCTGTCTCTGATCTGAAATAGTTTGAGTTTCTCAGTGGCTGTTGGCACAACCTGCCTGGGCATAGGTCTGGCTAATATTTGAGAGTAGGAGTACTCAGGCAAGGTGGCAAGTCCTTGTACGCTGAGCTGAGATGGGGTTGATGCCAGGCCAGGGTCAGTCAGTGAGCCTTTGGCCACAGACTGGACTGTTAACCAGGTCATAGACTAAAGCCCTGACTCTGGCCACAGCCTGATCTTGGCTGTGGACAGGATCCTGACCCTGGACCCAGACACAGCTCCAACCCTGCTTCTAGACTTAGCCTTGATTCTGGTAATAGACTGAGCACTGATCCTCATCTAAGACTGAGCCCTGACCCTTGCCACAGACTGAGCCTTGATCCTGGTCCCAGACTGAGCCTGACTCTACTTCTAGACTGAGCCCTAATCCTGGTCCCAGGCTGTGCTCTGACCATGGACTAAGCCCTACCCACCTCACAGACTAGACCTACAGCTGGGGGCTCATGGTGAGAGTGTAGCCAGCTCAGGGAAAAGCTGTCCCTTTAGAGGAAGGGGCAGGAATGACTTTTCCTGGGAAAAGCAGAACAGGCTCAGGCTCTGGCGTTTTTACACTCATGGATTTGAGGGATCACAGGCCACAATAGAGCCAGGCTCAAAGGACTGCTGCAAAATCACATCTGGCAGAGCTTCCCAGCCATTTTAGCTCCCAAATTATGGGGAGATTATTCCTGTGGCTATCCATCAGGCTGAGATTGAGAACATTTCAGTGAGAAGGTGCTTTAATGACTCTTCAAGGATTTGGGGCCTAATGAAGCACACATCAGAGGACGATTTAATCTTTCCCTCATAAAACCCTCACAATAAGATCAACTTCAGAATCCAAATTCATCCTGACATAAAAATGTAAGATCAAGACAGCCCCGGATCACTGATAATTGTCTGGGGCTAATTGCTGTGGTCTCGGTGCAGGGGAGGGGAGGGGCTTGGGAGAAGCCAAGGGAAGGTGGGTGTGGTAGAGGGCATCCTGGGACATGCTGGGTTGTCCCCTGTGAGGCCCTTGGAAGGAGGACAGTGACACTGGAAAATAAGATAGGAAAAGTAAGTGTGAGCAGTAGACGGTCCTGCTTCCTCTGGTCCTGTAAGGTGGACCTTTTCTCCCCCAGTCCCTCTCCAAGTGGGCTAGATGTCAGCAGATATGCCACAAACACCTGACTCTCAGTGAGCCATGAAGGGGCCAGGAAACCTCTGCTTCCAAGCCAGAAATGTAACAAATAGAGCTTAAGAGAACTGCTAGGGAGAAAACGAGAAGGAGGCTGTGATGGAATGATCCAGGCATCTGTGGGCTGGATCATCATCCTTAGAACTGGCTCACCAGCTCTCTGAGGGTAGAAGCAGAGCACTATGAGTGCAGGCTCCCCTTGTTTCTTCCCACACCTTGCTGCTACCTGGGGTCACACACATCATCAGGCCCAGCTCATCACGAAAGCAACACCACCTTCTTCTCACAAATGCTGAATTTTTGCCCATGTCTTTAGTTGCAGAGATTTTTTTTTCCAGAAATGGTTTTGATGTGAATGAACAGAGCCCTGCCATTGATTTCAAAACATATTTTATAATATAGTAACAAAATAGGGAAACATATTTTATAATAATTAGATGGAAAAAAAATCAAGCAAATTCAGTCAAGCCCTGGTCAGTGCATAGTATAGTCATTTATACTAAAATTACATCCATAATGTACTGCAGAGTCAGAGAAGGTACAAGATAAAGTAATGGGAGCCTCCTCTCATTTTTCTTTGTACTAAAAGAAGATAGCATTCTTTTTCATTCTTTTTTATTTGAGAGAGAGAGAGAGAGCATGCGCGAGCAAGCATATGAGTAGGAGGAGGGACAAAGGGAAAGAGAGAGGGAATTCCAGGCAGGCTCCATGCTCAGTGCAGAGCCCAACATGGGGCTCAATCCCATGACCCCGGGATCATGACCTGAGCTGAAATCAAGAGTTGGATACTCAACCAACCGAGCCATCAGGTGCCCCTAGAAGATAGCATTCTTAAGTAAGACACAGACACCTTAATGGAAACAATTAACAGATTTTACTATGAAAAGGTTTTTAAACTTAAAAAACTTCTATCCAGTGAAACAAAACACAGAGTTAAAAGAAAGCAGACTGGGAGGAAATATTTGCAGGATATTCAACCAAGAACTACTCTATCAAATATATGAAGATTTTCTGCAGATCTGTAACAAAAACACAAAGATGCCTTAGAAAATTAGGCCAACTTCTAGAAGAAGAAAGCTGGACTACAGTGGTGGCCATAGAGGTGGGTTGGTCAGATCTCCCTCCAGAAGAACTTTTGGTAGGGGGAAAAAACAGCTGACTGACAGTCTCAAGCTAAGGCATCTTTGGGTCCACTATGGTGGTCACACTGGGTCGTGCTTCCCCTAGTCTGTTCCCAGACAGTGACAGAGCCCCTCCACTTTGGAAACCACCCCGCTGGTCTGCTGGAGGCTTTCTCAGAGCAGCACTGTGATCCGAGGATCATCCTGCACAATCCTCCTTCTCCCTCTCCTTTGGTAAACATCAGACCTGCATGTGGGTCTGAAAGCTCTCCCATCTCCCCCACCTCCCTTTGTCCCCAGTAAGGCTCTTGCTTGTTCAATCCTGCCTTGGCGTGTGCTTCTCAGAGGACCCCAAATAAAACAATGATAAACCCAAATGTAAAGGATTATTGAATTACACTATGTTGTACACCTGAAACTAATAGAACACTGTATGCTAATTATACTGGAATTTTAAAAAATGCTATTACTTACAATAAGCCTTACTTATAATTAAAGTAGCACATGGGGTGCCTGGGTGACTTAGTTAAGCATTTAACTCTTGATTTCAGCTCAGGTCATGATCCCAGGGTTGTGAAATTGAGCCCCACATTGGGCTCCATGCTGGGCATGCAACTTACTTAAGATTCTCTCTCTCCCTCTTTCTCTGCCCCTCCCCTGCTCATTCTCTCTCCTTCTCTCTCTCGCTCTTTCCAATAAATAAATAGATAAATAGCACAAATTGTGATGTGATACCATTTGCTACCTATCAAACTACGAATATATTTTTTATGTCTTTTATATAATCTTTATGCTCAAAATGGGTCTCAAACTCACAACCCCGAGATCAAGAGTCACATGCTGTACCGACTGAGTCAGCCAGGCACCCCTGACAAATACTCTTAAGGGGTCATTAATACCTTATTTAGTGAGGGGGGAACAGAATGAACCTCTTTCTCGTACTGTGCTGGTGCCAGGAGTATAAAGTATACATATTCACCGATTCAGCATTTCACTTCTGGGAATCTACTCTATAGGATATATGTGTAGATGTACAAAAACATACACAAGCATGATGGCATTATTTACACTAGTCAGAAACTGGAAAATAAGCTGAATGCACATTAATGTGGAATATTTATATCAGTTATGGGGCACCCACACAATATAATTTCCAGCTGTTTGAAAGAAAGAGGTCAAGTATGTGACATGAAAAGATGTTTGTGATGCCAAATTGAATAGAGAGAAAAAAAAATCAGAACTGAAGAATATACTGTGTAATGCCCTTTGAATAGAAAAACCCTTCATTAAATGAGTTTGTATGCATACAAATTGGTGAATCGGTGCAAACATCTGGAAAAGTAGACACTGAATTGCCAAGATCATTTGTCTTTGGGGAGGAGGGTGGGATCGGGTGTAGCTATTAAAGGGGGCCCTCACTTTTCGCTCCATTTCCTTCTTTATTGTTTACATGTTTCAGAGTGAGCATGGATTATTATTTTTAATTAAAATGAGCAATATATAGGAAGAAAGAAAAGAACCCAGAGTGTAATTGCCAGAATGAGGATTGACCCTTTTGGGAGGCCGTGTCCATGTCCCAATCAGTCTGTTCACAGTGCTTGGACCCTCCTGGGAATGCCCGTTAGTGGCTGTGAACAGTGGAAGAATTTTGCTCTCATCCTTGTCTTTATCCTTTAAAATTACTTTTACAAAACTGTTAGCAGGAAGCGACGTTGTTCACCTTGATCCTTGCCTCATGAGCCACACCTGACTCTAAATGTTTTCTTACTCTTCAAAAACTCATGGCTCCCTTCCCCCTGCTCAGTCCGCTGACCTGAAGGCCAAATGTGCTGCTGCTGAAGATATTGTAGGGACACAGCCAAGCTCTCTGGCTTCGGTTTCCTCACCTGTGTCAGAAAATGTTGGATTAAATGGCCTCGGGGTCTGGCTGATGTTTTAGGCCCTGGGGCACTGGCACGCAATTGCCATCCTCCACACACTCTGCTCAGCCCAGCTGAGGTATCAGAGAAGGCCACCCACGGTCCTCGGTCTGACCTTCAGCCGGCTCTTCCAGCCTCGCCTCGCAGCCCCTGTCATCCAATGTCAGCCACTCTGAATGTGTCTCTGTCTCTGCCCTCCCCACGTCCAGCTGCCCAAACCGCCCACACTTTTATGATCTCCTCGTTTGGATTTCCATTGCATTTTCTCTATAGATTGTGTGGTCTGAAGAAGCCAAAATAGCCACTTTGCCCCGCTTCCAATCTGATCAAGCACTTCACATACACTGGGGGGGGGGGGGGGGGGGGGAAGGGGGGGAGACCCTGAACCGACAGAGACTCATAAACCCTGAGACAAACCCAGTCTGTTAGGGTCTCCCAGACAATATATCCTCGAATACTTCCCTTAAGTCTGGCCTCTCTAACAAAGACAGGTTTGTCCTTGGGTCCTGCTATTGTGATCTCTGCAGATACTTTTGTGCATATGATCATCGTGTGAGGAAGTTGCTGTTTTCAAGTCATGAACAAGCGAACGTAAACCCAGTGAGCCAGGGCATTTTGCAGTTGTTTTCCCTGAAATAATTGCTTTGTTTTGAATTTGGTGAGCCAGTTCTTCTGAAGCCTGACTCTCTTGCACTCTTTGCAAGAAAAAGATTTTTTTCCTTTTCTTTTCTAAATACTTCTGTTTCTGAGTCTTCCTTTGACAGATGGGATAACGTACTACATTAATTCGTGTTGTATTCTTGCCTTCCCTATTTCAAGGTGGAGAGGCTTTTGTCTCTCCTGCTAAGGGAAGCTTGCATTGTAGGATTAAAGGAGACATTGCCTGTAGAAGGGTCTCTTTCCTGATTCTGTTATTTTTGATAACCTAGGCTCACTGAGTACAGGGGGTTCTGCAAAGTGGGGAGGGAGAGAGGCCTTTGGTGGAGATAAAGTAGAACCAAGTGGACAGAACTAGGGGGTGGGAGGGTAGGGAGAGAGACAGAGGAAGAGAGAGAGAGAGAGAGAGAGAGAGAGAGAGAGAGAGAGAGAGAGAAAATTCCCAAAGGCCAGGAAGGACATGTTGTTTGGGATTCTGTGAGCAGAAAGGAATCCTGGAGGTAGTTGGATCAAGACAAGATGACTGTGAGGGGGTCCCTGGCATTGGAGGTACCAGTCTGGGAAATTTCTTGAGCCCAGCTTGGCATGGGGGCAGCATTGTCATCTGCCAAGAAGGATCCCCAAGGGCTTGGGCAATATCCTAACAAAGGCAACCAGTGGACCTATGGCCACTGGACATCCCTAAAGTTGGCTCTATGAAGATCCTTGTGACCTTCACAGGATCCTGGGGGACAAGAAAGGAACCCCACATGTGAATTTCCTGCCAGCTCTGTAAGCTGGGACTTGAGATAGGTGTAGAGAAAATAAAATTATTGTGACATTTCTTGCCTTTCTGAGCTTAACACCCACTACCATTTCTTCCAGGATTTAGCACCATCTCTCTTGTATTGTCCCCAACCTGTGTGTCCCCCTCTCCGCACACTTCCTGCCCTCCTCACACCCCACCGCCTTCAGAAAACCCTTTTGTTTGTGTGTCTATCCCACTCCTGATGGTAGGACCCACCTTTATATTCTAATTGTCCACCATGCATGGGGCCTTGTACCTAGTAGGTGCTCAAGAAATGTTGATTGATATGACCTAAGTTGCACTGAATTGTATGTAACCCACCCTCTGCCTCTCAGCCCTACTGCCTGCTTTGTGTCTAGTTAGTATTCAACATGTTTGCAGAACGGAGGAAGGTGACTGTGGTATTCCAAGGTGACCGCTTTGGGGGACACAAGATGAACCTGATTGTGTAAGTTTGGGGGTATTTGTTCAAAAGCGTGTTAGTGACCTGGTTTAGTCACGGGAGACTGGTGAGCAAGGGGCCTGCGCATCTGCGAAACGAGCCATTTTATGCCAACCCTTGCACAGGAGCTGGTGCTGCTTGATCAATTAACCCCACGCCCTTGTCTTCCATCTGTGCTTGGATAGAGACGCGCAGCTCTGCTGTGAGCACAGAAGGTAATAGCCATCCTCGGATGGGCCGCGTGTGCACGGGTAGTTAATGGATTCTTGGGATCCAGAGAGAGGGGGAGAAAGAGAGGGAGAAGAGATCTGAAATCAATGGCTTGCTGTCTGCACGGAGTGGCCGGCCCCACGCACTGCTTGGGAGGACAGGGGGCATCAGCTGCGGCCTCTTGCAAGGGACACCAGCCGACCAGATGGATGGGGCCTGCCAAGGGCTGTCGGGAAGGCTCGTCCTCTATCCTCAGCCTCTGCTCCACTCTCCTGGCAAAGAAATGAGTCCTGATCTGTGCCTAGGGCCACCCAGACACCTGTCAATTGGTGAAAACGAGCTGCTTTAAAAGATGATGTCTGGCCAGCATGAGTATGCTAGCCTCCGTCTGAATTATTTTTTAAACTTGTTTTTAAATAAATGAGGTTATTGGCTACCTGAGCCCATCATACTAGGAATCACACAGCCTGGGCTCAGACCTTGGCTCCTCCACTTGTCAACTATGAGCTCTTGGGTTTACTTAGCCTCTCCAGGACTCAGTTTCTCCATCTATATACTGGGAATAATATTAATACTTAGCTCATAGACCCTTGTAGGGGGTTAGCTAAGGTCATCCGCGGGATCGTGTTCACTCAGTGCTGGATGGTCTTTTACAGATTCAGTGGAAACATTGATGTGTTGAGTAGATGATTTCTGGAGATGTTTGGTCTCTGATTATATAGTGTCTTCCTCCTTCAGTAGACTAACAGCTCCATGAGGATTATAGCTGTGGCTGTCTTGTTTACTGCTGGACCCTGAGAACTTGGCATTGGGAATGGTTCAGAGAAGATACTCAATAAATATCTGTTTCAGGGAGAAGAGAAGAAAGATGATATGGTCATGAGCCAGCGACCCAGGGAGGGCTGAGGCAGCCCTGAGCATTTGGGGTGGTACGTACTAGGTAAAGGTGTCTGGCCATGGTTATGCTGGAGTGAAATCCTGGAACAGGGTTCAAGGGGCCAGTCAGGAACACTGTGTGCAGAAGGGTGATCTGGAAGATCTCTCACTACTGTCTCACTGACTTGGGTGTGTGGGCAGCAGGCCCAGGCTAGCTCAGCATAAGCATCTATCTGTTTGGCTGGGGCAGAGTGTCTACAAGAACGACACCATCTGTAACATACAGGGAACAGTGTCAGCCACGGGATGACAAGTGAGGCCTTCTAGAAACTCACACCAGCTTTGGAGTCATACAAATACGGGTACAGATTCCATTCTCACCTTTGTGCCCTGGGCAAATTATTTAACTCCTAAACCTCAGTCTCCTCCCTATATTCCTAAGAGAGGAACTAAAATGCCAGCCCCACAAGATGGGCAATTGAAATAAAGAAATAACATGTAAAATGTCTAGTGCAGTGCATAGTAGATGCTTAATAAACACTGGTTTTCTTCCCCCTCCCTTTTGCAGATCACTGAAAAGGCAATAACTCATTTTTTGGGGTCCACTTGAAAGAAACAAAGTACTTTGCAGACGTCTTTATTTAGTGAGTGATGGACCCACAAATTCACTGTAGGAATTCAGTGATTATTTTTGAATGCATGGAGGTTTTAAGTTCCTGCGGCTTCTTTGACTAGAAAGTAAAGCCGGCACCAGCTTCTGACAGTCCCTGTAATTACCTTGCAGTGAATCAAGCTAAGGTTTGTCTTTGTGCCTGAGATTGGTGTGGGCTTTACTGCCCCTCACCCTCCACGCCCACATTTGAAGGTGGCAGCTAATTATGATTTATGGTGCTGTCTGCTTGAAGCTGGTCTGCCTGCTTAAGGTAGGGCGGTATAGGTGGCCCCCTTTCCTGTCAGACAGCAGTCAGGAGATTCAAAGATGGCATGGCCCCAATTATTGAAGGGCCCAGCAGCTTTATTATTAAAAATAAATAAAGTCTAGGGATATGCACTAATGCTGGGCTGCTGACAACCTATAATTCTCATGGTGGTGGCAAGATGTATTTTTCTTTCAGAGTTTTGTTAAGAAGTGATTTCCAAGGGGGAGCTATGTACACTGAGGCTGTGAATCAAAGATATCTTTTTTACTCTGTAGGGGCAGAGAAGGGAGGCCAGATGGGTTCCATAACTAATGGGCTGTGCGTGTACTGAGGTCGTTAACCCTTCTCAGACCAACAGGGGATTCTAAATACCAACTCCCTGACCTCCAAGAGAGTCTGTCCATCCATCCATCCATCTATTGAACCATCGATCTGACCATTCATTGATCATCTATCCATCCATTTATCCGCCATGATTCCAACAAGTATTTACCGAACACCTTTCTCAAGATTCTGGAGATAATAGTAATAACAACAGCAATGGCAACAGCTAATGCACACAGAGGTGGATAATATGGTGTCCAGGCTCTAGACTATGCACTTCATCTGATCATCACAACAATGTTTTGAATTAGGGACTGCCATTATTATCATCATTTTACAGATGAAGAAATAGATGCTTCTAGAGGTTACATGACTTAATTGACCTTTCAATCGAATGCATGGTAGACCCAGGAGAAAGTCCAGTCAAGTTGATTCTACAATCCATGCTCTTTCCCACAAAACCCCACTTCCTCCCAGTGTCTCCCTTTGGTCTGGGCCAGACCTCACAAGCCAGCATCTGTGGTATGGGTTCATAGATGTTGCCTAGGTTTGTCACTGGAGTCTCCATCTCTCTTTTGGACTACTTTTTTTTTTTTTTAATTTTTAATGTTTATTTTTCAGAGAGAGAGAGAGAGAGACAGAGTGTAAGCAGGGGAGGGGCAAAGAGAGAAGGAGATACAGAATCCAAAGCAGGCTCCAGGCTCTGCGCTGTCAGCACAGAGCCTGACACAGGGCTTGAACTCACAGACCACGAGATCATGACCTTAGCTGAAGTCAGATGCTTAACTGACTGAGCTACTCAGGCACCCCAGTCTTTTGGACTACTTTTGATCAATTCAATGGGCTTCAGAGAGTGGGGTTTCATGAAAATTCTCTCATTCTTCAATAATAACATTACAAATAGTAATAATGATAGTAACCATAATAGCAGCTAACATGCATTGGGTTATTGCCTCTTAAGTGCTTTACGAGTAGTTAAGTACTTACGCCCTCACATCAACGCTATGATGTTTCTTCATCAAATCCCCATGATTACTCTTATTTTATAGATGAGGAAACTGAGGTATAGGGAGGTTAAGCAATTTGCCATCTTTCTGAAAGTCTTCCTATAACATTTGGGAATACACTTGTCTGCAAATAACAGAAAATTTGTCACTCACTTAAAGGATGATGGTGATGATGATGATGATGATGATGATTTTAATCTCACATAACAAGAAGTCCAGAGATAGAGAGTCCAGAGCTGGTGTGGCAGACCAAAGGTGCCATCAAGAACTCAGCTCTGGATTTCCATTCCCCTGTTCTTAATGTGTTGGTGCTTTGGTGGTTGAACTCATTACCTATGGTTGCAAGATGGCTGTTCTATTTCTATTGTCATCTCTCAATGCTCGGGCAGAAAGAAGGGATTGATATGAAAGCAAAGGCTTTCCCAGAAATTCTCAGTAGGTTCCCATTATATTTCATTGGCCAGAACTGTGTCACACATCCATCTGGAGCTGCAAGAGAGGCCAGGAAATTGACTCCCCCTCACCCACTCCTTTCCAGGCTTTATAGTAGAGGAAGGTAAGAAAGAAAGGGTTGGGTTTGGGTATTGGATAACCTAACCTCCAGTGCCTACCACATTCCCTCATCTATTTTTGTTGTTGTCACTGGGTGTCTTTATTGTTTTTCAATCTATAACTTTTCCCCTGCATTTTTTGATTTTTCATGACATTGACGTTTTGAAGAGCCCAGGCTAGTTGCCTTATAAAACATTTCACATTGTTTCCTCTGTATTGCTCAGACTTAAAAAGAAATTGAGATATATTCCACATACCATAGAATTCACTGTTTTGAAAATGTATGATTCAGGAAAACATTATGGAAGTTCTTCAAAAAATTAAATGTAGAGGGGCACCTGGGTGGCTCAGTCGGTTGAGCGTCCGACTTTGGCTCAGGTCATGATCTCGCGGTCTGCGAGTTCGAGCCCCACAAGGGGCTCTGTGCTGACAGCTCAGAGCCTGGAGTCTGCTTCGGATTCTGTGTCTCCCTCTCTCTGCCCCTCCCCCACTCATGCTCTGTCTCCCTCTCTCTCTCTCTCTCTGTCAAAACTAAATAAACTTAAAAAAAATTAAATGTAGAATTAACATATGATCCAGAATTCCCGCTTCTCAGTATATATCCGAAACTACTTAAAGTAGGGACTTGAACAGATATTTGTATGAAAATGTTCATAGCACCATTATTCATAATAGGCAAGATGTGGAAACAACTGAAATGTCCATTGATGGATGATTAGATAAAATGTGGTATACCCATGCAATGGAATAGTATTCAGCCTTAAAAGGGGAGGAAATCCTGACACAGGCCACAACATAGATGAACCTGAAAGACGTTATGCTAAGTGGGATAAACTAGATACAAAAGGACAGATATTGAATGATTACATTCATATGAGGTACCTAGAGGAATCACATTCATAGAGACAAAGCAAAACAGTGGTTGCTAGGGACAACTTTTAAGAACAGGAGCTTTTACCAGCGAAGTCTGAATTTCTTTTTCTTTAAAAACTGGAAGATCTGGCCTCTCTGGGTCAAGGTTCCCACGGGAAACAATGGCTAGAGGTGATTAGTGACTGTTTCCTTTAGTCAGAGCGCTTGCTCTCCAGTTTGCCACAGTTCTCACTACTCTCTGCTGGTTTGATCCAAGTGTTGATAATAGTAGACTGTTGAGTTTCAGAGGCTGGAAGCATGAAGACCACATGAGATATTGTTAAATAGTCCAATGGCTTGGACTTGGGTTGAGGCTGTGAGGATGGAAAGGGCAGATACGAGGGAGTCTCTAATCATAAAAAAGTCATCATCTTGACACGAATAGACCTGAGGGGTAGCGGAATGAGTCCAAAGTCGGCTAAGCTTTTGCAGCCTGGATAGGGAAATTGATGGGGTTGGGGGGCAGGCATTGGAAGGCAGCGAAACTGGAAGGGGGTGAGGAAACATGGCATTGGGACTTAATCCTAATCTCCCCCCTCCACCCCAAAGAAAACCCCCTCCAAGGCTGCCCTCACTCTGTCCATTTCCCAGAGCTGTGCAATTATGCTCTGTAGGATTCCTTTATGTTCTCCTCAGGTGTCCTGGACCTTTGCAAATGCTTAGGTCACCAGGAGCGATGCCAGGAATTGTGGACTTTTCCACAGCTTTGATTGTTGTGTTGCAACTCAGACAAGCCAGTGCTCTTTGAATTTCTTCTTTGCCGTGTCCACCTGGGCAGATGCCAAGAGGCTCAGGTGTGGCTTGGGGGATGAGCTTTGGCGCCTGTCCACAGCACCACTCATGGCAGGTTTCCCTGCCAGCACTTACTTACCATCCCTGGGAGCGGGTCCATTGCTTACGGTTGAGGGAATTTTCCTTCTGTTATTTCCTTCATTATTGCTTCTCCTCCATCTGTCCTGTTCACTCTTTCTAGAATTCCAAATGGGCGCTTATGGAACCTCCAGGATTCATTCTATATTTCTCTTCTCTTGTCTCATCATATTTATTTTTTTTTGTCCCTTTCTTCTGAATTTGGGGGAAATCGCTCACACTGATCTTCCAAATAGCTAGTTTGAGTTTTGGCAGTATCCAATCAATTGTTTGGCCTCCACTACATTTAGATATTTTGATGACCATATTTGCTTTTCCTACTGAAAGTATTTTCTGGCTTCAGAGCATTTCCTTCATAGATGCAACATTTGTTTTGTTTAGTCTTGTCTTGTTTTTATGTTTTATTTTGGAACTGTCTTAGATTTACAATAAAGGTGCAAAGATATTACAGAGAGTTCCCTCATACCCTTCACCTAGATTTCCCCAGTGTTAACATCTTGCGATGTGTTTTTGGATCTTATTGCATATATTTAAGAGAGATTTCCTAAAGGTTTCTCAAGTACAGTTGCAGGAAAAGATTTGGAGAGACTGCAGAATTAGGCTGTTGTTTTTGCCACAAAATATTTTCTTATGGTAGGTGATATTTCTTTATTTTCTTATTCTTTGAGAGATTTATGTTTGCCCAAGACTGAGATGGATTCTATCAGATATTGTATGAGTCTCTGCTCAAATATTTCCCAAAGAAAGAGAGGCAGTCTAGTTATGTGTGTGTGTGTGTGTGTGTGTGTGTGTGTGTGTGTGTGTGTGTATGGTAGGGTGGAGGCATTTAAGGGGGTGCCCTCCCAGATGGGTAGATCCTTCCCCATGTTCATATTAGTTGTACATTAGCTGAGACAACAGCACTCACCCCTAATGGGCTCCACTGCCCACTCTAGTACCCCACTGTGGCAATGGACCCACTCTGTTTGACCCACCACCCACATGTTCAGAAAGTTCGGGTTAACTCTCCGCTTAGTTTGGGTCTCCCCAGATCCGGAAATAAGAATTTAAGGGCAACTGAGTCCTGGGTGGCTCAATTGGTTAAGTGTCTGACTTCAACCCAGGTCATAATCTCGCGGTTCGTGAGTTCGAGCCCTGCATCAGGCTCTCTGCTGTCAGCATGGAGTCCTGCTTCAGTCAGATCCTCTGTCCTTCTGTCTCTCTGCCCCTCCCCTGCTCGTGTGCGTTCTCTCTCTCTTTCTCTCTCTCTCTCTCTCTCTTAAAAATAAAATAAAAACATTAAAAAACTGTTAAAAAAAAGAATTTAAGTGCAGCTAGTTTACTGGAAAGGTGATTTCAGGACACATCTGACAGAGAGAGTGAGGAAGTGAGTCAGGGAAGGAAAGGCAGCCAAGACAAGGTGCATAATCAGGCAGGTTACCTCCAGGGACACCTGCAGCTCATTCCCACCAGGGAACTCTGGGAACCAGTAGAGAGCATGTGCCTCAGATTTATCCCACCTGAGAGGTGAGGGAGTTGGGGTATTTTTACAGAGCCTGCTTCTAGGGGCTTGCTACTTCAAACACAGTTGGCTCTGTGGTCAGAGAGTCTTCAGACAAAACCTTGCAGGTGCTGGTGGCTGGAAGTCAGGCTGGCGTCCAGGGAAATAAGTAAGTGCTGGGATGAATCTGGGCCTGAGAGTACGTGGGTTCTGTGCTTCCTCTAGACTTGTTGCTGTCCCCACAACTCACACCAAGTTAAAATTTGCCCCTTGCCAAGTGTCTCACATCTCACCTTTTTCTCCAGCCCCTGACTCTCTGAGCTTTTACTTTTTTTGGTGGGAGGATAAAACAGGTCTAGCAGAGATCTATACTGCCTACTTTCTGGATGGACTGTTTCCTTGCTTGTTTTGAATTGCGAGTGGGCCAGTATCCGCCTCAATCAGGTGCCACCTGCGTCACGTCCCATAGACCTCCCACCAATGTTCTGGCCTGTTGAGAATACCCATCTTTGTCTTCTGACATGGAGGTAGATTCTTCCCTTTTATCAAATTTCTAGATTTCTCTATTCATTTCTATTGGCAGAAAGGAGGAAAGGGATATAAATATATAGGCTCAACTTGGCATCTTAGAATGCAAGTATGACTTATTCCCCAAAGGTATTCTGAATGCATTACCTTGGGGGCATTTGAGCTTATGTGTATTTAATTTAATAACAGTTATAAAAAATGGCAGGAAGAAGCAGCTGCATTATTCACTTGGTTCAAAGACCATGCGTGTTTCCCCAACATTAACTTCCTGTACTTAAACTGACAAACCCTGAATAAATGCAGTAATTCCTTTACCTGTCACCATGATCAGCTCTTTACCTCTAGTTGCAACAATTGTATTTCTCATTAACTTGTCCACCGCTGATCCTTTGTGTGTTTGAATCTTAAAAAAAAAAAAAATTGTAAGAAACTATCATAGCTCCTGTAAGAGACTGAAGAAGTAAAGAAATAAGCTATTGTGGTTTTCTCCTGGAGATAAGGATGCTTCTTGGGTCTTGAGCCAAAATTTCGTCCTGTCTTCCTTCTCTGTCGTTGGTGCTAAATCTCACATAAGCTATTTGTAGCTGATGTTGCTCCAACGTGCGATGGGCAGAGTAGGGGAGGCTTTAGTGGGAAGCTTAAGAGAAGATTGTGTGTTCTAGAAGGTCTGGTGTGCAAAGAAGGAAGTTGGGATTTGAAATCAAGAGTTCTGGAATGACTTCATATGACTTCACAGGACTTTGGCATCATTGGTGGAGTTGAGGTCAGACTGAGATTCTGACATTTCTCTAGTTTTATGCCAGAGTGGAAAGTTGTGGCTTCTTGAATGTTTTCGAAAGTGTCTGGCTGTTGGCCAAGCCTCATCTTTCTGGGCACACAGCTCGGTCATGCTTCCCAGCTTCTCTTGCAGTTGGGTGTGGCCCTGTGACTTATTCTAGTTGATGGATGTGAACGGAATGATGCATGTCACTTCCAGGACAGGCCCATGCAAGCCTCGTAGCTGTGTCCACCATACCCCACCGTCTATGCCATGTGGGAAGCGTGGAGGCCTTGGAAGCTATGTGATGAAGATGGCTCCTCTCCACAAGAGAAAAAGAGCCTGGGTCCCTGAATCATCCCTTGGAGGAGAGCCATCTACTGATCCAAAACACCTCTTTAATCTTTATGTGAAGAGAAATAAATTTATATTGGGTCTGAGCTAGTATGTATAAATATTTTACAGCAGCTAATATAGTTTTTAAATTTTTGAAATGTTTTCATGTATTTTTGAGAGAGAGAGAGAGAGAGAGAGAGGCAGAGTATGAGCAGGGGAGGGACAGAGAGAGAGAGAGGGAGACACAGAATCTGAAGCAGGCTCCAGGCTCTGAGCTGTCAGCACAGAGCCCGACATGGAGCTCAAACCCACAAACCAGGAGATCATGACCTGAGCCAAAGTCAGATGACCAACCAACAGAGCCACCCAGGCGCCCCTAAAGCAGCTAATATTATCTTGACTAATACATCCCAGGGCTGGAAGCGGACCAGAGAGCAGTAGGGTTAGAGCCTATGCTCTAATCTGCATCTGAGTCTGCTTTTTGAGGCACCTGAACTGGGACAGTTGGTGTGGGGAGTGGTCTGACAACGCGAGTGTTAATGTGGGATTTTGGAGCCAGATCGCCTGCTGCCCAGCTGGCAATGGGGATTGCATCCCTGGCAGGAGGTGAAGAACAGATAGCTCCGGACATAGGTAGCAGTGGAGACGTGAACCGTCTCACCAGTGGTGAGCTGTGATGATGCTCTGAGGCCAGGAAGGCACTAGGTGACGATGCAAGGTGTCGGGAATTTGAGAAGTGGGAGCACAAGGTCTCTATAAACTCAGAGGAATTGGACAGCTATTGCTAAGCTCAGCTGACACATTGGAAAAAGATAAGGGAAGACTATGAATGATTAATGGACAATTAAAAGTCATGTGTGAAAGCCAGAGGCCCTTGTTGATAACAAGGGAAGGAGCTCTGATCTTGTAAAGGCTGGGCAGAGAGAGCCGAGGCCCAGCCCTGGACTTCATCTTGAGAGCAAAAGAAGATATATTTCCAACCTGGTTCCATCCACTAGGCTGTGGTGAGGGCCCTGGCTGGGAAAGAATGGGACTGTGACACATGTGACAGGGACATTCAATATACTGCACCCCTGATCTTGAGTCCCAGATTCGCTGAATCATCTGAGCCTGCAGGAGTGGCCTCCAGCCCTGACCCCTGTGTCTGCAAGTGAGGCCGGGGCCTCTGTCCGGCAAGGCCTCCTGCTCCTCCGAGGGTCTGCCCCTCCCTCCCTCTTAGCCAGAGGTGACGCCAGGGTTAAGTCTCAACAGAACTGGTGAGGAAATGGGGTAAACCCCAAAGGTGCTGCGGGAGCTGGTCGCCTCTGCTGGTGGAAGCCTGGGTGCACGTGGGAGCAAGTGCTGGTGTGCTGGGTCCAGGGAGGGTGCTGTAGAGCTGGGTACTAGAGGCTGTCCGATTGGGAGCACTGTCCTGGGAGCACGGGATTTAGCACCGTGGGGTGGGCCCTGAGAACTGTGCAGATGTGCTAGCGGCAGGGCTTCC
Source organism: Puma concolor (assembly GCF_028749965.1). NCBI lineage: Eukaryota > Metazoa > Chordata > Mammalia > Carnivora > Felidae > Puma > Puma concolor. The sequence goes on along the minus strand of NC_141669.1, from coordinate 124,265,028 downwards.
AGAAGCAGGGGAGGAGCCACGGGGACTATGGGGGGGTGCTCGGACGTGCTGTCCACATCCCCAGGCAGGACTGAAGGACTTCCTCCCCTCGTGGGGGGTGCTGCCGGCTCTCAGCCCTCAGCTGTGGGTACTCTGCACAACTGCTTGGGCCGAAAGGAGCCACTTCTCTCGAGGTCATGTCTCCTGCCAGGGCAGCCTGTGCTGATATGCATATGTGGAAGCCCAGACCCCTTCCTCAGCTTGGTTCAGCTCTGAAGGGCCAGCTTTGGGTAGAGTGTCCCATGGAGTCAGCTGATGCGTTGTCACAGGGCAGCTTCTTTTCTGCTGCCTCCCACAGGGAGCAGTCCCAGGAGCATTTGCTGCTCTCGGAGTCTGATTCCTGGGCACTCAACCTGCTACAGCTTCTTGGGAAGGTCTCTCTGTGTAGACTCACATGATGCTTCTGGGTAAATCCAACACTGCCGCTCTTCCTCTAGTGCTGGAACAGGTCACTGCTGCAAGGGCCTTGCGTGAAGAAAGATAGATCCTGAAACCCTGGGGATCCCGTCAATGCGGAGAGGTGTCCACACCTTGAAAGGCTCAAGGGGACCAAAACCCACCAAAGGAATGGTAGATCCATACCCCCAACTCATGCCTGTTCTGAAGCCCATGCTCATTTAGTGGAAGGTTGATGGAGGTGGTCTGAAGTCCTGCTGATGCTGATCACAGCCATAGTAATCCTCTATCCATGCATCCCTGCACCCACCCGTGTCCCTTCATTCTAAGCACACTTACTGGTGAGTGCTGTGCACAAGGCTCAATCCTGGGCGCAGAGGGTTAGGAGGTAAATAGGACTCAGAGCCTGTCCTCAAAGTCCTCGCTGTCAGGGGAGGAGACATGTGTAGTCACAGGTCAGGGGCGGCATGATAAGTGTAATTCTGTGTGCTCTGGGAGCCTGGAAGACAGAGGGACCACACTCCCCATGTCTTCCCAGAGCCTGTCTTTGAAATGTGAATAGGAGTTTTATAGTTTGGGAAACAGAAGGTCAGTGGTGCTTCTGTCCGAGGAGATGACACCTTCAACACTGAAGAAGAAAGACGGATTGCCTGGCATGAAGTTAGGACATGGTGAGGTAGAGAGGGAGAGACAGGTGGCTAGAAGGTGGGCAGGAGAGTGCCAGGCTGGGCTGTTAGTGTGCACAGCTGGGACAGAGGTGACCTTTGCAGGATGGGACAAGGGAGTTAAACACAATATAAAGAATGGGCACTGAGACGTTGAGGACCAGGTAGTCGGCTACTGGGCCCGGCCAGAAGGGTATAGATGGACTGGAAAGACAGGGAGGGCAATGGAGGTGTTCAGGAGACAGAACTGACAGGGAGCTTGGTTAGGCCACATGCAGCAGGTGAGGGAGAGGATCAAGGCCAGGGTCCTTTTGTTGTTTCTTAGGAGTCTGAGGACATGATGATGTGAGAAACAGAGAGGTGATGAAAGGAGACAGGTTCATTTGCAGGATAGAGTGAGGGGCTAACCCCTCTGGGAAGACTCCAGTTTACTCCTCCTGGAGGGGAGGGTGGAAAGGACCTCAGCACGCCCTGAACACTTTGTGGGAGATGGGCCCTCTCACCTGCCTTGTCTTAGCACTGTGTTTGTGTTTATGTGCCCAACATAAAATTAGACACTTTGGGTGCTCCAGCCACGCTGTGGACCCACTTTAATGTCGCATCTTGTTTGAACCCAGTGTGGGATGGTATTTTTACTTTGTGCATTCCGTGGTTAGATTTGGCCCACCATCCCAACCTGGCAAGATCTTCCTAAAACCTGATTCTGTCATTCAATGAGTGTGGGAGAAAATTAATCCTAGCAGCTCAAGGCTGAATCCTAGGATCTTGAGCAACTCTTCATCCCCTTTTAGAACAGTTTGACTGCTCAAGGTTGGGGTGGGTGGGGAGCACACAGGGGACCATTGAGGTAAATGTCTTGTTCTGTAACAATTCTGTGAAAAGCTAGATTTATGTGTGTGTGTGTGATATAGAACCAAAGCTTAAAAATGAAGAGAGAGGGAGAGTTGAAGCAGGTGAGGTAAGATGCCCAACCCCCAATCAGTTTCAGTCATCATTTATCTCAAGTTCTGAGCAAAGATTCAGGTCAGCAATCATTTCTCAAATCAGTTCTTGTTGTCTCAGCTTCCATGGGACCTGCTCCCAGTTCCTCTGAGCCAAGACTCACTGCTATTCCCGCCTTAGTGACTCTGTGCTGGGCCTCGGGCACCCAGACAGGGAACTGAGTCACTGCCTGCCTTCTCAGAGTTCCTGGGCAGGTGGGAGAGGCACCTGATGACCCAGAGCTCTAACTCTGCCCCCTGCTGTGTGTTGGGAGCCCAGCCCCTAGGGACAGCAGAGTCCAGGGATAAGGGGGGCAGGCCAGGCACTGACTTGCTGTGGAGCCTCAGTTTTATCATCAATGAAATGTAAATAATAAGTTGTGCTTCATATATGCGTGAGGGTTAAACCATGTACTGGAGATGAGCAAGCGAGCACCCAGGTGTTTGTGTCCAGAGGATGGGGTTAGGAGGCGGGGAGACAGGCCTGCCAGAATCCTATCAACACAAGAGTCCTAGGAGCCCCTGGGAGATGTGTTCTAGATCCACAAGTTTGGCTTAGAGGAGGTAGACCAAACCAGAGGGGAGCTTCTGAGCCCAGCACAGTGTCTATCACTAAGCAGGTCCTTGGTCTTACTCATGGGCCATTGTGAAGCTTTCTGGAAAGTTTGCTGTACTAAGACCACCAGGAAATCCTATAAGTCTGCAGCTTTCATGCCAACATCTCCTACAAGGAAAGGAGATGATCCCCTCAGCTGATGCCAGCCCCCTCCCCACGTCGGATGCCCCACAGAGCCAGATGGAGCCGCAGAAAGTCTTGGCAGGTGCAGATGGCGTGACTGCAGCCAGCCTGGTACCAGAAGAGGAGGTTGGTAGAAACGGCAGGAGAGCCAAGAACAGCCTCCAAGGATGCTCAGAAAGGTTCTGGCGAAAGTTTTGGTGGGCGGGGCTCCGTAGGGGCGTGGCCAGGTAGTCAGAGCAAGATGAGACTTGACGTTCTTATGGAGATCTGGGTTTTTTAAAATTGTAGTAAAATACATATAAAAAATTGATCATTTTAAAGTGCACGAATCAGTGGCATTAAGTACATACACAGTGTTGTACAACTATACCATCACCTAGTTCCAAAACATTTTCATCATCGCAAATGGAATCTCCATTAGCAGTCACTTCCCCCTCCCATCCCTAGCCCCTGGGCCAATGTCCTTTCTGTCTTTAGGGCTTTGGCTCTTCTGGACATTCCATATCAATGGAGTCCTACATATATGGCTTTTGTGTCTGGATTCTCTCATTTAGCAGAATGTTTTCGAGGCTCATCCACGTTGTAGCGGGCATGAGTATTTCAGGGCCCTCTGCACCAGACACACAGATGTGTCTGGAAATCAGTCTTCCTCTCTTCCCGCTTTCCCAAATTTACTTCCACCTGTTGGAGCTCCAGGCTCCTCTCAGAGTGAAGGGAAGCACCCCCAGGGCCAGGGCCGGCGCATAGTAGGTGCCCAGGAGTTGGGATGGGTTGCATGGGGAGGGCCAGGGGTGTGGGATTCGGGGCTCCGGGCTGGGCTGACACTAGCCGCGAACGCTGCCAGGGGGCAGCACATTCCCGCGCAGCCGGAGCTCTGAGGAGCTGCTGTTTCGGAAGCTGCTTGGCTCTGAGCACACTCACCGCGTTTCCATCATGCATGTTTCAGATGTTCTGCTCCAGCCAAACAAATTGTCCGGGCTTAATTTCTGAGAAATCATGGTCAGGAATTGCTGAACCAGTTTAATTCTAAAGCACATATTTATACGGGGCTTCAAAATTCACATCCTTGCACACCATTACAAATGGAAGGGAGAGAAAGTTTAATCAGGAATAAGATTAGGTCTGAGCAGGGAGGGCGGAGGAGAGAGTGGCGGGAGCAGCTAAAGCCGAAAGGCCTGCATTTAGTGAACATTGCTTGGACAGCCAGGGCTGAGGGTCTGGACTCCCCTGGGCTCAGATCCATGACAAACTAATCTGAAAAAAAAAAAAAAAAAAGATGTATAAGAGGAGCCCAAGGCTGTGTGTCTCATGGGACATCGAGGCTTCAGGATGACGTGGCCTGTTTAGTTTCTGTTCACTGGCCCCTGTCACCTTCTCCACTGTTACCCAATGGAGGATACCCTGCTCTTGTCTCCCCTGCCTTACCCAGGTGCCTCCCCACAGATGAAGTTGAAGGGGGCAGGAAAGGTTGGTCACCTGGCAGGAGGCAGTTGGAGCCTGTACCCCAGAAGAAAGAAGTCAGGGAGATGCTTGCTAACGGAGGTCTCCTGCCACACTGTGCCGGCTCATCTTCCTCAGCTGCAGGTCTGTGCATGTAGCACCTTCCCAGGGAGGTACTGACACCCCCTCTAGTGAGGCCCAGGGGAGACAGAACCACTCCTTCCCAGGTTCAGGATGGAGGGCATAGGATGAAGGGGAGGAAAGCCTTGGGCTTAGAGATAGCAGGGCTTTTAGCCAGACTCACTGTGTGATCTTGGCAAACCTCTGCCCCTCTCTGGGCCTCAGCATTCTCATCTGTTAAATGAGCGTGTTGGACCCATTCAGGTTCAGAAACAAACATGACTGAGCAGCTTTTATATATTAGACCCTGTGCTAAGATGTCATACTTTTGTGATGTTGTTTAACTTTCAAAACAGACTCCCAGGGAGGCATTATGGTCCCCATTTTACAAATGAGGAAATGGGGGCTTAGAGGGGCATGTCACATGGGTGGCAGAAACTGTGGGCCTCACATACCCATCTGTGGTCATGAGGCAGCTCGGCTCTGACCCCCAGGTCTCTGAACAGGTCTCCACTGGGAACCAGTGGATTTGGGCCTTGGAGACTTATGGCCACCGCGACTTCAAAAGGTTCATCTCAGAAGGAAATCTTCACTCTGAATCAGCTTTGTTCACAGTGCCCAGTACAGCGTTATCAAACTTAAAAAAAATTTTTTTTAATGTTTATTTATATTTCAGAGAGACAGACAGACAGACAGACAGTGTGAGCAGGGAGGGGCAGAGGGAGACACAGAATCTGTAGGAGACTCTAGGCTCTGAGCTGTCAGCACAGAGCTTGATGTGGGGCTCGAACCCATGAACCACGAGATCATGACCAGAGTTGAAGTCAGACGCTCAACCGACTGAGCCACCCAGGTGCCTATCAAACATTTAAGGAAAATAAAGACTAAATCCACATTATATTCTTTGACACACAAGGCAGTATAGCTTCATGAACATTGGATTCAGAGAGGCCTCTGTTAAAGTCTCTGCTCTGCCTCTTACTGGCAGGGTGGCCTGCTCTCTGTGCTTGAGATTTCTCTTTTGTAAAACACAGAGGATGTTAATGATTTAACCACTTTATAGGAATTTGGTGCAGTAGCATCAATAAACCGTCACTTTCATGCACATACACTGAATGGGAGGTCTGAGGTTTGTACCTGATAGCAACTGAAATCCACAGCACGCGGGAAAACCTCGTAACGCCTGTAACAGCCCATCCTGAAGACACAAGGACTGAAAACTCTGGGGATGGGTAGGCTTGGAGTTTGGGGTGTGTGTAATTCATTCCAGACTTTTCAAGGCATTGGCCGTAGGAATGAAGAGTGGGCTTCCTCGTTCTGCTCAGCAACCTTCAACTTTATTTATTAAGCTCAGCTTTGTGTTTAATCTTTCTTTTTGTGGCGACACAGCAAAACACCATAATTTTCTAATACTATACAGTGCCAACATCTTGGAGGATTTCAGGACAGATCCTAATAGCCAGCAATCTCTGCATTTTAACAGTCAGATGCAAGAATCTTTGAAAGGCATGCAACTCTCTAAAGCCGAGAACTGAAGCAGTTTTTCTCTAAACATTTATTACAAATACAAACATTATTTGTATTCAGCACAGACCAAAGAGAGACTAAGCAGTTGGTCCTTTTTATTGCAGTTGAAATCTGGCCTGATCTGGCAGCCCTTTTTAGAATCACACACTGAATAAAGTTCCCAAGATGTGTGGGGAAGTGTGACAGTTTCTGTTTGTAGCATGGGTGTGTGGGGTGTGGGGGTGTCTGCCTGCATGGGCTGGGCACATGGGTCTCCGGGGAGCCAGCAGGCTGCAAGCTTACCTCATTCTGGCTTGAGAAGAAGGTGAGACTGAGAGTAAAGATTGCTACATGGATGTTTATTTTTCACAAAGTTAAAGGTCTCCAAGGTCAAATACAACTTCAGAAACTCAATTCCAAAGTCGTGGGCTGGCTTCAGGCGTGGCTTGATCTAGAGGAGTCTCAGGTTGGATTCCCTAGAATCAGAGCTTGCAGTGGGAATTCTTGTGCATGTGATTTATTAAGGGAATACTCTCAGGAGGAGCAGCAAGGGAGTGAGTCTGTAAGCGAGACATGAGTCCATGAAGAACGTGGTTTCAGCTAGAGTCTAGCTGCAGCCTGATCCCATGAAGAGTTCTGGAGTAGGAATAACATCACAGAATGGTCCCCTTCTAAGGCAAGACAATTGGCCTTTTGTACTCCCATATTAGGCAGGCATTGGCTATGGGCTCCCTCTGGAATGTAGAACATAACCTCCTCAGAATTTCTAGGCCAAATGAGCCTCTTTGGCTAAGAGCAATGTTGTAAGGAAAGGTTCATCTATGAGCTGTTAGCAATTTTAGCCAACGCTTAAGACAGATGCATTGGTTTGGTAGAGGGGTCCTGACCAACAGACAATGACTCAGGGTCTCCTGTCTCACCCCATTCTGAGGTCTGCCTCTTGGCTCCATTCTCAAATAGAGTGGGGACAAGATGATCAACCGAAGGCCCTAAGTTTATGTCTTCCATGCAGTTTATAAAGGAAAGGGGGCTGATCTCCCTTGGCGTTAAACATTAAGTTTCCTGGACTAACCCTGCATAATTTCATGCTCATCCCTCCGGTGGGGAAGGTGGTGGAGTTGGCTGTAATTAATATGCTAAGGTTCCCCACAGTGGGTTTATATTTCTAGAAAAGGGAGGGATGCTGAGTAGGCAAAAAGCAGCAGCAACCCCCTGCTGGACTCTGAAATCCCATTTTAAGTCAGAAGGGCCTTCGGGATGGAGGGGACAGCATGTACACAGCTGCAGGGTTCTATGTAGTGCCAGACATTTGGGGAAGCAGAGGTGGGCTGGGTTGATGGGAGAAGGCAGGTTGGGAGGGAGCAGATGGGGAGGACCAAGATGAGTAGGTGGGTTCCAGGGACTAACAGAGGAGTACAGACTTTATCCTGAAAATTATGGGTTTGGTTTAGGTTCTTTAGAGTCTATATTGGACTCTTCCTCTTATGCTATTCTCCCCCCAGGGTCTGGTATCAAACCACCAAGAAGGCTAGAGATTGTGGGCTCAAACCCAACCAGTACCAATATCAAAGGGATCCATCCCAGGGACACAATTTAAAGGCAGGGCTGCTGGGCAGTGGTCACATGAACTGTGGGGTAGGTGGGCATCACCTATGACATTTGAGGCTGTAGTCTCATTTTGAACATGTCTCAGTCCAGAACTAGGGTGGGAGGATGTTGACCAAGTCTGAGTCGTTGGTCCCAAATGGGATCAAAGCCAGTTTTGTCTTGAAGGGAATCTATTGTTCTATTCAGGGAAACTGAGGCAGGAACTCAGTTGCAACCGTCAGGTCAGCATGCAACAGGGAGCAGTTGAAGATTACAGCTCTCCTCAGGGAGCAAGTGAGACTCCAACCCTCCTTCCGTGGGGGGGCCATAGGTGCCAGGTGTCAAGAAGGGAGATACATTAGTTCAGCTTATTTTTTGCTGTTATAACAAATAACCCTCATCATTTTAGTAACCTAATACAAATGATTTCTCCTTATGGATACCCTGGTTCCTTCCATCTTTTGGCTCCACTGTTTCAGGGTCTGTATCCAGTGGAAAAAGCACATCTGTTTCCTAACTGCCTTGCCCAGGAGAGACACAATCACTTTTGCTCATCCTTGATTGGTGATAATTGGTCACGTGACCTCACTTAGCTGCAAGGGTCACTGGGAAATGTAGTTCCTGGCTGGGCTGGGCTCCTCAGAGAGCACTGTGAGTCACAGAAGGGGAGCGTGCATTTTGATGAACAGCAGGCTGTCCTTGCCACACGGACCCAGCAGACACTCCATTCTCGAGAGGCCTCAGCGAGTGCAGCTGGCAGCGAGATGGTGGCTTTGCCCTGCCCACGAGCACTTCTCCCGGTTGCAAGTCAGCCCCTAAAATGGTCTGAATGGATTTGAACTTTTTCCAACCCAACAGTCTGTGGAATTGGACCAAGGAGATAAGGAGTCAGTGAAACACGGAGCCTTGCAAAGTACACAGGAAAAATAAACCCATGCATGAAATGGCAATTTCCTGAGAGTGGGACCTGGGTTCTGGGAAAAGCTTCTGAGTACATAGGGTTTGAGATAAAGCTGGTTTCCCTCCCGTAGCCTCTGTTTGTGCTTGGGCTGTGTTTGATCAACTCGATTTCTATTTGGAATCAAGGACCTTCTCCCATCCGTTTATTCCTGGCCTTCTCCTGGATCCGCAGTGAATGTGTGTGTAAGGCTGAATTCATAGCCGGAGGACATTCTCTCAGCAGCTCCTTGTAATGATCTAAATATAGACACCTCACCTCGGATGCAGAGCAGGAGAAGAGAGACAGCTTTGCAGACTCCTTGCTGTCGCATCCTCAGCTGGGGCAGAGGATAGGATTTGAGTCTTGGCCTCTGTGCTTACTCTGTGTGACCCTGCTGAGTCACAAGACCTTTAGTACGGTTCCTTCATCTGCAAAATGGGAACCGCTGCTGTTGCCATGATAAAAAACAGATAAGAAGTCCAAAAGAGTTTTGCAAACTGTAAAGTGCTATGGCGACATCAGGGCTTGTGGACAGGGTCCGTGGGCAGTCGTAAGCACGGTTCTGGAGGCAGGCTCTCTGAATTCACGTCCTGACTCTGCCACTTCCTGTGACTTGGGCGAGTGGCTGCACATCTCTGTACGTCAGCTTCTCATTTCTGAAATGAGATCATCACAGTTCTGCCTCATGAGGGTGTTGGGGGATCAAGTGAGCCAACAGATGTAAAGATCTGAGCACAGCGTCTGGCCTGTGGCTCCCGCTCGGCAAACACCGGTGGCTCTTGCCATTCCACACAGGGCTCTGCGTTTCCACCCACCGTATCTTTGCTCCTTTTGTGTCATCCAGATGCAATGCCTTTTCCCAGTCTCTGTGGTTGTGGATCCTACTCCTCCTTTTGAGGCCCAGCGACAATGCCCGTTCCTCTGGAAATCCTGCCCCGATCCCAGAGTGACAGGTGGCGCAAATCCAGGTGGTGGCTGGTGCTGTCAGCAGTCCTGCAATACAGTGGAACCACCTGCCGTCACGAGAGTCTGTCCTCCAGGGTCTGAAGTTCCTATAAGTCACCTGTCTGCTAGGATGCTTGGGTACATGTCTCCTGTCTCTTACTAGACAGGGAGTTCTTTATGGGCAGAGAGCGTTAGTATGAGTTATGCTTGCTGCTATAACAAATGAATCCCAGTATCTTAGCAGGTAAACACTTCACCCGTTTGTTATCCCAGACCAGCGTGGGGTATCTGATAGGAGTGCCACCATATGTTTTGAAGGGATGAAAAGAATGCACAAATGAATGGTCAACGTTCTCCTTAGGCCTTTTTGGAACTTGTGACACCCATGGGAAAGAGATTTGCTGAGCAACTCCTATGAGCTCAGAGTCAGGGGAAGATGAGAGTGAGGATAGAGGCCCACAGGGTCCCGGCTCCCAGCCTAGCAAGGTGACAGGGAAAAGGAAAGGAGCCTACTGCGGATCAGCTGGGTCACAGGCCTTAGCTGGTGTCCTCGTGCAATTGTTCTGCAGAATGTCGTTCTGCAATTGTTAAAGGCCACAGCAGTCACTTTGGTGCCCTGTGTCACATCTTGGCTCACCTTGGACTCAGCCACAGGCATGGATGGTCCCATGCACAACGACAGCCCCCCACCCCAGTGCCCCCTGCTCATGTTACCCTTCTCCTGCTTCAACTGTAGCCATATGCTCGGTCCACACACAGGCACAATCCTGAATATGGGGGAGTTAATACCGCTGGGGACTCAGCTAGTGGGGATTGGATACTGCTGGATTAATGCCAGGTGCTCTTCCTGTAGACAGTTCTGGGAGGCACCCTGAACCCTAGAGTCTCTCACAAAGCTGAGCCATGTGGCCTCCAGCACGGACCTGGAAACACGCCCCTTCCTGGCTTTCCCTCCTCCGTGTCTGGCTCTCCTGCTCCCTGGGATTGCCTCTCCAGTGAATGCTCATACCCATGTCCTTGTCTCAGGCCCTGCTTTCAGGGGCCCACACGGGTCACCTGCATTCTCCGGATGAGCAGACTGGAGCTCTAGGAGATTATTTACCCAGGGCCACACAGCTGGTAAGAGGCTAAGCCAGGATTGAAACCCAGGTGATACAAATCTGGGCGCTTCCTCTCCCCTACAAGACTAATCACAGAAATAATTGCATGCCAAAACGTTGGGAGTAACGTGCTAATACAAGAGGTGAAAACTGGAATTGCTGTTCTGAAAATGCTTCTGCTTCCTTCCATAGGTGCTCACGTGCTGCAAACTCTAGGGAGATGGAGAGGAGGAGAGATGGGGGAGGAGGGAGAGGGAGGGGGGAGGCAGAGGCAGGGGAGAATCACAGAGATCCAGAGCTTCATAAAAAAGCACAGAGAGGCAGCGAGAGGTCTTGCCCATCTACAAGCCTCTCTCTCCTCTCTACGCTTCACTTTTTGAAGCAAATGAAGTGAAATGCAAGAAAAACAAGCAGTTACTTCAGGTCGTTGTGTTGGTCCATTCCCACTTCTCAAACATACATTTGTGCCTAGAGATTCTGTTCCCATGCTTCTTATTTTTGGAGGGGGGGGGTGTTCCAGTAGAATCCAGTATTCCCTGAGTTGGGTATAAGTGTCATCATTGCCTTTATAGAAATAATTTATTATGGAAAAATTATACAGAACATGAAAGTAATAGTACAATAAGCCTTCATCAATCCATCACTCAGTTTCACAATTGCTGAGCAGAGAAAACTCTGCCTATAATAACTCAACGATCATAACCATCTTATCCTACGGGTACTATTTTCACCCCCATTTGGCAGATGAGGAGACTAAGGCCCGAGAGGTTAAGTCACTTTCCTAGAGTTATCCAGGCAGCTGGACTCCAGAGTCCATGTTCCTTTTTTTTTTTTTTTTTATTCTTGAGAGAGAGAGAGACAGAGCATGAGCGGGGGAGGAGCAGAGCAAGAGAGGGACACAGAATCTGAAGCAGGCTCCAGGCTTTGAGACGTCAGCACAGAGCCCGATGCGGGACTCAAATTCAACTGTGGGATCATGACCTGAGCTGAAGTCAGACGCTCAACTGACTGAGCCACCAAGGCACCCCCCAGAGTCTATGTTCTTAACTTCCAGGCGACCTGATGGTGGCTCTTCGTACATATTGTACCTTTTACAGTCCTGGGAGGACTGCTGATTACTTCAGGACCCTGAGTAACATGTGACATATCTGTGCCTTTGGTCAGTATACAACCTAGACACTGATACTCCAAGTATGATCCACAGGCTGGCAGTTTCAGCATTGCCTGGGACAAATACAGAATCTCAGACCCAGCCCAGACCTCCTGAGTCAGAATTTCTGGGGGTGGAGTCCCGCACCCAGTCTGTTTCCACGAGCCTTCCCTGTGATTCTGCTGCAAAGCATTTGTCTCCAAGACTTTGCTTCATTCCAGAGTGCTCTGTGGATGCCTGCTTCGCAAGCCATCCTGGGAATGGCTTCTCTCTCTCCCCCTTCCCTTTCCCAGCAGCATGCTCCGTGTTTATTTAGACGCTCCGTGCCTGGTGTCCTGCAGACGATGCTAATCCTCTGACACACCATCTTTATGACCACACAATAGCTGCCCTGCGTCCAGTAAATTGTCTGCACCCCAGCGCTCTGTGTAGTTTCTGCCCACGTGTACTGCAGGCTTCTTGAGGCCGTGAGGATTGTGAGTCTTGTAAACCAGGCTTCTAGCCTTCCTGGCCTGCCATCTCGTGCCACTGTGATTTATATATGCAGGTGTGAGGGGCAGCACCTGTTAGAAATATACGCCAGGCAGGTTTTACTTTTGCACCATAAAAATGGATAAATCTGCCACTCATAAAGGCTTATTTATTGCTAACAGTTCATTATATATGCATGACAAACCAACTAATTTAACTTCCCCACGGTAACTTCCTGCCTGAGGCTGGATTCAGGATTGGAATTCAGGTTTAGGTGGGGGCAGCTGAGGAGAGTTTGAGGGAGTAGAATCGGTAGCCGAGTGCTAAGGGTCTGGGGGTCTAAGGCTGGGTTGCAGGCGTGGCCTGATGTAGCTAGTGGGGTGGTTCTAGGCAGGTCTAACCTTAGCCCGTTTCTGGCCTGTCAAGTGGGGATAACCATACCTACTGCCTAAAATGATTGTGGCAATTAAAATAATACCATATTCCATCAAACCAAAGCCACTGACCATTAAGTGTAAGATGTGCTTTTATTTTATGCCTTTTACCAAGAAGGAAAAAATACTGCCATCCAAGCTGGATTCCATGCTTTTTAATAATTTAGAATTTTTGTTTTATACTCATTGAAAGACCTCTTTTAAATTCATTTAGACATAGATTCCATCATATATCACATGTTTGTATACATTAGAAGGAAAACATAAGCGAAATAAACTCCTGAAGCTATTCCTAAAACTTTTCCACCTTCAGAGTTCAATTTCTCTAAATAGCTTTTTGACTCAGTCTTTGATGTCTGTATTTTTCCATGTAGTCCTGTCCTTTGTGCTACCCAAGAGGGTTCATGCGGCACGGATTCTTGGAAGAGTGCTTTCAAATCTGCCCTCAGGATTTTTTTTCCCTCCAAGCTGCCCATTCTGCAAATTTTGACGCTAGGATTTTTAGAATTTACCAGGAGGTGTTAAGGGAGGGTTGGCAGACAATAGCCAGGACTCGCTCATTCCTCAAATGGCTGTGTGTTAGTCACGGTTCTCCAGAGAAACACAACAAATAGGATCTATAGGTCTATCAATGTATCCATCCCATCAATTTTTTTCTAATTGAAGCAGGCTCTATGCCCAACATACGGCTTGAACTCACAACCCCAAGATCAAGAGTTGCACGCTCTATCCACTGAGCCAGCCAGGCACCCCTCTTGGATTGCGTGGTTACGGAGGCTGAGAAACACCAAGATCTGCCATTTGTAAACTGGAGAAGCAGGAATTCAGTCCAGTTCCCAAGGCCTGAGTCCCAGTCTGATTCTAAAGGCCCGAGAACCATAAGCACACATGTCCAAGGGCAGGAGAAGATGGAAGTCTTGGCCCAAGCAGAAAGCAAACTCCTCCTCCTTCTACCTTTTGTTCTAATCAAGCCATCAGTGGACGCCATGCACCTGCACTGGGGAGGTGTCATGTGCCTGCCTGGCCTGGCTGCCATAGGCTGCCAGACATTGGCCCTTTTCAGAGATGTCAGGATGGGAGAAGAATCACGTCTAGGATGAATCAAATGTGATAGATGTGAAACACTTGGCAGTGAGTCTGACACAGAGGAATGGAGAGGAAATCAACATGCCCTCCACATGCCAGGCTGTGTTAGTTTGCTTGGGCTGACCTAACAAAATACCACAGACTGGAAACTTCTCACAGTTCTGGAGACTAGAAGTCTGAGGTCAAGGTGTGGACAGGACTGGTTCATCTGAGGCCCTCGCTCTGGCTTGTAGATGGCTGTAGAGGTTTTCTCCCTCTGTCTTCACATGGGCTTCTCTCTGTGTGTGTCTGTGTCCTAGCCTCTTCTTGTACACACACCAGTCGTATTGGGTCATGACCTCATTCTAACTTCCTTACCTCAGTAGTCACATTCTGAGGTCCTGGGGCTCAGGACTTCAACATAGGAATTGTGGGGGGCAGGTGTGTGTGTGTGTGTGTATGTGTGCAGTTCAGCCCCTAACACAGGCCTAGAGTGGCTGTGTTACAAACAGGGTCTCCTTTAAGCGGGATAGAGATCAAATTGAGATGGTGGTTTTATATGCATTTTACTGATTAGGAAATTGAGGCTCTGGGAGATTGAGACTACACAGTTAGTAGTAGGGAAAGCTGACTTTCACATCCAGGAGAGGCCCGTGCTGTGCCTTCCTGCTAGTTTCTCATGTGGGACTGTGTTTTATGGAGTCAGAGGGGATGTCAGGCATGATGGTCTTGGGGGTGGCGGGGGTGAGGAGGAGGAGGGGGCCTGATATCCTGACCCCCCACTACATTAATCAGAGTTCTTCCAATAGCTGATTGAGCACCCTACAAGTTTTGATTTGAAGAAAAGGTGGCTGAACAGAAAAGTTTCAACATGCCTGTATCACATAGTGTATTGGTTTCCCTTGGCTGCTATATAAATTACCACAAACTGGGTGGCTTAACACAGAAATTTATTTGCTTGTAGCTTTGGAGGCCAGAAGTCTGAAATCAACGTGTTGGCAGGGGCCTGCTCTCTCTGAAGGCTCTAGGGAAGCATCCTTCCTTGCCTTTTCCTGGCTTCTGGTGCTTATCAGCATTCTCTGGCTTATAATCACTCCAATCTTCCTTCTCCTCTGTGGTGTGTGTGTGTGTGTGTGTGTGTGTGTGTGTGTGTGTGTGTGTGTGTGTGTGTGTGTGTGTGTTCTTCTGATAAGGCCACCATTCATACTGAATTTAGGACCCCCTTAATCCCATGTGAACTCATCTTAACTAATTATGTCTGCAGAGACCCTATTTCCAAATAAGGTACTTGGGGCTAGTACTTCAAAATACCTTTTTCACGGACACAATTCAAACAGTAGCACATGACATGGTTAAGCAAGAACACGTATTAGAATGGAAGCTGATAGGCTAGAGAGGGAGTTTCAGGCAGAGCCCAAAGATGACGGAAGGAAGCTGCGAGTGGTCACAGGGATCAGGGGTGATTCAGTGAGGCCCCAGGGATAAACTGGGATGAGTTTACTTTTTGGGGGGGAACCTGCAGAACCTGTCATTTGATGAGGTAGTTAGGTCCGAGCTGCACTCTCTCTGTCTCTGCTCATTCCCCTGTACCATTCACTCACTCTAAACCCCTAAAACCGAACATTGGAAGGAAAGAAGGCAGGGCAGATGATGGTTGGTAAACACCAGCACCACCACCACCACCCCCCTCTTTTCTCCTTGCTGATGAGGCAGAAGCCTTTGAAGACAGCAGGGGGCTTTGCTTTAAATTGAAGGCATCACAGAGTTTAATTCGTTTATAATCCTTGGTGGGGGGCTTCCAAAAATACCTTTTCCTTAAGCAGGTTTCATTATGGATGTTAGTTGCTTAAACCTTGACTAATTCAGGTTAACTTAGACCCCAGTGGAGTTTTTCTTTTCTTTTCCTGACACCCTCTGAAGTCAGGCCCAACAGAAATTAACACAGAGGATGTGCGCCCCACGCTTCTCCCAGCTTTCTATCAGAACGGCCCTGGGAGTGTATTAATAGCCTGGAGTCATGGTACAAATGGTTATTTATATGTGTAGGTGATGGCTAAAGTACACCCTCCAGTAATTATTCACAATTAACAAGCACTTCAGTAAATGAACAAAATCTGTTCTTAATCCATTGAGGCAGCAATTCGTTATCCGGGACTCATGTACCCGAAACTTCTGGTTAACCAGCCCTCCCACACAGCTCCAGAACAAAGCTAATTAGAGATTATAATCATGACCTTCAGGCTCTGGAAGGAGCCTGAAGGGTACTTGAGTCATCAATAAAATATAATGTGTTCAGTAGAGTGTCGGTTGACAAGCATAATACAGTTGAAAATCGGTGATCTGTACGTGCCTGTTAACTCTCGGTTAACTGGAAAAGTGAGGCGGCCCTTGTATGACGAGGTCGCACTGTGTGCTGAGAACCTTACAGGATTATCTCATGCTGCCCCCCCCCCCCCCGCCCCCAACACTGCTCTACACGGCAGAGAGTCAGGCTACGGGGAGACCCAGCGTGTCCTTGGGCAAACAGAACCAGGCTGCTCTCTCCTGCTTGTCCGTTCTAAGTTGTTGTCCTGGAGTCAGGTTCCCTGTGTTCATGCAGTTTATGGAGAATCTGGAATACCTGAACTGGAAGAAACCTCTAAGAGGGTCCCTTTATATTCTTACATTTTATGTGAGGAGAGTGAGCCCAGGGCGGTTGCCTGATATGCTCGACTTTGTCCAGAGCCCTGGCTGCTAGGCCTACAGTCTCTCAATTTCATCACAGTGTTTTTGACATAATTCAATTGCTATATTGATCATCTCTGGGAGTGTGTGGATTGATTTGATGGACAAAGACAGGATCCAGAAGACAGATCCTGTCTTTTCTTATGACAAAGAACATTAACTAAAACCTTATGTGTTGACTATATAAGTGTTGGCTGAGTCTGGATCCTTGAGCTATGTGAAATTTATGCCCACCTGTGTGCTATGGTGTACATTTCCACTATTCTTTCCTTCCTTCACTTCCCCCATTCAATCTGTTAGCAGTCCTTCCAGCACTATTTTTGAAATATGTCTGAAATCTGACTTCTGATCATTCCACAGCCAAAGCTCTGGTCCCAGCCACTGTCTTCTCTCACTGGGATGACTTCCACAGCCTCTTTATTAAAATCTCTGCTGGAATCCATGTGTCACATCACACTTAGGTTGCAATACAAACTCAGGGCCTTAGACCAGGTAGGACTTGACTTCTGCCCACGTCTCTGACCTCATTCCCTTCTGCTCTATACTCTCTCACTCTGTTCCTATTACCCTGGGTTTGCTAGGCTTCAAATCTGCCAAACTAATTCCTGCCACAGGACTTTTGCACAAGCTATTTCCGCCGTCTAGAATGCTCTTCACCCAGATGGTTTCCTGGCTCATTCTTCAGTTTTATTCAGGTCTGTGACTAAGTACCACTCCTTTAGGGAGGTTTTCCTAATCACTATGTGTAAAATAATGCCCCCATCCTTTCATTTTGTATTTCCTAATGCTGCTTTAGTTCGTGAAAAACATTTAACACTGCCTTTTTATAAATAACAATACTATTTATAAAGACTTATTTGTTTTTCTCTTATTTGTCTACCTGACCTGCTAGAATTTAGGCTCTATGAGGGCCAGAATTAAATTAGCTCTCTATTTCTTACAACGGTGCCTTGTACATGGTATGTGCTCAGTAAATAATTGTTGAAAAAATAAATGAACTAAAAATTTAGAACCAATAAGAGAGTTCAGTAAGGTGTCTGGTTACACACACACACACACATCATGGAAAAAAACCCCGAACTCTAGGAACTTCTATAACTAGAAGGTGCAGTACTTACATTAAATAAATACCAAAACTTCACAGACACATATGGGAGCCAACTTAAAAAATGGAGAGGCATATTATGTTTTTGGATGGTAAGACTTAATTTTGTAAAGAATAATTTCTCCCAAATTAGTTAATAAATTCGATGCACTTTCAACCCAACACCCTTAGGAATTTATTGTGTAACTTGACAAAATTATTTAAAAACTCGTCCTGAAAGGTAAATAGGGGGAAATAGTCAAGGAAGTTTTGGAAAAATAATAAAAATGACACGGAGACTTGAATTCAATGTCCAGATTCTAATATGTATTATAAAATTGTACCGATTAGCATAGTACATTGGCTGAGCAGGAATGTACCAAACTATCAATGAAAGTTGATAGAAAGAGAAAAAATGGTATATTAGAATTTACTGTAAGATTGGGATCATAATCCATGGAATCAATACGAATGAGTCTGTAAAAATAATTGTATTTATTGGAGGAGAAGGGACAGCTCTTCCTTGCAGAGGAACTTCAATGAACAAATGTAGAAGGAACGATGGAAATAGAGAATTGCCACTAGGCCAACGTGGCCGTAATAATTGTTGTGGGCAAGTACCATTGATCGGTGCTAAAAGTAGCAAGCAAAAGCATGATGAGAAACAGGATATTTGCATGGTCCCAAAACATTTCTCCACAAAAGGTTTATTAATTACTAAGAGAGAAAATAGTAACATTACAGTGAAGAAACCTGGCAGGCACCACCTTACCCAAGTGATCGAACTTACGACACGTAATGAGACACATCGATATCATGTGCCACTTGATAAGATGCACTGAGGACACAACATCACTTCTGTGCCCAAGACACGTAACCTCAATCTAGTCGTGAGAAAATATCAAGCAAACCCAAACTAAGAGACTCCACAAAGTAGTTGGACAGTATCCTTTAAACACGTCAAGGGCGTGAAAGAAAAAAAAGTCTCTAAGATCCCTCAGATTGAAGAACACAGAGCAGCTATGACAGCCAAATGCAACACAGGGCCCTGGATTGGATCCTGGGCTAGAAAAAGGACATCAGTGGGAAAGCTGGTGAAAATCAAACAAGACCCAAAGAGTATTTAATAGTATTGTATGAATGTTAATGCTTTGGTTTCAGTAATTACACTACGGATCCCTAAATTCCTAACGTTAGGGGAAACTCAGCGAAGGGCATATGGGAACTCTCAATTCTACTTTTGTAAATTTTCTGAAAGTTTAAAATTATTTCAAATTAAAAGAGCAAAGTGGGGGAAGTAATGGATTATTCAGCCAATGATGGTGAGACAATTAGCTAACCATTTGGAGAAGCTATTTTTAGTATACGTGTGTGTGTGTGTGTGTGTGTGTGTGTATAATGTATGTTTTATTTATAAAAATGTAATTCATACCATATACCAAAATAAATCCCATGTGGATTAAACTAAGCAACAAATAAGGATAGAAAGTTACACAATCTCTTTAAAGCAAAATGAGAAATTAAGCTTAGATGAAGCAATGTTAGAAAATGAATATCTTATTTATACTCAATAGTTAGAAATCAGTTACTATCCATGCTACTGTTAATTAACACTTACATTTATAGTTTAATATATTTACACTTACGTTAATATTTATACTTTTATAAAAAAAGAAGGTATTGTCCTACCTTTCTAGCTATCCTACTTTGGGATATGCTGGTCAGTTTTCAAGGGAGAGTCAGAGAGAGCTGCAAAGACACTCTGTTGCAAAGCAGCTGTGACCCTGAGTCTGTTTATATACAAATTAATGAAGTAGATTAATATTTGTTGAGTTACTATCATGTGCCAGTCGTGGCACTGGGTTTCCTGTTCTGTATCTTGCTTTTAGTCTCAATTAAATCACTTATGGACTAGAGATTACAGTGTCTGCCTCCTAAGGCTGATGAGAGGTGGTAAGATGATGAATGGAAGCTCTCAGAAGAAAGCCTGCTGTATTGTACGTGCTCATTCGACGTTGGTGCTTCCCGCATCCGTAAACTAGACACTACTTCACTTGTAAGTAAGTGACCACACACAATCACCTGAATGATTAAAACATCACATTTAAGAGGATAATGTACTGGGTAGGAAAGTGCAGGTTCTAGAATCAGGCTACATTACCATTCTATCCTTTCCTCATACTAGCTGTGTGGCCCTGAGCCAGTTACTCAGGTTGTCTGTGCCTCAGTGCCCCATCTACAAAATGGGAATAATAAGAAGATCTGCCTCATGAGGGTGTTATGAAGATTAAATGAGTTAAGATTTGAAATGGATTTGGAATAATGCCTGACACATAATATGTGCCGTATAAAAGTTTGCTAAATAGAATACAAATTATACCTCGCCTTTCAAAACAGACTGTGAGAACACAAATCACTTTACTCTCTGCATTAAGATTGGGAAAGTGTGGTATCGTTTTTAGCTCTGTGAAGGCTGGACCAGCTCCTGGGAATCAGCCCATGCCTTTTTCCCCAGGCCTAGAGATCCAAAACCCCATTCACACAGAAATTTTCCAAGTGATGCGATGGGCTAGAGAGGGGAAAGGGAAGGGAAGGAGCAGAGGGCCCTGCAATCACATTAGAATTGTAGCAAATACAAGGAAGTGATTTCAGACAGATTTGCTAATGAATTATTAACCTTAGTGCTGTGACAGTATATCTGCAGAGTAAATCATGTTGGGCTAAATAACCTGAATTTACTTATAACTGAGAAGGAAACAAGAGACTACTCCTCAGTTGTAGAAAAACAATTCCCCATAGATCATGCAGTCTTTCACAAAGATGCTAACAGATTGCTTCCCCGTGGAGAAGAGAGATTGCCCAGCAGCAAGAGAGCTCATGGGGAGCTCTGGGGGACTGTAGGACGCACGTGATCCAGACCCAGGGTTTATATTCAGCTGGTTTCTCTGGTATAGCAAACAAACCTCCTGGGGTCTGTTCTGATTGCTCCTTACCATGCCATATTTGCTACTTAATATTTTTAATATCCCTTCTGTTTGGGACCAGGGTTAGTTGATTGTGAGGCTATTTCCATGCACTGGTAGATAATTAGTTGAAATTCAAGAGACACCAAAAATTAAAATTGTTTGCTTTGTCAGGTTCCCTTCCCAGAGCACTGGTTGCCAAGTAAGCACTTGGCTTCTGAACTTTGACCCAAGTTGGTGACTGTATCTTAACTTTTTTTTTTCTTTTTTGCACGGTTCATTCACACGTGAATGCATGTTTAGCTTCATTCTCTAACAAGTGAGGCTGAATTGGTGTCAGACCATCTCCTTAAACAATAAAGATATTATAGTGACTCTGTCTTTCTAAAAATTACAAATGAAAAAGTACTAAACCCACTAAAAAGGGGATCATCAAGATTCAGAATTTAGGGAGTATAGAGAAGGCGATGTGAAAAACAGAGCTAGCTCTCTGTAATTGTGAAGGGAGCGTGAGGGATGAGCTGAGAACCAGATCTTAAAATTTGGAGGATATGGAGTAAAGAGAAAGGGCAGGACTAGCAAAAATTAAATCTTTGAGGAATCTTTGCTCTCTGAATAGAGGGACTCTGGGAGATGTGTCAGAGATCTTAGGAGATGCTCTCTTCTCAATCTTCCACGAGACATGTGTAACAAAGGTAAGTTTAATAAAGGAATTGTTTGCAAGATGTGGGGCAGAGTTTTAGGAAACCACCAAGAGATAATTTCACTGGTGAGGTAGCAACTGTGGGGATCCCTTCTTACCCCAGGCCTGAAGGAGCAAGGGGAGGAAGCGATTATTGGAACTTGGAGGAGTGATTTTGGCTGGTTTAGGTTGGGTTTGATTGGGCTTGACTAACAACCCACCCCCAGAATCAATGACTAATGATAACTGGGAAATGATGGTAATTGGTAAATACCCTAGCCCCTTCTCCCCTCACACGGGATGACTGAAACATGTATTCTTATACTGGTTTGCAGTGGAGCTTAAATCTACATGGCAGGAGGGGCACCTGGGTGGCTCAGTAGGTTGGGTGTCCGACTTTGGCTTAGGTCATGATCTCACCGTCCGTGAGTTTGAGCCCCACATCGGGCTCTCTGCTGATAGCTCAGAGCCTGGAGCCTGCTTCAGATTCTGTGTCTCCTTCTCTCTCTGCCCCTCCCCCCACCAGCACTCTGTCTCTCTCTCTCTCTCAATAATAAAATAGAAACATTAAAAAAAAATCTACATGGCAGGTGAATTGATAATGAGCCCTTTATTGGTTGTCTACCACAAAAAGGGAAAGCAAGGCTTATATCTCTGGAGAGGGGAGCACCGTGGGCAAAGCTGCCAGATGGGAGTTCTGGCCTTTGGCTAAAAGATGTAGCCAATTCACAGTGCCTGCAGAGGGAGGGAGCTGGGGGAACAATCACAGGAATACCCCAACCGCACACTCCAGTATCTGCATCTTGTCTCCTGAGGGCTTCCTCTGAAGCCAGAGAGGTCTTCAGGTGGGACAAAGCCCTGGAGAACAAACATCACTCATTGGCTGAAATGCTCCTGGTGATCTCCACCTCCTGGCACTCACAGCCTTGTGTAATGCCCTCCTTGAGTCCTCAAGAGGGACTCAACTTATATATGGTGGAAGTGATGGCCATCGCTTCCAAGATAAGCTTATACAAAAAACTGTGGGTTCCAGCTTGGGAATATCTTCTCTTGCTCCCTTACTCAGTGTGTGGGAAGCCAGCTGCCATATTGTGAGCTGCCCTATGGAGGGGTCTACATGGCAAGGAACCGAGGGAAACCTCCAACCAATAGCCAGGGAGGAACTGAATCCTGCCAACAACCATGCAAGGGAACTTAGAAGTGGATGCTTCCCCAGTTGAGTCTTTCAAGGAGACCACATCTCTGGCTGACAGCTTGACTGCAACCTCATGAGATACCTTAAGCCAGAGGCACCCAGCTATACTGTGCCTGGATTTCTGATCCCCAGAAACTGTTAAGATAATCAGTGTTTATTATTTTTAAGCTGCTAAGTTTGGGGGGCAATTTGGCACACCAAAGTAGATAACTAATACTCTCTTTCTCTTCCCTATTTTCCTACTGGTATTTTCTCCTCTCCCCAGGTGTACAACTTGCACTCAAATCCTTGACTCAGGTCTGTTTCTGGAAGTTGACCAAACTAAGAAAGCACACAAAGAGATGGAGGAGGGTTGGAGAGAGGGAGAGAGGAAGGAACTTCCTGAAGTCCTGCTCTGGGCTGGTAACACTTGTTCTGAGTCTAGTGCTCAGAGCACCACTTCCCACCGGGGGAGTCACTAGGGCAAGCAGCACAGGGAGTGCTAGGTTCCAAGACCTGGCTTCGAGTTTCCCCTCTCCCTGTTGTGGAATGGTGGTTAAGGGATTTAATACTTTAGGGACTAAGTTTTATCAACTGAAGAGCTCTACCAACCAACTCAAGTGTATGGAGATTCAATGAGCTTACAGTCCATGATCAGGGCTTTGGAAACACGTGACTTCCTGCAAATGTGAGTCATCATTATGGGCGAAGTGGCCGTGGGTCCCCAGTCACTAATTGCATGACTGGCCGTGTTACCCTCAAATGGCATGTGACTTTGAAGCTGAGTCACTGGGCTTCCAGGCAGGATGGGCTCCTGAGCAAGTTCTCTTCTCTGCCTGGAAGGACGGCCGGCCGAGTGCTCTTGGAAAGGAGGCGGGCAAGCAGAAACTCGGCCCGCCCCAGCATAAGCAGGCATCCACTGCTCTCTCAAACACAAGTATTGTGTCCCAAGGTCTTTTAAAAATAATCCTATTTTGAGATATTTATATACAACCCGGGGAAAGAATGGGGGTTTTATGCCCATAATGGAAAGTGCTCTTAAACAAAAAGGCACCATTTGACATCCATTTCCAAGGATGGTCTGTGGGCTGTTGCAATTGGAGCTAGGTCTGGGTGCAGTCTGATGCGATGGCTGGACTTTTCTGGAGGGTTTTGTTGGGCCTTGTCAATCAGGCTTGCCGGGGGGAAGGAGTGTGCTTTGTGCTGAAGACTCCAGTTTGCAGGGTTCTGGGGGTGTCTTTGTAGCCCTGCTTATCACCCTTGTCCTTGGGGCCTGGCTTCTTTCAGTTGATGGAAGATCCACTTTAAGAAAATCGCTTTTTCTTTGTAATCAAGCCTTGCAATATGTTTCTTTAGATTCTTCAGCATCCCTTTTAATCCTTGTCAAGAGCCTATGGGGCAGGAGTGGGAATGGGTTTGAGTGCACACACACACACACACACACACACACACACACACACACACACATCACAGGTCACCCTCAACTATTGCCTGGTTGGGTCTATCACCACAAACATATCATCTCAGGGCACGCCTGTCCAGTATGTCCCCATTACTGTGGTAAGTGTGTACTAGAGAAGACACTTGAAGAGAGGTGAGGAATGGATATATTTTGGAGTGCTGACTATATGCCAGGGGACTTTATCTCTATTATTTCATTTGTCTCCACACAGCCCTGAAAGACAAGTACCATGATAATTTCCATTTTACCCATGAGAAAACAGAAGCTCAGGGAGATGAAGCTAGCTGACCAGGGCCACAGAGCTAGTAAGTGCTGGAAAAGGCATTCAAACTGTTGTTGTTCCATACTATGATTGTACCTCCCAAATGATTCCATAGCTATAGCAGATATTACTAGGGAAACATGTTTATTTCTACTGTGATTACCCCCTTTATATTCTTCCCCCTATGTACCGACAATGTCGTATCATATCCTTCAGAAGTGTGATCGTTGTTCAACAAATATTCACATCCCACATGCCTCCCTGGGAGGCACACAGGTCTTTGATGATTTGGGCTTGGCCACGCTCTTTGCTTTGGCTAATGGGATGTTAGTAGATGTGATATAAGCTGAGGCTTGAGATGTGCTTACCCAGGTGGTCTTGCCTTCATGTGCTCCTCCCTTTCATCTGAAAAGAATGTGCTGCAGGCAGCTGCTGGCCCAAACAGGATGGGAAACACATAAAGTGGATTGGGATTGAACTCAAGCTTGGAGCCAAGCTTGGCTGAATGCTGACTAAATCAGCTGGCCCCAGCTGACACTGCAAATGAGTGAACAAGAGAAAAATGCCTATCGCTATTTGCCTGATACTTGTAGCTATTTGTTATGTGGCAAAAGCTGACTAATACAAGAAGCAAAACATGAGAAATCAAAAAACTAAATTCAGGTTCAAAAGTGTATTCCCTTATATTCATCTGTCCATCCAAACAATTATTGTGCTACTATGTACTAGGCACTTACAACCATTGGTGCATTCATTTCTACAGCTGCTGTAATAAATTACAACAAATTTAGCAGCTTAAAAGAACCCACATATTATCTCACAGTTCTGTAGGTCAGAAGTCAGGTACAGCATGGCTCAGCTGGGTTCTCTGCCTAGAGTTTAACAGGGCCAAAATCAAGATGTCGACAGGACTGTGGTTCTTTCTGGAGGCTCTGAGGATAAATCCAAGTCCAACGTCATTCAGGTTGTCAGCAAATTCAGTTCCTGGCAGCTGTAGGAGTTAGATCCCTGTTTCCTTGCTAGCTGTCAGCTAAGGATTGGTCCTTGCTCCTAGAAGCTAGGGTATTCCTTCTCCTGTTTTCCCAGAAAGGGTGGCTGGAGTCCCTTTCATGCTTTGAATCTCTCCAGCTTCCCCTCCTGCTCTGTCTCTCGTAGTGGTGGGGCTTAATAAGACTGATGTGCACCCTGCCCTCATGGAGCTTACATCCTCTAGAAGAAGAGACAGACAATAAACATCCCAAATAAAAGGATAAATACAGCTGCATTGAGTGCTGGGCAGGAAATAGGAACATGTGATTGAATTGAGGAAGGAGTTTCTGGAGGTGGGTATGTTGACTCTGCTGGTCATCTTGAAGATTCCATGAAACATGAAGGATATGCTTGGTCAGCTTGTGAGTTCACTAACAGATGAAGACACAGAGATCCCAATCTGGTCTTAGGGCTCCTAATGCCAAGTTTAGCTG
This sequence comes from Puma concolor, assembly GCF_028749965.1. NCBI lineage: Eukaryota > Metazoa > Chordata > Mammalia > Carnivora > Felidae > Puma > Puma concolor. The sequence continues at coordinate 124,239,637 of NC_141669.1, read as the reverse complement.
TGTGTATCTGCCATTAACTGTCAGTCCTCATCTGGGCCTGTATAGTGAGTGCTACAGAAATGGCATTGGATTTAGAACCAGAGGAATTATATTCAAGTCAGTTCTTCTTTGCTCATGAGCTTTGTGTTCTTGAGAGAAGCAAGAAAACGTGTGGAGCCTCAGTTTCCTTACCTGAAACATGTGGATATGACCCCTTCCTTGCCTACCTCTGAAAGTGCCCTGTGATGCTATAAATATGAGAAGAGGTAAGAAAAATGAAAAAGTGTCCATGTGTTGTGGCTGACGCTTTCTAGAGCAAGGTGACATTGGGAGGATGCATGGTTGAGCACATCCAGGAGATTGCTAGATTTAAGATGACTGTGTTGTTCTGGGAGGGGGGGCTGATTTCCCCCACCCCTTTTGGAGAGGAACTGGGCTCACCCCATTCTGTTGTCTGAAATATGACACACAAGGCATCTTGTGACCTAGAGGAGACTTTTCCTCCCCTAACAACTTCAAGAGGCCTTCTACAAAGCAGAATGGAGTTGGCATTGGTTAGCACAAAAGTCACTCCCCAACTCTGCTTATCTTTCTTCTCCAGGGCGACCAAAGGCCCAGCCCCATTCATCACTCCACACTGTAGGCTGGTGGCCTGAGTGGTACGTGGAAAAATACGTAGGACTTGGAGCAAAAGGAGGCTGGAATGCCATGGATTCAGAGGTGGCTGTTTCCTCCTAGGTAGAGTCAAAAGAGCACTGGCTGAGGAGTCCACAGGTAAGGAGACAGTGTTGCATCATGCCCTAGACCTTGGGCTCTGGAACCGGCTGCCTGGATTCAGCTCCAGCTTATCAGCTCTGTGACTTCGAGTAAATCTTTAATTTTGTTGCGTCTCAACTATAAAACGAGCACAAGAATGGGGCCTACCTCTTTGGGCTGGTGAGACAATGCATGAAAGATGCGGCATGCAGCAGATGTGCTGGGCCCCTTCTGCTGTTCTCTTGACCCTCGTGTCACCTGCAGGCTTTCTGGGCGGTTCCAGCATGCCCATGGCCACCTCCTTCAAGCGCCTGTGATTCTCTCTGCCCAAGGGCTTCTCTAGCTACATGAGGGTGTTTAGTCCCAACATGGGGCATTTAGAAGTGCCAGGGAGTTCATGTCTCAGGAGTGGCTCTCAGCCAATGAGGGATTAGAGTTGGTGGATAAACCTCACCTCCAGTGGAATAATTCTTAGGTGTGTAACAGAGTTCCCCAAAGTGCCCCCAGTGTGGACCCAGTCCCAGTTGCCTTTAGAGGTGACCTACTTATTATTGCATGTTTTACTGGCTTTCTGCCCTTCCCTGTCTATTTCCTTACTCTCTCACTGTGCTTCCTGGAACCACCTCTCAAATAAACTACCTGCGCTCAAATCCTTGACTCAGGGTCTGCTTTGGATGAACCCAACCAAGATGAGCTTTGCGCAAAGCCTGGCACTTAGTAAGTACTCGGTAAGCAAAAATTACTATTAGACTATTGTGACTCCGGCTGCCACCCTGGACAGCATCCCTGTGACATCCAGGGGATGCCCTATCCCTTGTCTTGGTCTGGGCCCAGCTTTGGAGAGCATGAGTTCTGGCTATGAGTTAGAGGTGGCTGGAAGAGAGCATCACCCCTTCCTGGGTTTGGCTTAGCTCCTGCCCATCACATCTCAGGGAGCTCAGCCAGCATTGGCAAGCGTGTGTGTCTTTCCTGCCGGACACAGCTCAGGCCTGGGACTAAAAGAATCTACCAGCTGCTTATATGGCTAAACCTCAGTTTCCTCCTCTGTACAATGAGGGTAATTAAGAGCCTAGAATTGTTGTCTTAGCCTATTTTGGCTGCTATAACAAAGTACCACAGACTGCTTGGCTTACTAAACAACAGACACTTATGTCTCATAGTTTTGGAAGCTGGGATGCCCAGGATCAGCATGGTGCTAGCACGGTCAGGTTCTGGTAGGGACTCTCTTTGGGTTGCAGACTTCTGACTTTTCGCTGTATCATCACATGGTTGAACGGACAAGGGAGCTCTGTGGTGCCTCTTTTCTAAGGGCACTGATCCCATTCAGGAAGGCTCCACCTTCTTGACTTGGGCACCTCTCCAAGTCTTCACCTCCTAATTCTGTCATATTGCAGGTTAGGATTTCAATGTATGAATTTTCGGGAGATGCAAACGCTCAGATCATAGCAGTTGTCGAGGTGGTTCAAGGAAGGAATGCCAGCGCGCCTGGGTGGCTCAGTCGGTTGAGCATCTGACTCTTGATTTCAGCTCAGGTCACGATTTTACCATTGGCGAGATCAAGCCCTGCATGGGCTCCGTGCTGACAGCACAGAACCTGCTTGGGATTCTCTGTCTCCTTCTCTCTCTGCCCTTCCCACCCTCCCCACCACCCCCCAGCAAGGCTTGCACATGCACATGTGCTTTCTCTCTCTTTCTCTCTCTCTCTCTCTCTCAAATAAATAAATTTAAAAATAAATTAATTAATTAAATAGAAAGGAGGGAATGCGTATGTAATATTCTGTTTAGTGCTTGGCACGGAGGGAGGGCCCAAACATGGTGGCCTGAGATTTTCTCTAGACCCAGTTCCTAGCACATGGTCTGGAAAACTGAGGCTCAGAGAGGGACTTGTCAGGACTTTCACACACGCAGTCCCACCTGCCATGGGCTGTAGGATGGGTGGAGTGGAAGAGTCTGGGTAGGGCCCAAATGATAGCCAGACTCCTTTGTGAAACTTCTGGCAGTGGAGGCACCCACTGATCAAATATTTACCAGACCCAACAGTGTGGCCATAGCACCGTGCAAAGATGAAAATGACACACCTCTGGCCCCAAGAAGCTCACAGCCAAGCATCGGGCAGCCAACCAAACGCTGGTGCACGGAGAATGTGTACCACATGAAGACTGTTTTCAGAACTGTGGGAGAAGCTGATCTGGAAAGCTTCGGATCAAAAGTTCCTGCCCTCTCTTTTCGACAGCTAAATAATCATAGTAATCACTAACATTTGTTGATGCTTATGCTGAGGCAAGCACAGTTTTAAGCACTTTATGTGAATTAACTGAGTTGATCACATCCTGGTACGGGCCCCGTAAGTGTGTGCTATTTTCAACCCGTTTCACAAAGAAGCCGAGTTCCAGAGAGGTGATGAAGTTTGCCCAGAGTCACACAGTTGGTAAGTGAAGGTAGTAGGATTTGAACCTGGACAATCTGGATCCAGAGTCCTTGCTTTTAACCACCGTGGTATGCCCCAAACCACACTCACAGTAACACGAGGAGGTGGGGAGGGACCTGGTCATCTGAACTTCCAGAGGTCCCTTTGGGGACAGGAGCTGGGGGTGTGCGATTTTAATTGATGATGCTTTGGTTAATTTTGGCTCCGTGGCTCCTTCCTGAACTCCAGTAAGTTGCAAGTTCTGGGTTTGGGTTGCATTCCTTGGGAAACTTGAGTCAGTTGGATGTATAAGCCCAACTGGAGGCAGCTCTGTCCTGATTTCCCAGGGGCCCTGTCCTCGCTTCTAAGCATGAGGATTTATCTTGGCTTTCCAGGACATTACTGACCACCCGGCCATTTCCATCCTACAGATAGAGAGTCTTGGAACCTTTTCAGGGTCACAGATTGTGGGAGACACTGTTTTGGTGCCCTGCCCAAATCCCTTTACTTACCCATCTCCCAGCTGCTGGGAATGTTGGCTGCTAATAGCTCACAGCTGCCCCCTGCTCAAAGTTGCCATATTTAGCAAATAAAAATATTTCATTTTTTTCTGGCGACTGTACCTCTTTTCCAGAAAACTGCCCTTGATTGATGGGAGCAATCTACAACCAGTGACTGATATGGGGTTCCGAAAGGCTTGCCCTTTGCCTTAGAGTGGGGACGATTCTGTGGTCCAGTTTATGCTCCAAAGTGCCCCTGTGAATCAGGCCAGGACTCTGCATGACCTGAGGTCACATTCTTGCTGGGCTCTTGTCCCTGTCTTCTCTTTAGAAGTTTCCCCTGAGAGCTCTTGCTCAGTAAGTCACCTGATTCTGAATCCTTGTCTCAGGCTCTTTTCTAGAGAACGCTGATCCCCTTGAGAACATGACAAAAACTCTAGACCGTCCCTGAAAGAAGCACAGGTGTACCTACACACTAACAATGGCGCATGATTTTTGGAAATGACCTTGAAGGGGGCTCCTACTTCATCCTGTGTTTTCCAGACTTCTATCTCACCCTCTCAACGCTGACTGCCAGTGACTGACAGCCTCTGGGATGGAATGAGGGTTAGCATGAAGTTAGCACTGCAAATTATGAGCAGTTTTTTTTAAGCCTGTGTAATTTCCATTATTTGCAAGAAGGCCTATGTGGAAATCAAAACATGTCCAGGGAGAGGAAGTTGTCAGCTGATCGTCATGATAAGAAATAATAGTTGAAAGGACATGAAAGAAACACAAGTCTGATTAGGTCATCTCCCTGTTTAAAACTATTCAAAGGCTTCCCACTGCTGTCCTTATAAAGACCCAAGTCCTTGAGAAATGTCTCAAGGCTCTCCATGGATGGGACCCCTGCACCCTGTCGGTTTCATTACAAATCACTCTTGCATTTGATCTCCATGCTATAGTTACTCTGGTCTCTTCCAGCCCTTCCAACTTACGTCCTTTCCTGCCTCAGGGCCTTTGCACATGGCACCGCCTTTTCCTGGGTTATTCTTCCAAGCCTTCTTGCCCCTCGATTACTGAGTCACTTTTTAGAAAAGCTCTTCCTGAATTCCCAGATAGATTGATACCCTCTATTTTACACTATGTACATCTTATACTTTTCTTTCATGTTAGTTACCTATTACTATGTAATAAACTATTCCAAATTTAGCAGCTTAAAACTACAAACATATCTCATAGTTTCTGTGAGTCGGGCATATGGGAGTAGCTTAGCTGGTGGACTAAGGAGGTCAGGGGGTCTCCTGAGTTTATAGTCAGTTTTTGGCCAGGGCTACGGTCATCTGAAGGCTAGAATAAAGATGGAGAATGTACTTCCAAGATCACTCACATGGTTGCCTGGAAGGCTTCAATTCCTCACCAGATGGGTAGTCCCTCCATTGGCTGCCTAAGTGTTCTCACAGCAGGGCAGGTGGCTTCCCCCAGAGCAAGGGAGGAGAGAGAGAGAGAGAGAGAGAGAGAGAGAGAGAGAGAGAGAAAGAAGAAGAAGAAGAAGAAGAAGAAGAAGAAGAAGAAGAAGAAGAAGGAGGAGGAGGAGGAGGAGGAGGAGGAGGAGGAGGAGAAGAAGGAGAAGAAGAAGGAGGAGAAGGAGAAGGAGAAAGAAAAAAGAGGAGGGGAGAGAAGAGGAGGGGAGTGGAGGGGAGGGGAGGGGAGAGGAGATGGGGGGAAGGGAGAAGAGAGTGCATCTAAAAGGAAGGCCCCAGTCTTTTCAGAACACAATCTTGGAAATGACATCTCATCACTTCCATTCTCTAGGAGTGAGTCATGGATTCCGGCCTACACTCAAAAGAAAGGGAATTAAGCTCTACCTCTTGAGAAGCATGACAGGATCTGTGGACATCATTTTTAAAACCACCTTAGTCACTTATCAAAATTGCAATTTTACCTTTAATTTGTGTGACTATTTGATCAGTATCTATTTGGGCTGCACTATTCATGAAGGAAAAGTCCTCCCTGCTCTCCCTCCCCCCAACCCCCCTGTTTCTCATTCTTCCATCTCAGTGCCCAACATACAGGTGGCACCGAATAAATATTTGTTTAATAAGTGAACGATGCTATTTATTATTTTTTGTCAGTCTCCTTCTAGAGAAGGAGGCCGTGGTCAACGTTTAGTAGCGTATCACTGCAATACAGAGCACACAGGAAAACTCCCACAGTTGGTCTTTCAATTTTGGTTTCAGGGCGAGGCACAGTGTCTGGAGCCCATGCTTTTTATTCTTCACTCATTTTGCAAACATTTATGAGCACTTATCACGTGCTAGAAAGAGGCCCAGGTACTGAGGTTGTGAGATTAACCGGATGCAGAATGGTCTTTTTATAAATTAAGACATCCACGTGTTAATGCATAAAGCAGCCCAGAGGCTTTTGAATAATCTTCAAACATGAAAGACAAGAGGCAGCTGTATTAGAAACAGACCCCTTGATACTATATTTGCAGAGGTGGTTGTATCAGACCAGAATGTCACCCAAGTGAGCGGGGCATTTACATTTAATTCCAAAGTGGTTGTGCCAACGTCAGTTCTCCGGTTCTCACACTTTTGGTCACTGTTTGCAAATGTACAAAAGGTTTTATCAAAGGAGCCGGATAAAGATGGAAAGAGAATGGCATTATATCCGACTAGCAGAGATCTCAGAGTGGTTGGTGCTGAGAAACAGTCGGCCGAGGTCACAGGGGCGTGCGTGGAGAGTGAGGATAATGCGAAGAAATGGAATTGGAAAAATGAAATTGCAGCAACAATGGGCTTTGACAGAAATGAGTGCAGTAAGAGGACTGGACTGCGGCTCAGGAGCCCTCAGGTCCGGTCCCTGCTCTGTGACGGGGAGCTGCACGCTCCCTTCCCCGGGCCTCTGTGTCCTTGTTTGCAAAATACGTGCGTTGCATCAGACCAGAGGTTTTAAAATGTTTTTGTGTTAGCTTATTTCTGTATCACTCTTACAACCTAATACCCAGATATGTAGGACAGGTGAGATTTAAGCCTTTCTTTTTAGAGGAGTAAGGGTGGGTGGCTGGATCCCATGCTACTGGTGCCTCCTTCATGTTCCCTCACCCTCCCAATTTCATTTGCTTCCACTGAGTTCCAACTGCCAGCACATGCTTCCCGCCCCCAAGGGCTTTTTTGCCACCTAGCTGGCAAGCTGGAAGTACTAGCAAATTAACACCCCCCTCACCCCCACAAACCAGCCTCAACCAATCACTGTTTATACTGGGGTATAAATACTCCAGCTCCCTCACTCCTTGGGTGGGCGAGTGATCTGGACGGGCTCCCAGAGCTCCCAGGAGGCACGAGCCTCAGGTGCCCACAGTGGTAACTGCAGTTGCTAACACCTTGTGTTGGCTGCTTTCCTTTCCCTTTATCACGTCCTCACCCCCTGCTGGTGATTCCTGGGATCGCCTATCAGATAGAAGACTTGCACTGGGATCCTTGTCTCAGGGTCAGCGTCGGAGGAGGGGGACCGAAACTAAGACAGGGACTTGGAGCCGAAAAAAACTCTTCCTCCCCACCTCAGACACCTCTGCAGAGCCCCTAGATCTCAGAGCAGTTTGCAAACCACTGGACTTAAAAAGAGAGTCTCTGATTCCCTTATGGCTGTGGTATCAAATACAGGCACATCTTTGCATTAGTAAAAGGTGGTGTGTTAGAGGCAACTTTGTACTAGCATTTTCGGGTGAAAAGACCAGGAGATCCTTTATAATTCCAAAGTCAAATTCTGCTTCGACTTTGTAGAAGGGTTATTATGAGCTGGTTTTCTCTTTTGCTCACTTGCTTTATGGAGTGAGGAAATGAATCTGTGCCAATTGGCAGATACACCGGCCCCGAATAGGTTAGGGACAATGACACTTGAATGGTTTCTGGATTGATATAGTCCCCCTTTTGACTGGTGATTCCCTTTCTGAATCTTTTTCTAACCTTCACACAGAGGAGAAAGGGGGAAATCAGAACCCTGGAGGTGTTTTTCCTTTATAGCTGAGGAGGGGCGCAAGAAGCACAAAGTGTAATGCTCACCATGATGTCTTGCTCAAATCCCTTGCCCTTACCACTTCGGGGCACAGTGGCCTGACTTCCAACTGTTTGCACCTGCATTTTGTTGCCTGTTGGCACTTTGTTGTTCACACTCCTTGGGAGGGGCCTCCTGGCCAAGATTAATGGGAGTTGGGGTACAAATACCCCAGCTACCTTGTCCCTGCGATAGGAAAACCCAGATGTGTGTCCCACATCATTTCCTAGAGCTCCCGTGAAATTTGGCTCTGGTTGCCCACAGTGGTAATGTGCTTGATAACATGCCTTGTGTCGGCTGCCTCGCCTTTTCTGTCTCATTTCCCCATGCCTCTACTGGTATTTTCTGCACTTCCCAAACAAATTCCAACTGCTCAAATGCTTGTCTAAATCTGCTTCTGGGAAAACCTAAACTAAAAAAAAAATGTTTCCCAGAGAAGCGCTGGACAGTTTCTGTTTATTCCTTACTTGTCCCTGGGAGCCTATGTTGTAGGTCACAGTTATCAGTTGATGAGAGGAAGTTCATGGGTGCTGTTGAGTGCCTCTGGGACGGAGACCCACACTTCATGAGAGCTGTCCCTGGGAGAGCACTGTGGACTAGCAGTACAGCTTAAAGGCCGTGCATCTTCCCTCCATGACCACTTCCTCCTGCTTAAATCCTACCCCTGAGGTGGCTTCCATGGTCTCTGGATCATCTGTGGTCTCTGCCCACCACTGTCTTTTCTGTCCTTTATGCCACAATGATAGAAGACCACTTGGAGTTTCCCTGCCCTCCCATTTCCCCATCCCTTCCGTGCCTGCTGACTCTGGTTTACTATTTCCTCTGCTTATACTGCCCTTCTCTACTTTTCTCTTAGCAGAATCCTATTCCTCCTTTAAGATCCAATCTAAGGGTCACCTCTGCTACGAAGGCTTCTTGACTTCATTTCTATGCCTTCCTTTGAACCCCAGCATCTCTGTCATAGCACCTTCAAACACTGTACTGAAATCATCAATGCAGACACCTGCCTCCCCACCAGATGGTGAGCTCCTTGAAAACCCGGGCTGTGTCCTATTCAAAGGGCTTAGTACCCTACAGGTGCTGGACGTAGGCTGGGCTCCCCAGAAGCAGACCCCGAGACAGGTATTTCTTTGCAAGTGATTTATTAAGGAACTGCTCCCAGGAGAAATCAGTAAGGGGAAGAGGGCCAAGCAAGGACCCAAGATGTGATTTCAGGCAAAAGTCCATGGAGGATAGTGTCTACATGTTCCCATAGGGCATTCTGGAGCTGAAGTCACACCTTGATAGTTGTTCTGAAAACTGGGCTTTTCCTTTCCTGTACCAGCCAGTCACTGACTGACGTCTACTCCAGGGTCCTCATGCCACATCTCTGTGTGTGTGTTCATGTGCTAAGTGGGAGCCCAGGAGCCTGGGGCCAGTCTTCCAGAGGGTTGCAGATGTGGGCTGTCAGAGGCAAAGGCCAGAGGATGATCCCCCGCAGAACCCCAACGTGGAGTCCCACAGACAAGGTAAGGGGGAGAGAATTAGGCTGAGCTCCAAGAGTGTCCACTAGAGGGCTCCCACATGTCTTGTGACTGAGCTGAAATGTGGCTGGGTGGGCACACCCCCACATGTCTCTTTGGAACTGCAAATCCAGACCTCAATTCCAGCATACCTGGAATCCTGCTCGTCCTGTGGTCCATTAACCACATCCTCCCCACTTCCATTCTTTCTGTGCTCTCTGGATGCTTGGTTCCAGCATGTTCTCCACCTCCAGGGTCACCTTTGGCCTCCATTCCTACCCTCATAAATATACCCTTCATAAACAGACTCAGTTCTTTCAAGTCTCCTTTCAAAATCTTTTCTAAAGTCATTCCCTTTTGTCCATTCTCATTATCTTGCTGCCACATCCTCAGATCCTAGTGTGATCATTACTTGTGGATACTGAATGAATGAATGAATGAATGAATGATAGATAGCCCAATCTTCTGAAAGAAGTTCATCCTCCCTAGGCTGGTATGCATTTTTTCCAGGGGCTAACCCACCCCTTTTCTTAGATCTTATAAATTTTTAAATACACAGACTACTTAGAGTAAAACAAACTACTTATTCTTTTGTAACATAATTCACACGTTCTGGCCCTCTCACCTTTGTTCTGCTCTTCTTTGCACCTGAAAAGCCCAATTTCTCATCTCTACCTATAAAAATTCTGCTCGTCTTCGAAGGTCCAGCTTCCCAATCTTCTTTGAACCTGTGACATTTAGTTTGTTCCTCTCCTAGGGAACTGCTAAAATTTTTTTGTTGTTGCTATTGGCATCTTTAAAGACAATGAGTTCCGCCATAGCAAGAGTGGTATGTTACACTGTATGTTAACTAACTGGAATTTAAATGAAACCTTAAAAAAAAATTAAAATGCTGACAAGAAAAGAAAAGCGTTCGCCAAGTATCTTGGGCTGCCCTCTTTTGTGGGCACATAGTAGGGCTGTGTTTCTCTACCCCCTTGAACTAAGTCACGATCATGTGACTTCGTTTTGGCCAATGAAATGTGAGCAGAGTGATTTGTGTCACTTCTGCACTTCAACAGCCAGTGCAGGACTGTCCACGTCTGTTCTTCCTGCTTTGGCAACTATTGAAGGACAGAGATAGAGCCTCCCTCAGCCTGGGCCCCTGAGTGAGGACCATGTAGACCAGAGGTCCTAGTATTTCCGCAACAGACAGGTATCATAAGCAAGAAATAGACTTGTACTGCTTCAAGTCTCTGAGATTTGGGGGTTGTTGTTACACAGTATAACGTAGCCTCTCAGATTCTAGCAGGTGTCTCCCCGAGGAAGAGCCTTGAGGTATAT